>NW_024609879.1:63867180-64467180 GCF_016920785.2 Ixodes scapularis | reverse complement strand
TTCTGCAAGTTATGTAATAATGATTAAATTATTTCATGAGATACAGATTTCCAAAGTTTGCCATTTGTCGTTCGAGCAGGCATGTTTGGCAATTTTTAGAAAATTAAATAATTTTTTAATAAATATGATTACTTTATATTACAAGCAAGTTGTACCCATAGTTTGTTTGTAAAAAGTTTTAAAATTCTCCTAATTTTATTGTTTTAATTATTCACTTTCAAACTTGCCCCCTCCATCAGTGCGCGTTATTGCAACTGTCCACCTCTCCCTGCCTTACGATTTTTCTTGTCTCCAAATTTTTTTTCTGGTCAAAACTAAGTGTGGATTCGTTTATACCAGACACTAGACAATGTCATATAAAAACATCAGTTGATTTAAAAATGTCGACCAGCCACCCTTTGGTCGATCTTATCTGAAATCACCCAGTAACGACTAAAGGTCCGTTCACACTCTTGCAACCGAGTATGACCGAGAGACACCAGACCGGTTTTTAATCCTCTTGCGACCTCTGAGGACCGGATGCGCTGCAGCGAGGCTGGCCCTAAGACGTCGCAAGAGGCTTAAAAACCGGTCTTGTCTCTCTCGGTTGTACTCGGTTGCAAGAGTGTGAACGGGCCTTAACGTAACTACGTTACTTGAAATAGTAACGTAAGTACGTTACTCGTTACTGTGTCGAAAACTTAACGAGTAGGTTACTGCGTTACTGAAAAACGTAACGCGTAACCAACAAGGCCGTTACTTGTAACCTGTTACCGCCAAGACTGCAGAACGGACAAAGCGTTACTGCTTTTCGTGCCTTGTGGTCATGAGGGTAGGAAAAATATCATACCTTGACTTGAAGACGCTGCGTGTATTTAATCAATTAATGAATATACACACTTCAGCAGACCCAGAGTCTGCTGATCCCGCCGGCAGTGCGGAAACCGACTCGAAGTAATCGTAGACCTCGAGAGACTTGTACGCCCGCACCGTGACGGCCGTGAACTGGCTTGGCGAAAAAAACTAAATATACGACGACGTGAGCCGTCGACTTCCGCGGCAGCAACCTAACGCCGGAAGTCCAGCAGGCCTTGTTTAAGGCGTACGGATCCTCGTAGGCAACGCCGTCCACGCACAGTTTGTTCCAATACCGCTGCCGTTCAGGCTCGGGCCACGAGCTGAAATAGTCGGGCATAGCATACGACCTACCTTGTGAGGAAATACGACGCACAAATAAAGACACAAGCGTCCCTACAACGTCCACAACGAGCGCACGCCATAGAACGCAATGGCGAAAACACGGAGAGCCGGGCTGCTTTTGCCCACATAGCTACCGCGCATGCTCGGCCCTCCGGCCGTGTTGATAAACAGAGCCGCTCCGCGTGTCGGTCTATAGTTACGAAGCGTGGCACTTTGACGACGGAGTCATAGGGTGCCCGGTCGTGGATTTGGAGCGCGAGGATCTTGCAGCACGGAGCGTCAAATAGCCATTTCTTGGGGAGCCTGGACGTCAGCGCAGACCTTTTGCAGCAACGAGGACCCGAGATTTGTACGTAGCTCAACTACTCTACTCAAGTTACTGTAGTCTTGCCTATACAAGCATTTCTGCACAAAGGAGATAAGATGTTGGAAGATCGGCTGATATTTGCAAAGAAGGGGAAGCATGTGGCGTAGGAAGGGGGGGGGGGGGGGGGAGAGAAAAGGTATTTGGAGAGTCCAACCCCCCTTCCCTCCTCCCCCCCCCCCCCCCCCCCCCCACACACACACACACTGCAACAACACTGCTAGGAGGCGCGGGGAGCGAACAGACACGACGCAAGAGAGGCCGAGTAACTGTAGGATTAGCGCCGAAGACTGGAGTTTCTCTGTATCCCAAAGCTCAAGGAGACTTGACCCATTTGAAGAAAGGGCTGGTCCCCGCTTCTCCCAACATAGAAACTCTTCCCCCATTACAAAAGATAGAGACACTGCATCCTCACTCAAAGGAGGCCACAAAATGCAGCACCCGCTCTGAAACTCATCTGGTGCTCCCTTAGTTTCTGCTATACTCGAAAATACCGTGCTGAAAGGCACCACTAAGATTACCTTTTTGCGTTGCCGGTCCTCCAAAAACTCAAAATATGCAGATCTTCAAACATTCAAAGATCGTTCGAGAAACCCCAACGTTTCTATATAAAAAAGTAATACACAAGCAGTCTTGGGAAGTACTCTATGGATATGGTACTTAAACTGTTTAGAAATATTTTACTCTACTTGAAGCAAATTTTCTGAACATGTATTTGTATTTTCCGAGGAAAGTAAAACTCCCGACTTCAGTGTACATTCCCCAAATTAGAAAACAAAATTTGGCGGTATCGTCGTGTGAAAACGCGCTCTTTTCAGACGTCATCTGGTCATTTCTCTAAGTGAGGTAATGGCGGCTGTCAGACCGATGCAAATAAGTGCCTTACAAATTGATTGTGTCAAATAGCTCGTCAGCGAGAGTAAAACAACTACACTGTGGCGACTTGACTTTAAACAATATTTGCTGCCATTTCCGTAAAAAACTGATGCACCTCCGATTACCCCCGGAGCAATGCATACCATCTTAAGAAAAAAGCACTGTAAAGGGAATGAAAGGGCATCATGCAAAATTGTGTTAAACGTGCTTGTACTTTACCTTGAAATATATTGTATTTATGTACGTTACTTCAAGTACATTGCACTCGGTGTACTTACTAGTTTACTTGATGTACATAACCTTTCATTAATTTTGTACATTACTTCAAGCACTTTTTAGATGTACTTTACGCAACACTGTAAACGAGCAAACAGTGTCTAAGAAATGAAGTTCAGACAGTGCCAAACCTCAAAGTGGAAATGACACATTCGCAGTACATCTTTGACCAAACAAACAAGAAAGTACAAAGCAATTAGACACGCAGAACCATCTATTAAAGTATTTGTTTGAGAAAAAAAAACGGATTCATATTTGGCTAGCACGATTTCGCTAACAGATCAAAACCTCTCTACTTTGTTTTTACTATAAAAACATATAAAAGTAACTTCAAAAGTAACTTCACAAAATTCGCTACTTCTTTACTGTAATTAGTCATTTTCTCAATTACTTTCTATTTGAGTAATTTCTACTCTACTCGAAATACTTTTGACGTCGATACTCCGTAACTTAACTTAATTACTTTTTTTGAGTAACTTGTACATGCCTGCCCGAGACACACTTGTTCGCTCGGGAAAAGTGTGTTTCGGCGTCTCGCCGCAGCGGGCCGCCAGTCACGTGGCTCTCCTCTCATCCGTTGTCTGCCGCTCCACCTTTTTCATTTCTGCGGCCGCTTCTCGTGGCGATCTGCCAGGCGTTTCCAGTATATAGGAGGTTATGGTTCGATCCACTAAATCGTAGCGTCGGATAAAGTAAAACGGAGAATAAAGCAGTCCGCAAGCGACCGTCGGCACGTGCAGCTGTTTCACCCTGAGGCGTAGCTCCACACGTGGGCTCACGATATCACGGGGTGAGTCCTAACGTACCAAGAAATGGCGCAGCTGCTCAAGTTACCGAAAATCAATTGATAGAGTGGGGGCGCCATAACCATCCCCCTCGCTATTCACTTCAGTTGTCACTATATGCTCGTAAAATCCAAGAGTAAAAAGAAATCAAGTTCCAACACTGAACAACGAAAAACGAAAAAAGCAGAAGGCTCGAAAAAATTTTTTATTAAAACATACCCGTGACACACTCTACCCTGAAGAAATTTTAACTTGACTGGATAACACAGATGAACGCGGAAATCACAGGGCTGTGTTGTGTGCGCCGCGCATCTGAAACCACCCGAAGCTCCATGCAACCTATAGCTTAGCAAATCATAACGCACGCGTAATACACGCATGACACATTCTGTGTTCCCCGGGATTACGAAAGGTGTGATGCCGAGCTGACCGGCACGCTCGACCCAGCAAAACGAAAAAGACAAACAAACACACAATTTTCTTTCGGAAGCAACATCAAGATTGACGTGCAATTTCGAATCCAGAACTCTCAGACAAAATAAAAATAAGAAAGTCGGGTGACGCTCACTGGAACGGTGCAGATGAGGTCACTTACGCCCTCGAATTCTTAAAAGTGAGCCAGGCTAACACTTGTTGAAACTGGCGTCCCCGTAGCGGAGAAAATCGCCCTCTTCACGTCTACTCTGTGCCTCGTTTCAGCCTAAGATGGAACGCGGGGGACGTTGCAAGTCATCGGTGATACGTTCACGGCACTCCATTGGCAGGGGTGGCTCGTAGCGTGAGCTGCGGTCCATCGTAAAGTGAGAAGGAGCGAGAATATACGCATGGCTTCACGGGGCCTGAGCGCGGTCCTAACTCTTAGTTGGCTTTGCGAAATACTGACCGCGAGAAATGAGGTGCCAGTTAAGAACGGGCAGTGTGCCTTTTGTCGTTATCCAGTCAACCACATCCGAGCTACACGCCACTACCTTTTATGCCCCATATCGAAGCCTCGGTCTGCTTCCCGTCGGAGGTATATAACTGCAGGACGACGGCTCAGATCAACATCTATCGCTAACAGTTGGACTAAGACCTGCGCGGACAGCTTCTCAAGATGAAAGTGACGGTAAGTAGGCGCAGCTTTGTTCGTCGACACTTCTTCCCGTCTCGTCAATTGTTAATGGCCGAAAGCCACAATAATAGATATTCGAAATTTTTCGTGGACTAAGCCATCATGAGGTGAAAGCGATTATACCTCCTTCAGATGGCGATTTTAAATGTCCTCAGGTTGAATTTTAGTGCTTGTTGTCCTCACGGGCTTAGTCCTCTGCTGAGCTGGTATAAGTGCGACGGTTCGAAATCCTTCTAAAATTCTCGGGGATAAGTTTCTGCTTCATTTTCACACAGAGGAGGAGTGTGCATTCGAACCGTTTGTCTTCGGTGAAGCACGTGCTCCTTTAGTTTTGTCTGCTTTCCCACACGGAGTTATCCCCGAGTACCGTAGTTTGGCCGGATGTCATGCGTGGGCATTGGTTGCCTTTTGCCTTGGATATTTTTATATCTTAGACTGCCCACATTATCAAGAATATAAGTCGTGTTCTTTAAAATTCCAGCGGAAATTCGACCGGGTCAAAGCTCTTTAACAGCGTCAGCCATTGTGAATTAATTTTTTTTTTACTGAATTAAGTTTATATACGCGAGTGTTTCTTCTACATCCCGCTTTCATTTAGACTAGCGTATTTTCTGCGGTTTAAAAGCCGCACCGTTTTATATGTCCCAGCCCCTTACAGGTGGCCGTTTTAAAGAAAACATTTGATCCGATCTACAGGGTGAAATAAGGAGACACCAGGCTCTTTAAATCGACCGGAAAATTCGGTTTCCTAACCTATCGCTCTACGACTTTGTGCAGCGTTGCCCACAGATGGCGCATTTTTTTTTTTTTTTTTTGTAAAATTTGCGAAGAGCGAACTTACCTGAGGAAAAAGTAAAGAAAGAAAAAGGCTTAGCTCCTGTGGAAACGCAGCGACGCCACCGGTCTGCAAACAACACGGCGCCGTTTCGAACGGTAGACAAGAGATGGCGCAACAAACGCCGCTAACGAACGAGCATACGGCGCCGAGAGTAGGCCTTTTTAGCAGACGATCTTTTCGACTCAAAAGCGGCGCGCGTTCCGCAGGCGGCGACAGTCGCAGAAACAAAAACAGGCGCGGTAACAACAAGGAACTGCAGTTCCTTGTCTGCTAAAGACGCCGGCTCTCGGCGTCGTCTGCTCGTTCGTTAGCGGCAGTCGACGTCGCGACCGCTTGCGCCATCTCTTGTCTCCCGTCCGTTGTTTGCAGACCGGTGGCGTCGCTGCGTTTCCATAGGAGCTAAGCCTTTTTCCTTTAATTTTTTCTCAGGTAAATTCGCTCTTCGCAAATTTTACAAAAAAAAATTCACCATCTGTGGGCAACGCTGCACAACGTCGTAGCGCGATAGGTTAAGATACCGAATTTTCCTTGTTTCACCCTGTATAACTCGATCTACTTTTGTGAAATTTCAAAATCGGCGCGGCAAAACAGCATTCGCACTGAGCCTGCATATGTGCCTTGTAATTACAATATTCCTACAAGCGGAGACCTTTTTCTATATTCTCGCCAATGAATTTAACGAAACGTATAGCCCCCACAGCCTACACGTTGCACAGTTGAGGTCCATGCATATAACAAATGCACAGGCATATAAGTCGCACCAATATCTAAGACGCACCAACAGATATTTGAGGGGAAGTTTGTGACTTCTACAGTGAAAAAAAAAAAAAGACGGGTACTCTGTTCGGAAACCTAACCCTGTTTAATGTTCGCCAAACTACCTACTGGGCTTGTTCTTTGACCACTTATCAACCTCATTTTTACTCTGTAGTTTGTGGTCGTTCTTTTGGCCACGGCCCTGGCACTGGCCCACGCTGGCTACCATCATTACGGTGGCTACGGAGGCGGTGGAGGCGGCGGAGGCGGAGGTGGTGGTGGCTACGGAGGCCACGGCAAGCACATCATCTTCATCAGCCACGGACACGGAGGCGGCTACGGAGATGGCGGCGGAGGAGGTGGCGGAGGATACGGAGGTGGACACGGCTGGTGGTGATGACCCCCTTCATATGGTTTCTCTGCGGTTTGTGTCATGATGCACTTGTAAATAAATGGTTCAGACTTCTAACTCACTTTTGGTGCGAAATTATTTATGACTGACACGTTGAAGAGCCGTTATCATAAACACAAATTGAGTTTTTTTTTTCTTTTTTTTTGTAGGTCTTGTTTGTTTATTTTAAATGTTGTGTTAACACTAAAGCATAAAGTGTGTTCTATTCCTTTGCGTGACTCTCCTAATCTCAGAATACAACTCTAACACTACAAATTTTGTCTTCTGTTTTATTTTTTGCTGTTTTTGTTTTTGAGTTTGCAGTTTCTTCGGCATATACCAAATTGAAAACACTCGCTCTCTGGATCAATGTGTAAAGCATCTTTGGGCTGTGTTTGTAAAAACACCGCATATAATAAAGCTAGAAATTATATCGGGCTGCAGAGCTGCTCTCAAAACAAACACCGTAGTGCGGACCCTCATAACGACTGTCAAGTGCGGTTATGTGTTCATTTTTGTGAGCGGAACGTAGGTGACCTAACTGAGTTGGGTAGACGTGGCACATTCGAATGCCTCGAGAAACAATACGTGTTCACTGCCGCAGTCAGTGACATCTTAAGAATCGCAGGGCGTGATGAGCTCGTAAGAAGGCCCCAAAAAGAATTGACCACGCTAGAAGAGCAAACATAGTTAATGACTGTAATTTTGCAAATACAGAGTTGGAAACAAGACGATAACACGCGCTTGTCCTCAGTTAGTGGGGCACGAAAGGAATCGTTCGGTGAGTTTTCATCTTCACTGCCTTACCCAGGAATCCTCGCCGGTGACACGCTGAGTAAAAATCTAGATCCTCGCGATTGTAAATTTGCACACACACATAGAAATTCGGAATCTGTTCGAGGATCGATAGAATTTTGAGTGCTTTTAGCAGAAACTTTTCGCATTCTCTTAGGCTTGTTTGAACGTTGGAATGTCAGAAAATCGACGCGAAATATGTGCGTCGGATGTAGGGCCTAGGGGAATTTTTTTCAGCCCTAGGTAGCTGCATAATCACAGCAACTTTTAGCGACGAAGCTCCTGCGACCGTTACGTTTTGCACTTATCTAAAATTTTACAATATAACTTCAGCCATAAAAAATCCGCATTTTTCTAGCTTGGTTTGAACGTTGGAATGTCTGAGAATCGAAGCGAAAGGTATACGTCGCGTTAGGGCCTAGGGGAAGTTGTTTCAGCCCTGCGTCAGCGAATAACCATAGCAACTTTCAAGGAGGAAACTCCTGCGGTTTTAACCTTTTGTGCTAATCGACGATTCTACATTCGATCGCTTTCCTTCCTGTTTTCGTCAGTGCGAAGTGCACACTTATTTCCAGCTACGAAGATGACGTTTATTGAGTGTGGGGATGAATAAATCGTTGCAGGCACCTGCTTCAAAGCTTTTCGGCTTGCTATAAAAACAACTGTTTTAGTGTATGCATAGATTACCTGCACCTTTTTCTCTTTTGTAAAATTTATTGCAGCAATACTTTTTTCATCCAGAGTGTTTTGCATTAGTCGGTCAATTATTTGCTTGTTCTAATTACCTGGGTAAGATTATTCACATTTGTGTTCATCCCTTGCCTGAAGAGCAGTCCTGTTGAAAAATGTTGACCATTCCTTTCGGTCTCTTCAATAGACTTTTTTGAAAAGTGTGGGCTGCCTATACTTCGTATCATTGTAACTTGGAAAAGGGCAACCGCCACAGCACCCTCGAGCCAATCAGAGAGACGGAGCGAAGGTGTGTGACAAATCTGTGCAGACGAGCACTCTAAATGACATGTTCTCATGTGCCTCTTTCCAACGTGCAAATTGGCTCACCGAGACTGTAGCCTTTGCCGTTTGCCAAATTGTGATGAAACGAATTACTCTAGCTACTATTCTAATTACCCCAGGCTTTCATAGTTTGGGCATTTGTTCGATAAGAATGTTATGTCTGCCATCACTGTGAACTCGGCTTAGGGCCTATCGGACTGGAATGCTGCATTAGCATTCGACGTGGACCGGGGCCCATTCGTGTGCTTTACACCGAAAAAAAAATGAGTGAGAGTTGTGTTGCTTGATGGGGTTCTGCAAAGGGTCTAGTGTGTCATACGTATAGGAAGGGTCCTGCTATACAACAATGCATCCATACTATTAAACTAGATGCTCAGAGGTGTGTTTGTTTTTACACTCAACAAGTAGCAGCAATAACTATTTCTTACTAGTGTAATATTTATTTTCGGTAGCTCGGCCTGGTTTGTGCTCATTAATGTCCGTGTGCTTTGATGTTATCACGTGTGTAGCTTTAAGTATCCTCTCTGCAATGTCTACAGAGTCTCTTGGAGGGAATAAATTAATAAACAACATTTTCACATCAGTGGACTTGGTTTTGGGATGCGCCACATGTTCAGGAGAAGTGGAACGAGTGCAGCCCAATGCAACCAGTCTGCCAGTCTGGTATGTCCCATTAATTAATATTGAGGGGTCAGAGATGCGGGTGTCCTCAAAAGGTCCAGCACGTACCGTGAATGTAATTCTTTGTGTAGAGACTCTGAAGGCGTAAAAGCGAGCTGAAATATGTTTATCTGGTAAGTGTATCAAGTATGTTTATTTCCACTTAATTACATAATTATTGATTCTTAGAAAATGGTTCCATAATGAGTTCTTTCTGCGACAGTCTTGTGCCAGGCGTCCAGTCGTAGTACCTGTGCCCCTTGTTGTCGGATGACGCTCCTGGCACGTCGGTGTTCAGTTTGGTCGAGTGGCAGTTTTGACCAACAAATGCCGTCTTGTAATCATACGCCGTGTGCGGCCACTGACATTTGATGCACTGAAGCTGCAGAACTGGCTTCTAATCCGCAAATTTTCCTGGTAGTTCTCTGCGTCAATGCAGCAAGCTCGGGCATGTAGTGCTTACGTGGCTGTGCCTTTTGCTGTAGTGTTGACTTGATGGCTAGCAACAGGCAACAGTGTTTATTTGCTATCCAAGCCATTTCACTTCCATTTCGTAATGGAGATTTTTTTCTGCATCCCGCGACCACTGCTACTTGTGTAAGTCTCGTGTGGCAAAGTGAAGTTGGAAAGTGAAGTCGGGTGATGCTTGGTGTCCACTTTTGAGTACAACCAACCATTCTATTTCTTCAAGTCACTCAGCGGCATTCTCCGTCAAAGTTGGAAATTGTATGCTTCACTGCATGGACACAGATAAATGCTGTCGCACTATTGTTACGTATTGTCCTTGGACAACAACCAACACCAAATCAACTGTCCTTGCATTGCCGCTCACCTGCTTTGTCGTGCTTAGCTCCTGTCGAGGTGATGGGGATCAGGAGTTTCAGGGTAATGTCAGCACCAGGGGCAAAGGTCACCGAAGATAATCCTCAATGTCCCGCGGACGCTCCTCGAGACGTGGTCTACGGTCATTCGGCACAAACTCTAGCAGGCTAATTCATTGATACCGGCAACTCCAGTAGACATGGTTGGCCTCATGCAGTGGTAGCAGAGTGGTGTTCGGTCGACCATTCGCAGCACCTCCGTTTTCCTCGGTGTACTTTGTTCAGCAAGAACCTACACTGGTTCTTCCCGATGTTGGGAATGTTTCGGCGTTGAAGTGTCTCGTTGAATTGGCATTGAATATTAACTGGTAGCCGGTGGTGGACGTCGTGACTTTGTGGCATAAATCGCCCTCGGTTCGTCAGATGCCTCTTTGCTTGAAGAAGTTTTCAGTTGAAATGCCTGCTTAACTTGTTCCGAAACAATCTCAGCAATCAAAATAAAAGCTAGGCAACTGATGGCAGAAAGTAGTTTCCTGATCTCCTCCCGGACAACAATGTGGATGATGTTACGGATGCCTGGGAGTCTGGCGTCGAAGTTGCAGCTGGATGACTCGAGTGTCGAGACGCTGGGGAGTTGTTGATAGTGACAGGCTCGGCGTGCAGTGTACATTCAATGTTGGAAGTCTCGGTGATACGAACCCTTCGACTGTTGTCGTGGGGTTGCGGACAAGGCTGCCAAAGGTGCTGTCCCTAACATGAGGGGCTTGGGATTCTTATCTTCTCGTCTTCTGTAGCACCAGGGTTGGCGTGGGTGCTCGATCAGGCGCAAAACATCCTCCACAGAGGCAGTGACGCTCTTGTTGGGGCCGTATCCTGGACAAAATAAGGAATTCGGCTCTCTCTCCTCAATGTTGGCTGATGAACGTGCACTTCAGCTTGATCTTGCAAACTTCCCATGGCGTTGAGGAGGATTTGTGGTTCTCAAACAAGCGCCTGGCAGTTTCTTCCACGAGAACTATAGGTTCTGCAGGAGCTGGTTGTCTGTCCACCCACCGTGGCGGGCAACACGGTCGTATTGTTTAATCCAGCCCTTGACATCTTCATATACCATGCGTGAAAGGGCGTCGGAGTATGAGGTGCGACGGGCATACAAACGATGGCGGGAGTGGACGCGGTTCACTGCTACAGGTTTGTCTTTGTTGGCTTAGTCAGCTTCGGATTTTTCTCGCAAAAGACCGAATTCCGGTGGCTCCTGCTGGTAGCAGCGACCGACTCGGATTTCAGGTTCTTCGTGGTGTATCTTTGAGGTTCGTCCTTGTGGTACTTGCTCGCCTTGCGGTCTTTCTGCCGGGCTCGAGATAGTTAATGGTTTAAGACGCGGGATAGTCCGCCACCCGGGTCCCGTTATCGGGCAACTGGGCTGAGGAGCCGCCAAGGTGCACAGAGTGAAGGGCTATGGGTAAAGAACCCAGCACCTCCACCAGAACATAGGATGACAGCTGAGCATGGCCTGGAACTTCCCAGAATAGTAAATATTGATAGAAGATAGGACTGGAGCAAGCACCCGTGACAATATAACAAAACAGACAGAAGAGAGTCTATCATGGACCACTAAAAAAGCTGCATTGCTTTAGTGGCATTCTTTCCGAATAAATTCTCTCCCTCGGGGTTTGGCGACTGCCGTGGGCGAACTGAACTGAAATGGATGTGGGACCACTTTTCTGGTAATGAGCCGCTGCAGACTGTTGTCGCAAAGCGGCGTGAACGGATGGACTGGGTAGGCAACACGCGCAATGAAATGTCCGTACGGCTTGCAACTCGCGTAACGAGTGCTGATGAAACTTTTGTGTCGACGAAGCGTGCGACAGACCAGCGGAATCAATATCAACTGGGTGATTTCAGATAAGATCGAACAGGGTGTGGCTGGTCGACCTTTTTAATTTGCTTCATAATTTTATATGTTATTTCCCGATGTCCCAAATAAACAAAATCAGAATTATTTTCACCAAGAAAAAAAATTGTCGGACGCGAAAAATCGTACATCACGTAGAGGTGGAATGTGGCATTTGCTTGCATAGCCGGAGGGGGCAACTTTGGTGATTAATAACTAAAATTGTACTTTTTAGGTGAGGTTCATAACGTTTTAGCACAATCTATATGTACTTAGCAATACGGAAAAAAATATTGTTATTGTTTAGATTGTTTTAAAAAATAAATAAAAAACATCAATTTTGGCTTCTTGACCGTTTTTTCCCCAAATTTGCAGGCCTGTATTTTAGGAAATCATTTAGTCAAAAACGTCATATTTTAAGTAAATACACTACTTGTAAATGTAAGTACAGTCACTAAAATTCAAATTTATTTAAGCGCGGGTTGGGGAGATTTTGGCAAGCAAACACGAGACAAGCACCAAAATAAAAATATTTTAAGGGCGATTTAAAAAAAAAAAAATCCCGTTCTCGATTTCTTTCAAACTCTGACCAGTCATTCTACTCTATTTGGGGGTTACTATAGATTAAAAACATGTTGCATTATGTTGATGGTGTAATAGATACAGCACCTCTACCGATCTTCTGCGAAGCTCGGCACGGTGTGCCCCCGTGGTGCGACGCAGTTATTGCGACTTCTTACTTTGAGAGAAAAGTTTTTTTTTTTTTTTATTCGAGTACAGCAAGTAATAGTTTTTCACATCTTTTGCACGTTATAATAAATTGCGCATTATATTGAATAAATTATTCAACAGATACAGGGTGATTTCAGATACGATCGAAAAGAGGGTGGCTGGTCGACCTTTTTAATTTGCTTCATAACTGTATATGTTATTTAACGGTGTCCGAAATAAAAAAAATCAAGATTACTTCACCCAGAAAAAAAAAAAAAACGTCTTACGCAAAATGTCGCACATTACGTAGAAGTGGAAAGTCGCATTTGCTTGCGTAGCCGGAGGGGTAAAATTTGGTGATTAATAACGGAAATTATACTTCTTAGGTGAGTTTCACAATTTTGAGGCAGAATTTATGCGTACTTAGCAGTACAAAAGAAATATTTTTATTGATAATTATGTTTAAAAAAATTATAAAAAAAACATCAATTTCGGCTGTTTGCCTGTTTTTTCCCCAACTTCGCAGTCCTGTTTCTTAGAAAATACTTTAGTCAGAAGAGTCATATTTTAATTCAATACGCTGCTTGTAGATGGAAGTAAATTAACTGAAATTCAAATCTGTATATGCGTGGGTCGGGGAGATTTTGGCAAGCAAACACGAGATGAGCACCAAATTGAAAATATTTTAAATGCAACTTTAAAAAAAAAAAACGTTTTTTTTATTTTTTTTTTAACTCTACCCAGTCATTCAACGCTATCTAACGGTTAATATCCATCAAAACATGTTGCATCATACTGATGGTGCAATGGATACAGCTCGTCTACCAAGCCCCTTATCCGAAGCTCGGCACGGGGTGTCCCTGTGTTGCGCCGCAATGATTGCAACTTGTTATTTTGTGAAAAGAAAGAGAGAATTTATATATATGGGTGTTTTCATCTCAAATTGGGCAGGCTAAAAGGGTATAATTTTTAATTTTCACGAAAAAAATATATGTTTTGGGGGTATTTCTCAAATGAAGGAGGGCGCAAACCGCATGTTCTCCCGATTTTTCGTTCTCGAGTTACGAGCCGTAGAAGCTGCAGTGGCAGAAACTGGTGCTTTTGCCTGCCGTCGCAGGTCGCGTGTTTGACACCCTCTGCTGACGCTATTGTTTTCTCTACACCCTTTTAACTTTTCCCCCTCATTTAATAGGTATTATAAAGATACCTTGATGTATTCAAACATCTTTAGGGATTTGATTGTTTTCTAAAACACATGTCACACTCGTCACTCCGGTCGCTTTTCGGTCAAATTTGACAGGTCATTACTTTGTCTGTACTTAAGGTAAATTTTCTTTCTTTGGCTCTACAGAAAGCCCAAAGCAAGCCCATTATAGATATAATAATATCATTATGATCTGTCGACTAGCCGCTCTGCTACCTTCACCTAAACATTGTAAGAAATAACAAATGCTGAAAGTTTGAGGTCGATTTTCTCAAAAACCCCATTTTTGTAAATTTTTATTTTTTAAATTCTTTTAGACATATTGGTCGACTACAAGAGAAAACAGTCTAGAAATGTAATATTTTGGTTGTATGTCCTCTGTTTGAGCCACAATCGCGTGAAATGTGTGAACATTTTCTAATTTTCACAACGTTTACGTGAAAGTAGCGGAGCGGCTACTCTGCAGATAATAATGATATTATTATATCTATAATGGGCTTGCTTTGGGCTTTCTGTAGAGCCAAAGAAAGAAAATTTACCTTAAGTACAGACAAAGTAATGACCTGTCAAAGTGGACCAACAATCGACCTGAGTGACGAATTTGACATTTTGTTTAGAAAACAATCAAACTATTAGAGATATTTGAATACGTGGAATTATTTTTATAGTACCTATTAAACAAGGAGGAGAAGGTAAAGTGGCGTAGAAAGAACACTAGCACCAGCAGAGGGTGTCAAACACGCGACCTGCGACGGCAGGCAAAAACACTAGTTTCTGCCACTGCGGGTTCTACGCTTCGTAACTCGAGAACTAAAAATCTGGGGAACTTGCGGTTTGCGCTTTCATTCATTTGAGAAAGGCCCCTAAAACATATATTTTTTTCGTAAAAATTAAAAGCTGGACCCTTTCAGCCTGCCCGATATGGGAAATTTCATCTCAAATCAGGCAGACTAAAAAAGTCTGATTTTTAATTTTCACGAAAAAAATATATGGTTTGGGGGCATTTATCAAATGAAGAAGGGCGCAAACCGCATGTTCCCCAGATTTTTTGTTCTTCAGTTACGAAGCGTAGAAGCCGCAGTGGCAGAAACTAGTGTTTTTGCCTGTCGTCGCAGCTCGCATGTTTGACACCCTCTGCTGGCGCTATTGTTTTCTCTACACCCTTTTAACTTTTCCCCCTCATTTAATAGGTATTACAAAGATAGCTTGATCTATTGAAATAGTATTAGGAATTTGATTGTTTTCTAAAAAACATGTCAAACCCGTCACTGCGGTCGCTTTTCGGTCCAATTTGACAGGTCATTACTTTGTCTGTACTTAAGGTAAATTTTCTTTCTTTGGCTCTACAGAAAGCCCAAAGCAAGTCCATTATAGATATAATAATATCATTTCTATCTGCCGAGTAGCCGCTCCGCTACCTTCACGTAAACGTTGTGAAAATTAACAAACGTTCACACATTTCACACGATTGCGGCTCAAAGAGAGGACATACAACCAAAATATTACATTTCTAGACAGTTTTTTCTTGTAGTCGACCAATATGTCTAAAAGAATTTAAGAAATAAAAATTTACAAAAATGGGGTTTTTAAGAAAATCGACCTCAGACTTTCAACATTTATTTCTTACAACGTTTACGTGAAGGTAGCGGAGCGGCTAGTCGACAGATCATAACGATATTATTATATCTATAATGGGCTTGCTTTGGGCTTTCTGTAGAGCCAAAGAAAGAAAATTTACCTTAAGTACAGACAAAGTAATGACCTGTCAAATTTGACCGAAAAGCTACCGGAGTGACGAGTTTGAGATGTGTTTTAGAAAACAATCAAATTCCTAAAAATATTTGAATACATCAAGGTATCTTTATAATACCTATTAAATGAGGGGGAAAAGTTAAAAAAGTGTACAGAAAATGATAGCGTCAGCAGAGGGTGTCAAACACGCGACCTGCGACGGCAGGCAAAAACACTAGTTTCTGCCACTGCAGCTTCTACGGCTCGTAACTCGAGAACGAAAAATCGGGAGAACATGCGGTTTGCGCCCTCCTTCATTTGAGAAATACACCCAAAACATATATTTTTTTCGTGGAAATTAAAAATTAGACCCTTTTAGCCTGCCCGATTTGAGATGAAAACACCCATATATATATGAAAACGTGGCATAGGGGTCGTCGGAGCAAAAGTGCTCCACATGCACCGAGTGGGCGGACAACATTCGCCGCGCCTTTGCGACCACAGCCTCTCCCCGGGAACGCTGTCAATTGCTGACCCTCCTGCCATCCACCTTGACAAGAAATGAAGTCCAGAAAATCATCCCAGAGTCATCGATCTACATCATTAATAGGTCCCGGAAGCTGAGGGAGGACCACGGCGAGTGGTATGTGCCCGATCCCTATACAAGGTGTAAGATGAGCCCTGAAAACATATCTCCAGCGGTTGAGTACTACATGAAAGACGAGTTAGAGTGTTCTAGGCAGAGTCCCAATCAGAAGGACGTCATTTCCGTCGTGCTCGATGGTCAGAAAAAGCTCAAGCCGAAACGTTTTATGACACGGTCAATCAGAGAAGCGTTTCGTGTATATAAAAGTGACCATCCCGACTCCGGCATCGGATTGACGAAGTTTTACTCCCTGCGACCCCGATGGGTTAAATGCAATCCCCAGCAAGAAGCGTGCGTTTGTGTGTACTGCGCAAACTATAACCTCCGTGTCGCCTCTCTACAAAACGCTGCTGGCTCACAACTTGACGCAGCGGAATTGAACTCGGCATTCATTTGCAACCCACTATCGCGCCATTGCCTTTTAGGCGAATGTGACCATTGTCCCAAAGTCCAGTCTCTTAAACTCGACAAACTCAATATTTACGAGGATGAAGAGATAGTTTTGGCAGCATAGAAGTCAGGCGAGCTCGTGAAAAAGACTTTAGATCCGGTCACTTTTCTGGAAGAGCTTCGTGTGTCGGTCTCAAGGTGGATCATTCACAATCATTTCAGACAGACCTAAGGCAAAGCCATCTATGAAGAAAAGCAGTGCGCGCAGCGTGGTAGCATTGTCTTCCACTTCGACTTCGCTGAAAACTGAACTGTTATCCTTCTTGACGAGATTCAAGCGTACCACTGAAAAAAAAAAAACAAAAAAACAGGTCTCAATATTTACGTGTGTGGTGACGACTAGAAAGTCGACATACACTTTTGCCGTCATCAGTGACGACTTGCATCATGACTCCGCTCATGCCTGTCTGGCTGTACAAAAAGAGAAAGTGGGTCGATGACAACCTTGCTGTGTGCTCTCATTTGACTTATGTAAGTGACGGTGCCGCCAGTCACTTCAAGAATTGCTTCCAACGTCATGAATTCAAAAATAAATGTTTTTCCCAAGGCCCAATGGCCACTGGGCACGGAAAAAAACGCGTGTGACGGAGTTCGAGGACTCGTCAAACACCAAGCAAAGCTTCACAACTTGAGACAGCTCCCAGGAAAGGCCATACAGTCTGCAAAATGCATGGTGAACAGTCTTTCCCAAAAACTAAAAGGAGTGAATTTCACAATTTTGGACGAAGACGAGGTTGTTGAATTCCGTGAACGCAAAAAGTGAAGAATGGGTGGGAGTGCGCGCCTTTCCTGGTAATCAGTCGTGGCATGTGTGGCTATTCAAAACATCAGAAGCTTCAACCTGTGACTTGGAAGTGGCACGGACTGTCGGGTCCCCTTAGAAGAAACTCTAAGTGCACACCGTCAGAAAATGTTTGCGTCAAAATCTGTCAATTTTGGAACCTATGAAGGCAGAACTGTGTTGTATATGATATGTAATTTATTATATTTAATGCTCAATTTATTATAACGTGCCAAAGATGTGACAAACTATTATTTGCTATACTCGAATGAATAAAAAAAATACTTTTCTCTCAAAGTAAGAAGTCGCAATAACTGCGTCGCACCACAGGGGTACACCGTGCCGTGCTTCGCGGAAGGGGCTTGGTAGAGGTGCTGTATCTATTACACCATCAATATAATGCAACATGTTTTTAATCGATATCAACCCCCAAATAGAGTAAAATGACTGGTCAGAGTTTAAAAAAAATCGAGAAGGGGTTTTTTTTTTAATCGCCCTTAAAATATTTTTATTTTGGTGCTTGTCTCATGTTTGCTTGCCAAAATCTCCGCAACCCGCGCTTAAATAAATTTGAATTTTAGTGACTGTACTTCCATTTATAAGTAGTGTTTTTACTTAAAATATGACGTTTCTGACTAAATTATTTCCTAAGATACAGGCCTGCAAAGTTGGGGAAAAAACGGTCAAGGAGCCGAAATTGATGTTTTTTATTTATTTTTAAAACATACTAAACAATAAAAATATTTTTTTCCGTAATGCTAAGTACATATAGATTGTGCTAAAACATTATGAACCTCACCTAAAAAGTACAATTTTAGTTATCAATCACCAAAATTGCCCCTTCCGGCTATGCAAGCAAATGCGATATTCCATTTCTACGTGATGTACGATTTTTCGCATTCGACAATTTTTTTTCTTGGTGAAAATAATTCTGATTTTGTTTATTTTGGACATCGGGAAATAACATATAAAATTATGAAGCAAATTAAAAAGGTCGACCAGCCACCCCCTGTTCGATCTTATCTGAAATCACCCAACTGCAACACTTGTGCTCCGTGAAAGTGCACGTCTACGCCGGAACAATTTGGGAAGCAGCACAGCATCATTTAGCACGGCACGGCAACTACCAGCTTCAAGGCAGGTCTGCGGTGCGCCGCACAACCAAAGTGAGCCTTCGGTCATTTGAACGAAGCGTGTTTTTGGAATGTTCGTATTTGCTTTGGGCTCCGAGCCTTTTGATTGGTGTTGAGAAAACCCCCCTTGATTGGTCCTTCCAAAACTTTCTGATTGGTGGACCGGAGGACCCCAGAATGCTGCTGAACCCAATATAAGCGGCCACCGAGGGGCCGTAAGGCACTTCGCTCCCGGATACCATCCTGCCTCTGGAAACCAACCTGCACGTCCGACCCCCCTTCAGCTGTGGAGCCGTCCGCCCGCTAGCTCGCAAACTTGGTCCCCCTTACGGCTGTGGAGGAGTTCGGCTCGCCCGCCTTTGTCTGGATCCTTCTTTGTCGAGTTTGGCTGTGGTCGGGGCCCCCGCTGAGGGTGTGTGTGGCCAAGGAGGACGGCAGGGAAAGTTTCCTTAGGTTAGGATTATTCCCCCCAACATTTGCTGACGAATTGATCGTATCCGTTGTAAAGATTTTATATCCTGTCACTTAAATAAACACTTGTGCTTGTTGATATTAGCATCTTTCATCAACGGAGAGGAGGAGTACCTTATTTTCTTTGTTATAATATATTCTTAAGTTCTCAGTGTTTCTACATACAACTAAAAGTCTAACTTTTGCGTATTGCACTTGATTTTTATTTTTATTTTTTCCAGCTACGAACGTGGATCTTGACAAAGAAAGCTGATGAAAATAATCCCTGGAGAAGGGGAACAAGAGGGACAAGGGACAAACATAAATCTCCAAACACAGCTAGGTGACTGGTGAGCGACCGAAAAAATCCGCCTGGTCCGGGTATCGAAGGAGGTCCCGGGTTCGATACCCGGACCAGGCGGATTTTTTCGGTCGCTCACCAGTCACCTAGCTGTGTTTGGAGATTTATGTTTGTCCCTTGTCCCTCTTGTTCCCCTTCTCCAGGGATTATTTTCATCATTATTGTCCAGCTCGCTTGCCCCTTTGCATTTGATTGCATTATAATTAAGAAAGCTGAGCCGGAGCGGCCGAAACGCGCGCTTCAACGCAGCAATCTCCCAAATCCACCCGAAGCCGGACCTCTTTGGTCTTCCTGCCGAGGTGACGGCGGTAGTACAGCGAACTAGAAAGGGGTAGTGAGTTCAGATGCAGGCGGGAGAGGTTAGTCTTTCTGTAGATGCTAGTAGAGGGCGCCACCGCCGCCTTCGCTTGAAGTTCTCTGGCTCCTCCACCACTGCTCCGTTGGCTCATGCAAAGCTCTGTGCGATAACCGCCGTTTTAATTGTATTTTTATAAAAATATTTATTTCTGAAATCATATGTTTGAAGAGTATCATAAAACTGCCTATTATTCCCGTCTTTTACTGCTGCTTGTCGTTCTCTAATTGGGCAAGTAGCGCGGTACCACCTTCCGCCGTTACAAGCGCACTCACGCAGTCGATCCACAGCAGCGCGTTTAGGTCGATCGGGCTTTGGTGAGCAAGTGGCTCTCAACACACGAACTGCGCTAAGCCCGTACTGACGGGAGCATTCACCAGCTTTATATTGCAAAGACAAAAGTGGTGCTCATGGCAGACGATAAGTAGCTAATGCCACGTGAACAGTGCTGCAACAGCGCTTCGCTGTTGCAACAGCGCTGTGTGTGACGTATCTGAGAACCGGACTTTAAGCTGTGTGTGAAGTGTGTGAGAACCGGCCTTTAAGCTGAGACTAGAAACTCCGCCTTCACCGCGAGCTTCCCACCCTTGCTAACACAACTGTGAACGCGCAGGCACGCGCAACCAAAGCACTGCGGAAGCCAGGGAGCTCGTGCTGTTTCGCTAAATCAGACTTGCTATTAATATTTCCTGCAGTTCACCTTAAAAACATTTCAATGGTATTAGGAACCAGATACCAGCCCGAACTTCGAAAATGACTAAATTAAGTTCCAGAATGTTCCTCACTCTGTTAAATAAGGACATTTCCAAGAAAGGGCTTCTGGACGGTTCCATTTTTCATTTTCCAGCCTACCCATATCGAGCAGAATAGTGGAAACGCGAATACACGCGCGCGTTCTCATCTGCATAAACCTTATGAAGTACGCAGATAACCAAAATGAGGCGTTAAAAAACGTGCGTGCAATGTTTTCCTTCTTTTTTTTTTTTTTTTGCTTTGAAAAGTTATTTTTGCAAACGCTAGCAAGCGGTTGCTTCTTGGCACTTGGGTAATTTAGGAAACGATCTATAGTATGTTACTGTCTATACAAAAATGGAGTTCCTTTACGTCTAAATACGCCATGGTGCAAGCGTTTTGATGAAGGGGGAAAAGACCTGTCTTGAGTAGCTTCTAGGAGATTCAAAAAGAACGCGATTCCTTTCCACAGAAACATACCCCCCAATTACATATAAAAACTGCAAGAATTAACCTTCTGCTATGAGCGATTTTAATCAATTACCACTAGGATAGAAAGCACTGAGTGTGGCCTTGGACTTTTGTTTTGCAAAATCTTCGCGGTGAAAGAAGACCTGTATTCCTTTCTAAGCGGAAGTTATTTCATCGTCGCCCGAAATCGTACACACTTCCCGTTTTGCTACCAGAATATCTTCCCTTTTTTTCAAAACTATTTTAAACAGCAATTAATTATTTTTTATTAAGCTTTTTATCCTTCGGGACCGCTAACAATAACCCAGTCTAGTCGGCAGGCACGTAGCCAGGATTTTGCTTCGGGGGGGGGGCGGGGGGGGGGGGGGAGGGGGGGGGGGGCCGCCCATGACAAAATCCTGTATGAGGGGGAGGGGGGAGAGGATGTCCTAGCAAAATGGAGGATTTCAGGGGCGCCCGGGCCCCATGGGCCACCCCCCTGGCTACGTGCCTGCTAGTCGGTCTCGAGCACGGAAAGACAATGACTTGTCTTTTCGTTCCTCTTTCAACGATGACACTGGTGCGACATATCCCTCCTGGAGAGACGAATCCCTCAGATTACTCAATCTGTCTAAATAATCATGAAGGGGCCCAAGCTTCTGGTTGATCAAAAGAGACGCGTTTGCGTTGCGGAAAGTGCCTTGCCAAACATAATGAACCGTCTATTTATGTGTACTTCCCGCTTTACGGGAGACATACTCGTTGGTATTAGTGGGTAGAGGAGTTTATTTTAAGTTTATCTATTCCTCCTCATTGCCCTAACTTCTGGTTTGATGTTAAGCGGATTGTAGTAAGAAGAACATTACGGGGGTTCTGTCAAAAGTAGGAATATTTCTTAGCTCTGTTATTCTTGGGGGTTGTTTCCTTTTGGGTATTTGAGTGCCTATTTTCTGTCTCAGTGGTGTGGTGAACCTTGAAGGGGATTAGCCAGCCGGACTAGTGACCGTAAACGCACTAAGCTTAGGCACGTGTTGTTTTTTTTTTTTTTGTTTTTTTCCTATTCCTTGCTTGAATCGTATCAAATCGCGTTTTCTGATCAATAAACCCCCAGCTGTGTTCGCGAGTCGTTGCCTTGTCTATTTTTATTTTACTTCAACATCTCAGACTTCATAATTGTGTATGTGCAAAATGTTCGCTCCTTCAAAAAGCGGACGTTCCTTAAATTAAATTAAAGGCTGCAAACTCGGAGCGATCACAACCAGCTGGACGTTCACGGCCGGTGAGATTGTTCAGGGAAAGTCGACTACAGCGCCACCGCTGTCCTCTGCTTTTTTCCACGTTTTCGGGTCCCTCGCCAAGACTGGTTTCGCGGCCGAGTAAACCAACTACCCCTCTCTAGGCAACTGTAGCGGTAGCAAGGTCGGCGACTTCGTTTGCCTCGGGAGAGAGACAGGCATCAGGCACACCATTGGCAGGTGGCGTGTGACGTCACGTCTGACGAGCACCGACGTCAACGACCAGTCGAGGAGGCGAGGAGGAAAATCGTGAATTTGGCTTGGCCGGTGTGCAAAGAGACATTCGACCGACGACTGCCGGACGCTTCAATTTTCACAATTTTTGCAGGAGTCGTGTGGCCTGATGATTTTTGTAGTATCTTGTGTGGACACCCCTTTAAGGGGTGTCCAAACAGGACACTACAAAACGCACGACTCCGACAAATCGTGAAAATTGAAGCGGACGCGCCTGCTTCAATTTTCACGATTTGTCGGAGTCGTGCGTTTTGAAGTGTCCTGCTTGGACACCCCTTTAGACGACGCCGGCCCGTAGACCAAATGCTGGCCCGGTACTTGCGATAAGTAAGTGCAGGCCTCAGAAGACAAGTTTGAAGGTTGGCAGGCAGGCTCGACGTAAACAGTAGATACAAGGAGATGTTGATCATTGTTACCAGTGGCCATCACTGACTTTTTATGCCTAATTGACTGGGTCCGATTCTACTTGCGATTTTCAGTATCGACGTCGAGCATCTCAGCTACGGTTCAAACTTTAGTAGGCCGGGCGGCGTCGCGACTGAAAATTGCGAGCGAAATCTCATCATGCGAATCAGGTTTTAGCGTACATACTGCGGCGTCCACGCGGAATGAATCGCCACATGTCACATTATTCACGCGAAGTTTCGCGGTGTAACGAGCCTCGGTAATTTCGCTGACGCTGCTCAAGTAGTCAGACATCGCCAGGAAGACGTAGAATCAACAATTCGAACTCGAAAAAGGGCAGGGTGACTCACACCGACGCCGACAACATCGCATTTCAATGGTTTGTTGATGGGCGACGGCGAGCTTCTTGCCCCCCATCGCGCATGCGCGGCGCCGGTGGCGACCGCTAGGGGCTCTCCGGTTTGTTTGTAAACACTGAAGTAACTGGAAACCCAACAAAGTCAGGAGAGCCACCCAGGGTTAAAAAGAGGAGAAAAAGTAAGAACAGGTATAAACAAACAGCACAATCAGACATTGGATATATTAGCATGCGGGGTGGTAGAAATAGGTTAAAATGAGAAGAGGTAAAGGAGCAACTAAAAAAGACGGATTTAATGGTGTATGGGTTTGTGGAAACACATCTCAGAGACATGGAGCAGCCACCTTGCAACCCTGACTATGTGTGGGAATAATGCAACAGAATTGAGGGAACGAGGAAGGGAGGTGGAATTCGAGCATTTATTAAAAAAAATATGAACTTTCAAAGGATCAGAAAGGAGTGCGCCGAACATTTGTGGCTGAAAGGAAAAGTCGCTGGGGAATCAACAGTCCTTGGAGTTGTTTACTTATGGACAGGGACAGGTGCTAAAGAGGAAAACAGGAAAATGATTGATTGCATATCAAGAGAAATTAGTGAGCTAGGGGAAGGCTCTGAAATAATTATTATGGAAGACATGAATGCTCATATTGAGGGTCTGGATGGGTATACGGACTCAACTGGAAGCATATTACTAGATATGGTGGAAAAACATGACTTAGTTTTATATAATACCAGTCAGAAGTGTGACGGGCACATAACGTGGGAAACTGGCAATCTACATTCAAATATAGATTACGTGCTCACGTCACACAAAATATATGGTAAGTTACAAGTAATGAAAATAGATGTAGAAGGTTCTAAAAGTCTTGGTAGTGATCACAAACGTAATACGCTGAATTTTGCCAGAGAAGTAAATGCTGAAACTAGACAACATAGTTCAAAGCAAACTTTCTGCAGCGACAAAGAGTTCGAAATAGTTGCTAAAAGAATAGATGAAGCAGTTTCAGGGCAACGGTATACAGATTGGACCTATATGAGAGCCTAACTAGGCTTTTTGCTCTGGAGCTAGACAAAGTTCAGAGTAAACGAAAGGGGAAGCAAGGACATAGACCAAAAAGCTGGTGGGACAAAGAAGTGAAGCAAGCGATACAAAAACGTCAGGAAGTCTCTAGAGAACACAGATATTCAAAGCGTAGTGGGGAGTCCGAAACGGAAGTAAAAAGAAAATGGGACAATTTTATAACATGTCGCCGAGAGGCATCCAGTTTGATCCATGCGAAAATTCAGAGAAATGGTGAGGAATGGATGAGTAATGTAAGCAAGAAAGATAGAAACGCAGCCAAGAAGTTGTGGGAGCACTTGAACTCACTCGGTGAAACGACGCAAGCTAGACAGAGGTTCATACTCTCATATCAGGGAGATCAATTAGAGGGAGATGATGCGATACAATATATAGGAGCAGTGATGGAGGAGAAATTTCGGGAACGGGTACATGTGGAAGATAGGAGAACCGAAGGAGGTAGCAGTTCAGCTTGTGACATCGCGGATTTTTGACAAAGAGAATGGGAAAAGGCGGAACGAAGAGTCCCTAGTGGCACGTCGACAGGCACAGATGATATCCCAATCAAGCTAAGGGAGGTAGTGAGCGCTATGATAACAAAAGGAAATATTCCAGATGAATGGAGGCTTAGTAGGATGAGTATGATATATAAGGGAAAGGGAGATAAGTCCGATATCAGGAATTATCGTCCCATAACCGTAACATCAGTTATTTACAGGTTGGTAATGCAGATTATAAAGAACAGACTGGACGAATTGGTAGATTCCGAGGGCATACTGGGCGAGTCACAGAACGGGTTTCGGAAACAAAGAAGGTTGGAGGACCATTTATTTTCCCTAACACACTGTGTAGAAATAGCGCAAAAAGAAAACAGACAGCTCTGGCTGACATTTCAGGATATCAAGGGTGCCCATGTGAACCAAAGGAACATGTGGGACATAGTGGAGAGCTTAAACCTAGATGAAGGACTAAGAGCACTATTAAGGAACATTTACAAAGATAATAAGGTGATTATAACATGGGAAGGAAAGGCGACAGGGAAAATAGAGATGAGACGAGGCCTTAGGCAGGGGTGCCCGTTATCGCCTTTGCTGTTTATGTTGCATCTGAGAGGATTGGAGGATAGACTAGAGAAGAGTGGGCTTGGATTCGACCTTTCGTACAGTAAGCTAAGCCGAAATATTCAGCAATCCTTACCGGGATTGATGTATGCGGATGATATCGTACTAATGGCTAACAACAGAACAGTGTTGCAGGAAATAATGAGCATCTGTGGTAGGGAAGGAGGGGAATTAGGTTTAGAATTCAGTAGTGAAAAATCAGCAGTCATGATTTTTAACGATGATGAAGTTGACAGGCTGAAGATACAGAATATTACAGTTGAGAGAGCTAGTAAATATAAGCATCTAGGGGTATGGATATGTCATGGTGCAGAATATCTCAGTGAGCATGAAAAGTATATAATGGGTAAGGGCAACAGAAATGCAGCTGTAATGAAAAATAGAGCACTTTGGAATTACAACAGGTATAAGGTGGTGAGAGAGATTTGGAAAGGGGTCATGGTGCCTGGCTTGACTTTTGGAAACGCAGTGCTATGCATGGAATCCGAAGTGCATGCAAGGCTAGAAATAAAACAGCACGGAGTAGGTAGGCTGGCTTTAGGGACACATTGCGAAACGCCAAACCAGGGAGTACAAGGAGACATGGAATGGGAGAGATTAGAGAAGAAAAGCGGTAAGCAAGATAAAGTTTGAGGATCGGTTGAGGCAAATGGATGGGGACCAATGGGCACGAAAGGTTCTCAGCTATTTATACATGAGGAGTATAGACACAAAGTGGACACAGCGCACTAGGAAATTAAGAGGAAAGGTTTTAGGCTATCGTGGAGATACGGAAGAGCAAGTCTCAGTTAAGAAGAAAGTTAAGGCCACAGAAAGAAATCGGTGGCTAGAGGGAATGCAGACAAAGACGGCTCTGGAAAGCTACAGGTTAAACTAAACAGTTATTGCCAAAGAAAGCATTTATGACAATTCTAGTGGAAGCTCATTGTTGTTTGAGGCGAGCACGGGTGTTCTGCGAACCAGAGCATACCGAGCGAAGTACCAGGAAATGGATGCAGTGTGCACTGCTTGTGGAGAGGAGGACGAGACATCTGAGCACTTGATACTCTACTGTAAAGGGCTTTACTAACACCACCTAGAGGAGGAGGCCAGCACATGCCTCCGGTGACGTCACGGCAGCAGGCTGACAAGCGCCGTGCTATAGACCGTTCCATTAGGGTCATAGCAGAGAGGGCAAAAAAGAAAACAAATGCACTCCCCCTCTCACTCTTACGTCGTTCGCTCCGCCGAGTGGGCTGTAGCTAGCGTCCGGCTGGCGTGCACACTCTGGTTAAAATCGCGTCATTTTGGAACTTTCAAGCGCAGATGCGCAAATTTTGGTATGCCAGTTGTCGTGTAATATTATGCTAGATAAAAAGACTCACGGTGGTTTAATTGCGCTGTTACCTGCGTCCAAATAAAAAACAAAAATAGGGAAAACTGTGTCAGATTGGGTGGTCTCTTTGGCGAAAAGGAAATCCGGTTGCTGTGCCTTTTTTACTATACAAAGTTCGTACTGGTGTAGGCCTTTAGCGACCATGAGTGGAAGTCTGAAATAATAAATAAAACGTGCTCTCCTGCCGCAATACACGCAGTAGTTGAGGGTAGTACCGCCGGCTGACTCAACTGCTATTTAAGTAACGGATAAAGGATATGCTAGTTGATCATTTAGCAAAATAGAACAACAGAGAGCTATAGGCTGATTTTGGAGTAGCAACAACTATTCTAAGAACGCGAACCACTTCACAACGGCAGCCACAAGAGAGAGTTCGATGTTCCGTACTGCCCGCCGATACAGCCCAAAGATGGAGAACGGCAACCTCCCGGTTTGTCGTCTGCTAGCGGAGTCGGGCGCGTACCCTCTCTCTCGTTTTACCCCGCCGAACCCGCTGAACTTCCCGGATGTGTGCAGAGGGCGCTGCGGTTGCACAAAATGGTGCCGCCCAGAGAGCGCTAAATGGAATGGTCTATTCGCGACTCCAGCGACCTATAGGGGGCGCCACCACCAAACAAACATGGCGGCTGAGTCCAGGTCGCGTCGGCTCGGCCGGGTCGCCTGAACAGGTGGCGCGTTCAATTTAACAGATTTTCTTTTGTTTCATGCCCAATTTTATAGGTATTTGAACTGAGACGGTTAAGTGTAGCCGGTGCACATAAACGTGCAGAGCATAGTTCTGTTTTCCCGGTGTTTTTTGTTCTTTTCATGTCAAACTTTCGTTTCGGAGATTTCTTTCAAAACCGAAACTATGGGCTCTGGAGAGACGTTAATATACTAATCAGTTTTGATCATCTAAGGAAAGCGGCAATGACTGCAGAATTTTTCCACCGCCGGTAATTTTCAGCCAACTCGCATGCCTCGACCATGCTCTGTCCGCGAAATCGAGCTTTTCTGCGTGTCCGCGTTTAAGAAACAGCTCCAGTCGTCTGCTCGGTCAACAACATAGGCTGCAGGAAAATTACGAAAATTCTTGAGCCAAGGAGCATGTTAACCCGCCGGCACCCCATTAAAGGAGCGATGCAACAATTTTTGTACTTTGCGCAAATACCGCTTAAAACGGATCCCTAACGTAAATGACCTATGAAACACGCGCTCCTTTTTCACCCCACGCAATAGAAGTCTCAGAAACAAATTAAAGAAAAACGAGCAGCGTTCACCCCCTCAACTCGCAGCGAGAACAAGCGGCCACGTGATCTGGAGCCGATTATATGCCACCAGTGTTGATCATAACTACGCGCTGGGGTTGGCAAAGCGCAGGTCACGCGCTGAGTTCCAGCCATTGTTATGGCTCGGCTGTTGTCGTCGTTGCAGCGATTGGACACGGGTCACTACCCGAATGCTTCTCGAGCTAGCAATTATCACGAGCCCAAGTCGAGTGCCCACGCAATGCTCGGGTCTAATCTATGAACCACATTCAAATATCGTCACTTGGGTGTACTGCGATCCCCACGTTACGTCATCAAATTTTGCGAAGGAGAGATTGAATGAAAATGATCGCTTTTGTCCTTGAAATTACGCCGCAACAAAGGAGTTTCTTGGCCAGTGGCGTTGCGTGTGAGTATCCTTGAGTTCCAGGTGTTCCAGTAAGCGCGTGTCAAGTGAAAAACATTCCAGTTGAATATCGTTGCACAGATCCTTTAAGCAGCTGATACTTGTTTTTCATTTCAGGTTTTAGTAACAATCAAGAAGTCATTTTGACGAGCGGGTTATGTATTATATACCGTACTATGTCCCACTAAAGCGATATTAGTATATTCTTCGGTTTGCCATATGAGCTTAGTTAACTAGCTATTAGGTGAACTGCTCAATAGAAGTATATCTGACAGACAGAGAGATACTAAGTTAAACTTAGCCAAATGGTTCTAGCCGGTAGCACGGAGACGAATGCGGACAAACTGTAGAGAGTCTTCATTGGATATTCACGCAGAACCTCTCTGCATTGAACTTGACTTCGAATCCTGAAAGGATAAAATGAGTATTTTTGTGGCCGGTCAACCTGAGCAATGTAGACGTATATTGCTGCTGGCTTAATTCGACGGGGGTATAATATTAATATTGGAGGCGCGATAGATCATAATGCCGTGACAGCTTCTAACGTTGCGAGACGGTTCTCCCACCCTTTGAAAACAGATAATTTTCCTCATTCACCATTTGCAACGAGCAGGTTTTCTTGAATCAAGTAATTGCGAAATCAGCCCAACTCCTTTAGAGTGGTCCAGAGGATTTTTCGGCGAAAAGCAGCCAAGATGAATAGCCAACGCACCGACCGGCGTGGGTGACTCAAACTTGAAGCTAATCGAACACAACCAAACTCAAGAAAAGCAGCTATCGAACCTTCCCATTCACTTGACTGCAACATTGGTGTTCCCTCCAGTGAAATGCTTCGTCTGTCGTCCTCCAACTGTTCTACATCCTTATAAAGAAACCCCTTATCAGTTACCAAGTAGTCGTTACTTTGATAGTGATTCGAGACAGACAAGAAATCAAAACGTTTTTCCGCGATTCCTCCCCGTCCAAGAAATCGAAAGCACGCGACCGTGTGTTGTGGAGTAAACGGGCTTTCAAACACGTGATGGAAGGAAACAATCTACTGAGGCTTCACCACACTAATGAACACTCAATCAAACTTAAGAAATTTTCGGACCTTCGTCAAATTCGATTGTTCGCCATCGCGCCGACAACACGTGTCCGCGAAAACCACCGGAGATGCGGAGGGGCGCGGAGCGACCTGGACCGGCTGGTTCCCGGTTTTCCCGCTTGGTGGCGTCCGTTTTGCTGGAGTCGCGAATAGAGCTGAGCTGAAGGCTTCGCGCGTAGCTTTTACGTTGTAGAAACGCGGGTTTTCGCTCTATTTATTTTTTATGAGCTAACATGAGAGCTGTGAACGCCGAGTGATTTGAAGAACCAATTTTAGAACGCAGGAAAATTATTATAACCTACAATTATTCTAGTGAAATAAAAGAAAGTGATATCATGAGACAGATGTGTTATTTTTTTAAGCGATAAACTGGGTGGTGTAATTATCTCTGAACGACATGGGAGTTGTATTAAAAAAAGAATCCATATGAAATGACAATATTCAAAGTAGTAGGACCAGATAAAATGACCCACAGTAACGATTGGATAAATGTTGCAGAGGCATTAATTTCATTTAATTTTATTCACCTCAGAGGCATCCAAAGACGCATTACATCAGGGGGGATTCAAAAATGGTCAAAAAAGTAATTCAACATAAAAAATAAACACAAAAAAGTGTCACACACACAAAAAAAAAACGCTCATTAGCATGTTATTGTTATAGTGCAGTTTTACAAATCAAAGTTCAGTTACACAAATTGATGCACTTCTTTTTAAATGATATGGGATATCTCTCAGTTACAATATGGTCAGGTAGTCTGTTCTAGTCAGTGTTGCAAAGTACTAAAAGAGAAAAGAGGAAAGTGTAAGTACGGCACTGAAATAGTTCAATCTTGAAGGAATTATCTAATATGGATAATATGAAATTGGCAGCCCAGCACTAAGTGCACTGAAAATTGGAATCTGAGTAATATACATCTTGAAAAAAACAAAAAAAACGCAATCGGGCTATTTTTCATCTTCTTTGTAGATTAGGAACATTTATGCTAGCTTTTAAAGAGTTAAGGATGAATAATAACTGCATATAAATCTGGCTGCTTTGTTCTGAAGATTCGAGCCTCGAGATTAGGTAACTTAAGTGTGGATTCCAAATTATGCTAGCATATTCTAATGTTGGGAGGATAAACGTTTTGTATGCGAGTAGTTTCGTCTTAATCCTTACTGAAAGTCTCATTTGTATGAGAAATTTGTGTCCAATAAACACATATGAATCATATTATATAAGAACATATAAGAGCCCTATAAGAACCAAATAAGAACTAGATTAGAACTATATAAGAAACTTGTAAGAAGTTTCTTATATATCGGATATAATTCTCATATAGTTCTTATATGATTATTATAAATCTTGTATCATCCATGTGTTTATTGAACACAAACATTTTCTCATACAAATGGCTTTTTCACAAATTAGGTGTTTTAGTCCACTATTTGTTATTTGCTCAATCCATGATAATGAGTCTGTAAAATACATGCCCAAATACTTGTACAACAATGACTGTACTAGTGGTTGGGAAAGTAACGAGTACTGGGTTAGTGTTTTAGTGGAGGACTTAATTACGAACATTTTTTTTTGCATTTACATGTGTTAATGTTCATATGCCATAAGGAACACCATGATGATATTGTATTTAAATCGTCTTGGACAATATTGCGATCACTAAAGGTGTATTAATTTTCCGGTAAAAAAACTCAAGCATCAGCGAAAAGTCTCATTGTCGATTTAATTGATGATAGGTCATTGATATATATTAGAAACAATAGAGGCCCGAGTACACTACCCTTAGGGACACCTGATGCAACAGCAACGGGACGCGAATTGACAAACAAGTATAAAATAACATTCTAAAATTGTGATGTGCTGGTTTGAAAAATGTATTGCACATAGTTTGAAAAATGTATTGCACATATTTTGACAAACATTTTTTAGACCTGTGGTAAACCTGCATAGGTTTAGCAATTCAATGCACTCTGCCTGTTCAAATATAGTACTTGTTTTGCAGCAAGTAACGTATCTGGTTACTACATCGAAAAAACACCAGTGACCTATTTCTTGGCAATGTCATAATGTGAAAACTTTATATTTGCAAAAAAAAGTACCCTAATACCCGAGCGTTGCCCCATACGCTGATGTACTTCAACAGTACCGAGTCTGTGAAACGACAGAGTTAGGGCGGCTAAAAACAAGTTTTGGACATAAACAGAAGTGGGCATGGGAGCTTCATATTCAAAGTTGCTTGAATTTACAATACAAAAGAGTCATAAATAAGAAATTGGTCACCTTTGAACACTGCGAAACAAGGGTCCTGCTATCCATAAGTTCTGAAAATATCAGTCTTGAAAAACGTTTATGCACATGCATCTTAGATGCTGTAGATTTTGTGACACCGAGACACACAATATCTGTGCAGCATGTTGGCATTTACGCTGTAGCACCACAATATACCCAAGACTGCTACAAGGACACCGATTATCTGCACATACACACACACACACAGATTCACCGACTTCAGAGCAGTTGCCTTTGCATGCGGATGAAGTGCAAGCATGTTGCTGGCCGGACGGGAACTAATTTGTTCAGCCTTGACTCCTTAGCTTTTTTTTCTTTTAGATGCTGGACTGGCATTTATAATATTGTTGTCATCTTGCAACAAAGGTTTCTCAGTTGGATGTTTTCATTGCAGTCCAACGCATGCTTCAGCTAGAACTCACGATGGTTCATCATCTCAGGCGTCAGACATACTCTTCCTTGGTCTGAGTTCGCTTCTTGACATCAGTGACGATTGGCAGCGAGTGTCTTTGATTGCAAAGTTTCAGCTTTTCATTTCTTTTGTTTGGCATTCTTGGCATTAATGCGAACATTCATATTGCTGCAAACATGCCGCAAGAAAATGCCTGGGCATTTTCTTGCGACAACAACGCGCGTTTTGAAAGGAGTTCACTCGTATGTTCATTTTCACTGTCGGAAGTCTTTTTTCTTAGCGAGTAGTTCCATTATGAGATATGTAACAAGTCGGCACTGGCTGGGCATCACCAATTGGTGAACAACATAGTTGTGTTCCACAGCATTTACACCAGCTCAGTCTTCCTGTGCAAGCGAACTGTAGCCAACTTGTTTCGTGCTGTCGATGCGGCCTTGCATTTTTCGCCCCTTAGGTTTTTCAAGGTGGTGTAGACCGCACGGCTGGCCATATAGCCCAAGGCCGGGAGGCTGAGTCTTATTTTTTACAGCCCAGGGCCACATTGCAGGTATACCACGTTGCAGGTAGGGCGTCCAGTATCCGCTCCCTTGGGAAGATCTTTCTAGTTTCCATCCTTGCTAGTTGTAGTGATTGTTGACATTGTGCTCCACAGCAGTGTTTTGTTTTCATCTTCGTAAATGTGCCTTGTAGACACGTGATATTGCAAGCAAGCCAGTTGCCTATACATTCCGACGCACTATTTTAATGTGCCAGTTTTCACCTTGTCCCATGGAGGCCGTACAGTAGCCCGAGTTCATCAAAGCGGTATCCGGGACGTGTATTTGACCGCTTCTGTGGGAAATAGAACGAAAGAGGAGAAAATCATATCAATCCAAAGAAAGGTAATGTAATTAAAAATTATTATAAAAAGAAAAAAAATGCTCCTCTTTAAGCTGAAGTGGTTCCGTAGTTGAGAAAAAACGCTGACAGTGTTTGATCTGGTATTTTGGATCACAAACATTAAAATTATTCTTGAATTTGATGTTCGGAATGCGCTATAATAATAATAATAATAATATTAATAATAATAATAAAGCTTCCTGGTGTGTGGTGGGATTCCTTGGGGAGCCTGTAGGGGCTCCAGCTAAATCGTTAGTATATGGCTCTGGTGTACGGATAAGTAAACCGATCAATGAAACATATTCCGGATTGCGTGCACTCCAAACTACAGCTCAGAGACCTGCTAAAATATAGATCGTACCAGACTGTCGCCGCGAAGCGGCGTAAAGCGCAGCGCGGCGGATGGGTTAACGCGCGCCCCCGTTATTCGCCCGGAGGCTCCGCCTTATTACAGGCCAGCGACATCAATACCGGTAGGTTTAGCGGATCATTTCTGCGCTCCGTTGAGGATACGTGAAAACGACACAATGTACTTCTGTTTTTCTTTTTTTTTAATTGATGTGTTCGTTGCAACCGCGATAACCTATCACTTGCATCCCTTGCGAAAACATTCCAACCTGAACTCATAAATCAAGTCATTTCTATTTAGTTCTGTACCTACAAGTAGCGCCAGCATTTGAATACGTTGCTTCCAGGCCGCAACCAAATCACTCCCAAGCATGCATTCGGCGAAAAGTAAAAACAAGAAACGAAACCACGATCATAAAAATTAATAAGTTCTCACCCTGCCATGCCGTCAAGGAGCGAGATCTTCCCATCGATTCGCTGTATAGTTCACGCTTTCGTAGTCATCCTTGCAGAAACTCAAATATGGACACTTTCACATCCAGCTTTTCGTCAAAGCGCGCGGATAAACAACATCTGTACGGAATGACAGCTACGACAATCGAAAAGTAACGTTCACGTTCACCATGACGTACACACACGATTCAGATTCAGACAACGTTTATTGAGAACAAGAAAAGGACTGCTTCGATTAAGAAAGCGTCGTGATGCGGTCACTGCTTCGGTGGGGCATCTTTCTTGGATGGAGTATGTATGGGTGTCGAAGTGAGAGTATGAAGGGGGGGGGGGGGGTGGAGGAGGGGTTCAAGGCTGTGGTGACTCTAAAGTGAGTTGCTTAGTCCTCCACTGGTGATGAATTCCAACAGAGAGCCCAGAATTCTTGTGCGGCGTTCTCCGTCACCGATGGGGTGGGTCCATTCCCGTACGCTGCTGGGCACTTCATCTGGAGGGAGTGTGGCCCAGACTGTTTGGCGAGTCTCTCGGAGAGCTTCGCATTCCCAAAGCAAGTGCTGAAGTTTCGGGAGCTTGTCGGGGTGTTTACATCTGTGGCAGCGCGGGTCTGTCGGAACAAAGTATGGGTCCGTCTTTCTCTTGCGGTTCAGCTCGAAGATGTACGTCTGGTGGGGTGTGATTGCTCCTCCGGTACGCACTCTTCTGAGTAGAACGGTCTGGTGCCGTTTGAATATCTTTTCAGGGATCGGGTACGGTTCCGCCGTCCAGGTGTTCAGAATCTGTTTCCGAACCTGGGCGCAAATCTTGCGTATTTCTTCCTTGGGATCGTATGCTTCCTCGATGGGCTCCGTCCCTGGTATCAGGTTCCTTGCCGTCTTAGCGTGGCCATCTGGAAGTGCTGCTGTCTGTAGTACCTCCCTGGCAGCTCGATGGGCTGCCTCGTTGCCCTGTATTCCAGCGTGTCCGGGTACCCACCGTACGCTGGTTTTCGTGCCGTGTTCCCGGTGTATCCGTAATGCCGATTGGAATATAGCCGCGATTGTGGGGCTCGTCGTCGTGGTGTGGTGTTTGACGAGGCTTCTGATTGCCTCTTGCGAGTCAGTGTAGATGGTCAGGTGGTTGCGAGTGTGGCTGTTGCTGGTAGCTAGGTTCTCATATGTTTGCAGGGCCAGGAGTATCGCTGCTTCTTCAGTGGCTTGTGGCGATGTGAGTTTCGTGTAGACCTTACGAACCGTAAGTGGGGCGTCTTGTGCTTCGCGAACAAATACCACCGCCGCGGATGCTGCCGTTGCATTGGTAGCTGCGTCCACATAGACAACTTGGTTGTCTTCGTGGTTCAATTGTGACACTTCTGCAAGGTGGAGTCGGGCATGGTGCTCTCTACGTTTTTGATGTTTCTCTGCGTTCATGTTCCTGGGTAGCGGCTTTTGGGCAATGTCTATTAGCTCCCAAGGCGGTTTGGCTCGTGGCATGGGGTTCTTAGCTTGGATTTGAACGCCGAGGTATTTGGCTATTGCTCTGCCTTCTACCGTATGCTCCAGTCTTGCGACTTGCATTTCCCTTTGCTGCCTGAGAGAGTCTTGCAGGCTCGGTAGAAAAACACATTTCCTAAGTTCGTTAAGCCTAGTCGTTCTCGGTAGGCCAAGAATGGCTCTTCGTGCCTCGTTGTATAGGGTGTCAAACTTGTTGAAGTGTTCGCTCCTGAGTTTGTAGAAACGGGCCGCGTACGTGACCTTAGCCATCAGGACTGCGGTCACCAGAGTCTTGGCCGATTTTTCCCCAGCACCGCCAAGTCTGCTTGCGATACGTCGGACAAGCTGCAACCCCTGCCTCCATTTCTTTGTCGATTCTTTGACCCATTCCGTTGCCAACGAGCGTTTGTAGCCAAAGTTTATGCCGAGGATTTTCACAAAGGGCTCGCATTGTAATGCGTTCCCAGCAAAAGTGAGGCCGAGGTCTTTGTTCTCGTGGCCTTTTCCGAAGGTGGTATATTTAGTTTTCTCCGAGGATGGTTGCATGCCCACTCTTTGTAGATACCTGTCTATGGTATCTAGGCCTCTTTGGAGTGTGCGTTTCTGTATATCTTCTGTTCCTATGCGAGTCCAGATTGTGATGTCATCGGCGTAAGCCGTTGCCTTTAGTTGTGGAATCTTGTGCAGCTCCCAGAGCAGCGGTGCCATCACGATGTTGAATAGAGTTGGTGATAGCACCGCTCCCTGGGGGACTCCGATGTTGTTTTCCTTAGTGTGGGCCGTCTTGGCTATCTTTTCCATACCCAGCTCTGATTAGGTATCTCCGGTTGTCAAGAAAGGATTTCACAAAGTTGAGTTGCCTCCCCGTGAGTCCAGCTTCTTCCATGGCTTTGATAATGGAGTCGTGGGGTACCGTGTCAAAAGCCTTCTTAATGTCAATCGACACTAGTACCCTGAGGTGAGGGCTGGATTCGTGCAGGCTGGCCACATCTTTGAAGATCATAGCTAGGCTGTCGTGTGTGCCAAGATTCTTCCGGAAGCCGGTTTCTGTCGGGTGGAAGGCGTTTAGCCGTTCAGCGTTCCATTGAATTCTTGCAAGGACCATCCTTTCCATGAGTTTTCCCATTATGGAGGTGAGTGAAATGGGTCGTACATCGCCTGGTTTACTTGGAGGCTTCCCCGGTTTAGGTATAGGGGTTACCCACGAAAGTTTCCACTCATCGGGCAATTTGCCAGTGGTCCAAATCTGGTTGAACCATCCTAATATCGCCTGTTTGATGTTGGTTGGTGCATTGCGGAGCATAGAAGCGGTGACGCCGTCTGGGCCAGGGGCGCTCTTTGTTCTGCTCTGGTGAATTGCTGCATGGAGCTCCCACTCTGTAAGTGGTTGGTCCCAGGATTCTATGCCATCAAATGTCGGTACGTTCTCTGGAGCATAGATCTCTGGGTTGGGCTTGCTGGGTGGTTGGGGAAAAAAAACTTCTCCTAGCTGATCCAGAATTTTGGCGGTGGTTTCATTCGAGATGAGTGCAATGACTGGGACGGGGCTGGGTGCCTTGCGTTTACCGTACATGGAGTTGAAGGTGCGCCACATGTGTCCCAAGGATGTGGTCCTGTCGAACGATTCACAATGTTCCATCCATTTGGAGAGGCAGAGGTGCTGGGCATATTTTCCGGCTTGTCTGGTGAGCCGGTTTACTCTATCGAGATATATCTTCCGTTTGTTTTTGCGATAACGGTCAAGTGCTGTGTTGCGCTTGTCCCACAAGGATAGGAGGTGCGTATCGGGGTTGGGGGTTGCCTCGTTGATCATCCTCGCGTCGACTGCCATCTCTGCCGCGTTGGTGAGAGTGGAGGTAATGTTGGTTGGGGTTAGTGGAGACTCGAGTTTCTCGAGAGCTTCTCTATACCTGTCCCAGATTACAGTTCTACTTTGTCTTTGAGTGTTTTTTTTATTGACGTCGATGTCGAGCTCCACAATTATAGGAAAGTGATCACTGCCCCATGTTTGTTCTAGGATCGACCATTCTGCTTTGTTAGCTGCTATGGTATTCATGAGAGTGATGTCGATGACGCTGTCCTTTTGTTTAGACGTCGTGCCATATCTCGTTGCTTTGCTCGTATCATTGACAATGCTAAGGTCCGTTTGGTCTAGTATTTCAAAGAGGTCTTTTGTTCTGGCGTCAATGGGCTGGTCGTTCCAGGGTTCGATGTGCGTGTTCAAGTCTCCCCCCATAATTATGATGTCCATGGGGTATTCGCGCCGGAGTGTATCAATCCAGGAGAGATCGTACGCCTTTGCAGGTGGTATGTATGCCGACACCAGGAGCAGTCTTTTCAGAGTGCTTTCTAGGGCAACTCTCACTGCAATTATTTCTTGCGTGTCGTTGCACCATCGGTCAGTGTCTATCTCGACGTGGGGCAATTTTCGATCGATGTATATTCCTGCTTGGGCTTGAACTTGATGGCTGCCGGATTCTTCTTTTTGCTTCTTCCTCACTGCCGTATGTTTGATGCTCGGTGTATAGTGTGCTTCCAGTCCAGGGAGTTTTATGTCATCGGTGCGGGTTTCTTGCAGGAGCAAAACGTCAAAGGCGTAATCCTTTATTCGTTGGATAAGTTCTGCTTTCCTTGGGGCTAGACTGCGGCAATTCCACTGTAGTATACGAAGTGGTTTGCCACCTAGTTTGTCCTTAGTGGATCTCTGGTCCATGGTTGTTCTTAAGAATGGAGATCGCAGGTGAGGTAATGGAAACCTTGGTGAAACGCTGTGGAAAAGCGTGGATGATCAATTGCTCGAAGTTATGGAGTCTTTGTTGCATCTCTTGCTGTTGAGCGTGTTGCTGCTGTTGTAGCCGCTGTTCCATTTCTTTTATGTCTTGCTGCAAAGATGCATATTCTGAGACAAGGGGTTGCTATGGCAAGGGTATTTTTTGCAGGGCCGGCGTTGGCGGTACCGCAGACGGTTGGGCGTTGGTTTCTGGTTGGGGTCTGTTGGTGGAGGCGGTTGGTGCTTTTTGGTTTTGCTGTTCCTTCTGGCAGTTTGCCTTGGCTGCTAAATCCGCTTCTTGTATACGCTTAAGGAGGATGGCTCGTCAAACCTCAGTTTGCTTCCTTTCTTCATCACATTTCTTGCGTTGTGTTTCGACCTCAGCCACTAGTTTCGCAAGGTGTTTGTCATTGGCTCTGTTTCTTTCTTCCATGACTTTAAGTTCTTCCTTCCAGCTGCGGACTTCGAGTTCGCTGCTTGTGTAGAAGCCTTTAGGTGGAGGTGTGATGTGGGCACCGGGTTCCCTCCTTCCGCTGGACACTGATCTTTCCCGCTGTATGGCTTGGGTTCTGGAACGGCTCCTGCCTCGTTGGGGTTTGTCTTGCCTGTGCACCTCTTTTCCTGCGGCGCTCCTGCTTCGGCTTCTGCTGCGAGGCTGTGCGGGCGGGGTAAGAGCGGCGAACCTGCTGGAGGACGAAGTTAGAGGCGGATAGTCGTCTAAGGTAACCTGGGGTGGTGGTTGCCTTCTTCCTGCTTGGAGGGGTGTGCCTCTTTGGTTGGTTCTGCTTCTGTTCCGGCTTCTCCTTGGCTGGTTACGACTCTGTAACTTTTGGTCTGTTTGTAGCTTTGTAGGACATTTTGGGTCGGTGGCAATATGAGTCAGCGACCGGCAATTTACGCAGTATGTGCGCTCGCAGATATGGTTTTCTTTGAGAATGCATCCGCAATCTGGGCATCTCTGTCGGCGCGTGCAGACGTTTTCTTTATGTCCTAGACCATGGCAGCGTCTGCACACAACTGTCTTCGGTCTGTACGGGGCGACTCTTGTTATGCGGTCCATATAGAGCACAGTGTATGGCGGTCTATTGCCTTGGAAGGTGACCAGCGCTAGACCGTTGTTACCAAGCTTTCGGGCGAAGAGTATTTCGTGCGACTTGCAGTCGAGTTCGCTCATGAGCTGTTCCGGGCTGTATGTAAGGTTAATGCCTCTGATAACGCCTCTCGTCGTATTGCTTGGCGGTAGCTCGTGGGCTATAACCGACACTTCTCTGTCTGGGGCTCTGATTGCCTTTATCTTGAGCAGACCGGGAACTTGGGCTCTGGTCTTGGTAATAACCGACACTGTGTTGGTCGTGCTACCAGTCCGGATGAGCAGCTTCTGTTCATCTTCGCAGTTTCGTCTGTCTAGGCCCAACGCTCCGTAGAACGCTTTCACTAGATTTTCCAACGGTAGCGTGGCTAGGTTGTATCTTTCGGCTGAACGGAAAACGACTACGAATCTATCGTTTTCCTCGCGATGAATTTCTGCCGTCATGTTCGTATCGGGAGTTGTTTCGTTGCAGCGAGACCTGCCATAGCGCAGTTTGCCTCTTTTGTAGTATACGTCCTGCCAACTGCAGTCTTCCGCCGCGTCTTGTGTCGCGTCGAGGTAGTCGGTCGCCACCACATCTAAGGATTCGACACCAGCGCTATCCTGCGACTGCGGTTCGTCCTCTGTTTCCATCGTGTCGGTTGCCAGGAGTTCGGACCTGTCCGTCAAATTGGTGCCTGTGCTGCTTGCGCTGGGTCTACGAGGGCGTTTCGAATCCGAGTAGGGCATTGCTAGAGTCCTAGCAGCCGATTTGCAGCGGGCGGCAGCGCGGCTCGGCGGTCTCGTTGGTTGCGTGGACGGCGGCTGCATTGAAGCGGCCGCGTCGGTGCTGCCTCTCTGGTCGGCATGCTGATCCGTATCGTTAGAATACGTCGGGTAGTCGTGCGGGCTAGCCACGGGCTGGGCTTCAGCGGTCGCGAGCGTTTGCTTGGGTTGGGGTGGCTGTGGCTCTGCCATGACGGCGAGCCCACTGATCTCAATGACAATTGCTGGATCGCGCTTGCCGCTCCCGCAAGTGAAGCCACCGGGCTTCACTTGCGCTGCAGCGAACAAGCGGGGAAGCGCGATCCAGCAATTGTCATAGAGATCAGTGGGCGAGCCTGCAAGCCGTTAGGCCTAGCTCGTTAAGCTTAGCTCCTGCTTCTCCGGCTTCGGCAAAGAACGTTTATAACAGCAAAAGTACTCACTCGCTGGGCGAGCGTTCCCAATATTTGGTGTCGCCGGTCTCTCTGGGCTACCTCGGAACCAAATCCGTGTCCAAGTTGGATCCGAAATCGCTGGAAAGGGCTCCACTCGACAGAGCTCCGGAAACACGACCGTCCACACCGGCCGCCATCCAAAAAAAAAAAAAATCCGTACACACACGAGGCCGCAGTTTTGCTGTATTCCAAAATGTGCTCGATCTTACTCGAGAGTTGAACTTCCGACCCTCGGCGTCCAAAAACCTACTCGCTTCTAGAGTTGTTCTAGTTGATTCCTTCAGCCTTATTGTCACGTGACCCAACTCGCAGGAGTAGCTAAAAAAGCCGTCGAAGAAAGGAACGCGACGGACGACCGTTGGGGAGAAAAAGAAAAAGAAAAAAAAAACGCGACGCCGTGGCGCCTTTTATGTTTTTTTGTTTGCGTCGCGTCAAGAGTGCAAGCGTAGAGAAAAGAGAAAAAAAAAGAGAACGTGCATTGCAAGGAAGCCAACTGTCAAGGGGAGCCTTGCGGAGAAGCGCACTACCAGTTCAGCCTACTCATGCCGACGCTCCTTGACGGGAGAGAGGGAAGCGCTGCGGCTTTAGATCTAGGTGGTGTTGGTTTTACCCTATGCCTACCGAAGACAACATAGATTTATTAAAGTCATTGGGTTTTAGAGACAGCGAAGGGAGAGTGGGTGTCAAGACTCTAGAGATTACCAAGCAACGATTAAGTGAATGGTGGCAGAAAGCGAAAGAAGACTAGGTATTTTCTTATTAACCGATGGCAAGGGGGTTTTTATAGCCTCACTTTTCTTGCAGTGTGCAGCAAATATAGATTTCACATTTAAATATTCTAAGCTTAAATGGTAAAACAAAATGGCTACGTGGCGTAAGCTACCGCCCGATCCAAAGGGCTCAGCCGGATTCATTCATCCATCCATACATGAGTTGGTGTATACATTGAAGAAATTGACCACATGGGACTTATACGTCAACTCAGTTTTCGCGTTAAATTCAGCGGAAAATTCATTTTTGTAGCCAAAGCTTCAATTCAGTTTCCCCGCTAAAGTTAGCGGGAAATTGACGCCACGCGACCTAACACCAATTCAGCAATCCACTAAATTTAGCTAGAAAATTCGCGTCTTGTGACCTGGACACGAATTCAGTTTACCCGCTAAATTGAGTGGGGAAATCGACGTCACGTGACCTGATTTCACGCGACCTATGCAAACTAGAGCACTATATAGCTCCTTCGGAGCAGAGTAGCGCAATCGAGAACGCCATCTCTCGGCGGCTAGCGGCGAACGCCCGAGAGTTCCAACTCCGGTCACAAATGCATGGGGATCGTGAGAAAATCGCCGTTTCTTGAATATTTTGGGGATGTACAGAAGGACAATAGTTTTTGACATAATAAAGGAACAGTTTATAATAATTTGCGTTAAATTGTGTGCCATGTAATGACGTAATTTGTTTTTAAAAAATGCCTGAGCGGCACCGTGCAGCAGACGACGCGGCGACGTCACACCGTTCACGTGACACGCTCCGGCCAATCCATAAAGTCCATCTCCGCTGCGCGAAACAATTGTCTGCTTCAAACGCCATTGCCTTGGAAATTGACTTCTCAAAATTTTCAGACGCATCCGATATTATTAAAACTTTGATAAAGTGTTTAGTACTTTACCAACTTCACGACAGACTAGTTTTGAAAAGTGTGAACTCGGCGTTTATTTTTCAATCAGCCGTGTTGAGTCGATCTCCATGTATTCTCCCATAGGGCGGGCCGCCTCCTGGAACCCCGAGTACCACGTGACTCGCGCCGAGCTACTCCGTCGGCCATGTTGTCGGCGAAACACGCGGATCAAAGGATTGCGCTGCTCTGCTCCGTAGGAGCTATATAGTGCTCTAATGCAAACATGATTGTCCAACGACCGCTTGCCGCAAACGAGTTCAAAGGCGTCACTGTCGCTTCAAGCTTTATTTCGGGCATACCTAAAAATCAATCACTTTCACAAATATCTGGCTTCCGAAATGAAAAAAACGATACTACGCGTAACTTGTAAACTATTGAATCTGCACGAAATGTATGCTCACAGTAACGAATAACGATATCTGCCAACCAGCGTCCCGTCTCAAGTAAGCCTCTTTTTCGTTGATAGCAACTACACACTTCAAGCTATTTAGAAATACTTCGACATAATATACTTGGAGCGACAATATAACTGGTCGTGTAATCCTAATTCGAACAGATATTGGCACGATCCTTCTAGAACGTGGACAAAGGGGGCCGAAGCACCCGCCAAGAAGAGACGACAGGCAGCCTGGTTGTGAGGGTGAACGATGACTGACCGGGGCGACGTACGCTCCACGGCGTTTATTGGTGCGGTGACCAATGTTGCCCGCCGAGCCAGGCGGCCACAGACGGGCGAATTGGAGGGGGCGCTACCGACTGGTCACATCCCTCCCCCCTGTTTCTTTTTTCTAAAACAAAATAAACGAATAACCCATGCACACGGCCGACACTGACCCTGTATCTGGTCGTGTCAAGTCCTGGCCAGTCAATGACGAAGGTCACCCCGGCGAGTAACGGTCAGGTGGCCTTCGCTGCCGCGTACTCCGCCTGACCACTGGTGTCGACGGGCCAGGTGTGGCAACGCCAGGCTCTGCCTGTCCCGGTCGCGCTCCATCCGGCGGAGCCGCAGGGACCGGATTTGGGTGTGGCACCGGTCCAACTGGTGCCACAGGACTGGAGACTCTTGTCGCCTCCGTGGTGGGTGGTGCTCCACTGGCAACCGGTGCTGTTGTTGGTCCCCCTGCGGGCTGGTCCTTTGAAGCGACGGTCGAGGGTGCAAGCCAGGTCCCGGAGCGAGGCCTTACATGGTCGGCGTGCCGGTGCTAGGTGGTCCCGTCGGGCATGCGGACGAGCAGCGACGAGGCACTCGCTGGTGAAACCACATGTCCGGCAGACCAGGGTGGGCCAGGACGGAAGTTCCTGGCGTAGACCGATGCTCCCGGCTCCGGCAAAGGCCCGGGACGGCACCCTCGGTCAGCAGCCAGCTTCTGCTTCAGCTGTTTCAGGAGCGCCGTGGACCGGAGGTCTGGATGCAAGACGTCCAGAGGGGTCTTGACCGTCCGGCCCAGAAAAAGCTCGCAGGGGGCACGGCCAGTGACCTCATGGGGTGTGGTCCGGTACTGGAACAGTACCCGGGCCACCTGCGTCCTGAAATCCCCGGGCTGGCTCTTCTTGAGCTTGTCCTTGATGGTCTGGACCACCCGCTCTGCTGCACCATTGGAAGCGGGGTGGTACGGCGGAACCAGCATCCGGCGGATTCCATTCTTCTGCAGCCAGTCCAGGTACTGAGCGCTGGCAAAAGCGGGACCATTGTCGGACACAATAATGTCCGGCAATCCCTGCGCCGCGAAGACTTGCCGCAGCGCCGCAATGGTCGCGCTTGCCGATGGAGTAGTGACTGGCAGCGCCTCCACCCACTTGGAGAAGGCGTCCACTACCACCAGGAAGTAGTGGCCCTTGAAGGGTCCCGCAACATCCACGTGCAAGCGGGACCACGGCCTCTGTGGGAACGGCCAGGGGGTGATCTCCACGTGGCGCGAGGCTCGCTGGTTCTCCTGGCAGACCTGGCAGCCTTGCACCTGGTGCACGATGTCCTGGTCCAAGCCAGGCCACCAGACGTGCGACCGTGCCACCATTTTGGTCTTTTCAATGCCAGGATGCCCCGCATGCAGCAACTGCAGGACCTTGGCCCAGAGACTCTGTGGAATCACCACCTTGGAACCCCACAGCAGGCAGCCCTGCTCCAAGCTCAGCTCGGCAGTATTGTGGCTGTACGCCTGGTGACGCAGCTCCTCCCCTCGGGCAACCGCCTTGACCACCTGAGACAGGACCGGGTCCCGGCTGGTCACCTGCACCACCGCAGTCCTGGTAAGCACCCCCGGGTAGGCCCGCTCCAGCAGGAACACATCAGCTGGCTCTGGAACGGCAGCAGGCACCTCCGGCAGGGGCAGGCGGCTCAGGACGTCGGCAGGTCCGAGGTCCTTCCCAGGGCGGTAGACAAGCTTGTAGCTGTAGGCCGCCAGCGTCAAGGCCCAGCGTACCACCCGAGGCGAGGCTTGCACTGGGACTACCTTGTCAGGCCCCAGCAGCCCCAGCGGCGGCTTGTGGTCCGTGACCGCCTCGAATTGCCGGCCCCACAGGTACTGATGGAAGCGCTGGACCCCGAAGATGAGCGCCAGGCATTCCTTGTCGAGCTGTCTGTAGCGTTGCTCTGCCGCATGGAGACGACGAGAAGCAAACGCCACAGGGTGTTCCTGACCATCCTGACCCCGGTGCGACAGGACGGCTCCTAGCCCGTACGGCGACGCATCCACGGTGAGGACCACAGGCTTGGCCGGATCGAAGTGCACCAGCACCGGAGCCTTGATGATTAACTCCTTGCTGTGCTGGAAAGCCAAGTCGTGCTCCTTCCTCCAGGCCCACTGCTGACCGTCACGAAGCAGGCGATGCAGCGGCTCCAGATGCGTCGACAGGTTGGGCAGGAACCTCCTGTAGAAGTTGATGAGGCCGAGGTAGCTCTGAAGCTCCTTCTTGCTCTTGGGCTTCGGCGCCTTGAGCACGGCCTCAATCTTCCGGGGTGCCGGGGCCAAGCCAGTCTGGGAGATGATGTGTCCCAGGTACTCCACACTGGGGGTTTCAGGAACACGCACTTGTCCAGCCTCAGCTTGAGACGGGCGTCCTGTAGTCGTGTCAGGACTTTGCGCAGGTTCTGCAGGTGGTCCCCGTCGTCGGTACCGGTAACCAGGATGTCGTCCAAGTACACCGCCACGTGCCTCATGCCCCTGAAGAGGTTGTCCATCTCTCTCTGGAAGATGGCTGGGGCTGAGGCCACGCCAAACGGTAGGTGCGTGTACTGGAAGAGTCCCATGGTTGTTGAAATGGTGACATACTTCCGTGCGGCATCCTGGAGCACTAGCTGCTGGTAGGCATCTCGAAGATCGAGCTTCGAGAACTTCTGTCCCCCTGACAGAGCCGACCAGAGATCTTCTACCCGAGGCAGCGGGTACTTCTCGACCGTAGCGACGGGGTTGATGGTGACCTTGAAGTCCCCGCAGATCCTGACGCGGCCGTCTCGCTTGAGGACTGGAACAATTGGTGCGGCCCACTCGGAGGTCTTGAGTGGCACCAGGATACCCTCTCGCTGCAGCCGTTGCAGCTCCTGGGTGACCCCGTCTTTCAGGGCGAACGGCAGCGGACGCGGCTTGAAGAACCGAGGCCGGGCTCCCTCGGGTACGTGGATGCCGACCGTCGTGCCGGCGAAGGTGCCCACCCCTGGCTGGAACAGGGACTGGAAGTCGGTCAGGAGGCTCGGGACGTCTTTCACCACATGCAGCGCAGCTTCTTGGTACTTCGGCAGCCGAACACCCAGTGCATGAATCCAGTTCCGGCCCAGCAGCGTCGGCGACGACCCCTTGGTTAAATAAAGAGGAAGGATTGCCTCCCTGTCGCCAAGGCGAACGCTGACTTGGGCCCGACCCTGGACCTGGGAAAGCTGCCCGGAGTAGCTGCGCACCATGATGTCAGACGCCTCGATGGACAAGCCAGGGAAGGTCCGCTTGAACAGCTTCCCGGGCATGACCGACACGCTGGCCCCTGTGTCCAGCTCCATGGTGATGGGGTGGCCGCAGATTTCAACTGACACCAAGTAAGGTGGCACAGACGATGAAAGTTTCCTGGTGTGCCACACGTCGAAAATCTGCGGCTCCTCGGCCACGACGTGGACCCTGGCTGAAGACGGACCCGGCCCTGGTGCCGCTCGTCCCCGCCGCGTTCTCTTGCGACGGCCACCCTGGCCGCGGGCTTGACTGGAACCCGGGCTTGAACCAGGCTGCTGCTGCTGCTGCTGCTGGCCGCCGCTCGTCCTCCCCCCTCGGTAGACACGTGCGAGGTGCCCAGTTCTCCCGCACGTGAAGCATTGTGCTTGGACGAACTGGCACTGTGAGGGGGAGTGGGCAGCACCGCAGCGGCTGCAGGCACCGCTCCTTGCCGCCATCTTGTTCACCGCCGCTTCCGTCGACGGGGAGCCAGCCGCACGCGCTATCTCGCTGGCGTCCTTAGCTGCCGCTTCCATCGCCTGCGCTGCCTTCACCGCGTCGTCCAGCGAGGGGTCGGGGAGCTCCAGGAGTCGCGTCTGCATGGTGGGGTTGTTGATGCCGCAGACGAACCGGTGCTGGAGTAGCGAGTCCAACTGGTCGCCGAAGCGCAGGTGTTCGCTAACCCTCGTAGCGCAGCGACGAACTGCCCAAGGGTCTCCCCGTCCCGGCGGCTCCGGTTGTTGATGTGGAACCGCTCCATAAGCGTGGACGGCGCCGGGCTGAAGTGCGAGCGCAGCGTGGCGAGCAGCTCACCCAGCGTTTTGACGTGCGGCGTGGCCGGCTTCAGGAGGTCGAGCAGGAGGCTGAAGACGCGGGTCCCGCAGCTGGCCAAGAAGATGTCCCGTTGTTTCACCTCGGGCGTGTCGTTCGCCCGGAAGAACACGTGGACTTGTTCTTCGTAGACAGGCCAGGCGGACCCATCTCCCTCGAACGGCTCGAGCCTCCCGTACAGCAGCATGGCGACAGGAGCGGGTGGCGGTGTTCCAACTCTCTCGGCGGCGTGGGCCGAACCGTGCACGTTGGTGGACTCCAGTGCTATGGGGGTGTCTAACTGTCACCTCCTAATTTAAAAAAAAAAAATTAGGAAATGACACTTAGACTACTTTTTTTGTTGTTATCTTTTTTTTTTTTTTTTTTTTTTTGGGGGGGGGGGGGGGGTTCTACCATGTATTGCTCAAGCTCGGCGGACATTAGATAAGGGGATAATTTTAACAGAAAGTTACTTAGTTCATTAAAATACTTTAATTAAGTTTTCATTTACTGGTTTAGGAGGCATGTTAAAATTGCATATTTGCGGATATTACAATTAGAAGCAAAACCATCTAAATAATTTGCGGAAAGGTAATAATTTTTAGAATATTAATAAAACAAATGTTCTCGTTTTTTCGCCCAAACTCAAAATAGCGCTCACAAAGGAACGCCCCAAGCCCTGACGCTTGGAAGAGGGACGTCGTCGTTTCCTTCCTGTCGTCACTATCTCGGCTACGTGTCTTTGGTGGGTGCACCGACGACATACGTGACGTCGTGACCTAAACGACTACGTCACTCTTCTAAGCGTCACTGTGGGCAGGGCCTGATGCAGTCATTATGAGCGAAATTTTCATTTCAAGAGAAAAAATGCGAAAATGTATCGATTAACATTTTTAAAACCATTACTTTACAGAGACGAACCTCTCTCTGTCATTTAACCCTTGTAGTAGCAGAACGAGCTCACCTTGCTTCTGTGTACCTAGCCAGGGGACGTTCTCTTGCAAAACGTTGTGATGCTCACTTTTTTTTTTTTCGTGGCATTGTGAAGATTCTTAGAAGATATCCAGCAAGCGTATGGACAGATGAATGGTATCAGCTGTAGCCTCTGTATCGGGCGGCAGCTTGTGCCACCTAGCCTGAATTTACACTTCTCTCCTTTAAATTTGGCTATACATTACTTGGTTATATCATCTACCCAATCAACGTTGTATACTATCCTGCCGTTCTAGAACTTTTTATCACTCATTTAAAATATTTTATGTGATTATATATTTTGTTTCCTCGTCCTTCCACCATCGCCAGCAAAACACAACGCTCCCGCCAACTCCACTACCCCTTTACAGAGGACCGGACGAAGCCCCGTCCACTAGAAAACCAAATGTTCTAGCGTCTCGATATCACATGGCCTACAACACATGAGTCTATCACTCGAAATTTAGTTCTGCATCCCTTTTTTCTTAACACTTACTCCCATTCCGGCCGCAAACAATAAAGGGCTTCCCCGTGAATTATCGAACACCTGTTATTTTCAGTCTTAGGTAGTAACGCGTTACTAGTAACGCGTTACTGTAACTTTATTACTTTTTTGGTAAATTGTAACTGTAACGAGTTACCTTTCAAAATGTAACTTGTAACTGTAGTTCTATTATTTCTTCTGAGGTAACGATGAAAGTTAGGACGTTACTTTACTTTTATCGTTACTTTGCAGTGTTTTATGTATAATATATCACGGAACGAGTGCAAGTTAGCCATTCCTTGCACTTTCCAAATCGTCTATTCCGACATTTCGAGTGTCAAGTTGGCCTTGTACAAAGTTGTGAATACGGTCTTTTTCGCGAGTCACGACCAGAATATAGCCACGTGTAGATTTTATGAAAAAATATCTAGTTATTTTACGCACGCGCTTGTACTTTGTGACTGAACACTTACATCTTAGTGTCTTGAAGCACTATCTATGTTGTGGTTTTCCTTTTTTCTGTGTAAACGCTTTTTAATCCGGTGAATCAACCGTGAAACAACAATACACGTGGAGGGCACTGCGCATGTCTCGTATTTTGATTAGGGCCACTACTCCGCACTGGGCATTTTTCGTATTTTGATTTGCGCCACTACTCCGGCGTGGAAACTTTCAAACAGTAACTTCGTGAAACAACTGCTGCTAAGTTACAATATGAACTAAAAAGCGTACTTTTTCATATTATGCAATAAAACATTGTGAGGGGCGTTTTCTAGTTTTTTCTATTTTTTTCTGTGTGTTATATAAAAGTAACTGAAAAATAACGTCGTTACTTTTTAAAAGTTACTGTAAATGTAACGAGTTACTCTTTTGTTGCGGTAACTGTAACGGTAACTTCGCTACTTTTTCTGAAAGTAACTGTAACTCCAACGAGATACATTTTAAAAGTAACTTACCCGAGACTGGTTCTTTTCTTATGTATGTTTTTTGCGTGACCTGTACATTGCTACAGCTGATTTGTCTCGCATTTTTTTCCACATTTTTGGTTTATTTCTTTGCTCTCTTTCCTACTTGATAAGACTGGTCAGCCCCGTCACAAATATGTAAATATTTAAATGTCTGCTTTCGGGTTCGGTTCGCTCCTTTTGTGTTAATTGATATTTTTTAATGTTTAATTCCTTACGCACTTTCCGTGCTTACCGCGTATCTCCCATTTATTTTACTTCTGGTTTAAATTTCAATATAATCATTTTCTTTCTGCTCTCGAAGGACGACCGGTCCACGTCCTCCGGTACCATTTTTTTCCGTGTGTTCCCATACACTCCCAGTTCCAACCTGCCCACCCCCTTTGTGGAATTTCTGATCCTGAGTGAACCCCCGACTCCATGCACCGGTACCCCATTGCCAAAAAGATATTCCAGGCATCATCAATTATTTTCATATTCCCATGACCACTTTGCGTTATTTATACTTTCACTTCCTTGAGATTCGTAATAGCTGAACTCACGTTCTTTTTTTCTTTAATTAAATTTCCTGTCGAGGGAAATGCGCGAAGAAAAATGCAGAGTCACGGCGCTTCATTGTATGTGGCAGGCTAAGACGCTGATACCGAACTTGCGAAAACAGTTAGCGCCGTAATGAACCATTTTTTTACTGCTTGATTGGATCCATTAAATCGTAGCGTCGGCTACGATTTAACCATAAGTCGCGTTTACATGAATGCGACTTATAGTCGCATCGAATCCAGTTGTCGCATTCGATGCGGTCTTGTAAACGGCATAATGCGCAAAGAAAGCGCATTGCATTCAATGCAACGGCGCTTCACTTGGCAGCAGCGGCAGCGGCACAACGCATCACCTAATTGTCCTCTGTATTTACCGCAGGACATTGCCCGGCGAGCAAAAAAACCGAAGTAACTGCCGAATTCATCTGCATTTTTGCTGACACATCGTTGCCGGCACAAGCAAGATAGAAGCCTTCGCACGCCCCCGTATCAGTCGCGGCGTCACAGCTGCGACTACCTGTCCGATTGGTTCATCGACTTCAACGTCTCCAGCGGAGGACTACAAAAGCTCGGAACTCAAGCAACGGCGCTTCGCTTGGCAGCAGCGGCAGCGGCACAACGCATCACCTAATTGTCTCCTGTATTTACCGCAGGACATTGCCCGGCGAGCAAAAAAACCGAAGTAACTGCCGAATTCATCTGCATTCTTGCTGACACATCGTTGCCGGCACAAGCAAGATAGAAGCCTTCGCACGCCCCCGTATCAGTCGCGGCGTCACAGCTGCGACTACCTGTCCGATTGGTTCATCGACATTCAACGTCTCCAGCGGAGGACTACAAGAGCTCGGAACTCAAGCAACGGCGCTTGAATTCTTTCTTCGGCGTCCGAAGTGGACGGTTGCCGCTGAGCTGCGTCCGCTGTCGTCTCGAAGCACGCTGTGTTGTTCCTGCTGTCACATCTAACGCCGAAAACCTCGCCGGTACGAGCGTTGAACTTCAGCCTTTTTTTCTGGGGCCTTCTGGGAGACGCCGAACATCGCCCGGTCTACCGCAAGCAAGCGCCGCGGGGGGCTCGTGCAGAGCCAACCTCAGCCCCTTGCCGACGACGGAATGTCTGCTGGCCAACCTTCATCCCAAGTTGACAGGCCCACCTACCACCTGGAGCCGGAGCACGTGCCGTCGGGGACTCGTCCGTCTCCCCGACAAGCTCATGAGGTAGCCGAATCTTCGGAGGACGACTCTACCTTCAAGGAAGGCATCTCCGATATGGACGACTCTGAAGGGTCCCAAGACTGGACCGAATCGCGAGGCAAAAAGCGCCGACGGAAAAGTGGCGGCTCGGGCACGTCCGGGACTACTAGCCACAGGCTACTTGAAGAGGGGTTCACCGTCTTGTTCGCCCCCACCAACTCCGACTCGGTTGCGTCGCTCAGTCCATCCAAGCTTACAGAATACGTCGAATGTGCTGCGCCAGGTGCCGTCAAAGAAGTCCGCGTCAACAAGGCAAGGAACTTAATCGCGGTCGAAGCACGGACACCCAAGCTCAAGGGAGTACTCCTGGACCTCAAGGTACTCTGCACCACTCCTGTCCGAGCATTCCTCCCCAGTCCCCCGAACACCTGCATCGGGCTTATCAGGGACGTGGAACTCGGCCTTTCTGACGCTGACATCCGGAACCAGATACGGGCTCCAGTCAAGATCTGGGACGTGCGGCGACTTGGGGAGAAGTCTAAACTCGTGAAGATTGTCTTCCTCGGGAAGACGCGGCCCGACTCCCTCCTCTACGGACTAGTTCGAACTCCGGTCCTGCCTTTCAAGGTAAGAGCCCTGCAGTGTCGGCGGTGCCTCCGTTACGGCCATATATCCGCGGTCTGCAATCGTCCCCAGGCATGCGCACGATGCGGCGCCTCACACGACGGCGGGTGCGAATCATCCGAACCAAAGTGCATCAACTGTCGTCAGAGCCATGAGGCCACGTCCTCGTCCTGCCCAACCCGACGTCGAGAGGTCGCCATCTCGCGTTACCGCTCAGAAAACTCCGCAACTCTTTTCCGGGATGCTCGCGAAGCACTCCGCAACGATTTTAACACTAGGTCGGTAAGAAATAAATTTTTGTGTTTAGAAGAGTTTTTTACTGAATTTTCGTTTCAATTTTCCGTTATTATGCTAACCGAGACTTGGAGCACAAGTGACTTTGATGTTTTTAGATTGCCGAACTATAGAACCTATTATTTAAACAGAACCAGCAGCCGAGGTGGCGGGATTGCGTTGCTACTTTACAATAGTACTGAGTGCACGTTGCTTGATTGTTACAGTGCAATTACTCCTGATTATGAAGTACTTTCGCTGTGTTCGGGCCAGACAGTGTTTTCTGTTTGCTATCGACCACCAAACGGAGATGTTTTAAAATTTTTCGAATTCTACGATCAATTTCTTGCATTTGTGACCGAAAATGGAAAACTGTTAATTACAGGAGGGGATTTTAATATAGATATGGGTAATAATAGCCAGTCAGCCAGAGATTTTGACGCACTTATATTATCAAATGGTTTCATTAATGTGATTAACGTACCAACAAGGGTCACAGCGGATTGTCTATCCGTCCTTGATCTGTTCATTACAAACTGTGTGCAATCTAATTATGAAGCGGGAGCTATATCGTGTTGCATTAGTGACCATCTTCCTGTGTTTCTTTACGTTGAAAAAAATGGGCCAGCTGTAAACAAATCATCCGAAATACTTTACCAGTCAATTACGGAGACAGCACTTAATGCGTTCCAGGATGCAATCTTGCATACAAATTGGAGCTACATAAGCAATTTAAAAGAGCCAAACGAGATTTATAATACCTTTTTGAGCAGTTTTAAACATTTATATTGTACTCACTTCCCTGTAAAAGTGCGTAGGCTAACTGGAAAAATTCGTAAGCCGTGGATCACGCCTGAATTACGGAAGGAAATGAAAATAAGAGATAACTTGTATAAAAAATTTCTAAATACTCGCACACCCGATGATTTGACCATTTTCAAGCAGTATCGAAACAAAATAACAAAGAAACTACGATGTGCGCGAACTGAATATCACTCCTCATTTATAAACGATAAGAACTGTAGGCGTGACGTGATGTGGTCTAGATTAAATTCAGTCCTGCACTGCAGTTCCTCACGTGCCCCCCTTTCAAAACTGCAAGTCAGTGGAAAAGAATTATCCGGAAGAGAATTAGCTGACGCATTTAATGATTTTTTTGCAAGTATGGCTGTCGGCGATGACTCGCCTGGCACGTGTTGCGATTATGTAAATGTACAAAATGACAGATCTATGTTTTTGCATCCTATTACCGAGGAAGATGTGATAACAGTAATCAAAAATATAAAAAAACAGTAATAGCTGCGATATCGACGGCTTACAAATTAAGCCCGTGAAGCACGTAGTTCACATCCTTGCACCAATTCTTGCTAAAATATTTAATCAATGTATAGCGGCTGCTGCTTTTCCAGAAAGGATGCAAGTTGCAAGAGTAACTGTTCTTTATAAAAAAGGGGAGAGAAATAATTTGGCTAATTATAGGCCAGTCTCTATTCTGCCCATTTTTTCAAAAGTATTTGAAAAAATTTTACATTCAAAACTTTCGAACTTTATCGATAAATGTAACTTGTTAACCCCATACCAATTTGGCTTCCGTAAAAACAAATCTACTGAAATAGCATTACTTGAACAAAAAAAATACATACTTACACAGTTTGAAAGCAAAGCTATTGTTGTTGGTATATTTGTGGATTATTCGAAAGCTTTCGATTTGGTAAATCATAATACATTGTTAAAAAAGCTTGCATGCTACGGTATTCGTGGACAGGTGTTGTTGCTCTTGAAGTCATACTTATCTCATCGAAAGCAGGTCGTTCAAATAAATAATATGTGCTCCAAAGTTCAACCCGTCCTTTGTGGCGTGCCTCAGGGTAGTATACTGGGGCCGCTACTTTTTAACATTTATCTTAATGACATTGTGAACATCAACCCTACTGCCAAATTCATAATATACGCGGATGACACAAGTATTTTCTTTTCTGGTAATGACATCCACAAACTTGTAGACAAATGTAATTTTACAATGAAAGCAATAGAAAAGTGGTCAGTTTCTAATTCCATGCAGATAAATGAAGTAAAAACTAAAGCAGTCATATTCAGACAAAAAAACAAGACAATTCCAGTACATAAAGATATCATCCTAAATTCACGTTCTATAGAAATTGTTGAACATTTTAAGTGCCTTGGGGTCGTATTTTCTTCCACTATGTCGTGGGATAGCCACATACGCCATATAGTAACTAAGATAGCTCAGATCACAGGCATTATAGGTCGTATTAAATACCTTCTTTCCACAAAAAGTAAGTTACTCCTTTATAATTCGCTCTTCTACTCTCATTTAAACTACTGTCAATTGGTATGGGGAACAACAACAATTTCAAACCTTCAACGTGTTCATATATTACAAAAAAAATGTCTTCGTCATATTTACAATGAGCCTTATGGAGCGCCAAGTACTAACTTGTTCCACCGCTCCCATGTCATTAGTGCATTTAACTTGTATAGATATCGATTAAGTACCAGGTATAAATTAGAAACACGAAACAATATTACTAACTTACGTGATGTGGCTCATCTTCAAATAAAGAACATAATTAGTTACTCAACAAGACATAGAGAAAATTGGGTAGTGCATACACCTCGTTCGAACTATGGAAAAGATTGCCTAAGTTTCATACTGCCGTCTTTATTAAATGAATATCATCTTGTGCATTTTGATTTATTTACCTGTAAGTACAGTGAACTCCGTAGAATGTATGAAACTGACAGAGTATGATTTTTTACGGTTTGTTTTTTGTTTAATTGTGTGCGCCCTAAACATTTATGATCACAATGATTTTTTTTGTTTTGTTCTTTGGTGAGTGTGTTGTTGCAATGTATTGTTAAGATTACTTTCCTTCCCGCCTTTTTCTTTTGTTTTTCTCTTTTTTTTCTCTCTTTTGTAAGTACTTAACAGGATGCTGCTTAGCTGCCAAAACTAAGGGTCTGTGGACTCGTCAAGCTGCAATGCTGCAGCTTTTTTTCCACAGCTCCTTCATCTTTGTACAAGGTGAAAATAAAATGATTTGATTTGATTTGATTTGAACTCCTCGTCAGCCAAGTCAGACAAGAATTCACGCAGTGAGCAGGGTAGCACCCCCTCAGACAAGAATGTACCCCAAGACGCGCGTCCTTCCCCGACTGACACTCATGCACCGGCGGTATCATCCCCTACCTGCCAAGAAACCGATGCCACTCCCGGCACCAGCCTCTCAGCCTCCAGCACCACGGTAAAACAGACCTGGGCAGAAACTGTCAAAAGCTCGAAACCATCCAAAGGCCGCGACACCCGAGCTTCTCGACAAGGCGCACCTGTGCCGCCATCTTCAGACCACACCGAAGCCGCCGCCCCCTTCTCGCCGCATCCCTTCAAGTCCATTGTAACCATGATCTTTGGCGCCGTGCGTGACCTAATCCACATCCTGCCAACATCCTCGTTCCGTAAGTTCCTGGAAGCCGTCCTAGCGCTCGAGGGCATCATAGGGGCGCTGCTCTGAAGCTCGACTGACAGCGGTACCCTTAGCCCCGCTGATGCCTCCCTCAGTGGATCAGTCCCGTGCTAGAGGGCGACGACAGACCCCTGTGGCTCTACAGTGGAACTGTGCAGGTCTGCTGACCAGACTGGCAGAGTTGTCCCTCTACCTTCAACAATGGAAGATACCCATTTTAGCTCTTTGCGAAGCTGGTCTCCCAGGAAATCGCAGCATCCCTGGGTATTTTGCTTATAAAAACCCGTCCATACCAAGCTTTCCAAACGGCAGCGCTGCAATTTATATCCAAAAAGCTATCCCTCACCATGTCGTGGATGTCGCTGACCTCTGCACTGTTAACCGGGACCTCGTTGCGGTGCGTGCTGAGATCGCCGGGCGGCGCCTCACTATTATCTCAATTTATGTCCGCCCAGGAGGGGGCGCTGTGGAGGTCGCCGGCTTGGTGGATTCCCTGCGCACCAGGATCACCGATCCGGTTGTGATCTGTGGGGACTGGAACGCTCATCATGCTCTATGGGGAGACACCAGAGAAGATGCAAGGGGCAGGATGCTGGCAGAACAGTTTAGAGAACACAACCTTGTTGTGGCCAACGACGGCTCCCCGACATTTTTCCGGCCACCCTGCACTTTCAGTGCCATCGACGTCACAGCCCATTCACCGGAGATCCCACTGTCTTGGCGGGTTGCAGCCGACACCATGGGCAGTGATCACTTCCCAGTCTTCATCGACATCATAGGCCTACAACGTCCTGGGGTCCACGAGATCTCCGTTATTCACTGGGACCGGTTCCGAGACAACCTAGGGCGATCTACACGACCCCTCCTGGAGGCCATCAGCGACGCGGCGAAAGAAGCCACAATCAAGGCATCCGTACCTACATCCTTCCCTGCACCCGACCTGACCCTTCTAAACCTGTGTGCAGCAAGACGGAGGGCCCAGAGACTTCTGCAACGTAAGGGTGGCGTTACCTTTAAGACCCTCTTTAACAGGATTGACGCTGCCCTACGACGCTATGCCAAAAAATGCTTCAAGCGGCAGTGGGATTTGATCTGCTCTTCGGTGGATACAACCACACCAGCCCGGCGTATCTGGAGGCTTATGGACAGTCTGTCCGGGAAAAGAATGTACAGCCTCCCATTCGCTTCTCTGGCCCTATGCACGGGAAAGCTACAAGCGGCCCTGGCCGAAGACTTTGCTACTCTCTATGCCGCGGCCGTTTCCCAGCCAAAGCCGCGCTGCCATGCGGATAAAGCACCTTTCTGCATGGATGCCCCTTTTACGGAATCCGAACTGAGATCCGCACTGAGAGCCTCCAAGAGACGAGGGGCACCGGGACCAGACGGGGTCACGACGCAAATGTTACAGAACCTGCCAGATTCACGTTTACAGGAACTTCTTTCGTCGTTCAATGATATCTGGGCCTCATCAGAATCTCCAGCGGTTTGGCGACTGGCATGGGTGGTCCCTGTACTCAAGAGTGGCAAACCAGCAGGAGACTTATCGTCCTACCGGCCGGTGTCCCTCACCTCATGCGTTGCCAAGCTCTTCGAGCGGCTGGTACACGCCCGCTTGATCTGGTGGCTGGAGGAACACAACCTACTCCCGTCAAATATAACTGGGTTCAGGTCCCGTCTCTCCGCACAAGACAGTATCCTGGACATTGTCAGTGCAGTGCAGCATGCAGCAGCTAGCCGTAAGTCTACCGTCGCGGCATTCTTCGATATTCAGGCTGCATTCGACAATGTGGAACCGGCATCAGTCCTGGCCCAACTAACCTCTTGGGGTATCACGGGAAGAGTTCAGGGCTTCCTCGAGGGTTTTCTTTCGGACAGATCAATCCAAGTCAAACTGAGCAACACACTCAGCCAGTCAAGACCGGTGCAACGCGGTCTACCCCAGGGCAGCGTCCTGTCGCCTCTACTCTTTAACATCGCCATTGCGGGCCTCCCAGCCGCTCTTCCCAACTCAAGGATCCCGATTGGCATTTCTATGTACGCGGACGACTTATGCATCTGGGTCTCTGGCTTCCGACACCCAACCTTGAGAGCCATAATGCAATCCGCCATAAACAAGATCCAGGCCTTCCTCGAGAACCAAGGTCTTTCAATTTCCGGTCACAAGGCAGCAGCCATGGTCTTCCCAGGAAGGAACCGCCGGTTGCGGGAGGTCAAGCTCCAACTGGACTCGCAGCCCCTGCGCCTTGTATCAAAGCACCGCTTCCTCGGCATTACTCTTCAGAACCGCTGCAAGTGGCACGACCAGATAAAGGCCGTCACGGCTTCCACCATCTCTTCCCGGAACGCTGTGCGCCGGGTCGGAGGGCAGAACTGGGGCAACTCTCCCCGATCCATGCTGACCCTTCATTCTTCTTTGGTGGTGAGCCGACTCATGTATAGCTTACCATACATGGACCTCCTCCCCAGTCAGGCCGACAAACTCGAACGGCTACACCGTGCGGGCCTGCGAACATCGCTAGGCGTTCCCAGAAGCGCCAAAAACGAGAGGGTGTATGAGGAGGCCCGGTCGCTTCCTTTGCACCTCCAAGCCTCCCAACGCCTTTTGCTGCAAGTCATTCGTCCAGGGGAGACTCATCCTGGCCAGTCCCTGATCAAGAGGCTCAGGACCCGAACTCAATCCAAACTCAGCCTCGCCACCAAGACCCTTGCCGCACTTGGATGGGAACCCCCCCAGATAATCAACCCGCACGGCAGGACACCCCCTTGGGAGGCAGGCCTGCAGTTAGCCGAACTCCTACCCGGCGTCCGCAAGAAGGCCAACACGCCCCCTCTGGTTCTCAAAGCAGCTGCACAAGAACAGCTAGCAGCAAGGTACCCTCGGCATCTACACATATACACGGACGGTTCGGTGGACAGGTCTCGGCAAAGCAGCACGGCAGCCTACCACATCCCGGACTTACAAAAAGACTGGAGCGCCCGCACTACTCACATGGTGTCGTCCACGACCGCCGAGCTGCTGGCGATCGCAGAAGCCCTGACTGCGACGAAGTCGCTGCCTCCACAACAAATCGTTGTCCTCACAGACTCACGTGGAGGAATTCAGCGCATACGCAAACCTGGTCCATGCCCCACTGCCAACGAGGTGAGACGGGTAGTCCGCCAGCTTGAAGAACATGGACACTCCATCTCGCTCCAGTGGGTCCCATCCCATGTGGGCCTCCGCGGAAACGAGATTGTGGACCGCATAGCCTTACGTGCCCACGACCTCTCTCCTACACTAAGGGCGCCTCCTAATCCCAAGCGCTACCAGCAAGCCATCCAGGCTTTCTTCTCGGATATTTCCCCCTGGAGCAGCTCAAAGCGGCCACCTTGCCTGACCCAGGGGTTAAAACGGTCCGACGCGACGCTGCTCTTCCGACTTAGAACAGGGAGCGCATACACAGGGAAGCTCCTCCACCGGTTTGGACGCAGAGACACTCCGCTCTGTCAGCGGTGTGCGGTCACAGAGGACGAGGTTCACATAGTCTGGGGCTGCCCTCTTCACGAGGAAGCTCGAAGGACGTTTCTCTCCGCCCTATCCTCACAACACATCCGACCGATGACAGCATCAGACGTAGTTTTCCCTGAAGGTCCCAGGCATAGAAGACGGATCATACAGTCCCTCCTACTGGGTTTCCTACGAGAGACCGGTCTAGCAGAGCAACTATGACGCCCTCCTGCTCTTCCGCTAAGTGCCACTAGCCCAGCCCGGACTCGCTAACTGGCTCACTGAGACATGAATGCTGCTGGTTTATTTTGCCTTCCCCCCCACTCCCCCCCTACTCACCTAAGTCCCATCTTTTCCCCTCCTCCTATCCCAGGGCGGAACAACGCTTGCACTTTTGGCAAAGCTAACCCTGCCTTCCCCACATCACGACACCCCCCCCCCCCCCCCAACGGCGCTTCACTTGGCAGCAGCGGCAGCGGCACAACGCATCACCTAATTGTCTCCTGTATTTACCGCAGGTTGGTTACCGTATATTTTACCTCATTTGTGTGTATAACTGCTGCTGCTGCTGCTGCCGCTGCTACCTTTCCGTGTTCTCAATTGTGTTCCTATTGTATTTTTTTTTTAAATGTCTAAGGATATGACTAAGTTGGTAAATGAACTAAAATATGAGCCAAAGAAAGAATTTAGATCGATGAAAGAGGCACTAGAGAGGGATTTCAGAACTGATCTCCGTGAGATAAACACTGAGCTGAAAAGCATAAGCGATGGGATGAATTTCATGAACAAGGAGTTCGAGGAAATTAAGCTGAAGCTCCAGTCTGTCATAAGTGAGAACGCGTTCTCAAAAAAGGAAATGCTGAACTCACGCAAAAATGTGCCATGACGGCCGGACTACTGAAAGAAAATGAACTCAGACTTGTTCAGTGCGAGCAGTATTCGCGACGCCACAACATCGAGGTAAAAGGAATACCTAAAACCGAAACTGATAACGTGAATGATCTGGTATTTAAACTTGGGGACCTCATCGGAGAGCAGACCACCCTTTCTGATATAGAAGCATGTCATCGTGTTCCCACGAGAGATCCGACAAAGAGCAACGTGATAGTGCAATTTCAGCGGCGACAAAAACGAGACTCTGTTCTCGACAAGGCAAAGAAAAAAAGAATTACTTGCCAAGACCTCGGACTGCTTGAAACATCGCCCATCTATGTAAATGAACACTTGCGCCCCGCCCTGAAAAAGGTTGCTAGGGATGGCGGTCTCAAAGAAGCGTGAGCACCAGTGGCGATACGTTTGGGTACGTAACTCTAAAATATTTGCAAGGCGGATGGGACCCCTGTCATTACTATTTCTGACTCTGGAGATCTTGATAAGATCCGCTAAATACAGCTGACGTGTCTCTTTCTATTTTTCCCTTTTTACTACCATGGTTCAAAATTTAGGTGTTCTGACGGTAGAGTATCTAAATACCTTCCTACAAAAACAGACAACTAGATCGTTGAGTTTATTTCATTTAAATGTGCAATCCGCCAGATTAAAAGAGGATGATCTTTCATTGTTTTTTGACTCAATCCAAACTTCTTTTGATGTTGTTATGATGACTGAAACGTCGTATAGGGATGATGATAATTTTTTTGTTCTTCCAGGCTACACTCATTTCTTTTTAAACCGCAGTCATAGTCGTGGTGGTGGCGTTTCATTGCAAACTCGTGCCTCTGGTTTTGAAATACTCAGTGGTTATTCTATTGTGACCCGAGATTATGAAATACTTTGTGTTAAAAAAGGAAATCAGATTTACTCTGTTCTATATCGTCCTCCAAATGGTAATGTTTTGAGTTTCATGCAATTTTAGAAGCGTTGTTTTGTTTTGCTAATCAAGAGAGGTGCCTCTTGTTTCTGGGTGGTGATTTTAATATAAATATGCTTGAAGATTCTCATCTTAAAGATGATTTTGTTGGTTTATTGACTTCAAACAATATTTCAAATGTAATTATCCCTCCAACACGCGTCACATGCACCACATCGACATTGCTTGATCTATTTCTAACTAATCATGATGAAAATAATATTGGTGCTGGTGTGCTTAGTAATGGGATCAGCGATCACCTTCCAATAATCATGTTTATCAAGAAGAATATGTCAGATAGCGCAGTTTCAAACTTTTCAACAATGTCTCAAGACATAAGTTCTATGACACTGGAAGAATTTAGAGAAACAATCAACACTATAGACTGGAGTCCTATGTTTAATTCTACAGATGCTGATGAGTGCTACGATTTTTTTATAGGTACTTTCAAAAATGCTTATTCCACTTCATTTTCAATCAAATGCATCCGTCGAAACAAGAAAGCTAGGAAGCCGTGGGTAAATGGTCACCTTTTGAAACTCATTAAAAAGAAAAACGTACTTTATGACTCTTTTGTGAAAACACGAGACCAAGAAAAATTACGCGAATTCAAAAAGTTCAGAAATTTTGTTAACGCTCAATTAAGACAAGCTAAACAGCTTTATTGCGCGGCTAAATTCGACTCATCCTGTTTAAGGCAGCCCGATGTAGTCTGGAAGCAACTGCATTCTCTTCTGTGTAGCCAATCTAAAGATACAGCCATCGTTAACATGAGTAGAAACAATGAAATTATTTCCAGTACTGAACTTGCAGATAAATTTAATGATTACTTTGTGAGTGTCGGGAATAGCACTTACAACAGTAATGCCAAAGATAACGTCTCCCGCACTAGCGAAACAATGTTTTTGAATTCCACAGATACTGCAGAAGTATCCTCGGTGTTTATGAATATGAAAAATAGCCGTAGTCGTGATTGTGATGACCTCTTAATCAAACCTGTTAAATTTGTACTAGATTTGATATTACCATGCATAACTCATTTGTATAATCTCATATTATCATCTAGTGTATTTCCTAGAAACATGCAAGTTGCTAAAGTTTCTGTCCTCTATAAGCGCGGGGATAAAAATGACATGAGTAATTATCGCCCCATATCGATTCTTCCTGTATTTTCGAAACCAATAGAAAACATAATATATTCTCGACTATTAACCTTTTTTGAAAAATATTCTGTGTTGACGGACTCGCATTTCGGTTTCAGAAGGTGTAGGTCTACAGAAACTGCTTTATTAGTACAAAAAGAGACAATATTAGAAAATTTCGAGAGTAAACTTTTAACGTTGGGGATCTTTGTAGATTTCAGTAAAGCATTTGACCGGATAAATCACAGAACTCTTCTTGATAAATTAGATTGTTATGGTATTCGAGGAGTTCCATTAGTACTCATTTCCTCCTATTTACAGTACCGTTCCCAATACGTTCCAATTAATAATAACAGATCTTCTATGCAACGCATTAGTTCCGGGGTCCCTCAGGGCAGTATTCTAGGCCCATTATTATTTATCACTTATGTTAATGATATTGTGAATATTGAAACCTCTGCTAAATGTATTATATACGCGGATGATACCAGCATATTTTTTTCTGATTCTAGGGAAGGGGTGCTCACTTTCAAAGCGAATTATTTTTTAAATAAATTAAAATCATGGGTAGTTATGAATTCCCTTGTTATTAACAGATCCAAAACAAAGGCAGTTTTATTTCAGTGTCCAGGACCACGCATTAGGTTGTTGCGCGATTTGTTCTTGGGGGATTGTGCGATAGAGTGCGTCGATAGTATAAAGACGTTGGGAGTAATATTTTCTTGTCACATGTCCTGGAATAATCATGTTGCCTATATTCATAAAAAGCTATGCAAAGTTGTCGGAATACTGAATAAATTCAGGCACACACTTCCAGTAAATATTAAAAAAACTAATTTACAATGCTCTGTTTTACCCTGTGCTCTGCTACTCCCACCTGGTATGGGGTTCGACTACAAAGGGCAACATTAACAAATTACGCCTATTACAGAAAAAGGCACTCAAGATAATCGAAAATGTTCCGCGTGACTATCATTCCCTTCCTCTTTTTGAAAAACATAAAGTCATTGATATAACCATTTTGTATGCACATAGACTGATAGCTAATTATCTACGATCCGTAAGTGAAAATAATGTCATTTCTTTAGATCTTGGTAATCTAGAAGCAAACGAGTCTGTATATCCATCGCGACGTAGACCCCCCTGGCGTATTCCCTTTTCAAGGACAAATTTTGGTCTACAAAGATATCGCCACCAGTTACCACTTTTATTAAACACCCTGTTTTTCCGTGATATTGAAATGCACTCCAATAGTCATTGTTCCATTCAAGAAGCTTTATAATAAGTAACCACCACTTTTTTGTATACTGTTGATTGCGAAGTTGAATTCTTCAGGTTTTTCTCGTGTTTATCCTCTGTATATGTGTATGCCTATGTATGTGTGCACATATTAGTTATTTTTGTCTGTATGTGCCGATGCCGCTCTTACCTTGTTCTGGGGCGCTGGGACTCGTCAAGCTGCAGACCTGCAGCTTTTTTTCCAGCGCCCCTGTCACAAATGTACCGTTTGTGGCAAAAATAAACGAATTTGAATTTGAATTTGAAAGTCGCCAGACAGAGGTGGATCGAGATGGCGAATTCGCATTCATTCAACCCATGTAAACGAAGGTAGCATCGCATTTTGAAACGGGGACGATTATAGGAAGGCACTCGCTGCGGGAGCGAGTAAACAGCTGAGAACATGCTGGCTACCTACTTCGTCGGCGTCGGCGGCGGCGGAGAGCGGTTCCGTGTGGTCGCCTGCAGTTCATCCCGAGAAGAAATGCGAGCTTTTATTGTCAAACCTAAATGAGTGGAATATCACTGAGCTGCTCGGAGAGGGCGGCCTTCGTCCAAGCCTTGCGAAATACGACTTGCGTGTCCAAGGGAGTGCCCTAGAGGCTTCGGCGCAAGCACGAACGACGCCGATAGCTCCGAGCACTGCATGGTAGCGCAGAACGAGCAGCTCCTACCACGGTGCTGTCCCTGGCTGCGCCGGAGCCTTTCGGCCTCAAGGTCCGGTCGCGGTTGGCAAGGTATGGCGAGGCAAAGCGCGGTGGCGTCCTCAAAGCGGTTGACAACGATCTCGCTCGCCAGGCCGTGCGCACGCACCAACGTTGTTAGATTAGCTCAGTTACGGAACTGCTCATAGGCGCCGCATACACGAACAGTACCCCCCTCGCTCACCACGACTCGCCAAGCGTCGCTCAACGCGCCGCCAGACGGCTGCTTTGGTAACTGAATCAGGGTATACCTACGTTTCAACGTTATAGAAACGTAAAAACCGTAAAAACCAACGGAAAAAAACGCTTTTTGTAGTAACTTTTATTAGAGTTTAGCACAAAAGGGGGGCGCGCTATGTTTTCTAAAATCTTTAGTTTGCAAGGTTTTGCAATACAATTAATATTGTTTTCATACAACCATGCCTCAGCGGAGATTTCAGGTAGCGCGTCCCGACCTATAGGCTCATCTTAACTTCGGGGTCGAATTCGCGGCGCGCCCGCTGGGGACACGGGGGTGGCATCCCTGTGACCCTCTCCACTGTATCTGTTTCGCCTCCGAAATGGCCGATTGAAGCCAAAATAGATGTTACGTGCAGTTCCTTGAGTGACCGCTGCAGGATAAATGACGGCGTTGTGGTCGCCATTTGGTGCTTCAGTCAGCTGGGCTCTTCAAAACGCATAGTTATGAAACGAAAATATAGATGGCGCTTCGATCGACGCTTGGGGGATTGGGGTGAGTGAGGGGGGGTATCCCCCTCCGCGGGAGTTCCACAATTGAGGTAATCTAATAACGTTGGCACGCACGTCGCCTTTGATCCAGAGTGGCCCAGCGGCCCGACCCGGAGCTCAAGACGTTTGGGTTTTGATGTTTCTTCCGTTTCGTAACTCCTTGCGCAGCATCGAAGACACTGTTTTTTCATTAATCGAAGACAGCCGGCACGATCTTTAGTTTACACTAGCCGACAGCGTCGAAACGCCCTCACGCACTTCACGTGCGATGCACCAGAAAACGTGGTCACGTGGTGCGCCCCGTGCCGGAAACGCAGTTCTAACTTTGAGCTTTGACACGGCGTGGCGCCACCTTCGCGTAGGGCTTGGTGCGCATTCGTGAAACGTTACCGCGTCGGCTTCCTTCAGAGGACGATTGGAGTCGATGCGCTGAAGTTGTGTTGATGTAAACGCGGCTATAGCCTCCTCTATAGACCAGCACGTGGGCTTGACGTCACGGAGCTGCGGCGGCGCTGGGATCGCGACGGAGCCGCGGGATGTAAGCAAAAGCGCGCACGTTTCGCATGGGGGTCATAGCATTTCAGCATGCCGCAAAGCTGTGTTGCCGTTAATTGCACCGAAATGTACAAGAAAAGCAGCGGAGTGAGTTTCCACAAGTTCCCGGCACACTCTGAAAGGCATAGAAGGTGGATAATATCCGTAGATCGAAAAGAATGGTCGCCTCGCGCGAACGACCGTTTGTGCGGCAAACACTTTCTTGGAGGCAAGTGCGGCTTCCATTTCAATCTCCGTCCCGAGGCTTGCTTATGTGCAGGGAAACCGTTGTCTGATCGAGACCACCCGGATTTTGTTCCCATGGTGTTCGCGCACAAAGCATCGGCCAAGCGCTCGTCGGAGGCTCGCTACGCCCGTGCTACCGAGCAGAAGGGGAACGGCGACAGAACGGCAGTGTTGCAGGCGCTACCGAAAAAAAGTAACGAAATACGTTACTCGTTACTTGCAAATAAAAGGTACGCGTTACCGAGATATGTGACCTAAAAATAAAAGGAACGCGTTACCGCTACCGATAAAAAGTAACGCACGTCACTTCTGCGTTACTTTTTGAAATTATAATTTAACACATTTTACGGTTTTCATGAGACAGGTCACATAGGGCTCCATGTTTTCGGATAAATCCGAAAAACAGCCGCCGGTAAAATTTTGATCAATGCGGATTTATCCGATAAACTCCGAATATTTATGTGTCAATGCCAGTACCCCCCTCCCCCTCCCTCCCTCCCCCCCCCCCCCCCCCCCCCAGGAAAAATAAAAAAAAAAACTTTTTTTTTTTTTTTTTTTTTACAGTTTGATCAGCACAGAGCCAATGATCCTGGGAAAATTCCACCGTAATTATCTTTCAAATCTCGGACCGCTGTAAAAAGGGGTCTTGCAGCTTGTCTCTTCAAGGTTGAGTCAGGGCAACAGGTCGTTCGTTGTACATTCGGCTCACGACAAAAGCTACTCTTTTGGTTTCCAGTTTGGGCCATGCGATTTGTGATTTAGAGAAACGAAAGGGTATGTTTTAGAAACAGTGAAAACTATGAACCATAGGATTGTATAAAATTGGGAAGAGGGGCACTTCAAACACTCTATTACCACCTCGCGCGGCCGCGGGCTGGATTGATGGAACAGGATAGGATGAACTACGAGCTTCCTAGCGACTACCTCCGGGAGTTTATTAATTTTAAGGTATCGGCGTTTACCGAGGCACCACTTGTGTGTGACTTTTGTCGTGGATAAATTAGTATTGCACCAACGCCAAATTCAACTGAAGATATTTCAATTCATGCAAGCGCGTTTTATTTTTTATCTGGCATACGTTTACATCTTGTTATTATTTACTTATAATAATAACACAGCGAAATTAAACTCCCAGTTTCGGAGAATTGGGAATCAAAAAAATATAAACTCCGATGAACTCCAAATCTTCGGCAAAAAATAAACTCCGAAAAACACCCTCCGATTTTGACGAAAAATAAACCCCGAAAACACGGCGCCCTAGTCATATATCAAGAAACATTATGTTCATGCAGAAACTGAACATAATTACTTTATCGATTTTTACGGTTTCACCTAAATACTTACGAGAAAAAAACGCAAAGAAAAACATGGCTTGACGCTTAAAACACGGAAAAAATTTAAGTGTAATTTCTTTAAGACTTGGGAAGTAGTAGGGTGATTTCAGATAAGATCGACCAAAGGATGGCTAGTCGACATTTTCAAATCAACTGATGCTTTAATATGTTATTGTCTAGTGTCTGGTATGAACGAATCCAAACTTAGTTTTGACTAGAAAAAATACTTGGGGACAGGAAAAATCGTAATGCATGAGGTGGTGGACAGTTGCATTAACGCGCACTGATGGAGGGGGCCCGTTTGGGAGTGAATAACTAAAGCGATAACATTAGGAGAACTCTAAAGCGCCGTTCACACTCTTGCAACCGAGTACGTCCGAGAGAGACGAGACCGGTTTTTAATCCTCTTGCGACTTCTTAGGACCAGCTCCGCAGCAGCGCGAACGGTCCTAAGAAGTCGCAAGAGGATTAAAAACCGGTCTTGTCTCTCTCGGCCGTACTCGGTCGCAAGAGTGTGAACGGGCCTTAATACGTTTTAGGCGCAAACTATGGGTATAGCTTGCTTGTAATATAAAGTAATCATATTTATTTAAAATTTATTTATTTTTCTAAAAATTGACAAACATGCCTGCTCGAACGACAAATGGCAAACTTTGGAGGTCTGTATCTCATGAAATAATTTAATCATTATGATATAATTTGCAGATATTATTCTACTAATATATAGCTAATATTTAAAAAATAACTAAGGTATCTGTGTGATACAATAGTTAGGATATATTTAGTCAAACATGGAAAAAAAATCAAACAAAAAAAAATTCCGATGCGAATAAAAAAAAACACCACCCTCGATTTTTTTAAAATTTAGGTAACCTGTTATACTCTATTTCGGCATTCATTTCCATTAAAAACATGTTGCATCATTTTATTGAGAAAGAAGATACAACTCCCCAAAATAGGGTCCTTTTTCAAAGCCTACACTTAGCAGTGTTTTATACAAGAACTGACTCTGAGTTCCAGTTTCATGAAACCAACACACATCTTTTATATATTTTTATTCAGATGAGGCCAATGATAACTAAAGAAATCGTTCACACACTTAAATTAAGGAGAAACTACTGTGTACAAAAAGGTATCATATTACGGACTAGTGATCCGAGAAAAGATCATGCAGCCATCGGCCACTAGGAACTTTGTTTACTTTATTCTCCTGCGACACTATATGCTATTCCCTCTTCCGCTCTACCTTCATCTCTCTCTCTCTCTCTCATATATATATCCCTGTATATATCCAGAACAAAAACATGTTCAAGCATTCCCTTTCTGCGTGGTAGTGTTCTGTGGCTAGCAAAAATCATTTCCTCGCTAAGCTCACGATTATGGCAAAATAGTTGCCGGAAACCGCAGACGACACTCGCCGCTAGTTCTGGCAAAACGGCCGATACAATCTTTTTTTCGCATTTCCCCGCTCGCTGTCAAGGACAAGGGGGTTCGCTTCAACCAGCAAAACATGGCCGCCGACGCCTGTTTACTGAGCAGTCATGCCTGTCGCCATCTCACTCGCTGGCGTCACGGGCGATAATATCAGGCACAAAGGGGCACACCAACCGGCAGCATTATCCCCAAATACTCGAGCCTCGCGTAAATACATAGAGTGTAAACGCTGTCGCCATGTTATCGTAGTAAGACCGCCCCCCCCCCCCCCCCTCCTCCAACGGGGGACTGCAGTACGCGACGGCGTACTAACACAACGGCGACGATATCGACATCGCGGGCTCCGAATTTTCCCATAGTTCTACTCCACGGGCATTTCTCGAAACGCTTGATATTGTGTACGCCCGCCTGGAAGGATTTCAGGCGCGTAGTTAAGATAAGGCGGTTCTCCGCGGCTAAAGAAAGCAATTTCACAAAAGCTTAAAAGCGGCGGCGACGCGTGTGCGGTGAACGCTTGTAGTTTTGGTGTAGATAGGGTGCGTGTGTTCTCGTTGTTGACACCAGCCGGCGATAAGGCACTGCAGGTGGTAGCTCAGTACAGCAAGGGCTAATCCGAGTGACCATCAACGTAACCCCACCGCCAACCCCTTGCGAACCGGTCGCCGACATGGCTCAGGCTGTGTCATGAACCACGTGGTAGAAGCTCGGGTGCTTTCATATCAGCGCGTGGAGGGACGACAGTGCGATTCCGGAAAGTCTTTTTCGAAGGCCGCTGACCACAATTTTTTGGCTGGAGACTTCCCCTCTTTCTTCCTTTGACGTGGATCAAGCTTTGCCGACAGCCTCAGTTGTGACCTCTCTTTTCAAATGTACGTTTGCAGTGAGTGAGCTCCTCAGCCTCGGACTTGTCACTTGTGCACCCAGTAGTTCTTTCACTTGGCAATTATATGCCATCAGTTGGGGTTTAATTTCTATTATTTATGTATACATTATGAAGACGTCCTGGAGCTCCAAACGAGTGTTTTGTGCAGATTACTTTTGCAAACACAAAAAGACTATACCAAAGCAGCGGAATTTTCGAAGTGTTGGCGAGTTGGACCTAAACTCGTTGAAGCAAATTCTTCCGCCTGACTGTTCCACCAAAGTGAGTGCGACGGACTACCTGTGCTACCATTGCTTCATGCACATCACTAAGGAGATCTCGATGCGAAGCTCAGAGCAGTGCCCCGACATATTTGTGCCAGCTGAAGAAGCAATTGAAGATCTAAATCGCAGCATACTACCTACAGATGTGTCGCCGCTGAGACAACCAAGCGTCGTAAGAAGTCGGGACAGGCCTGCCTATGTCAAGAGAACGCAGACAGAACTGGAGCAGGTTGCTGTCAAGAATATACGCTCAAGGCTACGTATTGCGTACGACAGGGACGCACCATCGGGGTCGTCCGAACCAACATGCTCCACATGCACTGAGTGGGTGGACAACTTTCGGCAGGCCTTTGAAGCCGCCACCTCTCTCCGGGAACGTTGTCAACTGCTTACACTCCTGCCGTCAACACTGACGAAGAATGAGGTTCAAAAGATGATTCCACAGGCTTCAATGTACCTCATCAGTAAATCCCGAAAACTCAAGGAAAAGCATGGCGTGTGGTATGAGCCGGATCCTTACACGAGGCGCATGGTGAGCCCTGAGAACCTGTTTGCTGCCCTAGAGTACTTCACGAAAGACGAGCTACAATGTTCGCGCCAAAGTCCCAACCAGAAGGACGTCATCTCTGTCATGCTCAACGGAGAGAAAACGTTCGTGCCAAAGCGCTTCATGACACGCTCAATACGAGAGGCCTTCCGTATATACAAAGACAAGCATCCCGATTCCGGCGTTGGGCTAACGAAATTTTATTCGTTGCGCCCTAGATGGGTCCAATGTATTCCACACCAGGAAGTGTGCGTTTGTGTGCGCTGCGCCAATTATTATCTTTGTATTGCCGCTCTAGAGAACGTTACAGGCTCAACATTCAACACTGGTGAAATTAACTCGGCATTTCTGTGCGACCCAGCAAACAGAACTGTGCCTTCAAGGAGACTGTGATCACTGCCCAAAAGGCCAGTTTCTTACACTCCAGGAACTTGATATCCCGGAGGATGAAGAGATTGTGCTTGCAACATGGGAGTCCGGCGACCTTGTGAAAAAAACTTTGGAACCTGAGACTTTCCTAAAAGTCATCCAAGTGACGGTTGGAAGTTGGTTACTTCACAACCATATCCGGCAAACGCAAGGTAAAGAGATCTACGATGAAAAACAGTGCATGCAACGCGGGAGCATTGTCTTTCATTTTGACTTTGCTGAAAACTGGACCATCGTGCTTCCTGACGAAGTGCAAGCATATCACTGGAAAAAAAAACAAGTTTCGATATTTACATGTGTAGTGACGACAAGAAAATCTACAAACAGCTTTGCCATCATCAGTGAGGACCTGTGTCACGACGCCGCTCACGCTTGCTTGGCTCTAGAAAAAGTGAAGGAGTGGGTTGAAGACAACGTTGCGGTATACTCGTACGTGACGTACGTAAGTGACGGCGCCGCCAGTCATTTCAAGAATTGCTACCAGCTTCACCAATTGTCAAAGGACGATTGCCCACAAGCCCAGTGGTTATTTTCTGCATCTGGACATGGGAAAAATGCATGTGACGGAGTTGGCGGACTCGTGAAGCACCAGGCCACGCTGAACAACCTGAGAGAACGTTCAGTAAGCGCAATTCAGACGGCCAGGACAATGGTGAGCGTTCTATCAAAGAAACTGAAAGGCGTGCATCTTGTATATCTGGACGAAAATGAGGTTGTTCGGTATCGTGAATAAAAAAAAGAAGAGTGGCTGACGGTGCGCGCCTTCCCTGGCATTCAGTCTTGGCACGCGCGGCGGCTCAGCAAGTCATCAACAGAAGGGACCTGTGACGTATATGTAGCACGGACAGTCGGATCTGCTTGGAAGCAACTTTATTAAATGGGTACAGCGAGGAGAACCTTAGCATAAAGTGCCGAATTTGATTTCCCAAGGACTGCTCATTTTGAATGCAGGGACATCTTATTTATCACATTTTTCTTCACGGGGTATTTAACCTACTGTTTTTGTTGGTGGTTACTAATAATTTTTATCTGATCACTATAAAAAAATCCCAAAATGTTATCCTCGAGCAGGATAAAATATATCGGCTTGCGACGATTCATTCATACACCGAGAGCATCGAAGCTGCTCCAGTTAGGCACTATGGCATCCGTCACCTGAAATTGTTTGTAATCGTAAATACACAGCCAACCTAAATATCTTACTATTATGTCTTTGTTTTTGTGTGTGGAAGTAAAGTTATTTATTTTACTCTAGATGTAAAATATACCGGAAGGTACAACTTCACACTGCATCATCTTTTCTCAAATCATTAGTCTCTAATATGATACCACTTTGTACGCTTATGTAAAATGCTGTATATAGTTTCTCCTCCCTTTTACTGTGTGACCGATCGCTCTTTTTATCAATGACCTCATCTGAATAAATGTATATAAAAGATTTGTGCAAGTTTCATGAAACTGGAACTCAGAGTCACTTCTTGTATAGGACACTGCTAAGTGTAGGCTTTGAAAAAGGACCCTACTTTGGGGAGTTGTTTCTTCTTTCACAGTGCAATGATACAACATGTTTTTAATAGAAATGAATGCCGAAATAGAGTATAACAGGGTACCCAAATTTTAAAAAAATCGAAGGTGGTGTTTCTTTTTTATTCGCATTGGAATTTTTCTTTGTTTGATTTTTTTCCCATGTTTGCCTCAATATAGTGTAACTATTGTGTCACTCAGATACCTTATTTATTTTTTCAATAATAGCCATATATTAGTAAAATAATGTCTGCAAGTTATGTATTAATGATTAAATTATTTCATGAGATACAGATTTCTAAAGTTTGCCATTTGTCGTTCGAACAGGCATGTTTGGCAATTTTTAGAAAACTAAATAAATTTTTAATAAATATTATTACTTTATATTACAAGCAAGTTGTACCCATAGTTTGTTTGTAAAAATTTTTAAAATTCTCCTAATTTTATTGTTTTAATTATTCACTTTCAAACTTGCCCCCTCCATCAGTGCGCGTTATTGCAACTGTCCACCTCTCCCTGCCTTACGATTTTTCTTGTCTCCAAATTTTTTTTCTGGTCAAAACTAAGTGTGGATTCGTTTATACCAGACACTAGACAATGTCATATAAAAACATCAGTTGATTTAAAAATGTCGACCAGCCACCCTTTGGTCGATCTTATCTGAAATCACCCAGTAACGACTAAAGGTCCGTTCACACTTTTGCAACCGAGTATGACCGAGAGACACCAGACCGATTTTTAATCCTCTTGCGACCTCTTAGGACCGGATGCGCTGCAGCGGGGCTGGTTCAAGACGTCGCAAGATGCTTAAAAACCGGTCTTGTCTCCCTCTGTCGTACTCGGTTGCAAGAGTGTGAACGGACCTTAAAGGCCCGTTCACACTTTTGCAACCGAGTATGACCGAGAGACACCAGACCGATTTTTAATCCTCTTGCGACCTCTTAGGACCGGATGCGCTGCAGCGGGGCTGGTTCAAGACGTCGCAAGATGCTTAAAAACCGGTCTTGTCTCCCTCGGTCGTACTCGGTTGCAAGAGTGTGAACGGACCTTAAACGCCCGTTCACACTTTTGCAACCGAGTATGACCGAGAGACACCAAACCGGTTTTTAATCCTCTTGCGACCTCTGAGGACCGGATGCGCTGCAGCGGGGCTGGTTCAAGACGTCGCAAGATGCTTAAAAACCGGTCTTGTCTCTCTCGGTTGTACTCGGTTGCAAGAGTGTGAACGGGCCTTAACGTAACTACGTTACTTGAAATAGTAACATAAGTACGTTACTCGTTACTGTGTCGAAAACTTAACGAGTAGGTTACTGCGTTACTGAAAAACGTAACGCGTTACCAACAACGCCGTTACTTGTAACCTGTTACCGCCAAGACTGCAGAACGGACAAAGCGTTACTGCTTTTCGTGCCTTGTGGTCATGAGGGTAGGAAAAATATCATACCTTGACTTGAAGACGCTGCGTGTATTTAATCAATTAATGAATATACACACTTCAGCAGACCCAGAGTCTGCTGATCCCGCCGGCAGTGCGGAAACCGACTCGAAGTAATCGTAGACCTCGAGAGACTTGTACGCCCGCACCGTGACGGCCGTGAACTGGCTTGGCGAAAAAAACTAAATATACGACGACGTGAGCCGTCGACTTCCGCGGCAGCAACCTAACGTCGGAAGTCCAGCAGGCCTTGTTTAAGGCGTACGGATCCTCGTAGGCAACGCCGTCCACGCACAGTTTGTTCCAATACCGCTGCCGTTCAGGCTCGGGCCACGAGCTGAAATAGTCGGGCATAGCATACGACATACCTTGTGAGGAAATACGACGCACAAATAAAGACACAAGCGTCCCTACAACGTCCACAACGAGCGCACGCCATAGAACGCAATGGCGAAAACACGGAGAGCCGGGCTGCTTTTGCCCACATAGCTACCGCGCATGCTCGGCCTTCCGGCCGTGTTGATAAACAGAGCCGCTCCGGGTGTCGGTCTATAGTTACGAAGCGTGGCACTTTGACGACGGAGCCATAGGGTGCCCGGTCGTAGATTTGGAGCGCGAGGATCTTGCAGCACAGAGCGTCAAATAGCCATTTCTTGGGGAGCCTGGACGTCAGCACAGACCTTTTGCAGCAACGAGGACCCGAGATTTGTACGTAGCTCAACTACTCTACTCAAGTTACTGTAGTCTTGCCTATACAAGCATTTCTGCACAAAGGAGATAAGATGTTGGAAGATCGGCTGATATTTGCAAAGAAGGGGAAGCATGTGGCGTAGGAAGGGGGGGGGGGGAGAGAAAAGGTATTTGGAGAGTCCAACCCCCCTTCCCTCCTCCCCCCCCCCCCCCCCCCCCACACACACACACACTGCAACAACACTGCTAGGAGGCGCGGGGAGCGAACAGACACGACGCAAGAGAGGCCGAGTAACTGTAGGATTAGCGCCGAAGACTGGAGTTTCTCTGTATCCCAAAGCTCAAGGAGACTTGACCCATTTGAAGAAAGGGCTGGTCCCCGCTTCTCCCAACATAGAAACTCTTCCCCCATTACAAAAGATAGAGACACTGCATCCTCACTCAAAGGAGGCCACAAAATGCAGCACCCGCTCTGAAACTCATCTGGTGCTCCCTTAGTTTCTGCCAGACTTGTACACGTTACTGAAAAAAAGTAACTGATTACAATTACAATTACTACAGTAAAAAAAGTAACCGATTACCGTTACTGATTACTGCCTCCCAGAAGTAATTGAACAATTACTGGAAAGTAATTGATTACTTTTCAAGTTACTTTCACGTTACTTCTTATTGCGATGACAGAAATACACAAATACACAGTAAAATATTGCGTACACAATTTTGTTTGGTTATTGTTCCCTTTTTTGTTTTCAGACCCGGAGCTTGTCGTGTAGCTGACGCGTCGACCTAAGGAACAAAGCCCACTAAAAAGTCAATAGCGAGTTCCCGCTTCCCGTCGACTTTATCAGCAATCTGCAATGAGATCCGGAACTCCCCAGCCAAGGCTGGTGGCGCGCTTGTAGAAGAGCGTGGCGTAAAAGAAAAAAGGATTTGCCGACTAATCCTAGTTTTATTTTTTTTAGATGTTAACAAAATGTCAATCATTTTTGCTCCATGGCTGAGTGACTATGCTGATTTTTGTGAGAAAAAAGAATTGTGGGATGAAAAATGTAATTGGTAATTGTGTAATTGATTTTGTAATTGATTAAAGAAAAAAAGTAATTGAATTACTCCGAGCGTTACAGCTTGACAAATGTAATTGAAGCGTTACAAAATTACACTTAACTGTAATTGATTACAAGTAATCAATTACTTGTAACGCGTTAAAATACCGTGCTGAAAGGCACCACTAAGATTACCTTTTTGCGTTGCCGGTCCTCCAAAAACTCAAAATATGCAGATCTTCAAACATTCAAAGATCGTTCGAGAAACCCCAACGTCTCTATATAAAAAGTAATACACAAGCAGTCTTGGGAAGTACTCTATGCATATGGTACTTAAACTGTTTAGAAATATTTTACTTTACTTGAAGCAAATTTTCTGAACATGTATTTGTATTTTCCGAGGAAAGTAAAACTCCCGACTTCAGTGTACATTCCCCAAATTAGAAAACAAAATTTGGCGGTATCGTCGTGTGAAAACGCGCTCTTTTCAGACGTCATCTGGTCATTTCTCTAAGTGAGGTAATGGCGGCTGTCAGACCAATGCAAATAAGTGCCTTACAAATTGATTGTGTCAAATAGCTCGTCAGCGAGAGTAAAACAACTACACTGTGGCGACTTGACTTTAAACAATATTTGCTGCCATTTCCGTAAAAAACTGATGCACCTCCGATTACCCCCGGAGCAATGCATACCATCTTAAGAAAAAAGCACTGTGAAGGGAATGAAAGGGCATCATGCAAAATTGTGTTAAACGTGCTTGTACTTTACCTTGAAATATATTGTATTTATATACGTTACTTCAAGTACATTGCACTCGGTGTACTTACTACTTTACTTGATGTACATAACTTTTCATTAATTTTGTACATTACTTCAAGCACTTTTTAGATGTACTTTACGCAACACTGTAAACGAGCAAACAGTGTCTAAGAAATGAAGTTCAGACAGTGCCAAACCTCAAAGTGGAAATGACACATTCGCAGTACATCTTTCACCAAACAAACAAGAAAGTACAAAGCAATTAGACACGCAGAACCATCTATTAAAGTATTTGTTTGAGAAAAAAAAACGGATTCATATTTGGCTAGCACGATTTCGCTAACAGATCAAAACCTCTCTACTTTGTTTTTACTATAAAAACATATAAAAGTAACTTCAAAAGTAACTTCACAAAATTCGCTACTTCTTTACGGTAATTAGTCATTTTCTCAATTACTTTCTATTTGAGTAATTTCTACTCTACTCGAAACACTTTTGACGTCGATACTCCGTAACTTAACTTAATTACTTTTTTTGAGTAACTTGTACATGCCTGCCCGAGACACACTTGTTCGCTCGGGAAAAGTGTGTTTCGGCGTCTCGCCGCAGCGGGCCGCCAGTCACGTGGTTCTCCTCTCATCCGTTGTCTGCCGCTCCACCTTTTTCATTTCTGCGGCCGCTTCTCGTGGCGATCTGCCAGGCGTTTTCAGTATATGGGAGGTTATGGTTGGATCCACTAAATCGTAGCGTCGGATAAAGTAAAACGGAGAATAAAGCAGTCCGCAAGCGACCGTCGGCACGTGCAGCTGTTTCACCCTGAGGCGTAGCTCCACACGTGGGCTCACGATATCACGGGGTGAGTCCTAACGTACCAAGAAATGGCGCAGCTGCTCAAGTTACCGAAAATCAATTGATAGAGTGGGGGCGCCATAACCATCCCCCCTCGCTATTCACTTCAGTTGTCACTATATGCTCGTAAAATCCAAGAGTAAAAAGAAATCAAGTTCCAACACTGAACAACGAAAAACGAAAAAAGCAGAAGGCTCGAAAATTTTTTTTATTAAAACTTACCCGTGACACACTCTACTCTGAAGAAATTTTAACTTGACTGGATAACACAGATGAACGCGGAAATCACAGGGCTGTGTTGTGTGCGCCGCGCATCTGAAACCACCCGAAGCTCCATGCAACCTATAGCTTAGCAAATCATAACGCACGCGTAATACACGCATGACACATTCTGTGTTCCCCGGGATTACGAAAGGTGTGATGCCGAGCTGACCGGCACGCTCGACCCAGCAAAACAAAAAAGACAAACAAACACACAATTTTCTTTCGGAAGCAACATCAAGATTGGCGTGCAATTTCGAATCCAGAACTCTCAGACAAAATAAAAATAATAAAGTCGGGTGACGCTCACTGGAACGGTGCAGATGAGGTCACTTACGTCCTCGAATTCTTCAAAGTGGGCCAGGCTAACACTTGTTGAAACTGGCGTCCCCGTGACGGAGGAAACCGCCCTCTTCACGTCTACTCTGTGCTTCGTTTCAGCCTAAGATGGAACGCGGGGGACGTTGCAAGTCATCGGTGATACGTTCACGGCGCTCCATTAGCTGGGGTGGATCGTAGCGTCAGCTGCGGTCCATCGTAAGGTGAGAAGGAGCGAGAATATACGCATGGCTTCACGGGGCCTGAGCGCGCTCCTACCATTTTAGTTGGCTTTGCGAAATACCGACCGCGAGAAATGAGGTGCTTGTTAAGAACGGGCAGTGTGCCTTTCGTCGTTATCCACTCAACCACATCCGAGCTACACGCCACTACCTTTTATGCCCCATATCGAAGCCTCGGTCTGCTTTCCGTCGGAGGTATATAACTGCAGGACGGCGGCACAGATCAACATCTATCGCTAACAGTTGGACTAAGACCTGCGCGGACAGCTTCTGAAGATGAAAGTGACGGTAAGTAGGCGCAGCTTTGTTCGTCGACACTTCTTCCCGTCTCGTCAATTGTTAATGGCCGAAAGCCACAATAATAGATATTCGAAATTTTTCGTGGACTAAGCCATCATGAGGTGAAAGCGATTATACCTCCTTCAGATGGCGAATTTAAATGTCCTCAGGTTGAATTTTAGTGCTTGTTGTCCTCACGGGCCTAGTCCTCTGCTGAGCTGCTATAAGTGCGACGGTTGAAAATCCTTCTAAAATTCTCATGTATAAGTTTCTGCTTCATTTTCACACAGAGGAGGAGTGTGCATTCGAACCGTTTGTCTTCGGTGAAGCACGTGCTCCTTTAGTTTTGTCTGCTTTCCCACACGGAATTATACCCGAGTACCGTAAATTGGCCGAATATCATGCGTTGAAATTGGTTACTTTTTTCCTTAGACATATTTATACTTTAGACTGCGGTCATTATCAAGTATATAAGTCGTTTTCTATAAGACTCCAGCGGAAATTCGACCGGGTCAAAGCACTTTTGAGCAGCGTCAACCATTGTGGATTATTTGTTTTTTTTGTTTTTTTTTGTTTTTTTACTGATTTAAGTTTATATACGGGAGTGTTTCTGCTACATACCGCTTAAATTTAGACTAGCGTATTTTCTGCGATTTATAAGCCGCACCGTTTTATACGTCCCAGCCACTTATAAATGGCCGTTTTAAAGAAAACATTTGATCCGATCTATAACTCGATCTATTTTTGCGGAATTTCAAGATCGGCGCGGCAAAACAGAATTCGCAGTGAGCCCGCATATATGCCTTGTATTTACAATATTCCTGCAAGTGGGGACCACTTTCTATAGACGCTTTACACACGCGCTAGATTGAGCCACCATAGCCGCCCTTCTCTTGTCTTACCGAGATGCCGAGTCACTGAAGCGGGCGTTGACGGGTCTTCACAAGGGCCTATGCTGGGCACAAGAACACAGTAGCATCTAAAATGGCAATAACCTGTCCTGCTGTGGTAATGATGAAGTGAAGCGAACGGCATCAGAGGAAACAAAAACTGAAGGTCAGTTGTGGCGGCGCCCATACACGGCTGCTGTAAAGTGTCTATATTCTCGTCAATGAACATATAGGCCCCACAGCCTACACTTTGCTCAGTTAAGGTCCATCGATATAAAAAATGCACAGACATATAAGTCATACCAATATCTACGGCGCACCAACCGAAATTTGGGGGAAAGTCTGTGACTTCTACAGTGACAAAAAGACGGGTACTCTGTTCGAGCTTGTCTTTGTGGAAACCTAAGCCTGTTTAATGTTCGCCAAACTATCTACTCGGCTTGTTCTTTGGCCACTTACGAACCTCATTTTTACTCTGTAGTTTGTGGTCGTTCTTTTGGCCACTGCCTTGGCACTGGCCCACGCTGGCTATCATCATTACGGTGGCTACGGAGGCGGTGGAGGCGGCGGAGGCGGAGGTGGTGGTGGCTACGGAGGCCACGGCAAGCACATCATCTTCATCAGCCACGGACACGGAGGCGGCTACGGAGATGGCGGCGGAGGAGGTGGCGGAGGATACGGAGGTGGGCACGGCTGGTGGTGATGATCCCCTTCATATGGTTTCTCTGCTGCTTGTGTCATGATGCACTTGTAAATAAATGGTTCAGACCTCTAACTCACTTCTGGTGGTGCAAAGTTATTTATGACTGACACGTTGACGAGCCGTCATCATTTGCACAAATAGATTCTTTGTTATGTTTCATCGTTCCGTAAGTCTTATTTATTTATTTTAAATGTTGTTTTAACACTGAAGCATAAAGTGTCTCGTATCATATTGCGTGACCCTCCGAATCTCAAAATACAACTTGAATAATAAAAATTTTGTCTTTTGGATTTTTTTTTTTTTTTTTTTTTTTGCTGTTCTTGATGTGTTTGAGTTTGCAGTTTCTTCGGCATATACCAAATCGAAAACACTCGTTCTCTAAATAAAAGTGTAGAGCCCCTTTGAGCTGTGTTTGTAAAAAAGCCTCATATAATAAAGCTAAAAGCAGTAGCGGTCTGCGCAGCTGCTCTCAAAAGAAACATCGCAGTACGGACCCTCAGAATGACTGTCAAGTGCGGTTATGAGTTCATTCTTGTAAGAGCGGAACGTAGGTGACCTAACTGAGTTGGGTAGACGTGGCACATTCGAATACCTCGAGAAACAATACGTGTGCACTGCCGCAGTCAGTGACATCTTAAGAATCGCAGGGCGTGATGAACCCGTAAGAAGGCCCCAAAAAGAATTGACCACGCTAGAAGAGCAAACATACTCAGTGACTGTAATTTTGCAAATATAGAGTTGGAAACAAGACGATGGCACGCGCTTGTCCGCAGTTAGTGGGGCACGACAGAAATCGTTCAATGAGTTTTTATCCTCACTGCCTTACCCAGGAATCCTCGCCGGTGACACGCTCAGTAAAAACCTAGATCCTCGCGACTGTAAATTTGCACACGCACAAAAAAAAAAAAAAAATCTATAGTCGTTTTCGATGTTCGCTTTCTGCGCGCTGCCATATTTTGCCTCACGGGCAGTGGACGGCGTTCTGAGCGTGCGCAGTATCTCTCTTTCATGAAATACGAGACGCCGTCACTCATGCGCCCAGACCCCAGTGACTCTCCAACTTTTCGTCCGGGCGATAAGCGTTGGAAATATATCTATCCAATGACACCTTAAAGGGATACTACAACGAAATTTCGGCGCTAATTTTTTGGTCTATATGTGTTCAAAGGAGGCAGTATCACTTCGAACATACCAATAGCTTGTTAAAAAGGTCTCGAAAGGAATTTTAAAACGAATTAAACGATTACCAAAGAGCACCTGGTGGATGTCGCTAACGCCTCGTTTGTAGTGCTCGTCTAGGAACCTTGACAGCTAGTGACGCAGGTTGTCTCGCCTCTGGCCGTGACGAAAGAAGAGGGGAAGGAGGAACTCCCCTCTTCCCGAGAATGCCTTTTGTGTGTCCCAGAAGTCGCTATTGTCCCCCTTCAAGATTATAGAAGATTAACCCTGCACTCAAAATTCGTACAAAAGCAGCCGCTTCGGTGGCTGGAACGACTAGGCCATCCTCTCGACGTCAGCCTCGCCGTACTTTTGCTCGTCCTGAGACGACCTACGTAACGACTGCGTTTGATGTCACGTGGTGTCCGCTAGGCCTTCTCCGAGCGCTTGCCAGAGTGGGCCGTTTATAACGAAAAATACAGCCACCCAGGCTCAGAATACAAACGTCCGATTGTTTTTTACGGATATTGTAGATCATATTCAACCTATTTTTGAACACGACGGGAATATTTCAAATTTCGTTAAAGTATCCCTTTAAGAAATACGGGGCGTGGCTTAACGTGTTAACACCTCCTGCATCGTCGTTCGTTCTTCGGTTATCGGCTCTTGCCACAATGTCATTGGCTGCCGAGCAATCATAAAGTAATCGGGAATCCCACGCCCCGCGTTTTTTTTGTGTTTTTTTTAAGCCGTCGGTGGCACCTGTCCGCCGCTCAAATGATCTGTGCGGTCATGAGACCGCCGCCTAAAGTCACAGCGCATCCGGCGCTTTGCGCTTGTCAGCGTCTAGAAGCAGAGTCGAATAAAAATTTGGCAGAGACTTTTAAGACCGCTTACGTGTCGGAATGCGAAAGCATTCGTACACGCAGAGCCTGCCTAGAAGCAGCACGTCACGTCTTCCTATCGGACACGGGACTCCGGCGGTGACATATGACGCTCCCCAACGGCGCAGGTGTGGCGAGGTCCGCCGGCTCCACGCCCTCCGTGATGATGCATCTGCGTTGCTGCGCTTTTCATTGCGTTTTATTTCTGAGGCCCGCCCGCTTTGAAATTGAGCGCCCCCGTCTGTCTCCATGACGAACTATCTGCGTTGCTGTGCTTTTCTTTCTGTTTTATTTCTGAACGCACGTGCTTGATGACTTCTAGTTAGGTACCGTTTCGCTCAGCCAATGGGCATTCACGTGCCGATTTTCGTGGTTACAGACAGCGCCGTCCGCGCTCTATGTGACAGTTAATGCTTTAGCATTAAAAGAACAACGTCGTTGCTATGGTAGTCTTTCTTGGCGTTCGTAATTATGGGCTAAATCCACTCAGGCGCCACAAAGCTTCGGTGTCCTCGCGCTTCTAGTCATTGCGTCTGTCTTTAGACCGGTTCACGCAGGCAGCATGCAGCGCTATGGGATCACGCAAAGTCGGCACCGAGCTGGCGGCGTTGAATTGGGTGCGTGTACGCTAAACAAAGGCACGGTCGCGTACGACGGAGCGCCGATGCAGCCGCGGCGTATGTGTGAACAGACCACAAGTGCCTCTTCCCTACTCCGTTTCTCTTTAAGTGCGACCGCAGTCGATGCTACAATCCGACCGAGCCAACCATGCAGTGGCAAAAGTGCATCGTCACGGCGCTCGTTGCATCTGTGGCTTTCTAAGCCAATCACACACAGAGAAAAGCGCAGGACTACGGCGCATTCATTGCGCGTGATTCGCTTAGTCGGTCACGGCAAACGCACAAAGGCGGAGAACGCCCGACGATGCCCTTACGGCGATGGTTCTTGAGCAGGGGTTTCGGTGACGTCAGGATGCCAAGCCCTGATTGGCTCCGATTGGAAGGATAGTGGGTAGACCTCGAGGCAGCTAGCGTCGAGGTCTATACCCACTATCCCTCCATCAGATCCAATCGGAGCTCGGCGTTCTGACGTCAGTGCAACCCCTCTGCGCAAATAGCAGACGAACTTGCGCTCCGCGTAGAATTCGGTTGCGATCGAACTAAAAAAAAAAAAAACATGGAACTGAATAGAGCAAATTTCGTCCGTGCGGTGCTTGCCTCAGTTTGATGACCTCTTGGATGAACTGTTAGGCGGCCTTGTACGTAGTAACGTTTCACTAGAGTCACCGACATGCTAAGACACTCAGGGAGTGATATAATCATGTTCGCGCTCGTTGCGTCGTTATTCGCTTCCCATATTCATAGCCTCCTGTATTATACTGACAAAGCCTGGCAGATCGCCATGAAAAGCGGCCGCCGAAATGGAAAGGGTGGAGCCGCAGACAACAGATGAGAGGAGAGTTACGTGTCTGGCGCCCCGCTGCGGAGAGAGGCCGAAACAGACTTCTCCCAAGCGAACAAGTGCGTTTCGGGTCCTCGCCGCTGCAAAAGGTTGCGCTGACGTCCAAGTTCCCCGAGATATGGCGTTTTGATGCTCTGTGCTACCAGATTCTCGCGTTCGAAATCTGCGACCGGGCACTCCATGGCTCCATCGTCGAACTGACAGGCTTTGTGGGTATAGAGGAGGCTATGCTCGTATTCATACATCCGCTGATGAGGCAATCTCATTAGCAATGAAGCGATAGTAGGATGCTAGGCAGTCGCTATGCCCCGCCTGTTTTTCTTAGCTGTCAGCGACCCTAGTAGTCTCCCTAGACGGTATTAAAACTGACTTTATTTTCAAACGACAAACACAAATGAGTGGAGTGGCGCTTTCAAACCGGGTCCAGCAACTGTCGACCACGAGTCTAATACCCCCGTCAGACGTACTAATTTACGGTCCCTTCGAGCGAGTACACTTCTACTCATTGAATGCCACTTTAAATGCTTTCGTGCTACACGGCAAAATCTAGTCTCACTCGGTGATGACGTCAATGATGATGGATAACGCGAAACGCGAACAAATTACTATGGTATACGCGCAGATTTCTCAATAATATTTTTTGAATCCTTATTAAAAACTTGTCAGCAGACATTGTTTTCTTAATTAGAAATCTTTAGGCTAATTTTATGCATATATCGAGCAATCACAAGCCGAGACAAGTACGAAGCAGATATCATATTCCGACCTGGAACACCTTCGCGCTGCGGACGTCTTCCAGCTGGTCTTTTCACAGTCTGATCAGAGCAAAGGCATCTATCTCGGACCATCGGCGACTTGGAGTTCGCGGTGCTGCAGCCGACATCATGCTATAATCGCGGTTCGCGGCTTCGCGCTCAAGCGGTGGCTCTTCGGCTCGTCTTTGAAAAACAAAAATGGGCGCCGAGCGCTGTTCCGCTAAATAAAATGTTACGTCGAAAAGGCTGAGGGCTAGATTAGCCGTTTGTTTTTCCGCGATATATTATTTCTCGTTTGCATAAAACAAGTGCATATGTCATAGTACTTCCCTCAAACAATACATTCATTTTATGCAGCTTTAATGTTTTCTGCTAGGTTCTTTATTTACTAATGAGACACTGCTATCGCAGTAACGTAAATCCCGGGAAGTCAGGGGGTTCGGTCCCCCCTCCCCCCCGTGTTTGATGAAAGGGGGACACTATATGTAAGTACCCCCCCCTCCCCCCTGAAAATTACACCCCCCCCCCCCCCTCCTTTGTCGCTATCGAAGGGTTGGAGAAGAGGAAAAACACGAACGTGGGAAAAGCAAAGAAGGAGTCAAGCCTATCCTCCACTCCGAAGAATGGCTTGGCACATCCAGTTGTCCACAACTTCCTCATAATAACAATTACAGATAAGATTAAGGCACATTGCGGAACTTTCAATATTTTAGAATGAGGACGAAATAAGAGAACGACACGCAGTCAGGCCTCGATACCTCTGTGTGTCGCCCCCTTCTTCATTCCTGTGTCTCGGAAAACGGAAACAAAATTTTCTTGTAGTTTACGGAAAAATAGTTTAAGGTCCAAAAAATAAGCACTGCATTTATATATCCATGTTAAACAGTCACATATTCTCGCAAAAGATCACCCGCGACATTTTTTCAGCCTGTTTATAGGTTTTTAAAGAAAAGTCTGCTTGCCGTTCTAGTCGCCTGTAAATAACATGGCGGCTCTCGATTACAGTGACGTATACCCGGATGCAAAACTCTCACAAATCGTGAACCAGGCACGAACGTTTCAAAACCAGCGGCTTAACGCTGGCGAGGGAACCACTAGTACTTTTCTTTTCATTTATCACATTTTGCGATACGGATATACACTAATAAATAAGAATTCCAAAAATACTCTAATGGCAACGAAAATGCTGCCAAAACACAAGGAGACAGGCTTCGCCAAGCTCAGTAAAGCCAACGAAATAGTTATGGCAGGAAAGTGCGTCGGCAGTGTCTCAATACTTTAAATAAATTAAGGCACAGTCCAACGACCGATCGATCTATTTTGAGCGTACTCTCTCATTGTTATTGTAGCTTCCGTTATAAGCAGTCTTGTTTTTCTTAAGTCAGAAAATATAAAGTGAGGAAGGCAGACGGCTCCAAAATGAGTGTCTGAGTGTAGAAAGCACAGGTTGAAAAAGCGAAGAAGTTTACTCTTAAGAATACGAACATAAAAAAAACTCCAGATTTATCAAAAGAAAAGTACACCAGGAAATACCAATACACCCCAAAATAAGCTCTAATTGCAACCCCAACCAGAATCGATTTCCGGGGTCAATTACTGATCAACGCCTACGTATCTGATTCATTAACGTTGACAATAAATCCAGGCTCTATCTGTTTTTGGTACCAGTAAACTTTTGGCCGTTTATTTTTCTCAATTTCGCCATTTATCTATTCCTTCGTCTCCGATACTTTTTGCTATCATAACCTAAACTTAAAAATCCAACTTAGCTCGCCATAGATAATGCGTGGTGTGTTCTCTCTATTCCGGAGTTCAATAAAAATCAGTTTGAGCTTTCTCCCCGCTATCTCTATTATGGATGGCATTCACCCGATCAAATTTAGTTTTACCAAGAAACATCCATCGTTATTTAAAAATCGGCATATATGTAAGAGACCAGTCGAGGGCGGATCCGTTCGCAAGCTCAATTTTCAAAGCCGGAGGTTGCTCATCACGAATGGGACAAAAGTAGCCCGAATAAACATAGACGTCAGAGATTACTCGTTTCTTCTTTCCACTGATGGACTGCCGTAGTCAATGGCCTGTATGAAATAAAGTTCCTAATACTCTTTGCTATTTTCTTGACCCATGTGGGCCAGCTATGACATAATAAGAGGGGGGACTAGGTGGCGAGCTCTCAATCATGTGTGCGGGATGTCACGAGTGAAGCAAAAGCAAAAGCCGGCAGTGACTTGGCGGTCGCTGACGCCCCTCTTTCTGTGTGGGGCTTTGAGACTGCGTTATAATCCGCGGATCGGTTTTGTTTACGACTTGGCGTGAATTTGGTTTCGCGGAACTGCATTGTCCAAAAGCGAACGCCCGACTCCCTTCTCCCCACCTCCCTACTTCTTCAGGGGGTGAACACCACCACTCATGGCTCCGTCCCCAAGGCCGACAAGAGCGAACAGGCGCGCTCTTTTACCTCCCTAGAATGAGGGGTTGTTTCTACCGTCCCCCGCAGCTTGATGTGGTAGCTGTGACCCTCCCTGCAGCGCTTTGACTCTTTCCGAAGAGCTACCCTAGGCTTCTCCATTTCGGCGACTCCGCTCCGGTCAACCTGAAGGAACTCACGCGGTTCGCTTCCGTCTGCTCAAAAGGCATTTATTTTTTTTTTTTTTTTTTGTGAGCAAAGATCTATTTTTAGTGAATGAAGACTAAACTTAACTCGGGCAGGGCAGTTCTTTTAGATGATCATAATTGCAGAAATTTCCAATCATGGTTGTCAAAACAGTTGCTCACGGCGGCTCAGGCAGGCAGAGTGGTGGCAGTCCCGACCGGCTCGAAACAAAATTTGGTCACCTTGCGATGGGCCGCAGCGGGCGCTACGACCCACCTTTCTTGTTTTCGTCCTGGGGGGAGGAGGGGGGGGGGGGGGGGGGAGGCGAATCTAGCTTGGAGAAGAAGTGCCTTTTCTCTTCTCCTGTAAACGTCCAGGCGAGTCTGGAGTTCTTTCCCGGGCCTGGTCAGCCTGATTCTCGTTCGTCCCTCCAACCGATAGCCGCTCGGTCCTATCAGCACCCGGTCTCGGCGAGTCTGTTTACTCGTTTACTCAAGGTCAGTTATTTACGCATTCTTCTATACGTACCTCAAATATTTTATAACCCAATTCTTTCGTTTGTTCTTCCATGGTCTGTCGATGCAGGGGCGAACGTGGCAAAAGCTGCGAATGAATCTGAGGCGATCCGAAAGAGTTGCATGTACATACACGAACGCTTGCATGCATGCTTACACAGATACGGGGTACAGAGCGTTAAAAGAAACGTTATTGTCAGTCTCAGTTCCTTCGTGTACATACGACCTCCCATAAGCACTAGCATCTTTGAAAAGATCAGGCTTGGACGAGGAAAATAAAGAATAAAAATGTAGTGGTGGGCCGGAGAGGTATGTCCGATCAATTTCTTGCCGCTGCTGCCTGTAGTGTACACTCGGTTCACCCCTAGCTTCGCAGCTCGGTAGAGGCTACTTGCTGGTTGGACCAGTCGAACGTTTCTCTTTTGCCACGTGGTCACGCACTGGCCCATATCCTCGCACGGAGAAAGTATTTGGTCAGGCGATGAAATGGAGGCGGTTGATCGGTGGGGCAATCGCGTAACTCGTTGCACTGCCCTGTCAGCTCAGGGGTGAAGGGAGTATGTAGCATGTAGTCGGCGACAAGTTAAGAACCCTGTAGACGCCCTTCCTCGAACGCCAGCTTTCTGCCTTTGATTACACTTCGGTGGACACGCAGCCAAAGCCCCACGGCCTCAATGCTTGTATTGGCCGTAGTGCGCTGGCTGAATTTCTCATTTCACATCAGATGCTCCGCTTTTCAAACACTAGACTGTTCCGATGTGCGCGTTAATTGTATTTAGTCTACAGGCAACTTACCATCTATGTGCATTTTTAAATATGCTCACTGGCAAACTGGTAATGCCACTTTTTAAACCCTTAATCGAATAAATACATAACAAGACTCTCAAATCACCTTTTTCTGATAAGTACATCACCGACTGTGACACTCGAAACCACATAAAAACATGTGCCTGTTCCTTTATTTTTTTTTTTTTTTTTAATGGCATTTTTTTTTTTTTCGAGCAGGGTTGATTTTTTTTCTTTTTTTTTTAATAAAATGTTATTTTTAGAATGGCTGCCACGGCAAATTTAATGTCTACCCCCCCTCGATGGAATTCGAATATATTTACGACCCTGCGTATGGAGGCTACCTACTCGGTCTCGAGGATCGAGTGTAGTGAGGTCACGGAACACACTCGATGTCTAGAGCGTTCTTTGCTGAGTGACCGTGCGGCACCGCACGAGTAACACCAGGGGCGAAGTGCAATCGCTTCAATTGACACGAAATTTGCCAGTCTGACGGTGGCATAACACAAAGATCTAAAATAAGAACATGAATGGCCACGTTAAGGTAGTGAAACCAAGATGAAAATATACCTCTCATGTTCAGAAATAAGTTAATGATGGTCAACATTTGCGAATGAAAGTTGCACGTCTGTATTTTGAGCGGATGACAATGTGTTTCGTTCTAAAGGGCCGATTGTAGCGAGTGCTCGAAGAGCACCCATCGGTGATCATGATGCCTCATGTGCATAGGTCGGCATTTTAGAGCCCCTTCATTCACCATCACATCACGAACAAAATCACGACTCCAAATTCATTCGCATTCACGTCACGTCCGCCGCCTCCGAATTCACGGAGTCATTCACCATCACATCACCAATTACCGAAGTCATTCACCATCACCATGAATGCATCAGAATTCACCATCATGAATTCATCGGAATTCACCATCACATCATGAAGTCATCCGAATTCACCGTCACATCATGAATTCATCCGAATTCACCATCACATCACGAATTCATTTGAATTCACCATCATATCATGAATTCATCCGAATTCACCAGCACTTCACGAAGTTATTCACCATCACGGTCAACACGAATTCACCGGAATTCACCATCACATCATGAATTCCGCATAATTCGCGAAGTCATTCAGGTTCATTCTGACTAAATTCGACTTCACGGCTGGTAGCCCTTCACGAGTTCGCAGTTCTTGCGAAATAGGACTGTGCCGCCTTTTTGTGTCAGCCACTTGAAACTAGGAACCGACTCCGCCGGGGAAGTGGGGTATTTCGAATGCGCGAAACACAAACCACATTGATAGAGCGCCAACCCAGCCAATGCCGCGCTGCGATCGTGCCACGTGAATTAGAGTAACTGTATAGGCTCTGCTTGCAGAGAGCGGAGCATATACAGTTACTCTAACGCGAATGTGCTCCGTGCGCCACCGCGCGGAACCGGCAGGTCACGTGATATGGTCTCGGCGCCGGATTAGGTGCGCCTGCTCGTGACGTCGGCTTCGGCTTCGTCTCTTTTGAAAAGATATATGGCTGCGCCGCGTAGACGAAGCGGCGCCTGCTGCTTCTAGTGCTTGCGGACAGCGCGGCTGCGCCACGCACGACCCACGAGCGAAACGGCACAGCGAGAACCTTCAGGGATTCCAGACCATATGCCCCGAGACACGGAAGGACAAGGTCGGCAAGGAGATCAATTGATTCACGAGGAACCGCTCAGAACAACGGCAAATTAAATGTCAAGTGCAAAAAAAAAAAAGAAAACCACAGCCCCCCCCCCCCCTTCCCGCCCCTCCCCTTCATTGACACTGCCACCGCACTTCCCTTATAAACAGCTGTTACTACGAAAGTTGTCGACGAAGGGCCACCGCGCTAAGGCGCGCACGTCTACGCAGCGAGACTGATGCCCAAACTGCTAAAGTCAAATGGGCTCCTGTGGTTTGCGATGAAGGATGAAAACAACCAGCAAGCAAGCAAGCACCTGCGTAACACGCTGTCTGCCTATTCTGAATTCATAACCGTATTCACTACCACGTCAAGAATTAAGTTCACGGCATTACTTCCCATCACGAACCTATCAAGTTCACGAGCCACGCACATCACAAATTCATCGTGTTCACGAGTCATTCACCATCACGTCACGAATTCATTGAGTCATTCACATCACATTGAATTATATTCACTTCAAGAAGTCCTTCACAATCACAACACATCATGAGTTCATTCAAATTCACGAAGTCATTCACCATCACATCACGACTTCATTCAACATCACATCACGAATTCACTCAAATTCACGAAGTCATTCACCATCACATCACGACTTCATTCACCATCACATCACGAATTCATTCAAATTCACGAAGTCATTCACCATCACTTCACGAATTCATTCAAATTCACAAAGTCATTCACCATCACATCATGATGTTTTTTTTTCAAGTTCAAGAATTCATTCAGAGCCATTCAGATTCACGCCGTGAATGTGAATGAAGGTGAATGAGCAAGCTCCTGAATGAATTTGCCGAGGTATGCTCACGGGACTCTCGGTGCAATCCTGCCGTCAAACTTCCCAACACGTGTAACAATACGGCGAAGCTGGCGTGGGTATGGGATTCACCTCCTCGTTGTGTCAACGCGTTACAGCCCAGCCGTTTGAGATACCTGAGGACTGATTGGGCAACACCAGCGGAGGGAGAAAATTTGACACTTCTGCCTTTTTGGTATATTCCAATAGCGAAAACTAACCCCGTTCTCCTCTTAGTGTCATCGCCTTTCCCCGCAGCAGTTGCGCGCGAGAGAAGGAAAATCCGGTTCCGTCAGATCCGACACGGAGCACGCGAACGTGCTAGCCGCCGTACTTCCGCAAAGCGGCGTTTCTTTCGTGTGAATATCGACGTAACCCCATTCGAAGTCGCTTTGGGAGCATCCTTCTAGGTGCTATCTGACGATCTATTTATTTGTCTTAAATAAATCTTTGCTCTGTTCTCGAGCAAAAAAATTGTGTTTTTAGTTTTGCCAGAATATAATACACATTTTGTTTGAAGAACAATTTCAGATTTATAAAAAAAAACTTTCCTGAGCACACTAAGATTCGACTCAGGTCTTGCTATAAGACTACTATTGATTTGCTAGATGCGGTCTTGCAAATGCTTCAACGTTAGTTCCTAATTCTAGGCCTGGAGTTTTAAGTCTGACAATCAGAAAGGAAGTTTGGGAGATTTCTGACCTTCGTGATTGGTCAACAGCAAGGAAAAACGAGACGCTGGCCAATCGTGGCGGTAACAAGGCTTGCCGACTTTTTCGCCGAATGTCCCACTTACAATCCAGACATTTTTTCTCCGTGGTTCTTGCACAGAGGTTTCGCTAAAGTAAAGCTTTCTCTGGAAAATCGCATGTTAAAAAATAACACGCGTGTTTTAAAAGTAAAAATAAATCTACCAGTGGGCTTTATCACCGAAGTCCTCGTGGTATGACACTATATTCAGCAGAAGGTTTCTTAGATGCATTGTCAGAAAGCCGACCCTGAAATGCTCAGATCAAAGATTACAAATTTAGAAATTAATATATTATTTTAATAGAAAGCAAGCTAATTTATACGAGGATGTCCTCCGCTTCTCTAATATTTTTCATATAAAGAATTCCCTCTAGACACAATAGGAGTTCTACTCGTTTGTCACCTCAACATGTTCACCTTCGAGATCATGTCCGTACATGAGGTTTATCTTAATGTACGAAACGCAAAATATTCTAATGGCTATGAAGTCACTGATGAACACGTACTTAGTAAAATAACTTAATAACCGCCACTAAATATTTTTCAGCTATATAGGCTTTGTCTGTTTAGTGCCTTCCTTCACTGTAGCCACTGTGCAAATATGACGTGTACTTTTCTTCATGAATGTTATAATAACATCATTATTGGGCATTTGGTTTCAGCCACAGTTTTTTTTTTTCTCCGTTTTTTGGTTGTGTTTCGCTTTTTAATGCTAGCTGAGGCAATCTGTTAGGGAGACTCGGCTTCCTCACGCAAAATATTTCCGCCTTTTGCCTTGTTCTCCAAAGATGTATAATGTTCAAAAAAGGACAAACAATGAAACAAACAAATCATTTTGAATATCCTGTTATGTGCACAACAATTTTCTGGTAAAAAAATATTACCCTCGGCGGGATTCGAACCCGCAATCCCCGGTTTAGGAGACCGATGCCTTATCCGTTAGGCCACGAGGGCGACGCCGCTTTGTCTGTAATGCAAATACCACATGCAAGGAGGGTTTCTTGTTCAGGATTCCTTGTCAAGCTCAGATGATTATGTAACAAATAAGAGTGAAAATAGTATTCATATTTTGAGTCTTGGAGACGTTTGCACTTTTTGTTAGTGTGCTTCGCCGTGTAATAACAAGGAAACAATATTCACAGAGAATGATAAAAAAAGTTTGTTGCACTGCGAAAAAAAAAAAACAGAACGGTTCAATCCGGATATTGACACTATTTGTGCTCAAAATATCTACATCGGCAATAACGAAGATAAGAAATATTAGTATATAGGAATTGCAGGCAAAATAAAATGTGATCAATATCTAGGCTCATCTACTAAAAGTCTTCGTCTTTTCTAAATCTGCTCCCAATGTACTTTGAACAAAATAGGTCGGTCACACACCGTGACCACATGTTCCCGAGACGTAGGTCACGGGACACACTGGCGTCACGTGGTCATGTGACGTCACCGTGTCGCGTCGAGCTGTTACGTCACATTACGTACGCAGTATCACATGGCATCACAGTAACACTTGACACATAACATTTCCAGTGCCATGTCATTGGGTCACGAAATGTTACTGATGCCACAGCATGAAACTGTGGGGCTGCATGCCCTGACGTCACTGGACGTGGTCACGGAGTTGGAGTCACGCGGCGTGTACTCCAGTTGGTTTCACATGACGCCGCAGGGTTGCAATGTGGCGTCAGTGATATCACGTGGAGTGGTCACATTGTGTTGCCACGTGACCACGTCGTGCTGATGACGTCATGATACCACCGTCTAACTGAGGACGTCGCGTGACCACCGTTTGCTCATTTTTGGCAGAGGATCATGCAGATGGCGAATTCCTCTGGAAAATCCGGATCCGTTTCCCAATGCCCCGGGGAAGGAGAAAACCCGCTACGTGGGAGACGCTCTAAATATACTCGCATTTTATGAGCGGTTCGCCGGACATTATTTGACTTCAAAATGGCCACCGCTTGGAGCTTAATGCGCTCATCAGACGACCGTCGGGGCCACCCTTCACTCGCTCCGTGTACTCACCTCCACCGGCCAGGTTTCAACCATTGGACTGACGGACGGGATTTCACAGTATGCATGGCGACCCTAAAAATGCTATCGCATTTAACCTACCTACCTACCTACCTACCTACCTACCTACCTACCTACCTACCTTCCTACCTACTCACCTAACTACCCACCTACCTACCTACCTACCTACCTACCTACCTACCTACCTACCTACCCACCCACCTACCCACCTACCCACCTACCCACCTACCTACCGACCGACCCACCCACCCACCTACCTACCGACCCACCCACCCCCCCCACCCACCCACCTACCTACCTACCTACCTACCCACCCACCTACCCACCTACCTATCTATCTATCTATCTATCTATCAATCTATCGTTTGTGCTTTTAATACATGCTTATGCAGATAGGCTCTAAGTTGTTGGTCACAAATTTCGAATGAATCAAGCAGTCAATGTTTTATACTAGAGAGGAATGAAGCGACTCAAATAGTGCATATCTGAGGAGCATGAAAGTGTGTAATGACTTAAAGCTGAAACTCTGTAGTCACAACCAAGCACGAAAGTCTCTCTCCGCCCCCCTCCCCTTCCTTCATCGGGTCATTGCGTAGGGGCATTGCATGTGGGCATTGCATGGGGGCATTGTATGGGCACGACCCAGTGGAGTCAGCTTCTAAGCTAACTCTGCCATGGTTAAGCCGAGTTGGGACCCACGCGGGAATTATATGGGTAGCCCAGGTTGGTCATGCCCACGCAATTCCCCCGGGATGCCTTCCTCTGTGCTATTTTTCCCCCTTAAAATCAAAGTGATCTGTCTTCCGTCGGGCTCAAGGTCCGAAAAAATTGGGACACACAAACCGGGGTCAAAATGCCTCCGAGCCACGCTCGGCTCGTTCTTTTATTCATAGCATGCCGTCGTTTACCGCCTGATATCGCTACGGCCGCCTGATGCGGCTGCGGCTTGTGACACTCCTACGTCCCTAGTAAAAATAAGCAACACAGAACGTGCGCACACGTCAACTGGGGGAGTACCGACGTGGGGGTCTGGTCTTATACTTTTTCGCGCTAGAGTGACGGCGACCTGGGTTCTTGGGGTTGGTTGAGAAACGCCGGTCGCAGAACTCGTTGGAACCCATGGGTAGCTGGAAGACGCAGTGTACGTCGAATGACTGTTGGGCTAACTTAGCGAGGGCGTTGCGTCCATGCTGCGGTTGCCGTTTGGAGAACCGGGCGTCGCTGTCCTGCTGTTGCTGTCCGGAAACACTAGGGGGCACTAAAGTGACGGCCGTGGGCGCCGCAGAGGTCTTGTAGCGAGGTCTAAGGTGATCCCCATGCCTATGCTACGTAGTCCCATTCGGTAGGCGCACATTCAGAGACGAAGCGCCTACCGCAGAGGACACATATCCGACAGTCCAAGTGGCATCAGGTCGGAAGTTCCTGGCATACGCCGGTGCTCCAACTTCCGGCAAAGAACCGGGGCGACAACCACTGTCGGCGTAAAGCTCTTGCTTAAGCTGCTTCATCAGCTCTGTAGACCGCTCGTCCACAGCACTCACACTGTTGGATGCATATTGCGTCCAACGGCGTCAAAATGTCGTTGGACGCATAACGTTCAACGGTGTCTTGACCATGCGGCCCATAAGCAGTTAAAAGGGGCACCGCCAGTGACTTTGTGAGGCGTAGTCCGGTATAGTGGAACAGAACCCGGGACACTTACGTGCCAAAATCTCCGTCCTGGCACTTGTTTACCTTCGCCTTGACAGTTTGTATCACTCGTTTGGCGCCTCCATTGGAAGTTGGGTGTAGGAACCATCATCCGACGGATTCCGTTCTGGGTCATGAACTCCAGGTATTCGGCACTGGCGAAAGCTAGGCCGTTGTCCGAGACTATCAAGTCTGGGAGCCCTTGGGCGGCAAAAACTTGTTGCAATGCAGAAATGGTCGCCGCTATTGGTGGAGTCGTGACGGGGAGCACTTGCACCCACTTCGAGTAGGCGTTGACGACTACTAGAAAATATCGCCCCTCTAATGCTCCACCGAAGTCCAAATGCAGGCGGGACCATGGCCTCTCGTGAAAAGGCCAAGGGGAGAGCTCCTTCTCTGTTGACCTCGTTTTCCTGGCACCACTCGTGGATACTGCAATCGTTTAAACAGTGCGCACCGTCTCGCCTACATCCCCGCCGATTCCCCGGTGACGTACTCGACCTGTTGAAACTTATTGCTTCCGTCATATTGGAGTACGCAAGGCAGTTATCTCGTTGCTCTGGTTTCAGTTATCAAAGCAAGGCAAAACACTCGTAGTTCCCGCCCTAAGTACATGTTGGACATCTTCCACACTTTGACACCGGATAACTTGGTGAACGAGGATTTACATTTCCTTCAGAGGTCACTGTCGCCGCTTCCTCAACGTTGAGCAGCAGGATCAGCTGGCGACAACCCGCGGATGAAAGGCGTGAGCATCAACAGCCCAAGAGGCTCGGTGCCGATGCGGGCGATGCGGGTTTCTTTCAACCGGTAGACCAGCACTAACCGTGACCGTTCCAGCTCTTCGTCATGACACGGTGTTGCAGAAAGCAGTGTAAAATACAATTACACGGACCACCGAAGCAAGCGCACTGTTATTGTAAATCTTGGCTTGTGATTGCGCCTTTGTAAATAATTTTATTCGTTTTGCTGGAGAGACGCGAACGACGGGCCGGGGCTCTCCCCACGGTGGGCGGCAGTGGCTTCGCCGCCCACCGCTCCGACTGCCCGCCCACCGCTCCAACCAGCCGCCCACCGCTCCAACCAGCCGCCCACCACTCGATTTTTTTTATGTCGCGGGATGACGATGCGATTTTGCCTGCGCACATGACTGCAGACCTTCGCCGTCATACTCAGCAGATCCGCACACCGTCACGTTATTGTTCGCTATCGCATCGCTGACTGCCGCCACTGCCACACTGCTTCAAACAAAGAGGGCAAGCGCTCGGCGTGTTTTTTTTGTTGTTTTTTTTTGTTTCTCCCTCTATCTCAGCGGCGCGCCGCCGGCAGTGCCCGGGGGGGGCGCGGGGGGGGGGGGGGGGGGGGGGCGGGATGCGATAAACAGATTCGACAAATAAAAAAAAAAACGCTCTCCCTCCTCCCCCCTCCCTTCCCTTCCCCCCCCCCCCCCCCCCCCCCCCTTCGGTATTGTCCACCGCTCAGATATTCCTGGGGAGAACCCTGCGACGGGTATAACAAAATCGCTTGCAAATTCAGCATATTTCGCGAAAGCATTTACCCAGTCATCTTGCGAAACACGGAGTCCGCACCGTCCTGACTTCCCCTCCCTTTTACCTGCTTTAGAGCAGTTTGTACCTGCTAGTAGGTATGCCTACTGAAACTGAAACTTGAGAAACTAGGGGTAGTGACAGAGAGAAAATATACAAAGTTGGGAAAGCTCGCTCGCTCTTTCCAATTTTTCAACTCTCAAGTGATTGTACCATAATAAACGCACCAACGCCTCTTCCCAAAATAAAGAAAAAGCACTATGTTCATTGTGTAAAAAATGGTCTCAGTTCAAGCATCTGTGAGCAGGTAGGAAATCTTGCCCTAATTTATTCACACCGCCATGATGTGCGCAACAAACTCACACAAAATTTACAGGAAAATATCAGTGGTGACTTAAATTTCCCTGAAATTCTATACAACCGGTCGTTTGCAGGACCGAATCATCTACTCGAAAGGTGTGCGTCTCTGTGCAAACACGTCGCTGTGCAAACGCAGTCCAACACGGAGCATAAAAATGGCAGATTTAGGACAACAATCCGGAGTCCATTGTTTAATTAAAACGACGTAATTTTGTTGAAAACACCCGCAGCTTTTTACTCACGCTATCCGTCACTATATACTTCCACATTTTGAAACGGAACGAAGGAAGACTTATTTTTAAAACACTCGCTGCGTCGTCCCGGACCAGCTGGACCGTATCAGCTGACGACGACGGTATTGAACCCGTTGAACCACAACCCCACACAACCAAGTTTGCGCTCCGTGTAAGTGTGGGTATCTACGTACAAGCACTGCACCATACACCAGGAACGTTTTAGCTCTTTTACACTTCGCCGTGCTGCACTAAACAGAACGAGATTGCCGAAGTCAACTCAGCGCTGTTGTGAACCTTGGCTTGTGGTTACGCACTCGTGGACCCTGTGACTCCCTTCGCTTTCAAAGCACACACGACGATTACGAATGATACTTTCCGTCTTCCGGGAACATCACAGGGACACTTCTCCGGTCACGTCTTGACGGTACGCCAGCTGCTCCCCGCAAAGGTTTGACGGTACGCGAGCAGCTCCCCGCAAACCGAGGAGCTGTTCGCGTACCGTCAAACCAAAACAACACCGGCGCCATGTTAAACAAGCGTTGTTGCCAGAATTTCTCCGACCAAACAAAAACAATGAGAGCAAACCGGCTCTAGCTTCCAACTGCAATGTCGAATGTTCAGATCGAGGGCACGCTTTTTATATCCATTTTAACTGTTTAGAACAAGTAATTAGACCCATAACTTAATTTGTGGTGTGTAAGAAACTATTATCAAGACCCCATAAAATAAATACAAACATGGGCGACAAGAGGGAAGCCGCATTGCCATCGACCAGAAAAAATGGCAGCGAGCACGGTAAGCGCCGTAAGCGCGGGGTTCGCCCTGTTCCGCGACATGCCGTAATTGTTTTTGGTGCCTATCTGTCTCCGAGACATGTTTCTTTCCGCGGCATTTGTCTCCACGGACCTTTCTAGGCGTGTCCCCAAGCTTTCCGATGCTTCGATAGCCGCCAATGCTGCGGTCGTTGCCGGGGCTGATGCGTGTTTTCGAGGTCGGCTACACGGCTATGCGTGTATGACTGAACCAAAACACGATTTTTACAACCTCGCGTGATTTTCGAACGAATTATCCGTTACTCAATGTGTAACTTTATGGTAATTTGTGTAAATAACGTGTTTTTCACCCCGAATATCCAATAAATAATCGGCACTTGTGAGCAGTGCAGCAGGACAATGACACCAAGCACTCATCCAGGGTTCGGAGAGAGTAGTTCAGAAAAGAGAGGTGCACCTGATTGAGTCGCCGGGTCATTTTCCTGACCTTAATCCAATCGAGCATTTTTGAAAAAAGCCTGAAAAAAAACCTAGCAACATTGACTAGAAGTTTGACTTAACTGCAGCAAGAATGGGCGAACCTGGACAAGATGGTCATTAATAATTTTAAGAGTTCGTGGCTTATGGGTGCCATGCGGCGATTAATTTGAGGGCTTTCCTTCAAAGTATTGATCAAAGGGCTTCCCTGCAAAGTATTGGTCAAAGGGCTTCCTTACAAAGTATATCAATAGATATGGAAGTCGGATTATCGACGATATTCCTTTCCGCTGTCGTTGCCGTTTTTACAAAAAAAAATGTTTATTAAATCATATTTTTCATTCATATTTCAGACAAAACTGATTTATACTATTACATAGGTTAATGTAGTGTTGCATCCCAATTTATATATGCCAGAGCTTCAATTAAAAAAGGTTAGCCACGTTAATTGAAATCTATCTTTCTGTTCCCTACTGTATGCCCCACAGATCACATAACTCATCTGAACAAATTTTGAAGTGGGCGCTACGGGGCGAGAAATATCCCTGTACTTGGCTTCAACACTGAAAGTAACCAGCGAAGCGCGCCCGAGTCGTCAATCCTTCTATTCTGCGCCTGCTCTAGCTGCAACCCCCATGACCCTGCCGCTAGTGCAGAGCTGGTGAATTGACGTCACGGGTGCATTTGACTGGAAAGTTGCGGTGCTGGATACAGGAAAGGCCCCGTAGCGCTTGCTACCAATTTTTTTCTCAACATTTCAAGACACGGTTGGACTACAACAAGGTGGATCGCAAAATTTTCAACTACATTATGCACTCTTAATAAAAGTATTTAAAGTAAGCTGAAAAAGTTGAGTGAGTTAGGTCACTAACTAACAAATTGTGCATCATTTTTAGTCACCCTTCTCGACACCAACTGGACACACCTGGGCTAAAAGATTCCTAGCGCCACTTCTTTTTTTTAGACCATTATGGTCCCACTAAACAGAAACAGTATATACATTGTCCTCAAATGTTCTTTTGATATATCAGGTAAACTTTAAAAGCGAGAAGTGTGCACTGGTATATTATTTAAGATTTAAAATTGGGTCCCTGCTACCGCCGTCGCGGATGAGTGATTCAGCTTAAAAAGACATCACCAACACTACCAAAAGGATTGAAAAGTACTAGGTCAATTAATTTTCGTACTAGGCTAAAAGTACAGAGCTATTTCATTTTATGCTAGGCTAAAAGTACTAGGCTGTTTGATTTTTGTACGTTCGTAAAGTTCGTTGCCCTCAATCACTCAAATGCAACGCACCGGCACGTAAACCTCTTGCCCATGAAATTTTCAACCCAGGTGGCGGAAGTTCCCTGACGGTTCAGTGCACTGTAGATGTTGCTAAACGAAAACGAAATATCTGTGCTTTTTCAGTACGGAGGTTGCCTAAACACTTAGCTTAAAATTTTTGATTCGGCGCCCGAGGCTGCCTTTCGCGGTTTACAGGTAAGCGACTTAAACTGCACACTGATAGCATCTTCGTCACGTTGATTGTTTATATACGCATTTCAGTAGCTTACTATAATTTGAATATTAAAGAGGCGGACCCCTGCCCATCTTGAAATGTTTTTATTCTTCGTTTTCAAAGAAGATATTCAGAAAATGTTTTAGCTTCAATAAATTATACTCAAGAAAAACTTTGACTACCGAGAGCATAAAACGCCTAGATTATCAACTTTTATACATAATTGAGCTTCTGCAGAAAATTGTTTGCTCAATATTGTCGCGAATATTAATTGATGAGGTGACGAATGATTGAAGGAAACTAAACGTTTAATGAGGCCAACTTGTGCCCAGAACAAAATAAAATAAGGCTAGCGTCTCAGGCGTTGAAGGTGGCGTGACAGCAGGATCGAGCATTGGAGCGAGACTGATTCCGTACGGCGCGGCTTCTTTTGAGCCTACCCTGGGAGCCAAGCGTATTCTACCGCGCCCGTTCTGTAAGTATACACTCTGATCATAAACAAGCTTCAGGGCTCCGTAACGTTCTAAAATCTTCTACTTACATAAAGAAAGAAAAAACGAGAAGCGGTGGCCGGATTCAAACCTTATTCATCTGCGTAGGAGCCAAGCGCGCCGCCTACTTGCCTAGCTGCGCACGCGGCATTACTCCCCCTTTTAAAACCGCATCAACCGGATGCCACACAAAACAGAACAAGAAAACCGTAAACTAAAACGTGGTCTCGACCACAAAAATTCCACAGTCCTATCGAGCCTAGAACGACTTGAATCGAACGACGTGAACCACCTCGGGTCGTGGTCGCGGTCGTGATGATTCTTCCATTCCGTCGGGTACCACATCGTAGTTGAGCACCCCGAGGCGACGAAGTAGCTTGTATGGTCCGAAGTACCATTTCTCGCTGACACCGCTGCGACGAATGGGTGTCGACACCCACACCCTGTCTCCGGGCTGGAAGTGAACGTCCCAACGACGAATGTTGTAGCGGCCAGCGTCGATACGGTTGCTGGTTTAGGATCCGGAGTAGGGCGAGCTGGCGGACTTCTACAGCCCGTTGAACAACCACCTGGGCGTCGTCGCTCCTATCTTCAGCTGGCTCGTGGAGCAGCATTGTGTCGAGCAGGGTCGTTACCTTCCGACCATGTGCCAGCTGAAAAGGTGTAACTCCAGTGGTCTCTTGAACCGCCGTGTTGTAGGCAAACGTGACATAGGGTGACACCTCGTCCCACGTCTTGTGCTCCATGTCGGCGTACATAGAAATCGTGCGGCGATGGCCTTGTTGAGTCGCTGCGTCAGCCGTTCTACTGTGGGTGGTACACCTCGTTACCACGATGGCTGCTGAGGCTGAGACGAAGGATTTCTTGCGTCAGATGCGCCATCAACGACGACTCGCTATTTGTAATTAAAATCTCGGGAGCGCAGTGCCTAAAAACGATGAACTCAATGAAAAACCTCGGGATTTCAAACCCAGTTCCTAACGGAAGGGCCTTGGTTTCGGCGTATCGTTTGAGATAATCGGTGGCGATGATTATCCGCCGGTACTCGCGTCGATGATGGAACGGTCCAAGGAAGTCCATTCCGATCCGTTGAAACGCGTAAGTTGGCGCGGAATTGGCTGAAGAAGTCCTGGTGGTTTCGTGGGCGGTTTACTGCGTCTTCGTCATTCACGGCACGAACGGGTGCAGAGATGGACGGTCTTCGAAAGCTTAGTACACTAGTTCTTTTCACGAATTCTGGCAAATGTCTTGTTCTATCCGAGATGCCCACCCGTCGGGTCGTGATGGAATTCATGGAAGGGATAACCAACAGCCACGCAGTATTGTGGTCGCCAAAGTTTTCCTTGAACAGTACCCCTTGTGAAATGAAGAAGATAGGCAGAATTCGTAAGAAAGCACGGGCAACCGTACTTTCTTGTCCCTCTAGGTGCTCGATGAGTTCTCGCAGTTCAGGGTCATCTCGCTGGAGTGCCGCAATGTCGCTGATACCCAGAGCGCCAGTTAAAGACGCATCGTTGTCGTCTAAGGTGCAGGCAGGACCGAATTCGACTGGGACTCTTGGCAGGCAATCTGTGTCGTCTTGCTTCCTGCCGGACTTGTACACCACGGTCATGTCAAACTACTGCAGTCATAGGCTCCACCGGGAGAGGCGGCCGAAGGCTCCTCCAGATTCGCGAGTCAGCAGATCAAGTGGTGGTCTGTAACCAGGCGGAAAGGACTCACATAAAATACGGGCATAACTTTGTTACTACACTGTTAGCAAAAATAACACGCCCAGACGTGTAAACCGTTGTCCCATAGCGGACACGTCGAAACGTGTTCGTTTTACACGAGGCCATCTGTGTTTCTCGTCTACACATGAGGTGCTGTGTAAACTTAACACGCTACACCGTGTCTGCCTTCCGCAAAACCGTTTCGAGCGTGTTCCTTATGAAACATGGCGGCCAGCGGCCGAGAACAGGCGAGAGACGAGCCCAGCGAGCCGCGCGCCTTTCAGCCGAATTGAAAGCACACAGGGCGCGTTAGTTCTCGTTCGATGTCTTTTATACACAGTAAAGTCTCCAAGCGGCGGACGTAGCTACTTGCAAAGGTACGTACGTGCGTTGTCGGCGGTCGGCGGCGTCGGTAACTTCAACAAGCCGCTAGACAAAAAAAAAAAAACGAATGCCGAACTTACGTGGATAAATAACTTGAGCAAACTATTTACAATCGGGCGGTAACTTGCGCCACCTATCGAGATTTCTAGCAGCCTGTTTTTAAAAAAAAGACGAGTCTGCTAACACTGCGAAGACTGCGAACGACAACGACTACACAGCAACCCTACATACAACGCAGGCAACACAGCTACACAGCACCGACATGTACACAAACACAACAACCGACACTACGCCCGACACTTCCTACTCGATATCCTTTTCTCCCCGCGGCGCATATAAGCTTGACATGTGCGGGTGAGCTCTTTGGTCGCTGACCATTGCAGATTTATAGAAGAATACACAAAACACGGCGCAATGGACAGCCGTGTGTTAGAACTGTTTGCATTTAAAAAGTATGGAGGCAAAATCTATAATGTTAGTCCGTTGCAATAAATAACGATATGTTAACAATAAATCTTAAACCGGTCATGAAAAAGTTCAAATTTTTGTTATTTTCTTGCTTGACCAATGTTATGAGCAGTCCAACTAGCTTGAATCAGATAGGAAAACAAATTATTTGGATTTTGTCATTACGTATACAATAATAAATGAAAATGATCCTTGGGCAAAGCATTTTTTATATATTTTTGTGAAGGATATCCGGACATCCGCCCAACACTTCACTTCCGCTAGTTGCAGCAGTTGCAGTACGGGAGCAGACGCCTTCACTTTTGGGGCGTTTTGATACAGTTTGTTGTCGTATGTCGTGTCGGTGTCGAGAAGAGCGGTGGGGCTTGGGAGTTTGTGACCGGTGTTATTCGTGAACACTGGTGTGGGGCGCTGATGCGTCTTTTTTTTATACTGCCACCACCCCGAACTTTGAAGATACACGGGCCCGTAGCAGTGCATTATGCTGAATCGCGAGCTCCTTCTCTGTTGACGTCGCTTTCCTGGTACCACTCGTGGATACTGCAAGCGTTTAAACAGTGTGCACCGTCTCGCCTACATCCCCGGTGACGTACTCGACCTGTTGAAACTTATTGCTTCCGTCATTTTAGAGTACGCAAGGCAGTTATCTCGTTGGTCTGGTTTCGGTTATAAAAGCAAGGCAAAACGCTTGTAGTTCCCACCCTCAGTACACGTGGGACATCTTCCACACTTTGCACCGGATAACTGAATGAACGAGGATTTAAATTCACTTCCGGGTTACTCTCGCCGCTTCCTCACCGTTGAGCAGCAGGATGAGCTAGCGACAAGCCGCGGATGAAAGGCTTGAGCATCAACAGCCCAAGCGCACTCGGTGCCGATGCGGGCGACGCGGGTTTCTGTCAACCGGGAGGCCAGCACAAACCGTGACCATTCCAGTTCTTCGTCATGACACGGTGTTGCATAGAGCAGGGTAAAATACAGCTACACGGATCACCGAAGCAAACGACTGCTATCTTAAATCTTGGCATGTGATTGCGCCTTTGTAGTAGATCATCCTATTCGTTTTGCTGGAGAGACGCAAACGACGGGCATAACAAAATTGCTTGCATATTCTGCATATCTCACAAAAGCATTTACCCTGTCACCTTGCGAAAAGCGCGAAACACGGAGTCCGCACCGTCCTAAGCTTCCCGTTTTTTACCTGCTTTAGAGCAGTTTGTACCTGCTAGTAGATGCGCCTACTGAAACTGAAACAGGGCAGTGCAAGAGAGAAAGAGACAAAGTTGAGAAAGCTTGCTCGCTCTCCAATTTCTCAACTCTCAAGTGATTGTACCATAATAAATGCAGCAACGCGTCTTCCAAAATAAAGACAGAGCACTACGTTCACAACATAAAAAAAATGGTCTCAGTACATGCATCTGTGGGCAGGTAGGAAACCTTGCCCTAATTTATTCACGCCGCATGATTGGCGCAACAAACTCGTTGTAGGACCGAATCATCTACTCGAGCGGTGTGCGTCGCTATGCAAACGCAGTCCAACACGAAGCATAAAAAACGGCAGATTTAAGACAACAATCCGGAGTCCATTATTCACTTAAAACGACGTAATTTTGTTGAAAACGCCCGCTGCTTCTTACTCATGGTATGTGTCGGGATACTTCCACAGTTTGAAACGGAATGAAGGAAGATTTACTTCTAAAAACGCTCGCTGCGTCCTCCCGGACCAGCTGGACCGGATCAGCTGACGACGACGGGACTGTACCCGTTGAACCTCCACCACGCAACAAACAATTTGCGCTCCGTGTTAAAAGCGTGGTTCAAACAGACCCGGAATACAAAGCACCGCACCACACACGACGAATGTTTCAGCTCTTTTTCGCATCGCCGGGTTGCACCAAACAGAACGAGATCGCCGAAGTCAACGCCGCGCTGTCGTGAACCTTGGCTTGTGGTTGCGAACTCGTGGACCCTGTGACTCCCTTCGCTTTCAAAGCACACACGACGATTACGAATGCTACTTTCCGTCCTCCAGGAACATCACAGGGGCACTTCTCCGGTCACGTCTTCACTATGTGCTCGCAAACTCCGAAGCTCTATGCGAAGCTTCTCGCGTCCCGTCAAACCAAAACAGTAGCGGCGCCATGCGTACTTGCCAGATTTTCTCCGGTCAAACAAAAACAACGAAAGCCAACGGGCGCTTGCTTCCAGCGTACATCGGCGTTGCGCTTGCGCCGTGGCCAGATCGCTTGCAGTTGAAGGTTGAAGCAAAAACGAAACCAACTGCAATGTCACGTGTTCACATCGAAGACACGCTTTTTATATCCATTTTAACTGTTTGGAACGAATAATTAGACCCATAACTTTACTTGTGATGTCTAAAAAGCTGTTATCAGGACCCCTAAACTAAATACAAACATGGGCGACATGAGGGAAGCCGCATTGCCATCGACCAGAAGATGGCGGCGAGCTCGGTAAGCGCGGGTTTCGCCAACGTCCTGCGACATGGCGCAATTGCTTTTGGTGCATATCTGTCTCCGAGACATGTTTCTTTCCGCGGCATTTGTCTCGACGGTTCTTTCTAAGTGTGTCCCCAAGCATTCCGGTGCTTCGATAGCCGGCAATGCCGCGGTCGCCGCCGGGGGCAATGCGTGTTATCGAGGTCGGCTACACGGTTATGCGTGTATGACCGAACCAAAACACGTTTTTTACAACCTCGCATGATTTCTGAACGAATTATCCGTTACTCATCGTGTAAATTTATGGTAATTTGTGTAAATAGCGTGTTTTTCATCCCAAATATTCGCCAAATACACGGGACTTGCTAACAGTGTACCAGCAAGCCAATTCCTTTCGGTCGTTAAGTAGTTCCTTTGTACCTTAAACAGCGTCCGACTTCCGTAGGCGATTACTAGTCCTGAGCCCTCCTGCCTTTCGACCAGTACCGCGCCAAGTTCGGTGTTACTGGCGTCTATGGGAATCTTTGTTTCAGAGAACTGGGCGAAATGGCCAAGAATCGGAGGCGTCTGAAGTTTTCGTTTGAGCTCATCGAATGATTGCTGATGATTTTCCGTTCACCCAAACTTTACGTCGTCCTTTATTAGGTACGTCAGCGGTGCGGACAACGTTGCTAAGTCTCGAACAAACCACCTGTATTATGCAGAGTCCTAGAAATCTTCTTATGATCTTCTTGTCAGATGGCGGCGTAAATTCGGCTACAACGGGCGTTTTCTCAGGGCCAGAGCGAACACCTTTATTGCGGCTAAGCGGTGACGACTATAGACCTTTTCATTTTAGTAGTTGCCTCACCGGCGGATAGAGGGCGCTGATGTAATCGGCGCTATTAGGTTGCTTCAATTTGGTTGGTTTCGGTTGGAACGTGCACGTGGTTATGTGGCTGTTTTACGTGGTTTTTGCTTAATTTGATGATACAATTATTTTCCTTGTAGCACACTACCAATGGAACAGTGACATTGAGCTACTTTGAGGACTACATATCATTTTTGAGCCTAAATTGCAGGCTTTTTTACGAACTCCTTTGATGTAGCCCATTATAGTCGGTTGCGAAACACCGGGTTAATGCACAGGGAAGATTACCGTCGTCTACGGCCGTACCCGATGACACCAGTTTCCAGAAAAATAAACTAATGAAGATACTAGCGCGGGAATGTAAAGAAGCATATCGACAGCTTGATCGGTAATGCGCTGAATCGGGCAGAACAGGTGAACTCGCGAGTTTAGCACTCACTGTTTGGTTTTCGTGAGTACCTAACCTTTAGTGAACTTCATGGACTAAAAACGTATAGTGTAATGACGCAGATAATTTATATAAACAAGTAGTATCGTCTCGGCCTCTTTTTTGTTTTAATTCAGTACTCGAGGACATCTTCACAGGCCGAGTAGGAAATTTCCTAAATTATCAAACGTCCTAAAGTACTCATAAGCAGCATTTCGCGATATTGGCACTAGGAAATAAATTATTCTTATATGAACATTTGCTTACTCAAGATATGATATAAGTGACAGGTCTGTCAAACTAAGTCTGCCATTCCGTAAAATTGGTCAAATAAAATAAATGGCGCAGGAGAAATACCTCGGAAAGTTTGGCTGAATTCTAGCGCTAGGAACCACTTCACGGGCCTGTGTGAACAAATATTCATTTGTTTGAACAGATTCGCTTTGTAAATTTCTGCGTCGCCAGCCATCAAAAGTAACCTCTATCCGCCATCGACAGCCCTGGACTTGGGGGATTGTTATGCAGACGGGTTTTTTTTCCCGGCGCCAAATGTTGCAAACCCCAGATACTGGCAAAAATTAAAACAGCGTACACAAAAAAAAAGGAAAAAAAAAAAAGCGTTGTTATTATTGCGCATGCGCTGAACCAAACTCGCGTTTCGATTTCGAAATAGATACGACGTTATTTCTTTGTGCACGCGATCCTAAAACTCGCCATTGTTAAGTTGTCTGAGGCAGTTACGCAGGGAGTCCCAACCTTTGCGTTAAAATAAATTAAGTAAATTGATCTGACATTCTGGACGAAACCCCGAGACTGGGCGGTTTTGTCCAAAATGTTAAACCTTCACCAGCTTGTTTGCGCCCTAACATTTTGTTCGGAAATTGATCTGGTTATCTAAAGATAATCAATAAATCACTTAAATGACTGCCGAAATTTGAGCGACCATTGTATACAATTTATTAAACTTCATAAGTAAACCGACCAACCGAATGCTTATTTTTTTACACTGCAAAAAAAAAAAAAAAAAAAAAGATTGAGAACCTCATACACATGTAGGTGTGATATTATGAACAAACAAATCGCCTGAAGTTGACATACCATTATTTCTAGCCTCAGATAAAATACAAGTTAAACGTTCGTTGTCTATTTCCGCCACGAGTTTTGTCACATAATCAACATAAACTGTTTTCGATATATTATGAATAAAGAGGATACTTTCATTAAATACAGATAGCCTTCTTGCGCTGACTATTCTTGAAGCCTCCTCACCCTAAATGCGCGATATAAATATACGCGCTTCTTATGTTCCACCACTATTAGTAAACAAACCTCAGTTATCATAAAGACTTTTGTACCCTCGTGATGTCTCAGTCCTCGAGTACACGTATCGGACTACAGCTTCCGAAGTAAGGCAAGAAAGCGCGGTGAAACGCGGCGAAAAACACGAATACAACGCATCCGCCAAGGCGCGGAGGGGGGAGCGGAACAACAAGTTGAAGCAACCTAATGGCTGTAGCGTCACGTAATTCCAAGATGGCAGCGCTAATGAGAGGGAGGATGAAACGGTCTATAACAGTGTGGCTCGTGGCGAGAGTCATGTTAGCAGCGCGCGCCGCGTGGGCACTCAGCACTCGAGGCCGGCCAGCCCGACAGGGAACATCGATACCAGCCGGCTCCCTTGATCAACGGCAAAGCTCTCGGACCAGCTACTACTCCGTTTAGGCGTGTAAATAAACGAAGGGGCCAATTTGGTCACTTCAAGTTATTTACACGCCTGGACCGAGTAGTAGCTGGTCCGAGAGCTTTGCCGTTGATTAAAGGAGCTGGCTGGTATCGATGTTTTCTCTCGGGCTGGCCGGTCTCGAGTGCTGAGTGCCCACGTGGCGCGCGCTGCAACATGGCTCTTGCCACGAGCCACATTGTTATTGTCGTCGCCGCTTAGCCGCAATACCTTCGTGGCTCACGATGTGGCCAAGAAGGTTTAGTTCACCATAGGCGAACCGGCACTTCGTAAGCTTGAGTGACAGGCCGGCGGTCTTGATGGCTTGAAGCGCGGGTTGAAGCGTGGCTTCAAGCAGTCTCAGGTGTTCGTCAAAATCATGTGCAAATACTACGACATCGTCGAGGTAGACGAGGCAGTTCTGCTATTTCAGAACTGCCAGCACGGTGTCCACGACACACTGGAAGGCGGTGCTGACGAAGGCAGTTTTTTCGCGGTCGCCTTCGTCGACTTCAATCTGCTCTTCAGATGCATGGACGAAAAATACCGGGAGTGGCGCAACCGGTCTAACTATCGCTGATGCTGGGCACCGGTTAGACGTCCTTTTTATTAACAGCGTTCAGTCGCCGATAGTACACGCAGAACATTAGGGTCCCGTCCTTCTCCTTTACAAGGACGATTGGGGACGTCCACGAACTTCTTGAAGGCTGAAATGACATCGTCGTCGAGCATTTCCTGGACTTGATTTTGAATCACATCCCTTTCCTTCCAGGAGATTCGGTATGGCGACTGGTGGACAGGGGGCGCGTCGTTGTCAGTAACGATGCGGTGCTTCGCTACCGTTGTTCGTCGTACCCTTGGTGCTGTGGCGAAACACTCGCCAAACTCGCTCAGAAGGTCAAGCCGCCATCTTCGACTAGTAGCCGGTAACTTCGGGTCAATGTCAACTTCGGGGGTGGACTTCTCTCGTGCTAAGATGAAATCGACTCTTAAGTTGAGGGTGTTGAGCACCATTGCAGAAGCGTCGCTCCGATGCGTGGCGCCGGTCGAGTGGGAAGTTTCTGGCGTTTTTGGAGGCTCTTTATGTCACCGATCTAGGCGAATCCACCCCCATGCGGTTCCCGAGCGTTGTTTTCTCGGCGCCACAAGGGAAACAGGCTTTCACGACGTGGTCGCTGCATCGGCGAAGCCAGACGTCGTGGTGACGGCGACCAGGACCTGCGGCGATGTGCTAGCTGGGGAGATTGAGCTCGTCGGAGGTACTCTTCAATGTCGCGAGGGCGTTCTCCGTACCTAGAGCGTGGGTCGTTCAGGTGGAATCCTCGAAGTCCAAGTTGTCGGTAGATGTGGTAGGTGTGGCAGATCCACGGTTGATGTCGGTAGATGTGGTGGGTCCACAGCAGAGGCGGTCGGCGTCCCCGCAGTGGTAGCAGAGAGGGCGTCGGTCGGCCCTTCTCCACGCGCCGGTCTTTCTCGGCCAGAGTTGTTCCGGGTGAACGCACTGGGCTTGTTCGTCTTGGCGTGGGGGTATAGCGGCCCGAGCGGTTCACGTCCGGGGGCCGCCATGTATGAACGCGAGGCTGGTAGCCGTCGTCGGGACATTGCAGCGTAACTTAGAGCGGGTTCCTCCGGTGTCACTGCGGTGAGGGGAGCCTCAGGTTGAAAGGCTCGGTGAACATCCTCTTGGACGACCTCAGCGAGTGATAGTGAGGACGTGGTGATCAGCAGTGCGTAGCATCTTCGTAGCTCTTCCCCGACGATATCGCGAACAATCTTCCGAAGGCTGTCGACACCGGCGGTGTTCAGGTCCGATAGGGAAGATGCGACGGTTGGAGCAGCAGGCGAGCCGGCGAGTCGGTGATAATGACTTGTCGGGGCCGACAGTGCGCGCTCGCTGTTGGTTGCTTCGGTCAGAAAACCGTCGACGGTCGTTGGGGGATTGCGGACCAGTCCTCCGAAAATTTCACTCTTCACGCCTCTCGTGAAGAAGCGCAACTTATTGTCTTCATTTGCTTGCGGTTCAGCGCGTGCACTTATACGTAATACATCTTCAACGGAGCTAGTTGCGCGTTCGTTAGGGGCTTGAGTCCGTGTTTGAAGCAGATCCTCCGTCCGCTGTCGTCGGTGTTGGCTTGTAAAGGTCCGCTTCAACTCACACACGCAGATATCCTAGGACTTAAGCGAAGCCTTGTGGTTTTCGAGTCAGTTACTCGCAGTACTCTCCAGAGAAAATAAGAGGTTTTGCAGATGCTGCTCAGCAGTCCATCTTTTGTAGCGTGCCACGCACTCGTAGTGTTGTATTCAATCCTCGACGTCCCCATGGATCTAGACGTCGACGTCTCCATGGATCTAGCCGTCGGCGTACGAGTGGCGATGGGCAGGTGAACGAAGGGGGAGCGGCCGGGTTCTTCTGGAACATCGTCGACGGGGATTTGCTTTCCGGGACTCGAAAAAGGTTGAGCCCGACAGATCTGAGGAGTACGTATCACGGGCATGGAATGCTGACTGACTCCGCACGGCGCGGCGCAGCTTCTTTTGAGTTTTCCATGAGAGTCTAGAACATTATACTCCTCTTGCGCTCAGGATGTATACATTCTGATCATAATAAACAAGCTACACTGCTCTCCGACGTACTTGACTCTTCTGCTCAAGTAAAGGAAGAAAAAACGACAAGTGGTGGCGGGATTCGAACCCTGGCCGTCTGTGTCGGAGATTCAAGCGCGCTGCCTGCTTGACTAGCTGCGCACACGGCAGCTTCTGGAGACAATAGTTTCTCGATGTTGTTAGAGTGTGAGTAAACTTATGGCTACCGAGAGGATTACATGCTTAGGATATCAACTTTTATTTATAATGGAGCTGCTGCAGATAGTTGTTTGCTCAGTATTTTTAGAGTATAAGTAACTATGAATGCCGCTTACTTTTTTCGAACCTGAAGTTCTATGATCGAATCAAGCGGTTCGAAAGGTTTAAAAGAGTTCGAATGTTTGAACTTTCCATATCGAGAAATTCGACGGAAGTCGAATTTTCGAACTTGTTAAAGTAAGAAGTTTGACGCGTGTCGAAATTTCGAACTTTGCACGTTCAGAAATGCAATGTTTTTCGAGCCTTCGAACTTATTATGGTAAAAAGTTCGATCTTTTTCGAACTTTCGACCTTATTATGCTGCAAAATTCGATGCTTGTCGAAATTCGAACAGGATAGACTAAGAAATTGGATAATTTTCGAACTTTCAAACTTATTTATCTAAAGAATTCAAAATTTTTCGAGCTTTCGAATTCTGAAGAGTAAAGAGTTCGACGAACTTTGAAATTTTAGGGTAAAAAATTCATCGAACTTCGAAAGACCGGCGGGCGGTTTCATTTGGATTCAAGCAGTGAAGTACATTCGTTTTTTTTTTTTGTTTTTTTTTCTTGTTTTTTTTATTCTTACATGCGGTGCTGCATTCCTTGCGAATGGCAATGCCGTTTATTTCAATGTTCTGGCATGCTCAGTTTTAGAGAAATAAATTCCCGACGAGCGAAGGACGACGTGTCTTTGACAATTGTCGTTTGTGCCATATTTGAAGCGCGCTATAGCCGAAGCTATTTATGGTAGAGATGTTAAACTTTTTAAGAATGATCTATATATAGCCTAGGTGAGTGTCGCTTTAAGATATTATTATTGTTGTTCGTGATGGGTTTCGAAGAAATGTCCAAACATGTATCTACGGGCAATTTCGCCCTAAACTTGGTAATATTTTTCGTCGAAATTTTTTGGGGTATCGCATTTAAATTAACACCACAGGCAGTACTTATCATTGCCATCTGCAGAATGCAAAATAATGTATTTATTCTTTTCTTTTCACGTTGAGGAATAAATTGACTCATGGGGCAAGATTTCTAATATTTTTCAAGCGCTGCACGCCATTAAAAAAAAAAACACTTTTTTTTTTTCATTTTACGTTTTTGGGACGTGTTTCTTTTAGCCTGTACACATTTTGGTAGGAGAAACTTGTTCCGAATTTCTGGGCCTCTGAATATGCAAGAATACAACACTTCCGGCGGGTTCTTGATATTTTTTTCTCTCCATCTTTTCATCCCCGCATTTGTTGTTATGTTTATTTTTATTTTTATTTACCAATGGCACAGTTATTTAGGCCGAAAAGACATAGATTTGAACTTCCGAACTACTAACCATGTGACGAGTAGTGGCTTCTGACAACGAGTTTCTAACAATGACCATCTACGCGATCTTTTATACACTGAAGAGCGACAGTAGCTATACATTTGCATAAATCATTTCAGATTAAAATAAGCTCGACCACGCCCTCTTTCCCCGTATTGTTTTCTTTAACAGTCCGAAATACCTGAAGGGAGGGGGGGGGGGGAGAAGAGCCGCTTCCCCCTCCCCCCCCCCCCCCCCCCCCCCCGCCCCTCCGTTTTTCCTCTTTCGTCGACACTGGCATGGTAGAACGCTCCAAAATAAACCTCCAAAGCATTTAAAAAATTGTGAAGGTGCAGTCGAGCTGGTGTATGTTGACCATGATGCAAAATCCTGAGACTGGGAATGACATTTGAAAAAAAAAGTATAAGAAGACAGAACAAATGGGACAGGACAACGTCTCAAACTCAGCTGAGTTGAGTTTCAGACATTGTCTTGAGCTGAAGTTTTAGCTGAGTTGAGTTTGAGACGTTGTCTATGAGCTGAGTTTGAGACGTTGTCCAGTCCCCTTTTTTCTCTCTTCTTGCACTTTTTTTTTTTCAGTTTTAGGTTTTTTGCATTATGTACAAACTAAACTTACTATTTTCCCGCGTCACTCGGGTGGCCGGTGATCGGATTACTACCAGCGTGCAAGGGGGTAAGGAGGCAGTTTGCCAGATTGCTTCAAGGTTTGTCGGAGCCTCAACCACTGCCCGCCCCTGGTTGTTACAAACTGGATGAGTATCGTTAAACAGTGCGTTCGTGGGAACACTACTGCATGATGCATGTGGCATTCCTGGCACAGTCATGTGTATAAGTGGACAGTCTTCGGAAGCCTGGGTCAGTAGTACTCTCGAATCCTCGCGGGAGTCCCATGACCAGATGTCGGGTCGTCGTGGCAGCCTTGAAATATCTCTTCTCGAAGACTTGCAGAACTTACCAGGAGCAGCATCGAGTTGCTGTACCCGAAGTACTCTTTGTGGAAAACACCTTTCCGGACGGCGAGTCTAGGCAGGGCATGTGAGAATGCTCGAAGAATCGTACCCTCCCGTACCTCCAAGTGATCGATCAGTGCACGCAGCTCAGGATCATCCCGCTGGAGCGCTGCCATGCCGTTAGCGCTAGAGTTCCTGTATAGGCTCCTTACGGGAGCCAGAGTTGCCCGTTCATCCCCGTAGCGCCGTCTTTCCTGCATGGCATGTTTATCCAGCTCGTCACGTGACTGAATTCAGCGAATAGCAGCGCCACGCGTTCGAGGCGCGCGGCGCGCTCAAAAGCAGGGGAACGTTCGGCGGGGCGCGCGCTACGTCTACTCTCTTGCACGGCACTTGATCTGGCTCATCACGTGATCGGATCTCGGCGAATCGCGGCACGGCGGCATGTGGAAAACAGACGCGCAACTCTGGCTCCTGTAGGGAGCCTATAAAAGAACTCTCGTTAACGCTCACTGCGCCAACAAAAATGGTCATCGTCGTCGTTGTCGCCTTTGGCGCAACCGGTAGCCAGTGTTGGACAAAATACTCGATAAAACTATTTAAGTTAAGCTACTAAATACCTGCTTCATAAAGTATTTAAAATACTACTCAAGTTACTTTCACTGTAAAGTATCTTCAGTAGAGTACAAATACTTAGAAATGTAATTCAGTTACTTTTGATGATACTTCCGCACAGCGTAATTTGTATCGACGTCAGTGACAACTGACAAACACAATTACACATTTGCTCAAATCAGGTTTACGAGAATGGTTCATTAACAGCACAAAACAAAACGTAGTGCTATTCTATGCAGTCCTACTACAAAAAGCAGGATATCACTGATACATATTGCAAAACATTTCTGGGACAAAAAAAAAGAGGTCGTCTCAGCTATAGTGACGGCTGTTGTAAGTTTGAACTCTGACTCGGAGCTCGGGAGGGCAAGAAACAGAAAAACCGACAACGAGATGGCGATAAATCTCACGTGGTACGGCGCAGCGTAAGAACGTAAACAGACAAGACGAAAAATAAGCACACACAAAGAGAAAACACCGATCACGAGGAAAGCACGTGGATGCTCGGGTAACCTCGACTGGCACCTGACGGACTGAGCTTTGCCCGCGGCCTCACGTCATGTTTACACCAGCTCGGGCGAACTTGAGCAAGACGAGATGCCTGCCGCCGCCATCAACCATCTGGGGGTGCGAAGAAGCGGACGGGAAAAGAAGCGGAATTTGAAACGTCGGTGAGAGGAGAGAGAAGGAAGACGCGAGCAACAGCCACAGCCCGGTGTGGGAACAAGAGAGATCGAAAACGAGAACGCCACGAAAGACGCCACGCAAAAAGAACTCTTCTGTGTTTTACCGAAGCTTAAGTTGTAGATTTAGAATAATAAACAGTTCGTATTGGGTTAAACCTTGCGGTTGTCATTTAACAACAAAACTTTCTGGTGCCGAAACCCCGGGATTAACCGCCAACGCAACCCCCGAACGAAGAAATGGCAACTCAAGCTACAATCGACCGACTGAGACGCAGAAGAGCAGTGGTCCGAACGTCAACAACGAAACTCCTGAACGAAATCGATGTTCTGCTGGCCACGGAAGACACGCATACGGGTGAGCTTCAAGAAAAGTTTGAACTTCTGGTGTCCAAAGAATCAACGTTAAAGGAGCTACGCAACATTTTTTGTACTCTGCGCAAATACCGCTTACAACGGGTGCCTAACGTTAATGACCTATGAAACACGCGTTCGTTTTTCACCCCACGCAATAGAAGTCCCAGAAAAAAATTAAAGAAAAACGAGCAGCGTTCACCCCCTCAACTCGCAGCCAGAACAAGCGGCCACGTGATCTGGAGCCGATTATATGCCGCCAGTGTTGATCATAGCCACGCGCTGGGGTTGGCAAAGCGCAGGACACGCGCTGAGTTCCAGACATTGTTATGGCTCGGCTGTTGTCGTCGTTGCAGCGATTGGACACGGGTCACAACCCGAATTCTTCTCGAGCTAGCAATTGTCACGAGCCCAAGTCGAGTGCCCACGCAATGCTCGGGTCGAATCTATGAACCGCATTCAAATATCGTCACTTGGGTGTACTGCGATCCCCGAGTTACGTCATCAAATTTTGCAAAGGAGAGATTGAATGAAAATGATCGCTTTTGTCCTTGAAATTACACCGCAACAAAGGAGTTTCTTGGCCAATGGCGTTGCGTGTGAGTATCCTTGAGTCCCAGGTGTGCCAGTAAGCTCGTGTAGAGAGAAAAACATTCCAATTGAATATCGTTGCACAGCTGCTTTAAAGGAACTGGACCGTGAGATGGAAGAAGTAGTGGACTGCGAATCGATAGAAGAGGAGATGAGAGGCGCGGAAGTTTACCATGAAAGAATCATCGTAACGAAGACGCGATTGCGAAACAAGCTGACTGAACGTGAACAAGCCGCTGCCAGGTTATCTTTGATGCAGAACACGGCCGTCAAAACTATCGCAAATCAAGGACGGATGACTACGACAGTGAAGCTCCCGAAACTTGAGATAACGAAATTCCAAGGGGACATACGAGCATGGCAAGGATTTTGGAGCCAATTTGACTGCACCATTCACCAGAACGAAACTCTCTCGGAAATCGACAAGTTCAAGTACCTCAAAAGCTACCTGACCGGAAAAGCTGCTGCGGCAATTGAGGGACTCGCCGTCACTACCGAGAACTACAAAGTTGCAATCGACCTCCTGAAGGAAAGATTTGGTCAACAGGAGCTGATCATCGAAAGCCATCTGTCACGACTGCTAGAGATCAAACCAGTCCATGACTCCAGGAACGTCAATGCACTCAGAGCGTTATACGATGAAGTGGAGACGGGAGTTCGAAGTCTTGACGCCCTGGGGGTTCAATCGGATACCTATGGAACGATGCTCCTTACCGTTCTTCGAAAGGTCGTGCCGGCCGATCTGAGCCTGGAGTACAACCGGAGGTCCGCCTCACGAACAGCGATAAAGCACAACGAACTGAGAGACTTTCTGGACTTTCTGAAAATCGAGATAGAAAGCCGAGAAAGAAGTTTATATGGGTCAGGACATTCCGTGCCACGAACGGAGGATCAAAGAAGCTTTCGTGCAAGGAAATATCAGCAGAATCGTTATCCTCCTCCTGCATCTGTACTAACAACAGCAGCAGGCCTGGATGAAAAGAACTGTGTGTTCTGCAAATCAGGTGCTCATCTGACTGCGGACTGCACATCCTCAATGACCAACGACGAACGCAAGCGTGTTCTGAAGGCTGAAAACCGATGTTATCGTTGCACCAAGAAAAACCATCGAGCAAAGGATTGCAGAAGTGCAAAGTGGCTGAAGTGTGCGCAGTGTGCAGGGAGACACGCAAGTGCCATGTGCGACCCGAACTTCAAGCCTCAGCATAAGACTACGGCAAAAGAAATGGCGGACACCGGTGAAACATCAACTTCGGAAGGAACGACGTTCCAGTCAACGCTCAAGATAACCAACTCAGAAAGGAACAGTGGAAAGCGAGTACTTCTGCAGACAGCTCAAGCCTGGGCAGAAGGTGAAAGAGAGCGTTGCCGGATTAGACTTCTCATCGACGGCGGAAGCCAGCGGACTTTTATTCGCCAAACCGTTTCCAAGAAACTTCACCTGAAGGAACTGGGTGAGGAGGACTTGACCATTTTCACGTTTGGAGATGCAGCAACGAAAACGAAATGCAAGCGAGTGGAACTGTGGCTCCGCAGCCAATACGACAGAAAATGCGTAAAAATAGAAGCCCTCGAGGTTCCTCACATCTGCTCAGATGTCATGAACAGCCCCTCCGAGGAACTGCGGGGGCTGCCTGACGGAATGAACCTCGCGGACGTGGAGCTCGGGGGCAATCCATGCGAGGAGGGAATCAGCCTTCTCATCGGAGCCGATCACTTCTGGGACATTGTGAACAGCGGAGTCAAGCGCTTGGATGGGAAGCTGAGGGCAGTCGACACCATCCTCGGGTGGACACTTCAGGGTCCCGTTACCTCTACTTCTGCGACAATCTATTCGCCAACAACTGGAGTGATGAGGGTGACTGTGTCCGACACAAACGACGCGGAAATTTCGGCTCAGCTCAGATCATTCTGGGAACTTGAGCACATTGGAATAGCTGACGACGTGACGAAGACTTCAGAGACGGAATTGCTCAGCGAATTCAAGAAATCCGTAAAGTTTGAGAACGAACAGTGCCAAGTTTCACTGCCATGCAATGAAGAAAGCTGGCCAAGTCAAGTGGAAAATGCTTGCCAGGTTGCGGACAACAAAGCAGAAGAAAAGAAGGCAATGGTGTTACAAGTAACAGCACCAGCTCTGTTTCCAGTTTTCGACTTGGAAAGGTACAACTCGGCAACCAAGGTGATCCGCGTAACTGCTTGGATCAAACGTTTCGTGAAGAATTGTGCCAAGACAGCAGACAAACGAAGCGGACCTCTCTCAAGCGAAGAACTGATAGAAGCCGAAATTTATTGGCTTACCATTGCACAAAACGAGACTTTTGTGCCAGAAATCACGAGCTTGCGTGAAGACAAACGAACTGACAGGAAATCGACTCTCAGGAATTTGAACCCATTCCTGGACAGCGACGGATTGGTTCGAGTGGGTGGACGATTGCAGCACAGTGACAACGGCGAGAATGTGAAGCACCCGATCGTCCTTACCGCCGATCACCCTTTCACCACCCTTCTCATCGCTGGAGAACACCGTCGGCTGCTCCATGCTGGGGTTCGAGACACGTTAGGACGGCTACGGGAATGCTACTGGATCATCAGAGGACGACAAGCAGTAAAGAAAGTAATTCACAAGTGTTTCGCCTGCCGAAAACAAAGTTGCCTGCCCGCATCCGAGCCAATGGCTCCCTTACCGGCGGACCGAGTCACAAGAAGCGACCCTTTCAGCATCACGGGAGTAGACTTCGCAGGACCTTTGATCTGCCGTCAACGGAAAGGAAGCAGCAAGTGCTACATCGCTCTATTCACGTGCGCTGTTACACGGGCGGTCCACCTGGAGTTGGTGAGTGACCTCTCCTCCGCCACATTTTTGTTTTGCTTTCAAGCGTTTTGTCGCACGACGCGGGATCAGCACGACAGTGTATTCGGACAACGCTTTAACATTCAAACGAACGTCGAAAGACCTTGAACTAATTTTCCGTGCCATCCGGTCTGAAGAAGTGCAGGCATACTTCTCGAATCACAGAATCCGTTGGAAATTTATCGTCGAGAGGGCCGCATGGTGGGGCGGATTTTGGGAAAGAATGGTGCGATCCGTCAAGGTGTCTCTGCGCAAGGTGTTGGGACGCAGCAGCCTGGATTTTGAGGAACTAACGACTGTCCTGGCCGAGGTCGAGGCCGTCATAAATTCTCGCCCTCTGACGTACGTGTACGCAAACGCCGAGGAACCAGAGGTGCTCTCCCCAGCTCACTTCCTAGTGGGGAGGAAACTAACGAGCCTTCCGCCACATCGACTACCAACGGAAGCGCTACCAGCTGGAGATCAGCTTGCTCGAAGATGGAAATACCGCACTGCGGTGGTGAACAATTTCTGGAGACGGTGGCGGCGAGAGTATCTGCTCGAACTAAGGTCAGCGCACCTGGTCAAACCCACTGCCTCATCGGGACTCCAAGTGGGTGACCTGGTTCTTCTAAAGGAAGACCGTCTACCAAGACACATGTGGAAAACCTGCAGAATAGAGGAGACTATTCAAGGAAGGGACGGCAGAGCAAGAGCATGTAAGCTGATCCTACCCGGGGGAGGAAGGCTTCGCCGGCCCATTCAACATCTGTACCCGTGGGAGTTAAAAGAATGACCGTGCCCGCTCATTCCGGGGGAGATTGTTGTAAGTTTGAACTCTGACTCGGAGCTCGGGAGGGCAAGAAACAGAAAAACCGACAACGAGATGGCGATAAATCTCACGTGGTACGGCGCAGCGTAAGAACGTAAACAGACAAGACGAAAAATAAGCACACACAAAGAGAAAACACCGATCACGAGGAAAGCACGTGGATGCTCGGGTAACCTCGACTGGCACCTGACGGACTGAGCTTTGCCCGCGGCCTCACGTCATGTTTACGCAGCTCGGGCGAACTTGAGCAAGACGAGATGCCTGCCGCCGCCATCAACCATCTGGGGGTGCGAAGAAGCGGACGGGAAAAGAAGCGGAATTTGAAACGTCGGTGAGAGGAGAGAGAAGGAAGACGCGAGCAACAGCCACAGCCCGGTGTGGGAACAAGAGAGATCGAAAACGAGAACGCCACGAAAGACGCCACGCAAAAAGAACTCTTCTGTGTTTTACCGAAGCTTAAGTTGTAGATTTAGAATAATAAACAGTTCGTATTGGGTTAAACCTTGCGGTTGTCATTTAACAACAACGGCGGCACAGCTTAGAAGCATCGTTAAACTACAATCTACGTATATTCTCTAAAAGGGAGTTCACCATAAACGAACTCGGCATAGGGAAAGAAGTGAATGGATAACAAAGAGAGCCCATATAATAGCCACGGCACTGGACGCACCTTCTTCAAGTAGTTTGAGTTCAGAAAGGCACTTAACGTTGGGGGACGCTTTGTTGGCATTTTTAGAGGTCATCCAGCTTGTAGTTCGTTTCCTGTCCTGTTCTCTGGTTATCAATGTTAGCTTACAGACAGTGTTTGCCAATAAGTGCCGGGCTGACGATACAAAGAAAAGAAGATAAAAAATCCTAGACGTTTTGCAGTATACAACAAGCAAAAAAAAACGGTCTTTTTTTTTACTTTCTTCTATTTGTTATTTTCCTGACACTGAAGTCTGCATTGTTGTCGTGGGTAGTTTCCCGTTCCGCGTTGCGCCTCAGTGTGGCAATCTTTACTTCCGTAAAACAACCCCCTTTGTTTGAAGATCTTTTGGGGGAAACTATAGGGAAACAAAAGGCGCCTTTGGGAAAGCGAGGTTAAAACCTACATTGTACGAAATTTGGGGTGAAATATAAGTCACAATCGACGCAAATGCGATGTTTTCACGAGCCCAACCTAAGTCACCATAGCTTACCAAAGCTAGCAACAGGATCTGGTTACTGGAAAGAATGTTTCCGTTTGCTCGTGCCACGCCCACGCCGTTTCGTACCGAAAAACTCGGAAAATGGCGGAATGCCAACAATGTACTTGAGATAATGAGTACAAGCTACTCAGAAATGTAATTAAAATACAGTATCTTGAGTAGAATATTTGATTAAAAGTATTTGCAAGATACTAAGATTCTTCAAAAAGTATTTGAAATACAGTATCTTGAGTAGAATATTTGAGATAGGCACAAGTGTGCGCTGACCCAAAAGGGGCCCTGGACAGGCAGTCGGCGTCGCTGTGCTTTTGGCCTGACTTGTAGAACGTCGTATCCTTGCAGTCGTAGGGTCCATCGAGCGAGGCGTCTCGATGGGTCCTCCAGGCTCGCTAACCAGCACAGCGAGTTGGGGTCGGTGATCACTTGAAAGGGGCACCCGCATAAGTACGCGCGAAACTTTGTGACGGCCTGACGACGGCAAGACATTCCTTCTCAGTCGTCAAGTAATTTTTGCTCCGCGTTTGACAACGTTCGACTAGCGTAGGCGATCACTTTCTCGGTCCCCTCTTGTCGTTGGTCCAGTACCGCGCCGAGTCCTGTATTGCTAGCGTCCGTGTGAGCTCCTGTTCGGCTGACTCGTCAAAGTAGCCAAAAATGGGTAGCGACTAAAGTCGTCGTTTCGGCTCGTCAACTGCCTGTTGCTATTCTCCGCATTCTAAGTTCATGGTGTCTTTCGTGAGGTGAGTGAATAATAAAAGTAATATTGAAGAGCGGCCCAGAAAGCTTGGCGAAATCCCAAACAGAGCACCTGTAGTACGCGCAAAGTCCCAGGGATCTTTGGACGGCCTTCTTGTCGGTGGGGGTGAAAATGCCGTTACGGCCCGAGTGTTCTCAGGATCAGGGCGAACACCTTCGTTGCTTACAACGTAGCCTAGGAACTTCAGTTTTTTGTAGGCAAACCGGCACTTCGTCGGCTTGAGGGTAAGTCCGGCGGTCTTGACTGCCTGAATAACGGACCGAAGGCGTCGCAAGAGCTTGTCGAAGTTTGCCGAGAATACCCCAACGTCGTCGAGATAAACGAGACTGCTCTGCCATTTGAAGCCTGCCTGTACGGTGTCTATGACACGCTGGAACGTTGCCGGCGTCATGCACAGTCCGAACGGCATCACCTTGAACTCGTAGAGTCCATCGGGCGTGACGAAGGCATTCTTCTCTCTGTCCCGTTCGATCTGCCAGTAGCCACTCTTCAGGCTCATCAACGAAAGGTATCGGGAGTGGTGCTGCCGGTCCAATGTGTCGTCGATGCGGGGGAGCGGATACACGTCTTATTTTCCCACCGCATTGTGCCGCCGGTAATCTACGCAAATCGAATCGTTCCATTTTTCTTTTTCACCAGTACGACTGGGAAGCCCTCGGGCTCCTTGAAGGCTAGTTGATGTGGTCGTCGAGCATTTTTAGCACTTGTTTGTGAATGGCTTTCCCTCCTTTGGAAAGACCCGGTACGGCGGCCGATGCACAAGGAACGCACCGTGGTTGGTAACAGTGCGATGTTTTGCAGCGGTTGTCTGGCACACTTTCGACGTCGCCGCAAAGCAGTCGCTAAATTCGCCGAGGAGGGCTTTGAGCCGTCTTTGTTCCGTGGCACTGAGCTTGGGGTTAACGTCAACGATAACACATTATAAAAGAAGTATACTGAGCAAGTAATCTTAGGCTTCTTAAATAACCCGAGAGCCGGGAGGGTCATGCTGCTGTTTCGAGTGGTGTTCAGGCCGCAAGTAAGGCATGTTACGCGGCCGGCTCAATTACTATTCCTCGCTTAGTCTAGGCAGGTCTTTACGGCCGATGGAGGTCCGTGTTTCTATCAGGGTTCTCACGAAAATAAATCGGTGCAATGGAAGGGAGCGCTGACTTTATTTTTATGCAGTACGATGCTCGTATTGCATACTCCACTGTTTCGTCAACTGGGAAAACGAATCTGCAACCATGCCACTTCCCTCCGTGGCCGACCTGGTTTTATAAGGCAACGGGTGCAGTGTTACATGCAGAGACTTTTAGAAGTAATCTACATTTTCCCATGTCTCGGTGTCGAGAAATGTAAGCTTGAAGCCTGAGTCAACCTCCAATGCAACGGGTGTTCCTTGGATATTGCCGCTGACGAAATTTCCACCTAGTTTTCAAGAGACGAAAATACTGGTGATCCTTTTCTCATTTTATTCTTCTATTTTGCGGCTGTTTTCTGACGATCACTTGATCGACAGACCTTTGCAATGTAGCGTCGTTTGCCACCACCACTGTATGACTCACGTAGGAAGCAGCAGGCGTTCTCGGAGTGGCTCATGTTGCCACGTCGGAAGCACTTGACCCGATGCAGGAGAAGACCGCTTGACCTTTTCGTCGAGCAGCGCCATGTGGTCTCCTAGGTCTAGGCGTCCTGACTCTACTTCGGCGGTGAGACAGGAGTCGGCCAAGCAAACTGCGACGTCAAGAATGAGGTCCTTCTCGAAGGCCAGGTTTGTACGGACGTGTGTGTTTTGGGAACCGACGATGAATTCTGTCAACGGTGAAAACCTTTGGGCAACGGCTTCATATTCATGCTCCCAGTTGGTGATTATTGTTCTAAGCGTTGCTATGAAGTTTTTCGCTTGTTTTCTTCCTTTCGAGCTGAAAACATCTTCGCCCATTTAAATTTCATAAAACTGTTAGACGCGAAGTGTTCTTTGAATATCTTAACTAACTCCTGCTACGGTGTATCTGAGAAGATCCTTGGTTCGTACAGTAGCTCGAATGTCTCGGGACCAACTGAAGTGATCAATTAGCGGCGAGAAGTTATGGTGGCGCCCTCCAACGGTTCCCCCTTGTGACGTCATTACCTTGCAAACAACAAGTTCGATGGTGTTCGTAAATAGCATGGTGGAAGCTTGAAATCATTGCGCTCTCAAAGGAACACTGCCAACACCGTCAAAATTAAAGTTCTTTCATTCCTCTTATTTCCGTCGATGATATACCCTTTCCGACGTCATAAGTCAGCGTTCGGCCAATCGTGGAAGGCCGACCACAGCGACGCTTTCGGTCGCGCTCGTCGCCAATACGCTCTTGTTTGCATCCACCGTAGTTTTAGTGACATCAAGACAAGCTTGACTGGACCTTATCCAATGCAGCTTCCTCTCCTCTATGTAAGAGCCGAATGTCCCGGCACCGTAGAAGTGGTGGGTCGAATTTTCAACGATCCTCGCTGCCTAGGTTATCAGTACTCCAATTCAGTCCGCTATGGTCTACCCTCTTCGAAAATTCACTAATTCTGTGATGTGATTAATTACTCTTTAACTGTTTATTACGGTATTCCAGACTGATGAGGCCTGGCTTGCTTCCAGGGGTTACCAGCTCGCAGAAGAACGAATGTGCTGGAGCTCAATCCACCCACTCGAGCTGCGACAACGACGACTGCGATCGCCTTTAGGAGTGACCACACTTTTTCCTGGATAATGAAAATTAAAATAATACCTAACATTTTACTCATTTTCTCGGCATATCGAATATTTTTGGCATCTAACTTATTATACATATATTGTTCCACATACTTCAAGAATGAAGTGCGTTTCTTTGTACACAGACAATCATCACACCGCGTAACAACGTCACCCGTGTGCAGTAATAGACACACCTTCTGCTCCTGCCTTCCTACTATCCCAGACCGCTACGTGCAACATATGACAATCAATGGAATAATAATTTGCGTATCGTCATAATAGTTTGTCATCACTGCAGTAACAAACCAGTCATGTTCTCGACGTCCCCGAGCTCTGCCACGCTATAAAACGGAAAACTTTAAAACGACTTTTTCCTCATTGTTTTTTGTTTTATTTAAGGGTCACAGTGCGACTGCGACTGAGCAAGTTCGGAAGAAAAGTAGGCTTATCAACGCATAAGCTATGATACCGCCAGGTTTGATACGGGGTAAGTACTTTTGCATCACGTCGTTGCAACTTATGAAGAAAGGTTAATTAAGATTGATTCATACTTTCAACAGCCCCAAATAATTATTGTATCTTTATCTTGGCAATTCAGCACTTCCGCCGCCTTTAAAAAGCTGGAGTAGACAATGACCGAGTGATAAAATTGGAAGAAATATCATAAAATCCAAATGTTTTCCACCCACACGGTGATGAGATCAAAGTTGAAAAATGTAAGGTGGCGGACTTTCGGGAAAAGAGGAAAGGAAGGGGGGGGGGGGGAGGGGGGAATTTCACGGTTCTTTGTTAAAGAACCTTCCCAATCACGTAGTATCCCCATACTGGTGCCCAATCATCCCGTGTGTGTCATCCCCACCCAGATATCATCGAATCATCGCGAGTCAATATGTACAGAGGGATTGATGGTATCTGATGAAATAAAATGGCGCATTGTAGTATTCATTACGGTTTCTTTCACTGCACATAACTCTCCTTGTGTGACGTGCATACGGCGGCAGCTGAAGTCCGAGAGCTATCAACGCTAAGACCCAGTCGGATCAATCAAGCTTTACAGAAAGGACTCGATCAAATCATTTTTTTATGTCTCTGTTTGCATGATATCACCACCTAATCCAAACAAGAGGAAATAATTTGTCCATTGCGTTTCTAGCCCGTGCATTTCTATTTGTGTTCCGCTCAGACTTTAGAAGTAACGAAAAATCGCTCAGTTGCCAAACAAAAAAAAACCTTGTATTCTTGCGTACCGTTTCAGTGCCACCAGAAGACGGGTATTCGGAAGTGCAGCGTTTCTATCAAGACGCAGTAATTTTTATTACAGGCGCCACTGGATTTCTTGGGAAGGTGATCTTTTCGTTGTTGTATCGAAATGCAAAAAAATATGCATCTGATCATTTTTGCGGCACAGGTACCTCGACGCGTCAATTATAGCACTAAGTAATCTATTATAACATGTATCTTTGTATTTCATTGCATTAAACCACCCTCCTCAGTAAAATCAAAATTAGCGAAACTTTTTAGCCACTGTTTGATGTATGGGTAGCCAGAGGACAGAGTTACTATGGAAACTGTGCTCGTGAATTTATAAATACAAAAAAAAAAAAAAACTCTTAGTCTTCATTATTTGTGTACTTTCTGAAAGCGTCTCAGAGGGTGGTACAAATGCATGTTGGGTGTAGTGCGCATTGATAGCAGACTGTTTCCATCTACCCGATCGGAGTAACGTTGCTTGCACGTTGCGCTTGCAACATGAGCGGCGAGGAGATCACGAAAGACTTGATCGTCTGCCGACATCGCCGCCACACCGCCCACTTTCCCTCTCACCAGGCGATGATGCAACCATGTACACTTGCGACCAGTCTGAGTCGGAGCTGTACGCCATGAAATTGCAAACGCATCCATTGGTTTTAGTATCCCTGCCTTAAATTTAGGCTCTCTTTGTTCAGTGCCATGAGGCGACACGTGCGGTCACGGTTCAAAGAAAATCGGCCATGCTGTCGCAGCATCGAGGATGACTCGTGAATTCGTTATAAGACCGATTCAAACAGCTGAAATTTTGGCGTTGGCGTGCATTATATCGAGATGTCTTCTGAAACGATTTAAGTGATGCTTGTTACAAAAAGCTGCTAAGCTGTGATAATAAACCAGTGAATTGTTATCTACGCAATAGTAAAAGTTGGCGAAATATACCGAGTGGGCTCAACTAAATTGTGCCAAGACTTAAAAAAAAGAAATCTTGTGCACGCTACGCGGGCTGAACCAATGCAGTATTGTTCACAGTCGTGTAGCAGGAGAAGATATTTTTAGATTTGTCAAACTGGCTAATTAGTGAAGACTAATGAGCATACTTTTTAAATATTAGTTTTAGATATATGTTATAAATATAATATAAATATAAATATTCATAAATAGAAATATTATAAATAAAAAATATATATATATTTTATTGAAATATTAACCCTCCAATGCATAAGTTGTACAGCATATTAGAGAGTTTTAGGAGAGAGTTTTTTTGCCCCGATAACGATACCAAATAACAATACGATGCATGCCCAAGGCCGCCGGAGGGGAGAGGAGGTATCGTTACCGGGGCGAAAAAGCGAACTGCTAAAACTCTCTATTGAGAAACATCATAGAATGTCAAAATCAACATAACGACGTTCGTGTTTATACAGCGTAAGGTAGATCTGCCTTTCAAGTGCGGCGATACTGGGTGACACTGTATATGATAAATTAATCCAGAGCTGTACCACTGCTAGCCTGGGGTCTTTAACGTGCATCACACAGTAGTGATACCACGGCCGCACGCCCGTACCATGCTCATCCAAATGGAAGCCTGCGGGGGTGGGGAGGTTGAAACCAGGGTCAATCTCCACTCCTGTTAACACACAAGAGCCACCGATCCCCCCTATGATGTCGTTTCTACAAAGGTACACCCTTTCCGCGTCTAATGCTTTTGAGCTTTAATGTAAATTCAAAATCTCGCGCAAGATTTTTTTTTTTTAATCACATGACTACCTTTCGCGCATAATCGCATGGGATCGTTTCTCTATTCATTTCGCGCGCGTTTAAAGTTTCAAAGCATTCGATATATGAAGGCTACCTAGATAGAAGTGATAGGATGAAATGTTGCTCAATGCTCTCTACAACATTTGTATCATTGGTTTTGCGCACAAAAATATGTTAACAGTTAGTTTACTTGAGTAGATTTCATTAACACAATCGTTCGTTGATAGTAAAAGGAGCTAACGGGACGGTAAACAATACTGCCTTAAATCGGCCTGCCAGTTTTTTTTTTTTTTTTAAGTCTAGAAGAAAGTTAGCTGAAACACCTTGTATATCGCTAGTGACAATTTTCCATGTGTGTAAAGGCCTAATCAATGCCTAGTTTGATGGAGCGAAATAAGACCAAAAGATGTACAAGTAAGAAGACCTATTCCTCTAACATGATAAGAAAAGGATCGCTGGATGTAGCATGAAGGGTTCAAACATATTGGGTGCTGTGCCGTTACAGGTCATATGTTTGTGAGTAAAACCAATGCCTGGGAGGCGGGGAGGTTATGTATTTATTTATTTATTCATCGAACATACCCTCAGAGCCGGAGGACATTGTATAAGGAGAGTTCAGATACAAAAAGATAGAACAAAAACTGTACCAAAAGTATCGATAGTAATAATATAACAAACAAACAATCAAGCAGGAATGGTTAGTGATAGCGTTTCAAAATACCTTATGGCAGCAATTAAACCGGGGATCTGGTTCCATCCATGTGCTGTGCGAGAAAGAAATGATGAGTGAAATGCAGCTGTTAGCTTGGGACTCGAACTTTACGCTAATGATCAGCACAGGGCGAAATTCAAAAGGGGAGAGTTATCGTTTGATCGTTTAAGGTGGGATTATGCCAATTATTTTGTGAAATAAACATAAACGAGAAAATTCTCGGCGCAGAGAGAGAGAGAAATTGCAGAGATAAACTAACGTTCATTGATGTGTCATTAGCAGTGCGATGGTAGTTCGATAAAATGAAACGGACTGAGCGATTTTGGATAGGCTCTAGTGACATGACAAGGGTATCACGACCCGGATCCCAGATAGAGGCTGCATATTTCAGCTTTGGTCTGATTAACGTATTATATAAAACCCATTCAAGTGAAATGGGTGCCAATGAGAACTTACGTTTATGTAGCCCGGCATGCATGTAGCACGAGAAGTGGTATGCTGAATGAGGGGTCAAAGTCAGACTTGTACCGTACGCATTACAAGTAATCAAATTACGTGTAATCGATTACTCTGGAGTACTTTTGTAATCAGTTGATTACTTTTATTAGGCAGTAATCAGAAGAGTAATCTGATTACTTTTTGATGTAATAAAATTACTTGTAACCGTTACAATTTGTCCACGGGACCCCCCCCCCCCCCCCCCCCCCCCCCCCCCGGCACACGACTTTTGTTTTATGAAATGACAAAAATAAAATTTGCTTTTTTTTTTTTTCGGACACAAAAAAGAAAGATTTTTGCGGAGCTGTAGGAAACGAGGTCAATCTCTTTTTACGTACAATTTCTGTGGAATGTCCGTTTTTTTTTTTTTTTCGAGCTGGGACTGGGAGTGGGAAGCCCCAGGAAAGTCACAGTGCGTGACAACGGCCATTCAGGGCGAAGTTTGAGGAAGCAGAATGTAGCTTTGTGAGTCCTTCGTTCAAACTAGCCCCCTCACGCACACACACACAGAAATAAAAGAAATAAAAAATCCTGCTTAGGGTTCCTACTCGCAGCCCGTAGGAGAACCAGAACCGAAGAATGCCTAAAGCGAATGCAAAATACAACAAAGGCAGTTGAAATATTTCCCCATTTCCCCTACGTCGTCTTTGTGACAAGCAATGTTTCGAGTTGAGAAGTGGTCGGGGCGATCTCTTCCGCTAAAGGATACTACACATGATCCGTTTCAAATCCAGGAGCTGCTGCTTTTTTGTATAACATGCGAGCTCATCCACATGTGAGTAATAAAATGAGCGACGCAAACTTTGAGCGACAACCCTTGCTCAAGCTTAACAAGATCTAAAAACCCCTCCGAAAAATTTCCCCGCTAAATCTAGCGGAAAATTTTCCCCGCTAAATCTTGCGAAAAAATTTCCCCCGCTAAATCTAGCGGAAAAATTTCCCGGCTAAATTTAGCTGAAAAATTTCCCCATTAAATTTAGCAGAAAAATTTTCCCGCTAAATCTAGCGGAAAAATTTCCCCGCTAAATCTAGCGGAAACATTTCTACGCTAAATTCAGCGGAAAATTTCCCCGCTAGATCTAGCGAAAAAATTTCCCCGCTAAATCTAGCGGAAAAAATTTCCCCGCTAAATCTAGTGGAAAAATTTCCCCGCTAAATCTAGCGGGGAAATGTCGGTCACGTGACCGGGGGGGTAACGTGACCTGGGGAGTCACGTGACCCCTCCCCTAGGTCACGTGACACCCCCCGGTCACGTGACCCCCCTCCCGAGGTCACGTGACTTCGGAGGGGGGTCATGTGACCCTTTGCTTTATGTCACGTGACCCCCCCCCCCCCCCCCCCCCCGAGAACACGTGGCCCTCAGTACCCTTCCCTCCTCCTCCTCAAGAGCTGCGCTCCAATTCGGCGTTACAGGGAGTTGTAAACGGCTTTCACTTTTTTGAGAGGGCGAAAACACTGAGAAGCCGAATTATATAATGGCCATAAGTTACGAGGACAACGTGAAGTGTAGCAACGTCGCCTAGAACTTGGAGGCAGACCAAGTTCTAGGCTGCATAAACATACAACCCAATTTTTTGTATCAACGTCGAACTACAGGTCTGCACGTCTTTCAAGAATTTATGACAGCAGAGAAGTTGCTTCAGTGCACATTTGTGTTATCGAAAAAACTGTCCGTACATTAATGTTACCTGATGTCTTTATCCAGTTCTCTCGATAATCGGTGTGTTGCTGGAAATGGAAGAATCAACAAGATTTCTTTTCACTGTGATGGTTAGAAGTAGGTACGAAACGCTCTCCCATATTGCGAGCCTGCAAACAAAATTCGGGATCTCGAACCGATCATGTTAGAGTAACGATAATTGCTCCTTCTTTACAGTGCAACGCCAACCACAAAAAAAAAAAAAAATCTGACGCTGTTTTGATATGATGGATGCTTCTCTCGTCGTTTTTTAGATGCGGAGCATGTCTTGCTCGGGTCTATGTCCCGCGGCGTCGTAGTCCGCACTCACACTACGCATGCGCAACTCTCCTCCTTCCCTCTCTCCAACAGCTGCGCGTTACTCTCTCCGCTCTCTCTCTCTACCAGCTGCGTGCACTTCGCGTGCGTTCGCTTCTACTCACACCGCGCGCGCATGCGCAACTCTCCTCCTCTAGTGTCCTCTCCTTCAAGTGTGAATATAAGCAGCGGTAGCGCGCTGCGCGCGTTCAAGGGGAGGAAGTGGCTAACGCGTCTCAGCTCGGAGCGTGGAGCGAAAGCTTGCGTTGGGAACCTCCTGGGTTCGAATCCCCGCCGCCCCCGCCCACGCCCGTTTCGATCTGAATGAGTCTCGTACCGGCACGCGCTCGTGTGATTAACCCCCGAGGTAACGTGACCCCCTCCAAGGTCACCTCAAGGTCACGTGACCCCCCAAGGTCACGTGACCCCCCCCCCCTCCCGAGGTCACGTGACCCCCCCCCCCCCCGAGGTCACGTGACCCCCCTCCACCGAGATCGGGTGACCCCCGGAGCATATTAAAGAATGAGGGGAGTAGGAAAAGGAGGAGGAGGACGAGGGGTCTACTCTCTCCTCAGTACCCTTCCCTCCTCCTCCTCAAAAGCTGCGCTCCAATTCGGCATTACAGGGAGTTGTAAACGGCTTTCACTTTTTTAATGATGGCATTGTATTGTCCACTTTTTTTGTCATAAGTCTCAAGGTTTTTTGGAGCATTCTTTGTCTAGCCAGGCGGGTGTTCAGATTTCTATTCAGTCCAAAAGTGAAGTCAGGATAATGATGAAGCCGCGAAACTCGATGGTGATTGGATCATGGGGGAGCTCACGTGATCAATGAGGTAGGCGAGGAGGAATAAAAATGAACAAAATAAGAAAAAACAGAAAACAATAAAAAAAAAACGTCTAGCACCAGACTTTTTATCCCAGGAACTGTATCCAGTTTATAAGGCACGCGCTAAGTTATCTGGTGAGCGCCGTGAGCGTCGGCGCACGGCTCGGTAACATACCGGAGCGATACTGCAGCGTTTCACGGGTAACACAATTGCCCAGCCATTAGCCACCAATTGTTTTTTTACTATGTTTATGTTTCACTATGTTCGGTGTTTAACTTTTTTTCTGGTTCTTGTTTTACAATTTTGTATTTTCATGTTTCTATTTCTATTATTGAGAAAAAAATTGGCATTTATCCGGGCTTATGTTGAATATAACGGGAGACAGATGTGGGAATCCCCAAACTCGAGGGAACGTGCGAGTAACCGCATCCTATTAAAAAAAACTTAAGCTGGTCCCAGCTTTAAGTTTGGTTATTGCTCCAGCATACCCAATTTGCATGCTGGTTGATCTGGTCATACTGGTCAAGCAGGTTGATCTGGTCCCAGCCTCAAGCTTGGTTATTGCTCCAGCATGCCTATTTTGTAATGCTGGTTAACCTGGTCATAATGGTCATGCTAGTTGATCTGGTCTCCGCTTCAAGCTGAGTTATTACCCCAGCATGCCCAGTTTGACACGCTGGTCATGCTGGTTAAGCTGGTGGACTTCCCCACCCGTTTAACCAGTTTAAATTGATACACAGGATCAACAAGCCAAACTCTTCGGGGAAGTAAACTCGGCATCCATTTTATTATATTTGTACTCGCAGCCTGCTCCCATGAGCTCAGATGCTTCAAATTCTTGGCGCTGATACAGCACTAACCGACGCATAGACAGTAGTTTTGTGTACAAAACAAACAATGATATTAGAACTATGTTGCTTATCTCTCAACACAAAAAATACTAGACACAGCCAAAAACAGGCCATAACAATAAAAAAAATGAAAGCAGCAAACCTGGGTCTTGCCAGTGATGGGGGCGAGGCAGCCTCTCGCGTAGTCGGCAGAGGCGAGGAAATCCGTGTGGCTTGGATGGCATTGGCGATACTCATTGGCACCACCGTCATTCACGAGCACACACGTGTTCGAAGACATGAAACGACGCCTCAGTCGGGACGTTCGATTTCTTCCCGCGCTGAACGGACTGCCGCTCGCTGTCTCCTCAAAACCCGCTTTGCTTGCACCTCCGTTCAAATAGTCTCCAGACAACGCGCACACAGCCTTCCTTTCAAAAATCTGCCCAAGCTAGCCAAACGTGTGTCGAATTCTCCGTTCCTACCACTCTCTCTCTTCTCGCACACAAAGGCAGCTCGCAGCGCGCCTGAAGCGCCCGGTCGTCTACCAAAAACGAGAGGACAAAGAACAGGACGTGGCCTCGTCCCAGCCCAAGCCGACCTTGGCGCGCGCGCTTCCAGTAATGCCAGTTCGACCAGCTGTAGCTGACCTTGGCATGCGCGCACCCAGCAAGAGCAGCTTGAGCAGCACGATTAGGAGTAGGGCCAGCTTGACCAGCTTGTCTCCCAGCTTGACCACATTGGTTCCATGGAATATTAGTTTGGCCATTTGGGACCAGAGTGGCTCCCAGCTACACCAGATTGAATCTAAAACCAGATTCTAGTTACACCGTGCTGGATTTTACTTAAACCAGACTGAACAGCTGAAATTCTAGCTTGCCCAGCTTAAAGTGGTCATAAAACGATTTTTCAACTTTTCCTTCTTATATTTTCTCCTCAACTCACAAATCGCGCACTGTGCCAAACAGTTCAAGAAGACGGAAAGGAAAACTCTCCTCTTGCTCGGACCCTTGTTTATGTACTCGGACACAGCCATTCTCCCCCTAAAAGATTAACCTGTCGCTCAAAACTCGGACAAGAGTTGCTTTCCCCACGCCGTTCACCCCTCACCTGACAGTGCTTCACCCCAAGCCACCGCGCGGTCAGCTTGTGAGTGAAGGGAATAAGTGAAGTCCGGTGTAGTGTGACGTGCGTTTTGGCCGGATAACGCGCTTTGGTCACCGCGGATGTATCACAGTGAAAAGGCAGAGAGCTTTCAAAGGAAAGGAGGTGCGAAATAATCCGCTGTGTTTTAAAACTTTCGCACCAAAAATCAGCCTTCTGACTTTCTACCTTCTTTCTTTTGGCCCACGAAACGATCGGCTATTAGTAAGATCCCAATTTAAATTCCTTTATACCGGCCTAAAATTCCTTTTGTGGGCCCTTTAAACCAGTTGCGCTATTACACTGACCAGTTTGGTCAGCTTAGTCACATGCTTAGTTGCCAGCTTGACAGTTAGATGTTATTGCTGTTTGTTTTTTGTTTTGTTTTTTTAATCGGGCAATACTGGGAAAATCTACCGTTATTCATGGTTAAAAACACAAGACGAGGTTTCTGTTAACCGAAAAAGGAAAGTCTCGCGTCCAGGTCACTAAAAACCGTGTTCCGGATCAACGAAAAAAAAAAAAATTGTGCATAACGGTTTCCTTCGTGAAACTAGTTTTTTTTTCTTATTCAGCGAGAGGTTCAATTCGGGGGTTTGCTGCTTCTCGCGATGTTCAGAAAACCGATTCGGGGTTTTCTACTTGGGGTGTATCCCTGAATACCAAAAACACAGAACCTCGAGTTCCGACTTTGTGGCTCCTTTGCTTATCCTCTTCCGTGCTCTTCAACACCTTATTTGCTAAATTTTATGAAGCGTCTTTTTGAAAAAAATGCTTCGTTTCTATTTAGTTTTTTTTTTTGTGAGTACTGTAACTCATTTGATTCCGTATCTTACCTTCGTTACTCGTTGTTTCTAGGTTCTTGTGGAGAAATTGCTGCGGTCGTGCCAAGGCATCAAGAAAATTTACTTGTTGATCCGACGAAAAAACGAGTCAAATTCACCAGAAAGGTTGGCACTCCTCTTGAAGTCAGAGGTAAAAGGTTTAACTTCTCTAAAGCGACGCTTCTTTAGTTTAAACAATTTTGATCCTACCAGGGGACCCATGCCGGTGCTCATCTTTAGTTTGAAACGCCTCTATACTATTTAGTGGCGTTCCGAATTAACACATTGGTTTGGAATCATGAAATATACTAGGTGTCCACCAAAAGATACTTACAACGTTTTTTCTTGTTTTGTTTTTTCCCGCAAAAAAAAAACAAAAAAAAACTATAGGCATTGTCGAACGCTCATTCTCCGGCCATAGGTAGCGCTAGAGGTTCGAATCAGATGCCAAAGTTTCAGCAGTAACCGTTATGGTATATAAAGGGTATGTGATTTTCTGAAAGGTTCAATAGAAAAATTAGGACAACTTTCGCCCGTTCTCGGTTTCTGGCGCCATAGAGCTTCATGTATTCGAAAACTGCATCGGCCGCAGTTCTCCCATTGAAATTTTCAGAAAAGCACTTATAACTCATGAATAAAATATCGGTTCGAGATAAAACTTTGGCACCTGGTTCGGGCCTCTAGCGCTACCTTTGTGCGAGAGAGAGCTAAAGTTGAGGCTTGGGGGCGTTGGTACAGGATTCAGGATTAAACACAGCACAAAAGACGGAGGACCAGACGAAGAAATAACACGGACACAGCGCTGACTTACAATTGAGCTTATTGACCGCAAAATTGCAATATATATATATATATATGCGGTGTCGCGGCCAAAAAAAGAAACTAAAGGAGGAATTCAGCCCAGACGATGCATCGCCACGACACAGCCGTACAGAGCACGTGTTAATGAAACAAGCAAGTCATGGAACTAGAAAATTCATCTCTTTGCCTGGTAGGGCCACCGAAGGACAACTTACGCAATCTTTCGGTGGCCCTATCAGGCAAAAAGCAGCCCGACTTGGCACGTGGGCTGAATTCCCCCTTTAGTTTTCTTTTTGTTTGTGACAACGCAAATATATATATTGCAGTGTTCGACAGAATACTCAATAAAAGTATTTAAGTTACTAAATACCTGCTTCCGATAAAGTATTTAAAATACGACTCAAGTTACCCTTAGCAAAAAGCGGCCGTACTTGAAACGAACTTGAAATATATTGAATACGAATATTCATTTTCTATTCATTCTGTATTATTTTTCCCCATTCTAACTACGTGCGAAAAGTATTCAAAAGGTATCATAAATATTAAGCAGAAAAAATTTTAGATATTGCAAAAATATAATTCCTTTCCCCTCAAGATGCCATTTGTGTATTAAAAACCGGCTACGCAATTTTTTTTTTAATTTGTTAGTAAATGGTGTCCCTGTGGTGATCGAAGGCGCTACTAAATGCATACCAATGCATTAGAAACGAACACAAACACAAACACCATGACGCATTGAGCACCTGAATGGCAGTCCCATTGACTGCTCTAGAGCCTTATATAGCCTACATATTGAAGGTAATCATTTGGCCGGTGACCAGCCCTGCACTTATTAAGGCTCCAAGTATTCGATATTCTCCTCGGGAGTCTGTCAAAGGGTAAACAGTGTTTTGAAGTTCGTGGACGATATCCCTACTACAAGCATTAATACAGCTAATAATAATTCGGCACATTCGCGAAAACAATATCCATAAAAATGGCTTCTAGAAAAAATTTTATTGCTTCTCTTCGTAGCACCACCCAGGATGAAGCGAGTGAACCTAGTTTCTTCACATTAAAATAGTTATTTTGCTTTTCTTTACTAGTGGACTATTTAATATGGTCATTAACGTCACTATATTAAAGTCACTGCTCACATCACGTACAATGGTGAGCATACAGACTCAGAGAACTAACATTGTGCTAACACAATTACACGCCAAACACATCTGCTCACAGCACTTGCTGAAGCCTTCCAGTATCAGCAAGTGTTGTGGTTGTAGTCCCCGAACTCCGTTTGTGATTGGTGGGCATGAAACCCATCAGGTCTGTTCTTGATAGAAAAAAGAAAACAATAACATAAACTGCGCTGATTTATAAATGCGATGCTGCACAACTCAATTCACAAACTAATCAAATGTTGTGTTTAGGCGCTTCAGTGCACTCCGTATCTGCTTGAAGTGAACTTCTGATAGGCGAGCTTTTCAATACTTTGGTAGTTTAAGTCAGATTACCAAAGTGTTGCACTCGAAAGATACTTAGAGCATAACAAAACAGTATTTGCGATTTCCAGGTATTTTAAGAGTATTCTGCACATATTTTTCATCGCTGCATTTTTATTAGCCTTGAAGCATATTCTGCATGAAATAAATACATATTTAAAAAAAAATCTATGTGAAAGGTATTTTGGGCCTACTAATTTAGTATTTTCATATTTCAGAACGCACGAAGGGAACTTCAAATGTAGTGTAAATAAAGGTATTTTTAAAAGATTTTCAAAAATATATTTTAGTACTAAGTAAAAAAAAAAGAAGTATATATTTTCGGTCTATTTATTGTGTACTTACAATTATGAACTGTACTTCAAATACACTCAAATTAGAATGTGGTATATTTCAGACGTCTTAGTTCTCGCTAAGGGTACTTTCACTGTAAAGTATCTTGAGTAGAGCACAAATATTTAGAAATGTAATTCGATTACTTTGAAAATACTTCCACATTGCGTAATTTCTATCGACGTCAGTAACATCGACAATTACACAGCTGCGCAAATCTGAGTTACCAGAATGGTTCATTAGCTCGCAACAACACAAAACGGGGAAAAAAGTATCGCAGGGCTGTTTTATGCAGTCCGATAATAAGGAGCAAAATATTGTTACGAATGGCAAATGATGAGGCGGCGAATAACTGAACAAACTAAAAGTTTAATGACGCGAACTTGTGCCCAAAACAAAATAAACAAAGGCTATAGCGTCGCAGGTGTCGATGTCGGCGAAACAGCAGGATCGACCGCTGGGGCGAGACTGACTCCGGACCGCCACTCGGAGTACCTTTTGTGCCCACGTGTGTTTCTGGAACATTCGGCGCGTAGAACATTCGTAACTCGATCAGACGACAAGGTTCTTGAACTTACGAGAATGTTGAAAGAATAAATAAATGTCCGCTTCCTGGTACTGAACCCGGAGCCTCAGTGCGAGAGCCAAGCGCGGTAACCACTCGGCCACGCGCTCGCTGGGCAGCGCGCGTGGCAATATCACTGATAGATGTTGCAAAACATTTTTGCGACAACAAGAAAGAGGTCGCTTAGGAGGAGACCAGACCGCAGCGGCCCAAGCGGTTAACTTTAGAACTAGATGGATGGGGACAACATATACAGAGGCTCAGCGCTCGGCTGACTTAACCGAACGCGGCGTCAGCGGTCGGTTGGAGTTCGCGTTCTCTGGTGAGGGGGAGGAGAGGCTTTTTTGTTACCACTCCGGCCTGCATGAACAATGCAGCATGCACGGTGCCCAGCTCAGCACAAAAACCCAAGTGGGTCAAGCTCGCATCCTCTGACGACTGCTTTCGCGAGAGATTCGGCACTTAACACCACTTCACTAATTGTTGGTATTTTTTCGTTACACTGTGCCCCGCGCTCTATTAACAAAAATGACATTAACATGCCCACAAGGTCTGTGGGCATGTGCACAGGCCTGGGGTGAGGTGAACACCGAGGTGTGGGGTTGACAAACGGGTCAGAGCGCTTCGCCAATAGTGACATCGCTGAATATCACGTCCTGCGGCGCACGTTAGACGCATTGTTTAACTACAATCTATATTCTGTGTATGGGGAGTTCACTATAATCGAACTTCGGACACGAGTATGAGTGAATGGATAACAAAGAGAACCTACATAATAGTCACGGCAGTGGTCGCACCTTCTTGAAGTAGGTTGCGTTCAGAAAGCCACTCAACGTTGGGGGACACTTTGTTGGCATTTTGAGAGGTCATCCAGCTCGTAGTTTGTTTCCTGTGCTTACAGACAGCGTTCGCGAGAGCCATAGGTGCCGGACTGACATCACAAAAAAAAAAAGAATCCTCGACGCTTTGTCCTAGCGGGGTCAAATATACAAAAAGCAAAACAAAAATGTTTATATTCCCACTCCTTATTTTCTTTTATTAGTTATTTTCTTGACACTCAACTCTGTATTGTTGTCGTAGGTCGTTTACTAGTCTGCGTTGCGCCTCAGAGTGGCATTTTTACTTCCGTAAAAGCACACCTTTCTTTTTGAGGATTTTTTGGGGGGGAAACTATAGAAACAAAAGGCGCCTTTGGGAAGGCGAGGGGAGAACCTTCATTGTACGAACTTCGGGCTGAAATATAAGTCACAATCGGCAAATAAGCGATGTTTTCACGAGCTCGATCTAAGTAACCTTAGCTACTCGGAGCTAGCAACAGGATTTGGTTTCTCGAAAGAATGTTCACGTTTGCTCGTGCCACGGCCGCACGCCCCTTAATACCGAAAAACTCAGAAAATAGCGGAATGTCAAAATTGTATTTAAGATAATTAGTACAAGATACTCGGAATTGTAATTAAAATAGAATATGAAATACTCTCTATCAAAGGTATTCGCAAGATACCAAGATGCTTCAAAAAGCATTTAAGATACAGTATCTTGAGTAGAGTATTTGAGATAGGCACAAATCTGATATATTCCGATTTTGCGGTCAATAAACTCAGTTGTAAGTCAGCGCTGTGTCCGTGTTACTTCTTCGTCTGGCCCTACGTCTTTTGCGCTGTTTTTACTCCCGAGAAAGAGGGGTCGGCGGTGCGTAGTTTATTTTTGCGGTGAAAACAACTGTAATAATTTCTTAAACTTAAAATAAACCGCAATTTTTTTTTTCGGTGAATAAGAAAGAAGCGTTATATTTGTATTAAATACCAACCCCTACTCAAAAAAAAAAGAAAAAAAGCATGAGGGTTTTAGAGGCTGGTACGGAGTCAGCGGGAGGCATTGGTGGAAAGATAAACGCGAACTCCGGTGGGACACCACACCGCGCTGCAAAACGTTGTCGTGCCGTCGTGGTCACAGAGCAGGCGACGCCTCGCTCGACAGCTACACTCCGTTCCGCCCGCACAAAGTAACACCGCAACCGACGCTGCTACCCGACGGAGCCCATGGAGGGACACCGAAAGTGCTTCGTCACGGCGCTCACTATCTTCGTGCGTTCGCTAGTTATTGCCCCCGAAACCAATCGCGCGCAGTCAGTGCCGTATAAACCTGCGCTTTTTTTCATGCGAAAGCATTAACTGTCCCATGGAGCGAATCCGGCGTCGTCTGTAGCAGCGGAGCGGCACTTAAATTCCCTTTGGTCAAAAGATGCTTCGTCTCGGAAGCCGGCGGGGCCGCTCAAGGTCAAAGCGGACGCGCCTCACAAATAAAACGCAAAGAAAAGCGCAGCTACGCAGGTGCATCGTCACGGAAGCCGTGGAGCCGGCGGCGTTCATCGCGCCTGCGCTGTGGGGGAGCGTCATGTCACCGCCGGGGTGCCGCGTGAAAAAAGGAAGACTTGTCGCGCTGCTTGTGGGGATGCTTTCGCATTCTGACACGTAAGCAGTCTTAAAAGGGCCCTGCAATGACTTTTTTACTGGTTTTTAATTTGCACCAAACCTGAGCGCACTGAACGTAGTAACTTAGTGAAACTTTTCTTTTCTCGAAATTTCCTTTATCTTAAAAGTTATCGGCAAATTAAAATTACAAAAACAAGCAAAAAATAACCTCCCTCATGACGTCCTTGGTTGCTTGAGAGTGGCCGTGAACTAGAGGAGAAGTAGTGAGCTCATCGAGCGCTCACGGCTGCCGCACTCCCAGTCGACGGCGCGAGAAGGCGCCATTGAATCGTGTTTTGGATAGGCTGTATGCAGCAGGCAGCCAGAGTGGCTCTCATTGCATTTGCTGCGCGTTTAAATACTAATTCGGCACGACACTTCATTGGCCACAAACGGCAGCAAATACGGGGTAAAGATCAGTTCAGAACGGGAGCCACTTCGCGCTGCCATACCGCCAAAAGGCTAAATCGCCAGCCAAGCCCGCGCCCAGAGCCTTGGGAACGCTCGGAACCGGTCGGATCCTCGAGCCGCTATACGACCGCAGCGCCGCCGCGTACATCCGGGACCTATCCGTGTCGGCGCCTGATCCCACTATTCCTTTCTAGTATGCGCCGCTTTTTCCACCGCTTGGTGGCGGGTATGTCGACGGGTCATTTCTTGTTTCCGTACTTCATGAACTGCATTCGTTTCTTTTTTTATCTAAATTACTGAACAAAAACTACTTTTATTAATAATTGAAACGGTTCGCGCCACTTATATTTTGTATTTCGACTACGAAAAAGCTTTTAGCGGCTCTGACAAGTAGTAAGCCCAGGACCAAAGTCGTCACATTTTGCGCGCTTTCGGTACCGCGGGTCGCCCTCGTCGGTGGAGGAGGTTTCCGCGTCGTCCCGTTAAAATATGACGCACTGATATTTAGTTAATCTCTCCGTGCCCGCTGGCTTGCCCGAACCCCAAGAGACGTGGAAACCGCAAAAAAGGTGGACGCTTAAATATGATTGCAGGGACCCAATTTGTTTGACTGCGTGCACTGGGCCTTTTCCGCTAGAGTTTCCTGCCGTAGGGAGCCTATACAGGAACTCTATTTTCCGCAAATGTTGGGCGCCATCTATCGGCAAGCAGGAGAGGCGTTTTTGATGGCATGCCTTGCTCCCGGTTCTGCCCTCTCCAAACTATGTTGGCTGTCTGAACGCGGTCGGGAAATGCGCTCACTGCTCAGCGTTTGTTTTTCCTTTATCCAACACAATCGAAGAGCAGATTTGTTTTCAATTAATGCGTTAACTACGGACGACTTCGTCCGTTTGTACTTTTTTTTTTCCGAATGAATGGACGACTGACTTCGCCGTGGCGCCCGTTGTAACTGACGACACCGTTGAAGCTCTCTTCGACCTATGAGAAAGTGCAAACGGTTACATTAAATTAGGATTCATGTCATATGCAGTACCGGCAGAAAATTCAGAAAATATTCGAGACCAGGTTAGTTAAGGAAAGCCTATTTTTTTAATTGCAGGTTATTTGTTTAATTTGCTCGAAAATTTTAATTGGCAAGATGTATTCTCATAAATATGAAAGCTTGCTCTAAACCGTCCGAAGAACACCGGCGCCTGAGCGTACCAAGGTAATTCTCATCAAGGATGTGTTTTAGTTGTGGATTTCACCTTGGTAAATTTCAACGCGCAGCTCCATTTCTATTATAAAATGAGACCAACAAACTTGGCCCGGTCAACGGCGGACTTGTTCAGCGACTATACTAAATGTCGTTTGCGAGCGCCGCTGACCCAGGCGAGTTTGTGGGTCTCGTTTTTTACTGGAAAAAAGCACCACTTTGAAATTTCACAAGGTGAAATTCACCACTAAAATAGATGTTTAATAAATATCTAAGATTAATACGTGCAGCCACAGATTTCTGAGCGAGTCTCGTCATTGATGTCACCCCACTTCAGGCTACAGCTCTGTGTGACTCTAGGTCCTGAAGAAAAAACACAAAATCGGCCACACCTGTTTTCGTTTTTTTTTTATTTATTTTTAGTTTAGCGCCTGTAGACAATGTTCCAAACTTATTTTTTGTTTACTCGATACATACACGAGGACAACACATCAAGATGATTGTTTCCTCTTTCTTATTTAACCACAAGACCATCAGATGCGGTCATGGTAGCGATATATCTGCTCCCATTTCACTTTCTGAGTGTGCACGTAGCAACAAACTGTGTAGCATAGCACCTTTACCTCAATGATTTATAAATATTTGAAAACTGTGGGTGATACCAATGTTTACAACAACCAAAAAGCAGACAGGCAGTTTGCGTAGCAACGCGAGACTGTCACATTGGTAAACAAAAAAGTGTGCCAGTGAAACGCACTATCCCAGGAACGCCAACTCCGACACGCTCTCTCTGCATGGCGCATAAGCGACACGACAGCATACCTGACCAATCTGCTGACTTGTATTCACACACAAATAAAAAATGAAGGAACAAAAACATGAGCCTTCCTTGAAGTCTCATGTTTTTCTATCAACAAGGGCCAACGGAACTGCGATTGGCGGACCACTGTCTGACACCAGGGGACCAAGCCTTGCTGGAAGCGACACCTTTCACCATCCGGTCACTTGGCAGCAGCGCTGCATTGAAGCAACGTGCCTAACCCCTGCTACGCCATCTTACAGGATACGTATCATCAAACCCTACTCTACTGAGTCAGCGAAACGAGCCGTGCCGTGTCACACCGCTATCAACAAGGGCCAACGGAACTGCGATTGGCGGACCACTGTCTGACACCAGGGGACCAAGCCTTGCTGGAAGCGACACCTTTCACCATCCGGTCACTTGGCAGCAGCGCTGCATTGAAGCAACGTGCCTAACCCCTGCTACGCCATCTTACAAGATACGTATCATCAAACCCTACTCTACTGAGTCAGCGAAACGAGCCGTGCCGTGTCACACCGCTATCAACAAGGGCCAACGGAACTGCGATTGGCGGACCACTGTCTGACACCAGGGGACCAAGCCTTGCTGGAAGCGACACCTTTCACCATCCGGTCACTTGGCAGCAGCGCGGCATTGAAGCAACGTGCCTAACCCCTGCTACGCCATCTTACAGGATACGTATCATCAAACCCTACTCTACTGAGTCAGCGAAACGAGCCGTGCCGTGTCACACCGCTATCAACAAGGGCCAACGGAACTGCGATTGGCGGACCACTGTCTGACACCAGGGGACCAAGCCTTGCTGGAAGCGACACCTTTCACCATCCGGTCACTTGGCAGCAGCGCTGCATTGAAGCAACGTGCCTAACCCCTGCTACGCCATCTTACAGGATACGTATCATCAAACCCTACTCTACTGAGTCAGCGAAACGAGCCGTGCCGTGTCACACCGCTATCAACAAGGGCCAACGGAACTGCGATTGGCGGACCACTGTCTGACACCAGGGGACCAAGCCTTGCTGGAAGCGACACCTTTCACCATCCGGTCACTTGGCAGCAGCGCTGCATTGAAGCAACGTGCCTAACCCCTGCTACGCCATCTTACAGGTTTGCAAGATCTTTCCATGTGAATCCTTGCCAGATATTTTTGCCGCAGCTGCTGCCACTGTTATTTGTGCCTTTTGTGTTTAGTGATCGTGGTTTCTGAAACCTAAAATGGGAAAGGACGACCAAAAAGACCTGGTAAAGGCGCTAGACGAGTTCCGCCGTGAAATCCGGGCAGATATGCGAGGACTGAAGGAGAGTGTGAAATTCTGTAACGATACATGTGATGGTGTCAAGGACATCAAAAATGAAATGAAAGAACTGAGGAAAGAAATACAGCAACTAACAGCGCGCAACCAAGAACTCGATGCAGAAAACTGCAGACTCAACGCAAGGGTCGAGGAACTGGAGCAATATCAAAGATCTAATAACATAGAAATCAAAGGAGTACCATTAGAGGGGGACCCTACTGACGTTGTTAAACGAATCTGCAGTATTATTGATGTACCAGTAAATGACTCTGACATCGACGTCTGCCATCGCGTGCCAACGTTTAGGCAGGACACAAAAAACATTATCGTGCGTTTTGTCCACCGCACAAAGAGGAACATGGTCCTGGAAAAGGCCAAAAAGCATAAATTAACCACTTCGTCGCTTGATTATGGGGGTACTGCCTGCCCCATATATGTCAACGAGCACCTCACGAGTCTTAACAAAAAATTACTTGGAGCGGCCATCGCACAAAAGCGCAGAGTGGGATGGCGTTTCGTGTGGTCGGCTGGCGGAAAGATTTTTGCGCGCAAAAATCAAAATGATGAAGCAGTTCGAATCGTGTGCCTTGATGATGTTGCGAAAATCGCAAACTAAAAAAGAAAAAAGTTGAGCAGTCGTCTGAAATAGTAACCATGAAGTTTTAATGGCTGATACTTCGCCTACATGCAAATATGTCGATCGCTCATCTTTTAACGAGGAATTCCAATGCTCTGAACCAAACTTTTCTGTGATGCATCTAAATGCGAGAAGCATAAAAAATAAGGAAGATAATCTTAACGACTTTGTTTCTTCCCTTTGCGTAAAATTCGATGTTCTCTTGTTCACAGAAACATGGCTATCAGCAAATGACGCAGCCCCAAATATTCAAGATTACAAGTATGACGGACTTGTCAGGGATAAACGGAAAGGCGGAGGTGTGGCCATTTACACGAAACAAAGTATATCGTACGAAGTTGTTGACGATTTCTGCAAACTTGATATAAACATAGAATGCATGACAATTATAATCAAGAACACAGTTATTGCCGTAGTGTACCGCCCACCTTCGGGCAGCATGTTAGCTTTTTTTGAATTCATAGAAGAACTACTACGTTATGTGGGTTCAACCGGTGCCTCACTTATGATACTTGGAGACGTTAACATAAACATAACTTCTCAAGATTCAGACGCGAGAGACTTTAGTGACCTTTTAACCCAATATGCTTGTGTAAATCTGATCACGATACCTACTAGAGTGACTGCTGAAACTGCGACTACGCTTGATATCTGTCTAACTAATTTAGAAGAAAAGGATACTACGTCAGGTGTCTTCACTGAGAATATTAGTGACCATCTGCCTATTTATTGTTTAAGCTCCGTTTCTAAAAGGAAACAAAACAACACAAACGAGCCATACCTTTTTAGGGAAATAAACTCGGAATCTTTAGAGAAGTTCTATAGTCTCATAGAAAGAGCAGACTGGAATGCCGCATGTTCAGAGGGCAGTGCTGATTTAGCCTACTCTATTTTCTTTAATAAGTTCAAAAAGTGTTATGATGAAGCGTTTCCCCTTAAAACAGCAAACCCCAGGAAAAAAAAACAGAGGAAGCCATGGGTCACTTCTGATATGTATAAACGAATAAGTGATAAGAACAAAACGTATCATGCATTCATTCAGACTCGTGATATAAAACTGCTACATGAATTCAAAAAGAAAAGAAACAAGCTGAACTCCGAGTTAAAAAAAGCCAAACGTATGTACTATCAGAGCAAATTCGAGTGTATATATGACGACCAACGTAAGATATGGGAAACAATAAACGACATGTCAAACAGAAAGCAAAAAGACAGCCTTATAGAAGAATTTTTGTTGCAAGATAAGATTGTAACCGGCAAAGAAGCCGCAGATAAGATGAATCAGCATTTTATAAATGTAGGGGCGTACCCACTAGTACAGATAAACAGTGTTGTCGAAAATGTGAATATAGATAGCCTTATGGATTCTATAATGTTGGTCCCGGTATCAACTTCAGAAATTGATAAAATCATAAAAAATCTAAAAAATGATTCGGCGGCCGGTGAAGATGACATTAAGCCCCGACCTATAAAATATGTAGCCTCGATAATAACTCCGGTCCTGTCTAACTTAGCAAATAAAATGTTACAAAGCGGAATTTTTCCAAACAAACTTAAAATTGCCAGAATTCGTCCTGTCTACAAAGGAGGGGGAGTAAACAACATAAACAACTATAGACCAATTTCTATTTTATCTATATTTTCAAAAATTTTCGAAACTACTATAAAGAATAGGTTGGAATGTTTTTTTAATAAGCACAAAGTTATAACGTCTTCACAATATGGATTCCAAAAGCATAAATCTACGGAGCAAGCTCTTCTAGATATCAAAGACAAAATAATTGCGAATATTGAAAGTAAATTATATACTCTCGGGCTTTTCCTGGACCTAAGAAAAGCATTTGACACTGTGCAGCACGAAATATTATTGCGTAAACTAGGTAGGTACGGTATACGTGGAATCGCACAAAAACTAGTAAAAAGTTATTTAACCGATCGATATCAATATGTTACAATTAATAAGATATCCTCCTCCCACTTAAATATACAACATGGTGTTCCCCAGGGATCAATCTTAGGCCCCTTATTATTTTTAATATATATAAATGATCTGACAAAAATATCTGGACCGCAGGAAGTAATCATGTATGCTGATGATTCTAATATATTCTTTAGTGGAAAAACAAAACAAAGTATTGAGCTAGCCGCAAACTCATACCTCTTAAAACTGTCAGAATGGCTTCAAGGAAATAGACTGCAATTAAACTCAAACAAAACAAAATACGTAATTTTTAAACCAGTAAATAAACGGGACGCCGATAGTATAAGTATCAAATTTGAAGGTTTAGAACTGGAGCAAGTACGCGAGCAAAAATTTCTTGGTGTTTGGTTTAGTGAGGAATTGTCATGGAGTACTCATATAAACAAGTTAAAAGCTGACCTGTCCAGAATTATAGGCAATTTGTATAAAATCAGAAATTTTATCCCATGTTGGCTGCTTAAAAATATGTATCACTCATTGGTTCTTTCAAAATTAAGCTACGCAATTTTGGTCTGGGGGACAACAACAGCCTCAAACTATAATAAATTAATGGTCCTCCAAAAAAGAATTTTACGTATGCTCGAGGACTACAAGGGGGATTACAGGAATCTACGTACGGAATCTTTGTTTTTAAAACATCACATGCTTAGGGCAAATCAAATATATTACTTTAAATTGCTTCAATTAATCCACAGGAATAGAACCTACTTAGCGCTAGAAAGTGAACTAACACCAGTGTACGATATTCGACGACCGAAACGTAAAGTACCTATAATACGCACAAATTATGGACGACAAACTTTAGCCTTCCAGACTGCCTCAATTTTGAATCGTGATTTACTCGAACTAAACTTTGATGTATCAATATTAAAATTTAAAAGAGATTGTAAAACAAATTTACTGTGCAGTGCTCTCACATTTTGTTAGGTACTGCTTGTCTTTCTTAAAACTGCAATCATATTTTGTTAGCAATGACCTTACCTTTCTCGTTACTTCGTTTTTTGATAGGTCTTATCACAAGTCTATACAAGTTATTGTATAAGAATGTTATTTGTATTTTGAAATTCTTTCTTTTGTAGCTTCATGTTTTTTTTGTTTTTTTTCTACTTCAGTTTGTCAATGTATATCTCGTTTAGACTCGTGTAAAACTGTCGTGATCTAGACTTTTGGATCTACCACGTATATATATCTAATACTTATCTGTTTTAGTATGTCTAAACTAAAAAAACTGTATATTTGACAGTATGAAGATTTGGCTATTGAACTGATATGAATTTAATGAATCTGTACTTAATATGTATGATGTATTATATATGTACTATGTATTATATGTGTATGGTGTATTATATCTGTATGGTGTATTGCATATGGATGTTGTTGCTCGCCGCATGCCAAGAGGGGGTTAAGGCCTCGTCAGGCACTTTGTGCCTTTAGCCTTAAACCCCCTCTGCGGAACATGTATCCGCAGACACAAATAAAGAAAAAAAAAAAAAAAAGTGCCAACTGCAAACGCGGGAGTGCTTTGAAGGCTGCCTTTACGAGCCGCCCGCATTGTATCGCTGGATCACCCGAATCCAGAGCTGCCGCTTCGTTGAGTGCAGGCTAGTAGAAGGACCCCCAAAGAAGCTTAAACCGCGACAACGCTTGCAGTCGTTGCTGCAGCCAACAACGAAACAGCGCTAGGGCCTGTCGGAGAGCTTCGAAACGCACGACCACCGCTGCCTCCTGCAGCCCCGAGCCGGACGTACCACGCCACCAAAAATGGCGGACTCCTGTCTGCTGCTGCCGCGCCTGCGCCGTGGAAACCCCGGAAAAGGCCCATTGCTTCAGTTGGGTTCCAGCGAACGCAAAAAGACGATGAGGTAGTTATGACGATGCACTTTTCGTGCCGCTTGACGGCATCAATCGCATCGTACTGTCGGCTGCGTGGTATAGACCTTTCCAAAAAGAGCGCTCTGGCCGCCGCCATTTTGCGAATCGAGCGACCCCTATTAGCCAGAAATGTCTGGCACCCGCCTGAGCTGCGGAAACCCGGTCAGCGTGACTCCCCACGTGCATTTTGCATTCGGAGTTCGCCGGCTTTTCTTGGAAGTTTTTACATTATTTGCCTGTTTAGGATGCCTACCCTTTGTGTGTTATCTTGCAGTGTGAGAACCAGGGAATACCAGGGCTCGTAGCCCGCTCGGCCTTCGCAGGAAACGAACGAAGAGAGCGAACGTCAAGCAGCCCGCGACGCAGGCAGTTGGACGTGCTTGGAGGATTATTTCCGTCGAGATAATCTCCAAAAAGCCTTCCAGGCTGTGTTCCGGGTCTTCGCAAAAACTAGCTGATAGGGTCGGGTCCGGGGTGTGGCGACATGATAAGCACGTTCGTTCATTTGCTATGAAGCTGTGCAAAAAAGGAGCTCTCTTCTACATGTTCCCCAAAACACGCCGGATTCCGTCCGATCGTCGTGAAGTGACTATCGTCGACACTGTATATTGGACATTCTGTGTTATTTGAGACCTTTCTAAAATCCTGTTCGGATAACGCGGCACCGAGGGGTACGTACAATATATTTTTTGTTCGATTGATGAGACTCATTGAATTTTATGTTGTGGGCGGGGAATATCCATGCAGTACGGATATCCTGTGTGGTCAAATATTTTGACCTTTATAGATTGACACGGCTGAGTTTACGGTGCCGTAAAACAATGAACATAAAATGAAACAAACATTCCAGTTGCATTTGTACTGTCGCGCACGGACTCACCAAAACAGCTTTCATTTCTTTGTTTTTGTTCCCAAAAATAGAGCACTGCTTTCTTAAAGACCTCTATAAATTATGCTCGCCACAGAATACAAGATAAAAAAGAAAACACGGCAATTCAGCCGCCACCAGCGTCCGGAATTGCGCCAACGCAGGCTGCCACAGTCTACTGACGAGAAACTCCACAGCTCAGCGCAGTCGGGCAACACTGGCGTACACTCTCAAAACCAGGGACACGCGCTGTAAATCGCTTCGTTCGAGACTGCCGCTGGAAAGGTCTATAGAACTTAATGGGAAACGGAGTAGGCAGTCAAAGCGGTTGTGGCCAAATAAGAAAAAAAAAAAAGGCAACTTCCAGAAAACGACCCAGCGCGAACGATGCTTCGTGAGAGTTGGGCAGGGCGCTCGAAATTTTCAGATCGAGAACGGATCCAATGATTGGAGCCGTTGGCCGTCTCGTAGTTGCTACTATTCCGCATGGGATGGTGCCGCGTGTCCAACCAGACTTGACTGCTTCGGCGGCATTGGCAGCCTCTGCGTGTACGGCACCGAAGGAACGTGCTCGAAAGCCCGTAAGGCGCTCGGCATGAGCAACTAAATTTTTGCCTCATCTTCCCATGCAGTGCTTCGAGCGGTTGCATCAAGAATGTCCAGCTAGCTTGAACAAGCTGGCGGTCGTCGACGGCGACCTAGCAGAAGAAAACTTGGGCTTGAATATCGGCGACTACCAGCGCTTGGCTTCGGAGGTGTCTGTTGTCTTTCACTGCGCGGCAACTACCAGATTAAAAAACACGTTAAGGTATGCAGCTCACCACTGTCTCGTACTGCCGTTACTCACAGCCGTATTCAGCAGCCGTGATTAACGAGTGTAGTTTTAAAGTTAGTAGCGCGTCTAATTAGTCACGAGCTAAGCGAAGAAGCGGCGGCGAAGGAGCGACTAGGCCGTGCGGTATTCACGAGCGCGAAGCGAGCGGGTGACTGTCTAATCAGGAGTAACGAGCGGAATTTACGTAAATATTTGTCACGCGTGAGCGTACTTAAACACCACTGCGTAGGTGGCGATTTTATTGTGTAAAAACTAATATTTAAATATATCTTAGGAAAAATAAAATGTTATAATGAGAAACTGAGTCCGGGACAGACTTTATAAAGACAATTTAAAAGAAAGCAAGGGGAAAACCCGGAAGCCTCATTGCCAGCGACATAAACAAATATGGAAGTGCCCCTAAATGCGGGCTCTCTCGTCGTTCAGCACCCTGCTGATATCAATTTAGCGATATATCTGACCTCCAAACATATCGATTTCCGCAATATTTGCTGCTCCAATTCTTTGTAGATCCGTTCCTCAGCGTTCCAAGACAGTAAACTCTTCGTTAGTGCTGGTGGTCAACAGTGATAGAAGTCGGCCATGACGCCGAGCCGCTAGTCACCAGCTAAACACCGGCTAAACTAGCCGTACTTCTTAAACAAGATTTTGCAGTCGCCTCCTAAGTCGCTCGGGGCGACTAAGCTCTAAACATGGTCGGTGAATACCGAATGCTTACGTAGCTGTGATTATCACCTCACACGTGATCATTTTTAACGATGATGTAGTTAGCGGTTACACAGGCGCCAGTCACGTCTGATGAATACGGGCGTGGGAGTTTAAGAATCCCAGGGCTTATTTTGTTTATGCTTATGGTCCCTTGATTTGTTTTTCCTGTGACTTCTTATCGGCTTATGCAGCAATCTAATTAACTAACGAGGGATAATAAGACCCTTCGAACTCAGCACGTCCTGCGTTTTATAAAAGGGCTGTAAACAGTTTTTTTTTTTTCGGAATTCTGAGTTTTATGTTTATTAACCTTATGTCATGAGACGTAACCGAAAGGAATGTCGCTGTCTGTGCAAGATGGCGACGTAGACCGGACTCTATGGGCGAATCCGGAACGTCATATATCGCTCCAGCGGCGGCGCCATAAGGACGCCACGCAAGCAAGTAAACGGATGCCATTCGACGTCTGATATTTTGCTCGAATACTTCTAGGATGGCTGACCTCATGGTAGCGACGCGGTTGGCCAGTCCTAAGCCGACACTCTGTAATGTTCGTGCTGCCGTATGTCGTGCTACAGAGGAGAATTTGAGGGGAACTGTTTGGCAACTTCGATTGCCGAGCCGCGTCTCTACACGATCTTTACATGACGAGCCACAAATGCGTTCTCGCTTCGACCAGAAAATTGCTGATCCGCTTACTGGAAAATGAAAAAAAAAGGCTAGAAATTAAAGCGAAATGAGTCGCCTTTGCGTAACTGAGGAGCGGCGTTTGAAGATAGTGCTGAGGATGATCGTAGTAAAGGAAAATTAATGGAAAACTCACAACCACAGAGCCGGCGTCCTAGAAACTACGCACGATAAATAAGCGGCCCAAAACGGAGTTGCCGATAATCTCTCATAAATTTTCTGAACGGGACCAGTGATAACTATGTCCCATACGAAAGGTTTTTTTGTTTTTTTTTAATATATCTATTTTTTTTTCTTGTGCTTAGCAATACATGTCGATCACACATATGAGTCAGGCATGCCGGTGCCAATACGAAAGAGCTCAGTTTTTTTTTTTTGTTTTTTTTTCTAAGTTAATTAAGCAAGTTGGAATTACTTTTCCACTCAGGAGTTCAGTGGCTCCGCATATGTAAGATGCATCTTCAAATGCCCACCTTCTTTTAACGTGCCCTGCGAAAACCTACGTTGCATTTTTTATGTAAAGTGACTTGCGCAACCTGCGCTTCGCAGTAAGGAAAAAATAGCATGTGCTGGAGGTCAAGAGGTCACACGCGAGTATCCCTCCTACCTGCTGACTTTTCGAAGTACTAATTCGAATCCCCCTGAGATAAGATTTTCTTGCTTCACGTTGAGCGTTGGCTGTAATTTCAATTCACAACCGCATTCCATCACGAATGCGAGCCGCGGAGAGACGAGCAGCGTGATTACGATGGTTATTAAATGATAGAAGAACCGGATATGTTTGAACCCGAAATTGTATCCCAATCACGCGATGTAGTAGCCTCCAACTCATTGGAGAACGCCAAAGATAACTCGATGTTGTTGTTTCCTTCGCTCCCAAATTGTTATTTTAAGATTATATGAAGTTTAATGACTGTTCAGCTTTTTTTTTACGGAGGTACCATGACGTTTTGTTGCTCATAATGCCGTAGGGTGTCGCATGATGTTTGAGATTGTCCAGAAAAGCGATATTTATACGTTGTTTAAAAAATGCAGAAGCAGTATCTTCCGTAATAATTTGGAATCAAGGTTTTTCTGGATTAATGAATTTAAAAACTAAAACCTGGCAGATATATATATATTTTTTTTTTTTTCTTTAAAGGGATACTTCAACGAAATCTGGAATATACTCGTCGGGCTCAAAAATAGGTTGAATATGATCCACAATATCCTTAAGTGACAATCGAACGTTTGTATTTCAAGTCTGCTGGCTGTTTTTTTTTTTTTTTTTTGTTTAAACGACCCATTTTGGCAAGCGCTCGAAAAGCAGCCAGCGGAGAGCACATGACGTCCAGCGCAATCGTGACGTAGTTCGTCTCGGGACGAGCAAAGCTGCGGCGAGGTTGACGCCTAGAGAATGTCGTAGTCGTTCCAACCACCGAAGCGGCTGCTTTTGTAATAACTTTGAGTGACGGGTTAATCTTATGTAATCTTGTAGAGGGACAATAGCGACTTCTGGGACACACAAATACGATTCTCGGGGAGAGGGGAGTTTCTCCTTCAACCTCTTCTCTCGAGGTGGCCGGAGGCAAGACAGACGTCGTCACTACCTGCCAAGGTTCCTAGACGGTCATTACAAATGAGACGTTAACGACATTCACCAGGTGCTCTTTGCTAATCGTTTAATTCGTTTTAAAATTCCTTTTCGATCGTGACTGTGTTAACAGGATATTGGTGTGTCCGATGTGATACTGCTCCTTTGAACACATATAGACCAAAAAATAAGCGCCGGAATTTCGTTGTAGTATTCCTTTAAGTTTAACCCCATTAAAATGTCAGATACTGATAACAACGCCTACAAGGTTGAGCAACTCGCGTTCTTACTGCTCTCGTTTTACATGTTATATCATTGTCTCTTCCATACTCACAATACCTGGCACTTTGACGACGGAGCCATAGAGTGCCCGATCGCAGATTTGGAGCGCAAGGATCTGGTAGCACAGATCATCAAACAGGCATTTCTCGGGGAACCTGGACGTCAGTGCACAGCTTTTGCAGCAGCGAGGACCCGAAACACACTTGTTCGCTCAAAAAAAGTGTACTTCGGCGTCTCGCCGCAGCGGGGCGCCAGCCACATGGCTCTCTCTTCTCATCTGTTGTCTGCCGCTCGACCTTTTTCATTTCGGCGGCCGCTTCTCGTGGCGATCTGCCACGCTTTGTCAGTATATAGACCCTTCCAAAAATCACCTCCCGCGTGCTGCCATCTTTGGCTGCTGGGCTGTGGAACGCCTTCTGAACATGCGCTGCAGCTCTGGGGCCCTAACCTGGAAACTTGGCGGAAAAGTCGGGCGAGAAATTCGGCGGCTATGATTGGCCGGCGCCAAGGACAAGTGTGGTGTTGGCCAGTCGCGGCCGCCAAATTTCTCGCCGTCGTTTTCGCCAAGCGTCCAGCTTAGGGCCCCTGCTCTGCGTAAATCAGACGCTGTGCATGCGTCCACAGCTCAGTGACTCGGCATTTTTAGCGCGGGTGATAAGCCCTAAAAAGGTCTGTAGGAGACTATGGCCAGACCAAATCACGCATAGGAAAATGCGCAGGCCAGCAGCGCGCTCATTGTGCCTGACTAGTTCGGTCGGCCGTAGCAAAAGCACAGAGCGGATGACGCCGTGAGTATGCATTTTCCGCGCTGCTTGATTTGCTCCTCCGTATCGTCTTGACGGATGCAGTCGGGCTTAAAGTGAAACGGAGTATAGGCAACCTGCAATGCTGTTTGGTTTGGCGCCATCTAGTGACTGAAACAAGAAATATTGGGTACCCCTGGGAGTGGCGGCTGCATTATTCAAACGTGAGCTTTTACTCTGGTGGCGCCGCTTAGTCTAGTATCTGAAGCAAGAAATACTGGGTATCCCAGGAAGGCGTGATCGCGTAATGTGCCACTAGAGCGGAGGCTACGGCCCTGGCGGGCCAATCGGAACGTGACTGCCTATCATCGGAGCGCGCCTCAAGTCCGGAGAAGTATCGGGCTTTTCGCTGCGTCACGCTCCAATATGTGTGCGTTGCGCTCGTGTACGTCGCGCATTTCGAAGCCTTTGGCACGCAATGTGGGGCTTATCGTTTACCCTTTGCCAAGTTACAACGACACAGGGTATAACCAAGGTATAACCGTGCGCTCTCACGCTGCTGGCGCCGCCTGGCCGTTGCCGGTTGGCTATAGGCGTTTTCAGGCAACTGAGCATGGGCGGCACGAACACCTACCTTCAGTATTTGTTTTGTCTTATTCCGTTCGCTTCACTGTATCGTTACCGCACAGTGGGACAGGTTATTGCCCCTTTAGGTGCTACTGTGCCCTTCTCTCCAAAATGGACCTTTGCGGAGGCTCGTCAGCGCCCGCTTCGGTGCCTCAGCGTCTCGGTAAGACGAGAGAAAGTCGGCAACGGCGTGTCTAAAAGGTCTATGGCTTCTTTTTTTATTAAACCGCGTTTAAAGGAATTACTTCGCATTAGAGTGCAACTGGCGGACCTCTGAAATTTAGCCTTTTTTTTTTTTGTTTCTAAAGATACGCGTTTTATCCAACCAAGTAGAAGAATTCCGTAGGTAATAATTGCAGCTTATTCGCAATCAAATTATTGTCGCTTGATATTTGTTTATCCTGATTTTTATAGGCGTGAGACCACGTAAGCGAAATCTTCTTAGAAGGCACATAATTGCTTATATACAGGGGCAATGTACTTACGAATACTTTTGTCACAGAAACGCCGTGAAGGTCAACGTAGAAGGCACCAAAAGCGTCCTTGAGCTCTGCCACCTTATGAAGGGAATGAAGGTGAGTTGTTTTCGGCATCGCTGGTAGTGAATCATAATGCCCGCGTGTAAAATGGCTCTTTGCGTGTATAGTATACCCGCGCATGTTAGCTGAGACTTAGACCAGCCCATTCAACATACTTTTTTGAAGAATGAAATGCTTTTTAACAGAAACCCCAATCTCAAAGCGTTTTCCGTTCGTACGTTCGTTTATTTCCCGCTACATTTAGTGGGGCGATTGATGTCACATGACCCAACGTTGCGTGACGTGTGCACCGATTCAGTCTCCGTACAAACTTTTGCGATATTGTATATGTGAGGGCATTTTATTTATATCCGCACAATTCATAGTCTTTCACGTTCTGCCACCTTACAAACATGTTTTTATGTGCACGAAAATAAAGATATGTGGATTAAAATTGATGTCTCGTGACCCAAAAACGAAGTAATTTTTTCCTCCAAGTTTAGCCTAAAAACGTATGTCACGTGGCCTAACGTCCCAAATCAGCTTCCCCAGAAAACTTAGCGGGAAATTGATCTCCCGTCACATGTAGACCAATTACTTTTCCCTGATAAATTTAGAGGGAAACTTGATTGCCCGCGACAACTCCGCCGGCAAGTCGGCGAGATTGACTTTCTCCCTGAGTGTCCAACTTAGAGCTCTTGGTCACGCGTTATCAAGTTTCCCTATAAATATAGCGAGAAAATTTAATTGCTGTATGGGTCACGTGACGTCAATTTCTTTGCTTTAATTTAGCGGGGGAACTGAGGGTGCATTGGTCACGGAACATTTCTTTAACGTAAAATGTTGCAGGGAAGTTGAATTGGCGTGTAGGTCACGTGATGTCAGGTCACGTGACGTCAGTTGTTTTGCTAGGTTTAGGGAGCAAACTGACGGCGCAAAGGTCACGTCAGATGAAGTTTTCCGCCAAATCTAGCGGGGAAACTGAATTTATGTTTGCGGGCCTGCGAGCACACAAAAGTAGCTATGAACATTGTAAGAACGACGGACAAGCAGGCCCGCGCAAGAAACCGAAATCAGTGCTATCGCCACATCTGTTCACGTGTTATATGATTGTTTATATATGGATTCAAATACGTTAGACGTCCATAAAGAATCTACATATTGGTGACCCGGGAGTGATCATGAGTCGGCCACGGGACCATCGGCGCCTGCATCCACAGGTTCACACGTTGGCCTGAAGTTACCATTGCAGATGTCCGAGCGGACAGCACTGTCCGATCGGACATATGCATTTCAGTACTACTTTTAACTGAGATAACGGTTCGTTCTTAAACTTCACCATCTGGTTAAAGGGATACTTCAACGAAATTTGAAATATTCCCGTCGTGTTCAAAAATAGGTTGAATATGATCCACAATATCCATAAATGACAATCGCACGTTTGTATTTTGATCCTGGTGGCTGTATTTTTCGTTATAAACGGCCCACTCTGGCAAGCGCTCGGAGAAGGCCAAGCTTAGAGCACGTGACATCCAACGCAATCGTGACGTAGGTCGTTTCAAGACGAGCAAAGCTACGGCGAGGCTGACGTCGAGAAGATGGCCTAATCGTTCCAGCCACCGAAGCGGCTGCTTTTGTACGAATTTTGAGTGACGGGTTAATCTTCTATAATCTTCTAGGGGGACAATAGCGACTTCTGCGACACACAAAAGGGATTCTCGGGAAGAGGGGAGTTCCTCCCTCCCCCCTTCTCTCGTCGTGGCCGGAGACGAGACAACCTCCGTCACTAGCTGTCAAGGTTCCTAGACGAGCATTACAAATGAGGCGTTAGCGACATCCACCAGGTGCTCTTTGCTAATCGTTTAATTCGTTTTAAAATTCCTTTTCGTGGCTTTTTTAACAAGATATTGGTATGTTCGATGTGATGCTGCTCTTTTGAACACATATAGACCAAAAAAATGAGCGCCGAAATTTCGTTGTAGTGTCCCTTTAAGACCCCTATCGCACTATTTAGGCGCAGAATAAGCGCTCGGCGAGTAGTTTATTTTTGCGGTAAAAAAAAAAACGCCTGTAATATCTTTTTACGCCCTTTATTTCGAAACAATTTTAAAAGTGTACGTTATTTTCTTTTTTGAAATTCTTGTAATTTTTTTATCATAATGAAATTCAAAGTTTGATGCGGTTTTGCACTCATTTATGCCAAGCTTCGTGCAAGAATAACTTTAGTGGACGTTATGTAGCCCAAGGAAGTATGTACAATGTGCGATCAAAAAGTTTCGAAACTTATTTTGTAACGTAAAAAGAAAACAACAGCACGGTGATGCGCGCGCAGCAGTCGAATTTAGGGACCTTTATCTGACATCATGCCAAAAAGTAGTCGTTTTGTGAAGATGTGGAGCTGCGCGACACGACTACTTATGACCACATGCACGAGCACAATGGCGTTTTCATTATTGACTGCAAACCTGAGAAAGAGCGAACATTTATTCTGCGTCAAACTCTGCAAATCTAAAAAAAGACCCATGAAATAATTTGGCAGGCTTAAGTGAAAACGCTGTGAATCGTGCGAAGTGTTTTTAGGGGCACTCGCGCTTCAAGAGCGATAGAGCATCACTTGAAGGCAAAGAGGAGTTGGAGAAGGTCGCCCTACCTTTCTTTCTTTACATACTATTGCCACTTGCGCAGCTAGCCAATCTCACGCAAAAAAAGAAAAAAATGCGCAACTATCGCTAATTAAGCAGCGCGCTTAGGTTCCCACGCAGATGCCCGAAGTTCGAACCCAGCTACCGGTGCGTCATTTTTTCTTTCTTGATGTAAGTAGAAGATTCTAGAACATTGAAGAACCATGTAACTTGCTCATGATCAGAATGTATACTTCCAGAACGAACAAAGCAGAATGGTTCAAGCTCTCAGGGAAGGCTCAAAAGAAGCCGCGCCGCGCCATACGGAGTCAGTCTCGCCGCAGCTCTCGATCCTGCTGTTTCGCCGCTATCGACGCTTTCAACGCCAGCCTTTTTCTAGTTTGTTCTGTGCACAAGTTCGCCCCATTAAGCATTTAGTTTCCTTCAGTCACTTGTCGCCTCATCAACTGTAATTCGTGACGTTTCTGGTGGAGGTGCGGGGTAGAACCCATGCAGCGTACCCCTCCGAGGGCCCGCAGTGCTAGTCCTCTCCCCAGCGAAAGAAGACAATTTGAGGAAGAAGCCGACGCACGAGTAAGCCGCCGCACTCAAGGCAAGCCTCCGGAGTTTGGTTAACTGCCAACCAAGAGCAAGACCAAACCGTCGCAGACACCAGCCATGAGCACCCAGTCGCCGCACACCTCAATAGCTCCATCCGTCGTCTTCATGCCAGTCGTCCCACGCAATCCGACGACATTCCATGGTGAGGCCCATGAGGATCTGGAGGACCGGCTTCAGCACTACAAGCGTGTGGCCCCGCTACAACGCATGGACGGCAGAACAGCGCCTTCAAAACTTTTTATTTCCTCTACAGGGAACGGCAAGGCACGACGTGGGAGACTTCCGTGAATGAGCTAAAGCGAACCTTCACAAACCATCACCGACGATTACGAGCTGAGGACATCCTTTAAACAAGGTGCCAAGGTCTCAACGAAAGCATGAAGAGCTTCATTGAAGATGTGCTGCGCCTACGCGCTCGTGTGGGCCCTGGATCCGTCGAAGACAAGAAGCTGCGCGTCCTCATCACAGGCGGGAAGAGCAAGATTTTTGTCGGCTTCGCTCGCAATCTCTCAATGGCCGTGGATAAATATGTTGCTGAGACAACAAACATTGAACGAGCGCTGTCGGCCAGGGCGGACCATATCACAGATTCTTCGGCGTAGCTACCATCTCAACCCTTCCATCTTCCCGCCCTGACCTCGGCGGCATAGGCATTGAGAACATTCGGAAGGTCATTAGGGATGTTGCTTGAGAACAACTGAAACGGTTGCCGCCTTCACCGGAACGACCAGCCCCCATTCCGAGAGCAGAGGCTCTTCGCGAGGGGGTACACACGCTCTTGTCAGGGGCCTCCGTCGTAGTGGACCTTGAACAACCGGCACAAACCTACGCCGCCGTCGCCAAGAGAGCACGTTCCGTCGCACGACAACACCAGCCAGCTTCCCGACGTGAGGCACCGGTACTGCAGTTTGCTCCGTGGACAGAACAACGTGGCATGAGGAAGACCGACGTTTGGAGGACGGCAGATCGGCGCCCTCTTTGCTACCATTGCGGAGAGGCAGACCACATCTACCGGCGCTGTCCCTACCACCAACTTGGGCTTCGCGGGTTCATGCCGCAAAACTCGCGTCCATGTTACGCGAGCGTCCAAGTGAGATTGAAGATTATCTTTGTGGGGACGGCACCGTCCCCGGTGCCGTCCCCACCTCAAGGACCCCGCTCTTCATCATCCCGACGTTCTGCTTCACCCCTCCGCCGCTCTCGCCGGGACAGCCTAGCCCCCCCCCCCCCCCCCATACATATCGTTGGAAAGACTGAGTGCGGCAACGCCTCGAGGTGGCGTTGCCGAACACGGACGACGTAGACAGCCTCCATGAACACCGGATGGCTCCCACTCCGCCGATGTCCCCCATCGGAACGCCCCTTCTGCAACGGTGCCCAACAACCTCACTGTGGTCATGGACGGCTACGACGCGTCAGTACTCGAGGACACTGGAGAAGACTACTCAGTTTTCAGTAGGAGACTGTCTTGACGCCTTAAAAAAGAGACGACGCCTTGGGAAGGGTCCGCCGATACGAACCGCTTGAAGACACCTCATTACACCTGTTGGAAGTTGCGCTGCTCGCGTCGAAATCCACAATGAAACTTCTCCGATCAAGTTCGTCGTTCTACAGAAGTGTGCGAAGGACGTCATCTTCGGAATGAACTTCCTGTGCAAGTATAGTGGCGTCATTAGCGTTGGAGCGAACCAGATAACGCTAAGGAAGCTTGTTCTACTGTTGGAGCAACTTATAGCGACGTCAGCCCCGATCCGAGTCCTCGCTGACCATGTGAACCTGCCGCCACGGTCGAGTGTACTTGTACACGCCGGGACGAACGCAGACACCAACGGCGAAGCTCTGATGGAAGGAATTGTACAGCTGCTCCTAGACAGAAGACTTGGTGTGGCAAGTGGTGTAACCAACTTCCAAGACGGGCGAACCACGGTCCTCGTGAAAAACTTCAAAATAGAGACACAGTGCCTTACGAATGGTACGGCCGTACGCCACGTCGAAGGGCTCGGAGACTCAGCCGCAGTCACAGCCCCCTCGGAGGTTTCGTCTTCATCGCAGCACGAAAGAATGCCGCTCTCGGAACTTAACATCAATCCGAAATTGGCAGCTATAAAACAAAGACGACTGCTTGAACTTCTCGGCGAGTTCAGAGAGTGCTTCGCCACGACGTCAAGTGTGCGACAAACGACGATAGCGAAGCACCGCATTGTTACCAACGACGACGCGCTTCCAGTCCACCAGTCGTAGTACCGAGTTCCCTTGAAAAAGAGAGGTGCTTCAAGAACATGTGCAAGAAATGCTCAACGTTGACATCATCCAGCCTTCAAGCAGTCCTTGGGCCTCTCCAGTTGTGATCGTAAGAAGAAGGATGGAACTCTGCGGTTCTGCGTAGACTATCGTCGACTGAACGCTGTGACGAAAAAAAACGTGCACAAACTTCCGCGTATCGACGACACATTGGGCCAGCTGAGCCACTCCCGGTATTTTTTTGTCAATGAACTTGAAGAGTGGCTCTTGGCAGATTGAAGTCGACGAACCGGACCGCGAGAAGACTGGCTTCATCACAGTGGACTGACTGTACAAGTTTAAGGTGATGCCTTTCGTATTATGTAGAGCATCAGCAACCTTCCAGTGGGTCGTGAACACCGTGCTGGAAGGTCTGAAATGGCAGTGGCCTCATATACCTTGAAAACGTTGTAGTTTTTTTCGCACGATTTTGACGATCACTTCAAACATCCTTGAGCCGTGTTTCTGGCCATCAACACAGCTGGACTCATCCTGAAGCCGACGAAATGTCGGTTCGCCTATGACGAACTGAAGGCCCTGGGCAAAGTGGTGAGCAACGAAGGTGTTCGTCCATACCGTGAGAAGACGCGCATTGTAGCCACATTTTCACCGCCGTCGGACAAGAAGGTTGTAAGGAGATTCTTGGGCCTTTGTGCCTAGTCTGGTCGCTTTGTCTAAGATTCCGCCCATCTTTCTGCACCTCGGACGCACCTCGCGAAGAATGCCGTAAAATTCGAGTGGACAGAAGAGCAACAGCGGGCATTCGCCAAACTGAAACGACGCCTCCAAACCCCTCCCGTCTTTTGCCACTTCGATCAGTTCACAGTAAGACAATTCTAGACCGACGCCAGTAATACCGGACTTGGCGCCGTACTGCTCCAAAGACAGGATAGCACTGACCGGGTCACCGGATACGCAAGTCGGACGCTGTCTAAGGCGGAGAGCCCCTGCTCAACGAAAGAAAAAGTATGTCTTGCTGTCGTTGGGCGATTACGAAGTTCCGACTCTATCTGTATGAAACAGACTTCCATACAGATAGTCCCTTCCGCGTAGTCACAAACTACCACTCGCTCTGCTGGCTCGCTGAGGTAAAGGACTCCTCGGGACGCTTAGCTCGCTGAAGTCTCCGACAGCAACAATTCGACATGACCATCCTAGACAAGTCCGGCCGCAAGCACATTAACGCCGATTGTTGAGAGCACCCCTCGAGTCAAAATCTACGTCTACCAACAACGATGGCGACGATGTATTTATCGGCGCAATCAATGTCCAGGACATGGCAGTACTTCAGTGAAACGACCCGGGACTTCATGCAGTGATTGAGTACATGGAAGGTCATGGCATCCCTCTCCCTTGTGCCCTGGCCCGTTTTATACAAGCCTTCGTCATACGGCAGGGTGCACTCTGCAAAAAGCCAGCAATTCAACATTGCTTCTGGTAATTCTCAAAAATCTCCGTGAAGATATAATTAATAGCATGCTGTGATGACCCGATTATTGAGCACTTCGGCTACAGCAGGACACTGGCCAGAATTCGTGAAAAGTACTAGTTGCCCAAGCTCCCAAAGACTGTCCACAATTACACGAGATTGTGCCATGAATGCCAACAACGCAAGAACCACCGACAAAGCCGGCAGTATTCCTGCAGCCGATCACATCCCTGACTGCGCGGTTCCAGCAGATCGGAATGGACTTGCTTGGACCGTTCCCACCATCGGTGAAAGGAAACCGGTGGATAATCGTCGCGACCGATTACCTCAAACGGTATGCCGAGACCATAGCCCTTCCATCGGAAACTGCAGTGGAAGTCACCCAGTTATTCGTTCAATTCATTTTCCTCAGGCAGGGCGCCCCCGAAGCACTGATTACAGACCGAGGGCCATCGTTTTTCGAACAGCTAACTCATGAGACCCTCCGCCTCAGCCACATAAGCAATTGTCAAACGACGCCCTACCAAAAAATCCGGTATAACTTTTCGCTATCCGGATTATGGAGCCGGAAATTTATCTGGAATCTATCTGGAATTTAGGTTTTCCGAAATAATTCCTTTGTCTGCAATCTGGATTTCGGGTATCCAGTAACAAATTTCCGGTTCCATAATCCGGATAGTGAAAAGTTATACCGGATTTTTCGGTAGGGCGGCGTGCCATTCGCAGACGAGCGGGCTGACGGAACGGCTAAACAAGACCATAGCTGACATGACCTCCATGTACGTCGACATGGAGCACAAGACGTGGCACGAGGTGTTACCTTACGTCACGTTTGCCTACAACCCGGCGGTTCAAGAAGCCACTGGAGCTACACCTTTCCAGCTGGTATATGGTCAAGAGGTAACGACCATAATCGACGTGATAGTGCCCAATGAGCCAGCTCACGATTGGAGAGACGACGCCCAGTGGTTGTTCAAAGGTACAAAGAAGTCCGCCAGCTCGCCTGACTCCGGATTCAAGACCAGCAAGGTGTCAACGCTGGCCGCTCAGCCTTCGTCGTCGGGACGTTGACTTCCAGCCGGTAGACAGGGTGTGGAAGTTGACACCCATTCCTCGTCACGGCCTCAGCGAGAAACTGTTGAAACGGTGCATGAAACGGTACTACAGTATACTTTGTCGCCTCGGGGAGCTCGACTACGAACTACTGCCCGACAAAATGCGAACATGATGACGACGCCGACCTCAACCTGAGGTGGCTCACGTTGGTCCACTCAAGCCGTTCTACCCTCGATCGGACTGTGAAAAGACTGTATATGCGCGGGCGAGCTGACACCCCAACAGTCAGTTGCAAGCACAGCAACAAAAACAGTCCGCACAGCCCTGCTCCAAAACAAGAATACATAAATTAAACATGTCCAATAACACAATTGTAATACAACAAACACATCCGGTGTCGCTATCAAGCGTTACAAATTAGGAGTGTGAACTCTTTCAGGCTACGGGCAGCCACAAAACTTTTGGTAGTTGGTTCCAATCACACGAAATCTAACAAAAAAAATGAATCTCTTAAACATTCCTTACTGAACCTTCTTCCTTTTACACGATTCCCGTGTTTATTCTGGCTTATTCGCGACATGTCTTCAGCTATATACTGCTTTTTCACAAGAACCAAGTTGCTTGATAATAGTATTAAAAAAAAAATCAACGTGTTCTCTTTCCTGCGAAGTTCAAGCAGCGGTAAATTCGCTCTGCCGTGAAGGGGAGAAACTGATTCCAGTCTTCGAAAGCGAGAGTAAATAAAACGCAATGCGCGCTGCTGTACGCCTTCCAGTTTTGACTCAAGATTTTACAAACGGATCTAAGAACTAGCACGCATATTCTCATACTGGGCGCACTAGCATCTTGTATTCGATCAGCTTAGTTTCCTCTGAACGTAGTTTGAGCGTGTGTCGAATGAATCCCAATCTCTTGTTGGCTTTACTAATGCCATTATCTATGTGCTTTGTTCATTTTAGGGCTGAAGTTATAGTTAACTGCAAGGTACTATATTCAGTGATCTTCGTCAACGTAACCCCCTACATTGTGTTGTTAAGCCCCCATTGCTCACGTGCGTGTGTCATGATCACGCACACAGTTGTTGCGTATTTAACCACACTGTCCAATTTTTGCACGAAGCGCCTCTTTTAGGCAAATACTCGTTGAACCTAACCTTATAAGCAATATATCTTACTTCGGCAAAAATAATACAGTGATCTGTATATGTTCTAGTTTGAATAGGGCAATTAACAATGGCGTCACTAAGTTACTTTAAAAACAACAAAGGTCCAAGCACCGAACCTTGTGGTGCAGCTGCCTCCACTTGTCATATTTTATATCTATCTTCATGAATACCAGCAAATTGTTTGCGATAAATGTCTCGACGCTGTTAACAACGTTACTCCTTCCTAAGAACGATTCCAGTTTAGTTAGTAGCTTTTATGACTGACCTTGTCAAATGTTTTATTTAAGTCCAAATACATTATATAAACTTTTCCCTTATTCTGTCACTGTCGAACCAAAGATCACTGTCACTGTCGATAAACACTTTCGAAACACATGGTGGTAGTCGCTCAGAAACTTGTTACAAGAAAGAAATCGGCGAACAGGTTTCCTAGACAGTAACTGTTCTAAACTGTGGAATAAAGTTAATATTAAGGCAATGGACCTGTAGTTGTTGAAAGATGTCATTTCACCACCCATCGGTAAAGGAATTATCTTACTCACCTTCCAGTTCTCTGAAAGAATTGTTCTTGATAGTAATTTCTCAAAAATTACCAATAGGCATTTGATCCTTCATTCTGTGTACACACTTAGAAACACTTACGAATTTCATCTGAACCAGTCAACTTAGATGTTTTTGTTATCTTTTTAAATTCATTAATAAAGTCAGTATTCCTTCCTCTGAGAAGGCCAAGTCATTCATCTTGGGAATGTGTCTAGGTAACACAACCGCTACTGGTTTCTCATCGTATTTTGCGAACACGCTCGAGAAAAAAAGTATTAAACCTATCTTCAATAACTTGCTTGTCGGTAGTAATCCCCTGTTCTGTACATACCTTAATATACATATCTTTTTTTTTAATGTATCTAAAAAAGTTGGGGTATTGCGTGCTGAACAGTAGCATTGTGGCATTAAACTACTTATCTTGAATCTTTTATCCGAAATTTCATTGCAGCGCTCAGTTCTGTTATTTCATTAATATTTATTAAAGCTTTACGTTTCTGACAAATATTTTCTCTGCGTCGTTGGACTCTTTGTTTAGGTGAATGATTTTCCTTATAATCCAGGGATTGTGTAATCTTGGTATTTTTACCTTCACAAGTACATACTGTGTTATTAGAAGAGGGGGAAGGAACGCCAACCAAAAATGAGAAGGAGCCCAACGTTTTAAAACCTGCTTGGTTTCTTCTTCAGGGGCGACTGTGTGCGCGAGGAGCAAGTGGTCTTTTTTTACGGCGGTGGACGTGATGTTTTCGTGATCGTAATGTGGCTGAGCCCGCTGACGTAGGCGGATGGTAAAGCGCCAAGCGACCGATTGATGTTTTGCGGTGTGGTTTGGATGTGCCATGACTCAACGAAGAGCCTCTGCCGGGAATTGGTCTCAACGTCGAGGATGCGTGTGTTGTCGAAGTCAATGCGGTGGTCATTCGAATGATCGAATGACCACCGCATTGACTTCGACAACACACGCATCCTCGACATTACCATCCGCCTACGTCAGCGGGCTCAGCCACATTACGATCGCGAAAACATCACGTCCACCGCCGTAAAAGAAGACCACTTGCTCCTCGCGCACACACTCGCCCCTGAAGAAGAAACCAAGCAGGTTTCAAAACGTTGGGCACCATTTTATTTTTGGTTGGCGTTCCTTCCCCCTCTTCTAATTGTTCTTACCCAACCAGGCAGATTTCTGCCAAATGTTTACTTTCAAATACGGTGTTATGCCCATAGGTACTACTGCTTTAAAACTCTGCCCCATATCGCTCACGAAGCACCTAAAAAGGTCAGAAGCAAATGTCTAAGTTGTCAAGTATAACTGTATCGTGAGTTGTATTATAATTCCTGTATGTTGAACAGGCTTTGGTTTCGGTCCGAACTAAGTTCATGATCATAGAAAACAAACAATTGAATGATGTGAAATATCATCTTCCAGCAATGTTTTGCCATTCTTGAAGCACGATTACCACTCAAAACATTTCGTACAATTCAGGGCTTTTTGAAATGAGCCTGCAGAATCATCTCAAATGTCTCTTTTTTAAATTTGCCGAGCTTGATGCAGAATTGATGTTCGTTCTCCCTCTGGTTTGCAGTCGATGCTAAAATCGCCATTGTGCTAAAGCACGTGATCATAGAAACTCGTTTAGCGCAGCTCCAAATGTACCCAGAACAAAGTCCTTCGGCATAATGAGACATGAAGGTCACTGGCTTTGACTGCTGCGCGCTCATCACGGTCCTGTCTTTCGCTTGCAGTACAAAATTAGTGTCGAAACTTTTTGATCACACCTCGTATATTTCCATTGTTTTAAAGTAATTCCTTGTGAATACACATAAACACGCTGAGAAATACTCGTACGACTGTTTTCAAGTGGCGAACACTTTTTTGTTCAGGCCATCGTCCACGTCTCGACAGTGTTCGTCAACTGCGAAGAATACACATTGGAAGAGCAAATCTACCCATCAACAGTAAAAGCCGATGACATCATTTCGTTGGCAAGGTAAGATTCGTTCCGCGTAGCCACAAAGCTCTACAAATAAGGTTCCACAAAATAATTAAACGATTAGTATTTTCCACAATTCAGAACCGTCGGAATCTGTATTGATTGATGCACATTTATTATGTGACATAATCATTACGGCTTTCTGTGACTCTCAGTCGGGTTGTCTAAGGTGTCTCGCGCTGGTGTCTTTCCACTTCATGACATATAACGGTAATAATAATATTAACTGTGCCTGAAATCTCCGTTTGTACCGAGGACTATCGTTACCGGAGAATATAAAAATATATAAGCGCCTGAATTTTCAACTTAATTAGAGTGGTGGAATTATGCATCATAAAGCTTTCTGCAAAATGAATGGACGCAATAACCTGATATACTCTGTTTATCCTTAAGCTATCAGTGCGGTGAAAGCTACATGCTCGTTGGCGCACTTATACATCGATCTTTTGCAACGTGATCACATTACCGTCCCTACCGAATTCAATTCAAATTCATTTTTTTTTTATTTATTTCCAAATTGGAGATTTGGAGCGACTGAATTTGTTGTTTGACAAGCTCTCTCTTGCAAGGCCGCGACAACGAGAGCAATTACAAACACAATATTTGTCTTTAAAGGAATGTGAAAAACAAGTATAAAGTAAAAACCACACAAAACTAAAATCATACAACTTGTTTAGACTTGTTTAGTAATTATACATTTAAAGCATAAATGGGTGAATCGCAAACAAATAGTGATCGTATATTTTAGCACATTAATTGAGCGTGTCAACGATATGCCCACAAAAACAATCTAAAAGTCTGGGAAGGGCACATTTTTGCATCTGACTGCCGTAAGTTGCTCTGAATGGCGGTATAATATTCAAGCCTCCGACCTACGAGTTTCATATACTATTCTCTAGGCTCCAGGTGAGAGATTGCTACGTAAACATTTTGTGTTTAAAATATTGTTTGTAGGAAACAGCAAGCTTACAGTTATAGGGATTCGGAATTTTGCAAAATATTTAGTTTATTAAAGCGTGCTTTCGTATGGCTATCATACGTGACATGGCACATAAAACAAAATCATTTTTATATGCATTTGCTTAATATTTGTGGTCTTTGCTCTTCCCCAGACTAAGAAGCAGTAGTTATATTGTGCTTAAAAAAGAAAAGAGAATTGCAGATTAAAAGCGTTACCGAGTTGGGAAACATATATCGATATTTATATTTTAATACCAACAGCCCTTGAAAGTTTATTCTATACATATTTCACTGGCTCAATCTAGACCATGAACTGATTAAATATTATCCTCAATCACACGCGCAGAGAGCTGGGTCAAGTGGAAAAAGAGAAGTAGGTGATTTATTGGTTCAGCGAGCGCATAGTTCCCACGACACTGCCAATCTAGGAGGGAACAGAGTATAATAACCTTTGGTTTAATTAGCCCCTAGTTCAGGGGAGGGGTAACGTGGAGCAGCAATATTACAGCTACGTTCTGTAGCATTTTTTTTTTTCAAACTTCGGGTCTTATACTACGACTGATCAGTCTTTATTTTCAAAGAGTTGAAAAACTACCCCACCGAAAAACCCGGTAAAACTTTTCACTATCTGGATTATGGAACTGGAAATCTAACTGGAATTGTTTCTGGAAACCTGAAATTCAAATTCGCGGAAAAAGAAATAATTCTTGAAAATCGGAAATATATATATATAAACCGGATAGGATTTCCAGTCCCATAATCCAAATAGCGAAAAGTTATACTGTTTTTTGTGTTTTTTTTTTTTGGGGGGGGTAGGGTAAGACACCCGTCTGAGCTGTTCACACTGTCATTTTTTCAGAAGTCAGGGGACCAAGGAGAGCAATTTTTCATATATTTTACGGCTTGTCCGTGTTTTTTCTTTTCCGTTGCTTCGTATTGGCACTAAAAAGTAAACAGTAGATTTCATAGAACATTAGTGAATTGCGCAAAGTATATATATAGCGTTTCAACCAAAGTATTTGTAACCTGTATTCAGATTATGAGAAAAGCTCTTGCTCACATGCTGTAACAAATATTGTGTGAAATTTAAGCTGAAGTTCGTTCCTCCTAAACAAACCTACCTCCGAACCACATTTTACGCTGATTTCTTTGCATCGGAGACCAAACGAATTGGTGTGTAACGTGCTTTGCAGAAAAACTGACCTCGAGTCTTTATAAATAAAAAAATATTGTTATGGAAACTCGCATAACTTCCGAAATGCAGTTTAGATTCTTAATCCACAAAACCTCGTTCTTAGAAATCAATTAAAAATATAATTTCCTTTCCTCCTCACGCATGTGACCGAAAATCGAGAAGAACGATGAACGAAGACGCTCTCCGGCAACAGACGCCGGGTCTGCTCGGAGCCAAACCGAACACTTACGTCTTCTCCAAGAGTCTGGCTGAGTCGGTCGTTGCAGAGTACGGCCGCGGTCTTCCAGCAGTCGTCGTCCGACCGTCCATTGTGTCCGCTTCGTGGAAGGAACCATTTCCGGTATGTAGCCCCCAATTCTAAGGGTTGTCTGTTCGTTTCGAAACACACCGTCCAGGGTGCTGCGAAGTTGAAGACAGTACTTCGATATTCCGAGCATTCAGTATTTTATATGCAGGGTGTTCAAAATTAAGTTTTACACGTCTTTCTAAAAACAAGTTGTGAGATCTACACTACTACGTTCTGTGCAGCTGAGTTACAGGGTCAAGTGAATAGTAGATAGCCGGTTACTCGCCAAGATAACTCTGATAATTAACTAAAATTTGTTCATACTCTTTTAAAAAAATAAAAACATTTTACTTTTACTAGAAACTTGCCGTCATCGAAAACCACTAGATCAATATATTTTAGAAAGGCCTATATCGCGTGGGAAACGCGCGGTTATTATCCGCCTTCTAACACCCCCAGCCTTGCGTCTGCGGCAAGATTGGTTATTCAACCCGCGTGCTTGAAGTAAAATCAACTACCCCGCCAATCAAGAATTAGTAAAATCACTCACCCTAGAAGACAGTAAAATAACTGTCAGGTCAGTTATGTGGCACCATGGGCTGTCGCATGTGTGTGTTTTGGGGTCAAAGCTGGGCGACAGTGTTCGACTGGCACTAAATCCATATCGACTGAATCTTCCAAAAGAAGCAAGAGCAACTTGTTTCCTTCGTGGCATAAACAGTTTTGGTAGAGAACAGTTCAATTGTTATCACAGAGAGCAGGAAGGTAGCAGGATGAAAAGAAAAATAGCTTCCAATTAATATTATTTTAGGAGATACTCCCACATTCGACCCGTGTTCGGACTCATTGTTAATTGTTTGCAACCACTCTTATATCATGGTAAGCATAGAGCATTATAAGGCTCTATACTAATAGAAAAATTTAATTTCTATTCTTGTTATTTTTGCAAATAATAACCGGTTTTTTGTTCGCGTACGTACAAAACGAATCGTCGAAATACGCAAATTTCTTTAAAATTAATAAACATTCAAAAACATTTGTCGATTTCATTCTTATAAATGCTGAAAAATCTTAGTCCTACCCGATATTTTCATATATGCCTAATTTACCATTGCCAAAATAAACCCTATTAGTATGCGATATATCAAAACCGTTATATCCGAACTAACATACGTCAGTCGAAACAAAAACGCTCAAAAATGTTTCAGCGGAATTCACAAGCGCGTGTCTTGCCATTATTGAATGTGAAATGTCTCGTCACGTTCGATTATTGCTTTCAGTGTTATTGCGATAAGAAGGAAAACATTCTTAGACCTGAAACATAAATCAATCTGATTGGACCTGCCAAAATATACACTGTAGAAAAAATAAAAGATTGCTACGGCTGGAGCACAATAACGTTATTCTAGCACACTTTATATATCATACGTAAGATATGCACATTGGCCTTTGCTATTTAAAGAAATATAAAATTTTACTGTTTCCAGGATGTAGCTTGACTCAGCTAAAACTTTCTGTGAAAACTAAGCCGAGAAAGCCTGCGTTTAATTAACCTACTTTAACCCCGCGAAACGTAGGCCGAAGATAACTTTTTTTCATTTGTGGTATGTTCTATAGGGCTGGGTAGACGGACTACTGGGTGGAGTCTTCCTTGTGATCGCGGTAAGTATAAAAGTTCATACCTTACTCTGGACTGGCTTTATAGCGAATCTTGTGGCTCTATAACAATGCCGTTTATTAGCGACACACAAAATTGCATTCCTTGGCCCATTGAATAGATCGCTTCAATAAATATGTAGCGTTCATATGACAAGACAACTACCGAGTCCTTCCAATGTATTATACTAGGACTTCGAGTGAATATTAAAATTCGGTTCCAGATTTTCTGACACTGTTATAACTCACGCAGTTGCCGCTAGGTGGAGCACTTAAATAGTTTTTTTTTTCCTGCAAGATTTTTCAAAACATTCCTCAAATTGATCATTTTTCATAGAAAGCATAATTTTTCAATAGGTAGGTCACGTTTAAGCAATTTTATGTCAAAGAACGCGTGAATTGGCTCGTAATCATAATAACGGTTTTAAATAAACTGCTATAAGAAACCATATTAAAATTCAGAAAATTGTACTAGAGAAAAGAAAAAAGAAACAAATATGAATTTTTGGAGAAATAGATAAATAAATGAAGACGTCCAATATTTGCACAAAACAAATTACACAAAAAGAAATTAAGAAGTGCGCTCACGGTGGTTGCTGCGTAGTAAATGTCCCAAATAGAAAAAAAAACCTTCCGCAGCATGTTGAGATCTCTTGAGTTCTGGAGCGCCTTTCTTTGTAAGGGCAGGAACATGGTGGCATAGTCTATCCACTGAGCGTGGTAAAGGCTCTTGTGAGCGCCTTTCTTTGTAATGGCAGGAACATGGTGGCATAGTCTATCCACTGAGCATGGTAAAGGCTCTTGTGAGCGCCTTTCTTTAAAGGGCAGGAACATAGTGGCATAGTCTATTCACGTAGCGTGGTAAAGGCTTCTGTGAGCACCTTTCTTTGTAAGGGCAGGAACATGGTGGCATAGTTTATCTACTGAGCGTGGTAAAGGCTCTTGTGAGCGCCTTTCTTTGTAAGTGCAGGAACATGGTGGCATAGTCTATCCACTGAGCATGGTAAAGGCACTTGTGAGCGCCTTTCTTTGTAAGGGCAGGAACATGGTGGCATAGTCTATCCACTGAGCATGGTAAAGGCTCTTGTGAGCGCCTTTCTTTGTAAGGGCAGGAACATGGTGGCATAGTCTATCCACTGAGCGTGGTAAAGGCTCTTGTGAGCGCCTCTCCTTGTAAGGGCAGGAACATGGTGGCATAGTCTATCCACTGAGCATGGTAAAGGCTCTTGTGAGTGCCCTTCTTTTTAAGGGCAGGAACATGGTGGCATAGTCTATCCACTGAGCATGGTAAAGGCTCTTGTGAGCGCCTTTCTTTGTAAGGGCAGGAACATGGTGGCATAGTCTATCCACTGAGCGTGGTAAAGGCTCTTGTGAGCGCCTCTCCTTGTAAGGGCAGGAACATGGTGGCATAGTCTATCCACTGAGCATGGTAAAGGCTCTTGTGAGTGCCCTTCTTTTTAATGGCAGGAACATGGTGGCATAGTCTATCCACTGAGCATGGTAAAGTCTCTTGCAAAAGAAGCGGCGCGCCTTGGAGAAATTCGGTCTTTGGCCTGAGCGGAAGTCTCGTTAGCACGCGACCCTCCTGCCTGCCTTTCCTCTCCTGGCTGCCGGCAGCAACTGTTCGATGCAGACCGGAAAGGCCTGCTCGTTCTTCTCCATGCGCTTTTCACGAGCTGTCTTTTTTTTTCGCCTTTTAGTACTTGTGGGTATCTTCAGAGTGCGCCCATAAGGACCAACACATTTGGCACGCCTTAGAAAATTCGAATTACAAACGTACCTACATTATATTGGACACGAAAACGTAGTTTGGCAAGACGTTTTGTGTGTATTTATTTTAGAACTCAGCTTGGAGGTAGTGAAATATTAAAAAAATTAAAAATAAATCGGAGTCTGTGTATTTCCTATGTCCTATATTAGCCTGTTTGTCTTCTGCACACTGGTTTATGATCTCGCTCCCGAGTGGCTTGCTGAACGCAAAAAAAAACACGCTAAGAACCTATAGTAGAGGCTGGTTGGATAGTAAGATAATCGCGCTATGTAATAGATTTATTTAAATAGATGATCACCTGGGAGCAAGCTCACAAACCAGTATGCAGATGACGAGCTTCCGGGATAGGACATAGGAGACGCACGGCCACCGTTTTTGCTCTATTTTTTTTTTTTTTATATTTTACCTACTCTGACTTGGGCCCTGAAAAAGAAAAATGATATAAAACTTCTTGCGGAACTGCGTTCCTGTGCCCAATTTCAAGTATGTACGGTTGGGGTTAGAAATTGTCAAGGCGTGCCAAATGTGTTAGTCCTTGCGGCCGCACCCTGTACATTATCGCGACGTCTTTCTAGGTTTCTGGAAACATTGAGCGGACGGGTGGTGTAGCACAAATACAATGCTTGTTTGTTTTGTGTGTATGCGTGCTTTTTTTTTTTTTTTTTGCGATGAGACAAAGAAGTTTAAATGAGATACTGAGGCATTCCTTTTTTTTTTTATTAGTCACTTCTGACTAAAGGAATGTGTGTTTTATTCAAGTCTTTCACATAACACGAACCCCGCTCTATCGAAGCTTTCGCGTAATGCAGAAGGTTTTAGAACGGATAATCGCCACGAAATCGCCGTCCGGCTCTGCACAAATTTTGGCATCATTAGGTATCGGTTCATATCAAATTTATCAACACAATGCAATGGCTGATACTAATCGCTTACACTACGCGACCTCAAGGCATGTCCAGTAATATGATGCACATGAATTATACAAAATGTTTCGAGAAATTGCAAGGAATCGCTCCGCCTTACTCTGGCGAAATATTTGAACTTGTTAAATACCAGTTTAACGAGTCTTCAAAATCAAGTAAGATTTTTTCTGCTTATGTTGGGTGCTATTTCGATGTTATACGCAGTCTGTATCCGGCCTGATGACGACAATCATGGCAGACAAAACTCAAGTCATGGACATCGTTCCTGTAGACGTTGCGGCCAATACACTGATCATGGCAGCCTATCAAGCATCTCAGGAAGAACGGTCAGACCACTTGACAATTTTCAGTTTAAAATTGACTCAATCCCCGACATCTTTTTTTTTTTGTACTTATTTCTATTTTTTTTTAAATATGAGGAGCCTACTGCAGGCGGAGTTGGTTTCTGTTCGATTGGTGCCCGATTGGCTTTATTGAGAATTTATTTCGTCCTAGCAAGTGCCTGGAACTCGTTTCTGATAGGTTTGTATATCGTCCACTATCCCGCCCAAACACCAAACGTGGGCCTTTAGTAGCGACCAATTCCAAAAAGGAAGCCGTCGTGTCATGTTGTCGGATGTCGCGATCCTGGCGGTTGGTGTTACAACTCCCGGAAAAAAAAAATGTACGAGACAACGGGAGTGTCGCGGTCGTCGCAGCGTCACAACTCCTGTCTGCTGAAGTTTCCGAGGACTGTCAAGCTTGAGAGCGACCTGCCTTAGAATAGGGGTGTGTTCTGCCACAACCACCATCGCTTCTGTATGACCACCAGGATCGCGGCAGGCGACAGCATGTCCTTCTATGACGTCATCAGACGGAAATAGAGCGGTAACTTTGAGGTCGCGGCAAAACACACCACTCCGAGACCCGCTCCACGCACTTTAATCCTACTTCGGGGATAGCCGTACTTTGTAGTTGAGTAGTCGTCAGAAAATTTCGCTATTCGATCGAACTTGATACAAAACAAAATTGTATCTTAAACTCATATCAGTCTAAAATTCTTCAATCACTGCATCGTCTAGTATACGAAAAACACACCATTTGAAGTTTGATTGTTTTTCGTCTCAAGTCCTTGTATCGCGGTTATAATGATTTTTGTGAGTTGTTGCTTTTCTAAGAAACAAGGCATATATAGTGCATCGGTAATGAGCACGCAGTGTTTCCATAAGACGACCTATGCAATGCTTTCGTTTCACATTAGTGTCACTGACAGGATGAGAAGAACAGGGAGGAACTTCAGTTGTCCCGCCTCTGAAGCGAGCTGCCCACCTTCGATAACGCTTGCGGCGTCTTGTGGGCCTCCAGCGTGCACGCGCAGTCAAAGCACCATGGAAGGCAGCAAGCGCGTGCTCCCTCTGGCGAGAAGTCGGAGGGGACGAGCATATATTATAGATCAAGAAATCGGTGGCGTGAAGTCATTGTTTGTCATGAGTCATGACAAACGATGACACCCCCCCCCCCCCCCCCCCGGCCCTTCACGAGACCGATCTTTTCAACTCATGACCGGTGTTTTTTCCATTTTGTGACTGGATTCTAACGCAACAAGGTCCTTGAGGCAATGCTGTTTCGGGTTTTCAAAAACTGGTGCGAAACAGGGCAGGCTTGCTACTATTTCACGCGACGAATTTTTTGCTACCATCGTTCACTAGTGTCGTAGTTTCGGGACTGCGTCGTAGAGCTTGAACCGGTCTGTCGTACGGAGGCTGGGGTGGCTTCCTGGCGTCGTCGTGTCTAAAGAACACTTGCGTACAACGTAGAATACCGCTGCGCATAGAAGCATTTTGAGTGGATAGCACTCCAGTGTAAAGACGCGCTGCCCTGTAGATAACGTCTTATTCGCAATATAAGAACCAACGTTGATGAAAACTACACCCTTCGAAAGCTTCTGCGTCTCTGTTCCTCTTTTATTTTATTTTTCTTGGAGTGGTAACATCAAATTAGAGCGAATTATATAATCTAAATTAATACCTAGGATTACTGCGTTGTAGTTTTTCTATTACAGTATTCTTACTTTTCTGAAACAGAAACAAATATATGCGTCAGTTCCTAGTTTCTATTAGGTAGAACGCGCTCTGTTTAGATTTAAAAAAACCTCTGATCGAAAATATTTCCTTCGGTTTTTGTGCTTTAAACTTTTCGAAGCTGCCCAATGCCTAGTTGATAACGGTCGCTGGGCTTCTCAGCAAAAAATAAATGTTCTAAAAACAATATTTCTAAGATTATGGTTCACTGGTTTTAAAATAGATATCAATATCTGATGAAACGTGTGCCGAATGAATGCGTTTATGCATACCCTGGGACATCGGCAGACAGTTTAAAGGCACTTCTATCAGCTCCCTCCTTTGCACCCATCCAGATGCATGCACCAGCAGCAGTTGGGACGCCATCCACCGGTGTACAACTGCGCAAGTGGCACAATCAACAAGCTTTCCTATGACCAGGTGGAGAGTCTTACAAACAAGATGTTACGCAAGCACCCGGCCAAGGCCAGGTTCGGCCGTCCAGGATTGAAATTGACAAAGAGTCGCTTCTACTATGCAGTTACCGTGTTCGTCTTCAATTATCTGCCGGCACTGTTCTTTGACTTTGTCCTGAAAATCACGGGACGGAAAGCGAGGTGAGTATCCCATTCATTAGGTTAACCTAGAAACCCAGGAGCTCCCTGAAATAGCCCCCTCAGAATATGCTCCCCCCCCCCCACCTTTTTTTTTTTTTTTTTAAGTAAAGTGTTTTTTTTTTTAGAGTATACCTTTAAGGTAATAAAACTGAGCCGAACAAAACTCAGTGGTTCCCCGAGCTTCCAAGTTTCCTTGATTGTTCTTTTCTCTAATGGTACATTAGGGTGGTCGCTTTCCAGCGTTCTGGAGCGCTCTGAATAGCCAGCGCCAATTCGCTATCAAAGTCGGGCGCTTTAAGTATATTCAGCCGGTTCTTTCGGAGCTCTCTCGGATTTTCGGATCGCGTCGTTTTCCCGACTCGTAGGGCTGTGGAACGCTCTAATTTCAAAGCGGAAGCGGTGGATCGAACCGCGTGCCAAAGGTCTTGTGATCTTGTGACTTGTGATCTTGTGACTTCTGCCATTTCCGCCGTTGGGTTGAGAGAAAAAGAAGCCGATATCACCTTGGAGGTTTAGCGTCGGACGTGGCTGCGTTTGAAGACCACACCGATCCCCCTGTGCTGTGCATGACAGGGGGTGCTTGGCGCTGGACGAAGGACTTTCGCAACGATAACCAGCGTCCGCATTGAAGGCTGTCATTTTTTGTGCGGTCATGCGAACATGAGGCGGTGGCGTTGGTGGTGCGACGTGAAGGAGTGCTGAATGAGACGATCAATGGTATTGGCTAAACCTTTCGTATCGGGCGGTAGCTTGAGGCACGGCAGTGGGGCGGTTGCCGAAGTTGCTCTTTGTATCCAGTTCTGTGTCGGCGCTCTGGCCGCTCGGAAAACTTGCCGATCACTCGAATGGAGCGCCGTTTCTCTAGCTCGGATCTGGAGTCGTTCGCGGATGTTTAAGATCCGGGAACGACTCCAGACAAAACAATAATAGTGACTTGGACGAGGGGTAGCTATAATGAAAAACAAAACACTAAACCTATTCCAATAAATAGGAGATAACTATAATTTCACGGCTAGTGTCAGTGATATTGAAACTCAACTTGGCCTCCCCTCTTTTAAAACATGTAGGACGATATCCGCCTTAACCATTCGTCATAAATTTTACTTTCATTTTCCTTTGCAAAGATCTTTATACTGCATATCTGCACCTCACACCTCCCGTCGCTTAGATAACCTCGTGCAAGCTTATTTTGTCCCTTCCTAGGACAAGTATGTCTAATTTTTTCCTCTGCAGCTTTCTATTAATAATTGGGATAAATTACCAGACTCAATAGTGACAATATCGGATATCTAAAAACTTAGAAAAGCACTTGCCATCTTTTACGGCCTCCAGCCCACTTTTTTATCGTTGGTTCGCTGTTTCTTTTTTTTTTTTATTGTGTACTTGAATCGTACAAAGACTGCCTGCCTCCCTGTGTTATTATAAGAGCTGACAGGTTAAAAAAAATATATTCCAATTCCTGAGTCACCACTAGAGCAATCGACAAATGAGGATATGCAACCTACGTGCTGCGTCATTATTTGGTGCGTTTGGGAATGAAATGCTTACAGCTATAAAACTCAACCTACATGATTGCGGCAAAAAAATATCCGTGAGCGGAATAAAGACAAACATGTTTAACAATGCTGAGACGCGAGTTATATTTTTATATACTTTTTTTTTCTTGTGGGCCATGTCAATCACTTGCCGACTCGCGAGTCGCACGTCATAGCTGTGGTCTCAACAGTCTGTGGTAGTCTACACATGGTTTTGCAAGATTTTGATATTTATTTAACTACAATCATAAACATCAACTTTCAAACCCCTTTACATGTGTCCTTTTTAAATTCCTGTATATGTTTTTTGTGGCAATTAACAAATCAAAATGTTAATCTTGTATAAAACATTGCAGAGAAGGCCAGTGCGCAATCCGAAAATGCCCCGGTTAAAAGAGTGTTTGAGATAAAGCCAAAGTAAAGCTTACTGTCACATAACCCGTTCCGTATCTGCATACACAGAATGGTCGGACTTCTGAAGAAATCCAAACGAGCAATGGAATCAGTTCTTTTTGTCACTACACATACCTGGAAAGTTTGCTCGAATAACTTTATTGAGTTGCATGAGAGGAGCGGCCCAGTGGACAGAGAGGTACGTATTCTCTTGCTGACTGTGAAAGCGTTCCTCCCGATGTTCTTCAACGCATATAATCTCTATTTGAGAAGAAAAGGTTTCTCCGGTACAAGCAGAAAGGAGGAAACTCTCCCTCAATTCCTTCTTCCGATTCAAGAAGGAAGGAGACCGTCCTCCTTTCTGGAGGAGTAGCTCAGAGATCCACTGCTGTAGGGAAGAAAGAAGAGTACCAGAGGGAATGGAAAAAAGGAAAGTGGGAACCGGTTTTCTGCCCTGAAGACGATTCTCCAACGCAGCCGACGCTACGAGCTGATGGCGCCGATGAGAGCGTCAAAATCACGCCATCGTGGTATTCGTCATGTTTCTGTACGCTATCATCGCTGAACCAATCATAAACAGAAAAGGCCTAGTGACATGCGCTTTTGGCGCTGTTCGATTGGACCCATTACCTCGTTTAGCGTAGTATTGTTTTACTGGCTTACTAGGTCGCTTAACATGCCACAAAGTCAAAATATTCGTGAACATATACGATCACCTGACGACTGCTGTTTTCCAGGATATGATGTAATACGTATACATCAGTGGTGTAAATTACGTTATGGGAGTCCAGAATAAAACAGGCGTCACCGCCACTTTTTGCGTAGCAGCGTCGTCTTCTTGCCAGATTTGTGCACTCTTGGCGCCGTAACAAACCCGTCACCCCACGGCGCTGCCAGTGTCATCAAAGCGTATCAGACCACCTCGTCGTTTGATGTATGCCAGCTAGTTCTATCTCTCGACATTTCGTTCTGCTTGCTTAATGCTGATTTTTCGAGTAACAAACGCCCCCTGTTGGGCTATCTGCACACTGCGAATGAAGGGCAGCTCAACGTGGCTACGCCCGTCAGAGCACATTGACGTCGTCCCGTTGTATGACACTATACCCAAAATGATAAAATGCAGGTATGATATAGAGTTTCTTATTCGAAGTGAAACCAACTGCTTTGTTTTCTGGAACACGCAATGGCTTTGGGTGGAGGTCGTCCCACATTCGTCCACTTCCTCTCTGGAGTCGGAGCAGCAGTAGACGTGATGATGTCGGTATGCTGTATCGAGGAAGCGTGTCGTCCTTGTGAACAGCTAGCAACAGTGCCTGAAGCTCCGCTGTCTTCACTGTCGGGTTGCTGGGAAGTCCCAGCTATTGTGTCGACTGAGTCATACGTATCTAGGGGTGTCGCGAACCGGCCGCGGTTCGAGTTCGACCAGGTTCGACTTTTTCGAACTTTTAGTGAAAAGTTTGGCGAACCTTGTATTGAGATTATAATGCAATTAAATGCAAAGGTGCAAGCGAGCTGGACAAGAAATTATGAAAATAATCCCTGGAGAAGAGGAACAAGAGGGACAAAGGACAAACACAAATCTCCAAACACAGCTAGGTGACTGGTGCGCGACCGAAAAAATCCGCCTGGTCCGGGTATCGAGCCCGGGACCTCTCCATTACATGTGGAGCGCTCTACCAACTGAGCTAACCAGGAGTTAGACGTCAGTAGAGCAAACGGGTTTTATCAGTTGCCATCAGTCTGACACCAACAAGGGTGAAGCGTGCAATTTTAAGGTTAAGATTATAATGCAATTAAATGCAAAGGTGCAAGCGAGCTGGACAAGAAACGATGAAAATAATCCCTGGAGAAGAGGAACAAGAGAGACAAAGGACAAACACAAATCTCCAAACACAGCTAGGTGACTGGTGCGCGACCGAAAAAATCCGCCTGGTCCGGGTATCGAACCCGGGACCTCTCCATTACATGTGGAGCGCTCTACCAACTGAGCTAACCAGGGGTTAGACGTCAGTAGAGCAAACGGGTTTTATCAGTTGCCACCAGTCTGACACCAACAAGGGTGAAGCGTGCAATTTTAAGGTTAAGATTATAATGCAATTAAATGCAAAGGTGCAAGCGAGCTCGCTTGCACCTTTGCATTTAATTGCATTATAATCTTAACCTTAAAATTGCACGCTTCACCCTTGTTGGTGTCAGACTGGTGGCAACTGATAAAACCCGTTTGCTCTACTGACGTCTAACCCCTGGTTAGCTCAGTTGGTAGAGCGCTCCACATGTAATGGAGAGGTCCCGGGTTCGATACCCGGACCAGGCGGATTTTTTCGGTCGCGCACCAGTCACCTAGCTGTGTTTGGAGATTTGTGTTTGTCCTTTGTCCCTCTTGTTCCTCTTCTCCAGGGATTATTTTCATCATTTCTTGTATTGAGGTTCGACTCGTGTGCGCATGCGCGACAGGCAGGCCAGTTGGCTTCGGATTGGATGGTGATGCCTAAGAGATGAATGAAGGGCAGCGCTGATTGATTCTTTCAGTTAATTCAGTACAAAAAATTAAGTTATTAACTTCTTCAGTGATAGGAATTGATTTCTTCTAATTGCAGCTGTTCATAAAATAAAATAACCCATTGCATACAAAAAAAAATTCTCCAAACCTAGACATGATTGTATCAAGGTCTGGCCACAGTGTCCACAAAGTCGAACCGGTCGAATCTGGTGAAAAGTTCGAAGGTTCGTCGAAACGGTTCGATCCAGTCGAACCCCGAAAGTTCGACCTAAAAATCCGGTTCGACAAAAGTTCGCGACACCCCTATACGTATCGCAGTACCATGCCATTCCAGTGTTGTCACCCTGCTACACAACGTCAGCATAGACGCACAGCGCCGTTCCGTCACACACCATCGCTCACCCTTCTTTTTTGGTATAACACCGCGCAGTCGGATGGGAACTTCGACTGGACGGCAACAAATTGACAACCATGTGGGCCTTAGACTATCAGGGTGTCTACGGCAACGAGCTGGCCAACTGCGCAGCAAGAAAAGCTTGAAATCCTAGCCCCGAAAACTTCTCAGAAGTGACCGGCTTGGGAGGACACTACGATTATGAGGATGAAATACGTACAGCTTCTGAGAAAAGAACGGCGTAAAGTGCTTCCGCTTCTGACCCTGAAAGAAGAGAACCCGGTCTCGCCTGGTTACAGCCAGGGGGCTGTCGTTCGGCTCTGGAGGAAACGGGCCGGCGCCGCAGTCACACAAACCAAACGATCGCTCTTCGGAGAAAAAAAAATACCCCCAAAAAAGTCGCCGCATTTGATCGATGTACTCAAGAAGGACTTGAGGCTTTAACTTTCAACCTTTGTCACCTTTGGGAATGCTCAGTGCTACAAGTGCATCGGGAATTTACGTGAGCTCATGTGCCTCTAAGTACAAAAAAAAAACTTACAAGTCAGCGCACATGGGCTCATCCTACGGGCCTCTACAGCACTGTAAAGCTGTCTTGGATTCGCTTTACTCGAACTTGCGAAAGGTGAACTCTAGGATTATGTTGTCCCGTCCCCTGTCTTTACGTATATAACTCTTTCTAAGCCTACATCATTACCAACGCGCTCACTAACAAGTGTATAGAACACCCTTTACCTTCGCCTGACCCCGCTTGACAAGAGAGGTATCAACCCCTTTAAATTATGTGTTTTCAATCCCTTATTTCTAAAACACGCCTGTGTATCATCCATATAAGGAAATAAACTTCGCATATTTAAAATATAACAATACAAGTTTCAATGACACAGGTGAAGAATTCAAAGCCATCCTAAATTCCCCACAATCCAATGTACCGGGTGTCTGGAAGAAAAAAGAAGCGTGTTTTTGTCACTGTAGAAATAAACTCTGCACCGCCGAACGCTCACCCTTCCCGCATTTGTTACGTAAACGCGTAAAAACAGAAAGGTTTCAAAACTCACCGTTATCTGGTCTAAACTATTCAGTTATAAAACGGCGACAGAAAAATACCTGGAAATGAATGGCGTGTGCTGCCGGGAAGCTTCTAATAGCTGCTTTCTCCCTGAGTAAAAACATAGCGCGAATCCGGGACCCCAAATGATTGGCCTCTTTTGACGCACGTCGCGAGTGTGCAAGCCGTCGGCGGATTAAAACGCGCGCAGGTGTCTCGCGCGTACAAAGATACGGCCTCGGATATACCGATGCCGCGTCGAGAGATTTAGACGCTTTTCGCGCTCCAACACGCGGTGTTTGGGGTTTGTCTGCGCCGCAAAAACAAACCCCCTTAGGTTAAAAACAGAAGAGCAAGCTTTCTACACAAAGCCCAGCACCCTTTTCACTTTAGTTGAGCGAATGCTGGAAAGGAGGTAACCACTCAGCATGGCGACCAGAGAGCGCTGTGAGAGGGTCCTGTAATTCTAATTTAAACCTACAACAGACTATACAAGACTCTTTCCTCTGAAACTCTAGTTACTCTTGCTGAAGAGCAAGAATAACGATGGTTTCCTTTGCGCCTTAACGTCTATATTCCTATAGCCCACGAGAGCCGTCTATATTCCGATAGCTTACATACATATGGAATACGTGGAATAGCTTTGGCTCTCATAAAAAATTATCTTGAAAATCGATTCCAGTTTGTTAAAATTAATAACATTGTCTCAAGCACAATGGCAATCGATTGCGGAGTCCCACAAGGTTCAATCTTAGGTCCCCTTCTTTTCCTTCTACATATAAACGATATTACAGCAATCAAGGGATCTCATTAGCTTATTTTGTATGCGGATGACACCAGCGTATTTTTTGCAGACTCATCCAAAGCCCAGTTAGAACTATTGACAGATAGCTTTCTTGCCGACCTAGCTACATGGCTTCAAACAAACAAGCTAAATTTAAATACGAAAAAAACGAAGTATACACTATATGCACCTCAAAACAAACGCGACAGTATCAACTTAGTTATACATTTTAAAGATGAAATTATAGAACAAGTCCACGAACAAAAATTTTTGGGAGTTTGGTTTAATCAAGAGCTAAATTGGAACACACACGTGAATAAATTAAGTTCCGAGCTTTCACGGTCGGTTGGATGTCTATATAAAATAGGGAACCTTATACCAACATGGCTAAAGAAAAACTTATATTATTCGCTCTTTTACTCTAGGCTCTGTTATTGTCTTCTAGTGTGGGGCACGACATCGACCACAAACTATAACTCGTTGCTCACACTGCAAAAAAAAAAAAAAAAATGTTGCGCTTACTTGAAAATTATAAGGGTCAAACACAAGACCTGCATACTGCACCACTTTTTAAAAAATATGGCATTCTTAAGGTCAATCAGATATATTATTTTAAATTATTACAACTGATTCACAGACAAAAACTATATGTGACGGATTTAAGTGACGTAACGCATGCATACCTTCTTCGACACACATATAGGCGGCCCCCTCAGACCCGTACAAATTATGGAACACAAACAATGGAATATCAAGTCAGTAAAGCTCTGAATAACATTAAAGACCACATAAATTTTAATAACAATTTTAGTAAATTTAAAAGGGATCTCAGGACACTCATGGTGGGCAGTGATTACCTCTTATTATTTTAATTTGCATGTAATAACTAGTTGTTTTCCTGGTATATTCAAAAAATGAATATAATGTTTAATACTAAGCGTCAACTTTGTAAACTGTGTGCTGCTGGAAAGCGCTGCTTTGGGGACAGAGACCTTTGTCAGGCTTTGAGCCTTTAGTCTCTGTCTCCATTTCGGTTGATTCCGGAAAAATAAACATTCATTCAATTCATTCAATTCAATTCAAAACTTTGCGGCCCCTTTCTCTACATTTCTGTTCTTTTTTCAGACTTTTCCAATTGAACTTCGTTGCATCGATTGGGAAGACTACTGGGAGGACTTTGTAGTAGGAATACGACGCTACGTGTTGAAGCAAGACACAGCAATAGCTACCCACTCGCCAAGAAAGATTAAACGGTAAACTATCTTGGTAAATATCGGCATCTACGCAGTAATATTAGAATGATTTATCAACGGTGATTAAAACATTAAAAATAACCAGTTAAACGTTTGGATGGACAATTTAGCGGGTTATATTATAATTATGTGTTTTATAAATAAATATCCACTTGAAATCTAGGTCCGACGGGAGTAAATTTCAAATGGTTATTGCAAGTTCCGTTGATATCGTCACGATTACCCCCTTTCAAGACAATTGTTTATATACAAATATTAATCATAGAAACACAAAACAAAACAAAGTACTCGAGTAAAAAAGAAAAGAATTGTTCCAAATACAACGTAAGTGCACGAGTGCATCATGAACGGCAAACTATATTGATCCCGAAAACCCCTAAAGTTTGCGTGACGTGATTATAAGCGACTCTTGTAGCCCAGCCCCTTGATGATGTCAAGGATGGAAGAGGTCAGGAGGGACTCGTTCCAGATCACACGGAAAGAATAAAAACACAGAAAATACACGAGGGACAGACACACACAGTTCTTTCAACGAGCAACTACATTTAAATGATGCCCATTACACTATGATGAACCACCTTGGATACGGAGAAAATTAAGTGAAGACGAAAATACTAGAAGGTACTAGAAAAAGATAAAGAAAAAGGTAAAGGTAGCGGAATTTAGCTTCCTGAAAAGGAAGAAGAAGAAACGGGAGGTGTTTTCTATGACAGTTCCGGCGCTAGGAAATCTATCTCTGCTGTCGATAACAACAATGAGGGCTCGGAAACATTGTCTGGAGCAGTTTTGATCTTAAAGGCTTCGATGATCTCTCGCCCATACTTGTCTTTGTGCGAGCCTAGCACACACAAAGACCCGCAGATGGAACGGTGTGACTCGTTCCATCTGCGAAGCGGTTTGGTGGTGCGGCCCCCCTTGATGGTAATATTGAAGTCTTCCTTGAAGATGGGCCAATCTGCTCCCGCATCTCCTCCAAGGACTCTTGGGACCAGTGCCGATCGTCCTCAATCTGCTTCTCCTTGCGCTTCGCCCTCTTCAGCCGTAGAGCTTCCTCGTCCTTCTCGGCCTGCGTCCACGTGCGCTTAAGCAGCTCGCCATAGAACTTGGACTGCTCCTTCTTTTGGGCCTTAAAATTGATGCCCTCGAAGTACCGCCTGCCGTAGAACTGGACCATGTGCCTGTCCTTGTAGCTGAGGTTGCCGTCCAAGAAGAAAGCTTGCTGTGGTTGAGTCGTTCTCTTTTTCTTGAGGATCCCCAGGTAGCGCTCCTTGATCGTCTCTAACTCCTTCTACTTCTTCTCCTTGCGCGCCTGCACCTTGTCCCTGTTGTCCTCATCCTGATCCTCCGGGAAGCGTTCACCCTTCCGCTCCCGTTCATGCTCCACCCAGATCGCCCTCCTGTCCAGCATTTGGTGCGGAACGTCATCCGTGCTGCGCTTGGCATGCTCGAACAACTGCTGCCGGCTCTTCCTCTTCTGGTTCCCGTCCCTAGACCTCTCCTTGCTCTGCTTGTCCTTGAGGGACGGTCTCTGTCCGTACGCCTGTCCTTGCCGTGCCCCTTCTTTCGGTCCCTTTCTTCTCTGCTGCAAAGCCGAAACCGTTGTTTGTTTTTTTTTGTTTTTTTTTTTTTTTTTTTTTTCTCGAGCGTTTCCTTTGTTCTTTGCTCCGAGACCAGTGGCGCTTCTCGCGTTTCCGGCCGCGATCCAACGATCCCCTGGGCTCCGCCGAGTTCGCTTCGGACTTGGTCTGGACGCGATTGTCGTCGTCCGAAGCCATTCGGTTTGCTCTGCACCACACCAACCGGGCCGTCCAGACCTTCAGCTGTGCCATTTGGCGGCGAACCTCTTCTTTAATACGTTTCCTCTTGGCCCGCCATGATTCCTTCATGTGCCATACACAGTTTCATCATTCGATGCTCTTTTGGAACCACCAGCTGTTCCAATTGCTTGCATAATAGAGTGTCACACCTCCCGTAGAGAACGTTCTTACATAACACGAACTCAGATTCGTGAAATTTTTCCGAGACGAACTTTTTCTCAACGGCCGCAAAGCACTTCCTCGGCGTTTCTTCAGTTTTCTGGGGCGTTTCCAGCTTGATGTGATCCATCTCTGTGGGTTCCAGTGTTATGACTGGTAGCTCGGAACTCGCCGTCTTGCTGGCTGCCTTTTTCAACGCCCCCGCACATTCTCCATTTCTCTTCAAGACTTCACTGTCTTGTCTCAACTTTTTCTCGCTCACAGCGAGTCCTCCGGCAGTCACGCTCTCCTCTGCCGGTTCCCTAAAAGACAGTTTCTCTTTGTTCTTTTCAGACCTTGTTGGTCGTTTTTCGTGCCATTCCTCATCGGGATCATCGATTCTTCTCACTCCATCGATGTTTCCGAGTACCAGATCATATAACGGATCCTCCATGCATTTGGCCGTTATGCTCACCGTAAAATACGGTGTTTTCACTTCGATCTCAGCCTCCGGTAGGTATTTAATTGTCCTACCAATACGGGAAACTGGGCTGGTATCGCCGGTTAGCTGATGATCTGAAACCTTGTCCCTTCTCACTACCACCGTGTTGCAACCACTGTCTCTTAATACCGTTACTGTTCGGTTCCCCACTGCAGCTCTCACTGCTGGCATATTTTGCACCAAAAACCGTGGGGTCTTTCCCATCGCCGCATTTACGATTGGTATCTTGTCCCCATTTTTCAGGAGGACAAATGTCGCGCTGCTCCTGGTGTTTCTTTGTCAACATCCGCAATCATACAAGAAGCCTTGGGCGCCTTGTTATCCTTTCCTTCTGGCTTCCAGGTACACGTCTTTGACTTGTGCCCAGCCTTTCCACATCTCCAGCACACAGGGCTGCGTTTGTTCTTGGAATTGTCCAGCAATCGGCCGCTCTGTGACCCGGCTTGTTGGAGAGAAAGCAACGGCCCGGCTTCCTTGGTTTGAAGCTGCGGTCGACCACCTTGGTACTGCGCTCCGCCCTTGTGTCCTACTTCCTCTTCTCTCATTTTAGCCAAGCAAGTTTGTCCTTGCGCCTCTAAGAAATGGTCAGCTGTTGTGGCCAAGTTTCAAGACACTTGCAATTTCTCTCTTTTAAGAATATAGCCAGTATGGTACGGCATCTTTTCAGGAACCGGTCGTCAACTATCAAGTCTTTCAGTCCTTTAAAAGTTTGTGGGGTCTCGCCCGTCCCAATCCAGCGGTCGAAGTAGCCGAGGAGCCGCGCCGCGAATTGCTTCCCTGTCTCCGCCTCTTCTGTCTTGCTCTCCCGGAACTTTTTGCGATATCCTTCGGTGGATTAGCGAAACCTCTGCAATAGGCTGAGCTTGACCTTTGCATAGTCAAGTGACTCTTTTGGGGTCATCTTGCCTACAACTGTCAGCACCTCGCCCGTAAAACACAAACTTAGGGACATCGCCAATTTTCTCGGGGCCAGTTCTGGCTGCTCGCAACTCGTTCGAAGCGTTGGATGTACGCATCCAGGTCATCTCGTTTTTAATTGAATGTTGGAATTAGTTTATGGGGACTGTGATAGTTAGTTTGCGCTTTAGAGTTTTCCCCACCCCCGGTATCCTGCGGATTGGTAACTTCCGAGGTTCCGTTACCTCCTTGCAGCTGAAGACGCATTTGTCGAACTTCTTGTTCTAGGCAAAATCTGCGTAACTCAATTTCTGCTGTTTCTTGCGCATCTTTCGATGCCTCACGTGCATCTTCTCGTAACCTGACTCGTTCTTGATCCACCCAGTCAAGAAGTTCTCCACCCGCGTATCCCAGTTTTTCACCGAGTGCTACTAATCTTTCGGTATCCATAATCTTATTCTCCTACAGCACCGTCCCGGAATCCCACTCTCTAGAAGTTGTTGAGAAGAGAGGGTCCTGTCGTGGACGCAAGATTGTGATGGAAAAAGGTGGAAATGAGGACTCGGAGATTCCAAAACAGTGTGCGCAAAAGAATAGATATTATTTACAAAAATATAAAAAAGAACAAGAAGGATGGGAAGCCGAGCGAGCTATATACAAGTCCCCATAAAGTCAGTCAGAGCGGTTCCGCTTACAAGGAGCCGCTCGTTCTTGGTAGTCACAGCAGCCTTGAGCCTGGATGTTGATTCTTCGTGGCGATGACACCGAGCAGGCGGCAAGTCCCCAGCAAGCCTGGTTTCAGCCCCCACAGGCCTTTCGGCGCCTGTACGGGGCACTGTGTAAGATAATGCTCTTCAGGTGAGGACAGCGCGCTCCTCGCGCAGCGCAGATGAAGTTCGCTTTTCACTCTCTCTCGTTCTCTCTCTCACTATGGTTTCAAGCGGCGCCGGCGGATGACTCCTCGACCCGTAGGCACGGCAAAGACGGCTCGTGCCGCCTCATGCTCCACACGCGCAGAGCTCCAGCTAGGTTGTCACTCGTGCAGAAAGACCACGGTGTACCGGGGTGTCATGGCAACGATATGTTTTTCGCTCTCACACAGTTTCGCCGTTTGACCGCCGGCGACACTGTCAGCCGCGGGCACGTTGGCCGCGGAATGATGCAGCCTTTTGGATGCCCGTCGAACGAACACTATCTGATTCCTCGCGCCGCGCGTTCAGCCCCGCCGTGTTATCACCTAAAAAATGTATCTTACACCGTGGTCCGGGGTTTAACTCGCTTGTCTAGTTCACCGGTGTCGCGATGCGTTCGTTCTCGGTCACTGCCTTCGGTCCTCTGCCACGAGCGCGTTTCTCGCGCGCCCCCACTGCCTCGTCTTTGCGGTCTAAGTTCCGTTGATACCGTCACACCAAGACGCATCTATGATAAAGTCATCAAAGTGGACGTGGTCCAACTGCGGCAATCAATGAAACCGCCAAGACGTTTGGGCAACAACAAAAAATCTCGTATCTTCTTTTCAGAGAAGTTCTGAAGGTTGAACATTTTAAATGTGCGCTTAAGGCAGAAATGGATTTGCTTGTTAAAATACCTAGCATAAAATAATCGGGCAAACGTACTTTGTACATTTTCTAAAGCATCTGTTGGTTTAATCTAAACAATTTCATGCCACTCTGAAGAGCGCATATTTTTGCAATGCGGGGATGGATACAAATAGAAGTTCAAATTAAGTATTGCCGCTTACCGGAAACTGTTGAGAGCAGTTAGAGTATAGATCCTTTCCCAGCGCCATCTTGAGTACGGATGACGTTGAAAATAATACAAAAGAGTTCGCAGTCAGGATGCGCATCCGTGGTGCGTGCCAGAAAGAATATAAAAAAATAATAAGCGAGGCATTTAAACAGCTGAATGTTGACAGATGCGCACCTCTATCTTCAAGCCACGAACATGTTTTCTGATCTTGTGGTATGTGACAACAGGATTATTAGTAATAAACAATTAGTATGTTGAAGTTGAAATTTTATTTAAAAACTTGCTCAAAAAAGTTCGGCCAGGAGTATTAATCATTTTTAAGAATATAAAAATGTGTGGTCTTAGTATGCAGAGCTACTACATTTACAATTATTTGCACTCATTTATTTTAACATACTGCCAGCCCTTAGGACGAAGAATGTTGGTAGGCATTTTAAAAGTACAAAGCACACTTAAGTATTAAAATCGTTATTAGAAGAACCACATACATTTGGACTATTTGCAGCATCCGTAATTAGGCAGTTCTATTGATCGACACATTTAACAATGATAATTTTCAGAAGTGTCTGTATTAAAACGATAAGGCACAATGCATTTGTTATGTTTCGTTCTAGTTGGGTTATTAAAGCTTGCATACGTCAAATATTTTTTAATATCAATAAACTAATCCCCATGTTGCAATTTAAACTAAAATATTTTCATTCGAGTAAACATCATCCTGGCACTGATGGGCCAAAGGTGAACATCCGACTTCATTAGGGAGAGAGCCTGTAGATCGATAGCGATTGAAAATAAATCGGGCAGCTTTACTTTGTGTGGGTTCTATTTTCCAAATGTTTTGTTGTCTGACTAGTTCCAAACTGACCTTTCATGTTCAATAGTTGGTAATATAAATGAATTCTATGCTATTAATTTGAGCTCTGAACCTGCAAATTCTAACTTCCGTCTAGGTGCCTATGCCGCAGCTTTAGCTGCTAGAGCACGGCAACACGTTCGGCGGAAATGCCTCGCCACGGTTGGTCAGAATAGATCACGCACATACCTTACTACTTTCCAATTCGGTTGAGTCTCCATAGAAATCCGTTGACCCCGTAAGTGTGACCCAACCGCTCCAAACAAACCGTTGCTAGGGGCGTTGTTATGGACGAATACATGAGACTGAATTTCGCTCCGAAAGAACGATGGGTCAGAAATCGGACATGGAATTTAAACGCCTAAAAGGATAGACCTAAGGAGCCTAGATTTCATACTTATCACGACAGAAGTTTGCCGAGAATCGGCTGTTTCAAAAACATTTGCGACAATTTCCGGTCCTCGAGACGTCTCGAGATGCCTGCTGCAGACGACGAACGCGTGACGAATGCACACGGAAGGACTGAAATATGCCGTCTGCAAGTTTCAATCGCTTGCACAATGTTAAGATTTTTATTTTGCGTGTCTTCTGCTTTCTTTCGCTGGTCGGCTGCACCTTCCGACGCTGCTTCCGATGCCATCTATCATGTACGCGCGCCAAACGCGCCCCCTAAACTCGACTCGGTCGTCTGCGTCGCCGTCCGTTGTTGACCGTAGCAAGTTTTTTTACCCTATTTTTTCCAGAAATAGAGCTACGCTTTGTAATTTTACAAGAAAAAACTGACCTGGGAAATACACCTTTAACCAAAAGTGTAGATTGCTACGTGAAGGCGTCAATTTTTACGGTCCATTTTAGATCGAGCCTCTATATATACAGGGTGTCACAAAAGAAAATTTACACGGTCTTTTTGACCGCAAAAATAAACTAGGCATCGCCGAACGCTCATTCTTCGCCCAAAGGTAGAGCTAGAGGTCACAACCAGGTGCCAAAGTTTAATCCCGATCCGATAACTTAATCAAAAGTTATACGTGATTTTCTGACAATTTCAATGGGAAAATAGAGCCCATTTTTGCCCGTTTTCGGTTTCTGGTGCCATAGAGCCCCATGTGTTTGAAAACTCCGTCGGCGGCCATTTTCCCATTGAAATTTTCAGAAAATCACTTATAACTTTTTATTAAGTTATCGGATCGGGCTGAAACTTTGGCATCTGGTTGTGACCTCTAGCTCTACCTTCTGGCGGAGAATGAGCGTTCGACGATGCCTAGTTTATTTTTGCGGTAAAAAAGACCGTGTAAATTTTTTTTGTGACACCCTGTATATATATAATGTATATAATATAATATAATATATATAATTTATTTATGTGTGTGTTACGGACAGTTCGTTCGATTACACAAATGTGCACTGAAGAACTCTGCTGTCAGAAATCCTTGACACGTGTGCTGGCCTCCACTTTGACCTCGATGCACACCACGTCGTCGTCGTACGTGATTCGGCTTCACAGTGTCTTCACCTTCCCAAATATTGCGGAAGCAAGCTCCACGGCAAAGCGTTCAAGCGCTCGCGCACCTCGAGCATCGATCAAAGCTTTGCACAGGCACTCTTCGCTTTCGAAATTCCACAGAAAGTTGACCCTGACAATTGGAGTTTCTTTGATCGTCACCAAACTCATTCAAAGCAGTCGCGTATTCCTCCAGAAAGAACCAGTGAACCCGCAAAGCCATCGTGTCGTCTGCCGGCAATGCAAAACCGGTTGTGAAACCTTATTACGGGCTTTTGCCATCGCTTTATGACTCAGACGATAGGAAAAGTTATCATGATCAGATATTGAGAAGACACAATGCCTACAAAAATGTACTTAGTTTTTCTTGTTTTATTATTATTATCAGAGGGCACTCACTAACCTCACGTCCAGTACCCATGCACTTGTCCATAACAACGGCCCTAGCAATGGTTTGTTTGGAGCGGAGCGCCACGTTGTGGCGTCATAACATACAGGGCCAACTGCAGTGAGAATTTACAGGGATACTAAGCGCAGCCTCTGAGATTCATTTGTTTCTAGGCCTGAGATTCATTTGTTTCTAGGCCGTCGTAAAAGCACCTTACACCGAAGCGGCGTAGTGGTGCTAGTCAAATGTTTCTTCCATGAAACTGGCAGTAAACTCCTTCTTGAACGGTCTTATTTAAGAACGAAACCGTGTCTCCTTTTAACAGCAATCCCGAACAAAAGCCCACATGACCGAACGGATCTATTTCATAATAGCATAAGGGGCCACTGAGCGCAAGGTCGACTCAGATCAAAATGGCGACAATAAATTAGACAATACGTTAAGCTGCTTGCCCATAGTGCCCATACTTAGTGAACTAAAATGACAATTTGAAGGGTGCTAACACAAACCGAAACACTGCTTTTGCAGGTGGAAGTTTTTGCAGATGATCCTAGCGGCTTTGCTGCTTTTTGGATTTATCACCATGGTCACTAGGTTCTGCCGTCTCTGACCTCCAGCAGCACGCTTCAGTGTGGATCTTGACTGGCTAGTTGAAATAAAGTAACTGCTACATCACGCACCCAAAAACTGGGGAAAAAAGTTGGCAGCAACCTTTATCTTTAATGTTCTGTATGTATACGAGGTATGCATACAGGACCTTCATCCCTTACATCGATTGTTGGTAGTGCTCTGTTTCAATCGAGTGTTAGTGACCATGTTTTTCCGATTGTTTAGCTCTTGCTTTTATGTTGTTTCATGTCGTGTGTTTCTTTTGTATTTTTCACCACTCCCCTTAGGGTGACCAACCATCCCGCGATTGGCGAGACTCTCCCGGAGTGAGGGCTCGCGTCCCGCAAGAAATACCAACATTTTCAAAATGTCCCGCATTTCACATTGTCGTAACGTTCACTATGCAAATTATGGCGCTTCCAAACAACGGGCACGGGGAAGCGCAGAGGTCGCTGGTAAGCGTGTGAATCTCGATGGTATGACATTTTTTACCCAAGCACTGCGGGAAGCGGCCGACGTTCTTGCAGGAGACACAAGCGCATGGCAATTCTGCCTCTCCCCTTGATGGCAAAATATTGCAAGCGAAATTTGTCCACAGAAATTGAAAAATAAACTATTGGAATTATTATCACATCATACTGTCTCATGCAAAAAGGTTGTAAAAAGCTTACTTTTTTTTTGTGTGTGTGAAGAGGGTTACGCAAGACAAAAAGCCTGCAACTCCCAACAGTCGAAAGAAAACACACAAGGTTCTAATTTTTGTGTAGGAGCATGTTAGTATAAGAGCAAGTATCGACAGGAAGCAATAAGCCGGAAAACAATGAGTGTTTCTTAGTTCCTTTTGATGCATTGGGGTCTGCTGCAGTCGATTTTTATGTTTTTAACTTAGACACCTTTAATAAAATATTAACCATTACGATTGCCGCAACACAATTTTACAGATGTAGAATATGCTTTCGGACAACACAGGATTTCGGGGAATGTGTGTTGATGAATTTTCCTTAATGATTTCTTCTTTAGTCGTGAAAATAAGGTCCTCCAATTCTTACCACCACCCCCCCCCCCCCCCCCCCCCCCCCCCCGGTCAGGGTGTCCCGCATATGGACAGCAGGAAGGTGGTCACCCTAACTCCTCTTTGTAATGCCCTAGGGTCCTGGGATAAAATAAATAAATAAATATGGCAGAAAGCTAGTAAGAGTCGCAACGGCTGTGCACAAACCGACAGAGCCGATCTCTTCCCCTTTACCTGTCAGTCAGGTGAGCATCTCCTAAAAACTCATTATAAGTGTTAGCCCACTAATGTTCTTGTGCGTCTTAAGTCAAGCTGTGTTTTTGTGCGTTACGAAAATGAACCGGCAAAAATGTGAGCAATGTGCTATAGAAATTTGTCTGTAACTCGGCGAATCTACTACTGTGACTTACGCTAAGTTACAAAAGGCTCACGGTGAACATTTCCTATCACGGGCACAACTGTTCACATGGCACAAAGCTTTTGTAGAGGGCCGACAAAAAAAATGAAGATGAACCTCGTGCGGGAAGACCTTCAGGCTCAGAAATGGATGACAATGTGGAAAAAGAGATGGCTCTTGTGAGGTCAGGCTGTCTTATCGTTCATCAGTATTTGACTCTGGATATGGGCATGAAACAAAGTGCGCGCCAGGATGGTTACAAGAAAACCTGGCTGAGCAGAATACCAATCGGAGAGATGTGTCTCTTGATCATCTAAACCACCCTAAGAGGAGGCGAGACTTCTTTAGTCGCGTGATCAAAGCATCAAGGAGTGGGAAGAGGCACAAGGAGGCAAATTCTTTTCTCTATTTACTTCACTCGTTTTTTTTTTTTTTTTTTTTTTTTTTTTTTTTTGCATATGGATTTGACAGAGGTTCTGTAACTCTGCGTTCAACGTGAGTTTAAAGAGACACTGACAGGGTATTTATGCTCGCCAACGTTTTTTTTTATTTGTACATGAAATATGAGAGCCGAACTACCCAGAACAGAATTTGCGGCTCGAAATTTGTTTTCTTTCCGCCCGGAAACCGCCGATCGAGAACTGGCTGGTTTGAATCGCGCTCACTCTCTACTTAGTGGTCACGTACCGTTTTCTATGGTTAAGACACAACCACCAAAGATAATCAAAGTCGTGGGTCATTGAAGGCACACACTCAATACTAAAAATAGACAAAAAAAGATGATACCCACGTGACTTCCGGTAGACCAGTTTCAGTTTCGAGCAGTTGCGATTTTTTTTTTTTTTTACTTTATAAAAGAAAATGCACGTCACGCTGTCGTAAAATATTGACTGGGTAGTCTCCTGGAGCCATAATAGATCCCCTGGCAAAACAAACGAAAATTAGGAGTTTTTTCTTTTCTTTTTTTTGGGGGGGGGGGGGGCTGTCACTGTCCTTTTAAAAATATAGTAAACAAAATGCGTAGTTTTCTTAAAGGGACAATGAAGGCAATTTCGGACATCTTTTTGGCGATTGAACTGGGTTCCAGGCACGTCTCAGGCCACGTTGCCCAAATTTCAGCCGAAACCGGCGCTTGTGTGCTGCGCAAATCAATTAAACAGTCGCGGTAATAATCGTACCGGAATCGACTGGGGCGACGCCCCGAGAGTTGCGGGAGAAGCCAGGAGAAGCGGAGCTCACGTGACCGATGCGAGGCCAAGAACCGCGACGTCACAAGAGACGCTTCAGCGATTGGTCGAAACAAGAGACGCGCCCTCGGTCACGTTTTGGTTCTCGGTTTTTAGGAATACTGTTCTAATTTCCGCTTGAATAATCATGAAAAGTATAAATAGGACCGAAGAGAATTACTAACCCATAAATAAAGCAGCATAATTGTTGTTTTCTTTGCTACGCTGGACGCGAAACGGCCAACGAGCAACTATGGGCACTTCGGCATGCGGGCCGCTCGTCACCGGCTGGGCGGTCTCCGTCGGGTGACGGCGGAGGCCGCCACACACGTACTCCCGTTCCGTTTGTGTTGGGTTACTGAACGGAAGCTCAAACTCGCTCGCGAGAGCGGCATTGCCGTCCATGTTGACAGATTCGACGAAACGAACGCGCCGCTATAACCCACCGCGGTAACCAGAATCTCGATCTCCTAAATACTACCGATACCGACTATTCGCACTTCACGTCACTCCTACGTCACCTCCGTTTTTGGAGGCCCAGAAACGAAAATGGAAATTGTTCAGTTTCTGTTTCTTTACTTCTTTCGTAGGCACAGAAATACGCGTCACAAATGGCTACAGAAAATTGGGCAGCATGCTATGTTCCCAAGAAGCATAAAAACACCATTTATGAATTAATTAAAATCGTCTTCTTTGTCCCTTTAAGAAAGCACAAATTAAAGCAGAAAGTAACCCTCGAAAATATCAGTCAGGGCATCAATACAGTGATGCCGCAATGAATGTCAATAACAAATATTTATTCAACGGGCAAACCTCTAATCTGTTCTCCTTCTCGCCAATGGGAGGAGGAGCCAAGGAGGTAAGCAGCGCGGGGGAGAGGTGACGAAACTGCCCGTGCTCTGATGTCACTCTATGAGCCAGCGCGCTCAAGGAAGCAACAGATTCGCACAAAATAAATAATAGTTTTTTGTTGTTTTTTTCTTAGCGGAGGATTTTTCCGGAGTCGCCACCCCCCCCCCCCCCCCTTTCCCCCAGGGAGTGGGTAAGGAAATCATTGCGCGGCGGATGAGCCAAGTAGGAATGACCTTCATATCCATTCACCTTCAAGCTTACAATCTTGTTGGGGGAGGGGTGGGGGGGGGGGGGGAGGAGGGAGGGGGAGGGGAAACGAAGAAATGGCGAGCCCCTCGCACGGTGAGGCAGAACCGCCAGCGCCAGAGGGAAGCGCGCTTCCACAGCTCATTTACGTTGGCTTTCCCCCGGTAAACCGCAGACACGACGGACCAAGGGTGCTCGTTGGGGTTCGTGCTTCACGATCTTTGCGCCGCACCGTTTCGACGACGTCACAACTCAAGCAACGAAGATTGGCTGCCACGAAATTGCAAAAGATTTATGATTATGCTATACTAAAAAAAGGACATGGACCCCTTTTCTCTTCTGTGTGTTTCACTTTCTCCGGCCAAACCTCAATGCCATCTAGAAGAGAGAGGTACATGATGCCACTATTTGCACCAGGAGGGTTACCTTGGTTCTGACGACAGGAGCAACTTTGCCCGCCGTAGGCAAAGTTTAGGTTTATGTTTGCAATTATCTCCATGAAAATTCTACAAACTGTGTTGTCTTCTCGGGCAAAAAAGTAACGTGAAGCCATTCTTTACTACTTTATGCTGAAAGGCCAGAGGGTTGGACCGAGAAATTGAAACTCGGTTTTTTGGCCTGCAGAAATAAATTGCGCAACGCAGAAAGCTGAAACTCCATGAAGATGTGACGCTAGTGGTAGTGATAAAATGCAGAAGTTTGAGCACATGACGTTACCTGGATCAAAAGAAACAAAAGAAAAACAAAATTTCTCTACGAGCAGACGTTCACCTGAGCCTAGTATATACTAGGCTCAGGTGAACGTCTGCTCGTAGAGAAATTTTGTTTTTCTTCATCAAATTGAAATTTGGGATTGTGGACTCATGTAGCATTTATGACAATTAAAAACTTGTTACTTATAAAAGACGATATTGTTTGCTTTCTTTGTAAAAGGTTTTCCAATCTCAAAGTTCGGTTTGATGAATACTGTAAACGACTCAAATTTTCGCGAATCGGGCCAAAGCTGAAAATTTGAAATTATTCGCGGGTTCTAATTTTGCAAATCCAGTGTAGCCTCCGTAGCGTTCACGTTAAGAGGGCGCGGTATACGGCTGCGTGCACAATGAAACAGGATACGGGCGCGGAAAACGGCCGCAGAAGAACACCTTACGGCGAGCCTCACACGGTCGCGGCTTGAGGACCACCTTCGCTCCTCTCGCTAACAAAACCATCCGGGCTGGAACACGATGGCTCGATCTCACCAGGAACCTCGACGTGCGAAGCTTCCACACACTGTCGCTTACGAGTATTCTCAATCAGACACTTCTTTAGCTTTCGCTTGCCGTAGGAAGCCTGCTTTCGACCCATGACGCCAGAGGCGAACGCAACACTTCCGAACGGCAAATATTCGAACGCACCAAACGCCAAGCGCCGCAGCGTTGAACTGAACCGCGTTCGCTGTCGCTCGAACGAAAGAAGATCGCGTATGAATACAAAAAAAAATGTGTGCACCGAACTCAAACTACGGACAGAGACCGCCATCTAGCGGGAGAAAAACAAAATGCAAAACACACGAAAATTTTTTTCTTTTCCGAAAGAAAAAACTCGTTTTCGGAAATATCGCTGTAGTTCCGAAACGGATTAACCTACACTAATTATTTTGATACCAATCGATTCCGTATTAAATTTTAGAGGCACTTGCGCGAACACAACTGTTTTCTTAAAATTGGTAGATTATGTAAAACGTCATTAAACCCAAAAGTGTCAAAACTGCCGTTTTGAGTCGATTTCACGATTTAAAAATATATATTTGTGCTAAATACTGAGAAATATGATCTGCGCCAATGAAACAACTAAGTAGTAATCTCTTTATCGTAAAATTTTAAAGCAAATACGAAGGGCGGTTCTCATGTAGGAATGTTTTGAAAACGTCAAAAATCTACATGTATTCTCTATGGCGCTTGGAAGTACTATGCCCTCTTAAGCCCGAATTGTTCGCGGGGCGTATTTTTCGGAAATTGTAGGCAATTCGCAAAATTATCGAAAATTAGGTCCTCGCGAAAATGTAGTCGTTTACAGTTACAGCTCAAGAAGGGAAGGCGAGGGAAAGGACGGCTGGAGAGGAGGAAGCAGACGGAACGCTGGAGTGGAGAGGGGAAACATTTTACTCTCTTTAGCGTTTTGTCTGCTTCCTCCTCCCCGGCCTTCCTTTCCCTCGGCCTACCTTCTTGAGTTGCAAAGAACTATAGGCTTAGGTGGATCAGTTCAGAAAGCGTTTATTGGCCATATGATAGGGGTAAGGGATGGGGGAGCGCGTCGGCGGCTGCGGTTTTTCTTTTGTCCCTTTTGATCCAGGTAACGTAATATGCTAGCTAGGGTTTAGTTGGTAATTCATGACAGCAAATTCAGTGCGAAAGACGAGTTTAAGTAAGACACATGCACCGTCTCTCTTGTGCTCGCCTTTTCCGCTGAATTGCTGGTGTTCAATTTTGCACCACCACTAGCGCGCATTTCTCACGCAGTTTCAGCTTTGTGCAATGCTTTACTTATGCAGGCCGAAAAACCGGATTGAGTTTCATGTACTTTAATCTGCTAGAATCAACCATTATCCCCACATTTTTGGAAGTATGCATTCAATTTGGATTTTAAGAACTCACTAACACCAATGTGCCTTTCGTTTCGTCCATCAACAACTGCAGATCAATGTAACTCATCAACTAGAAACAGAGCACCCAGACTTTCTCCGGGACTCTTTTTCGCGCTTTTTCGGACAGCACGTCCGGCGCAAGCTGGCTGTCTTCGTCTCCACTGCACTCGTCCAACGCGTAGCAACGCGGCACGCCAGCGTCCGCCGTTTGGCTTGAGCATTCGAACGCGCACGACGAGTGCAGCGGAGATAGATGCAGCTAGCTAAAGTCTACCCAATAATCATTCCAACCAGAGCTCGGCATTCTGACGTCCCCTCTCGTCTCCTCTCCCTCACTTTCTACCTGCATTGCCCTGCACATGGTAGCTTGCGGTACCACTACAGCAAAATTATCTACAAGCTGGTTTTTTTTTGTTTTAGTGAACAACGACCTTTGTCGGCGCATATGTGCAAGTGTTATACGGAGTGGCGTTCCAAGGAACGACGTTCCTGGAACGGGTTTTTTTTTAGGAGGAAAGGAGAAATGTCGCCGTTCCACCTAGCATCGGTGGGACTGTAACGGGAACTCGTCACGTTTTCAAGGAAACAGCAAAAAAAAACGGGTACTTTTTTATTTTCAAATTTACCTGAATTATCGATTATTCGATCGATTTGAAAGGGTTATGGAAACAAAATTCCAGCGCTTATTTTTTAGCTTTAATCTGTTGCATGTTGCAGCATAACCTCAAAAACACCAGTCTTTCGTTGAAAGGTACAAGAAAACTAAATTTAAAGCTAATTCAACAATCTTTCAATGTGCCTCTGGTGGACGCCTGTGAAGCCTATTTGGGAGGAAATCTAACAACGTTGGGGACCTTTCTACGTAGTCATGACGTAGAAAGACCCGTTACGCAGCCGCACTAAACTCTGAGCAGCGCCGCTCGTTGGAAGTGCGCTCAACTGTTCAAAGCGGTCATGAAACGATTTTTAAACTTTTTCCTGCTTAGCTTTCCTCCTCAACTCACAAGTCGCGCATTGCATCTAACGGTTCAAGAAGACGGAAAGGAGGCTCGGAGCCTCGTTTGTGTACCCAGACACAGCCCTTCTCCCCCTAGAGATTAGCCCGTCGCTCAAAACTCAAACAAAAGGTGCTTTCCCCAACCCGTTCACCCCTAAGCTGACAGTGCTATGGAAGTACGTGCTCCTTGGGCAAATGACACTTTTGCCACGTGATCATACTCCCTCGCGCATACCCATGCGCAGAGTATGCGGTCAAGTGATGAAACTCTCTTTCATCATCTGACCGCGGCTGATTGGTCCGACAAGCCCATGGCTTCCACCGCACTGTCAGCTAAGGGGTAAACGGGGTGGGGGAAGCAATTTTTGTCCGAGTTTTGAGCGACGGGAATGGACCACACGAACACGACGCGCACGGCGCTCGTCACCCCACGGGTACTTGGAACGGCTCGGTTGCAACGCGTTGACGCCACCACAACTCCAAAGCTCATAACTACGCCAGCCTTGCTACATCACAATAGCTGCAAATCTTTTTTTTTTTGCGTTTGATATTTATTGACGCATTGCGCTTTCCGTTTGCTTCCCTTTGAGAGCTTGCTCGAGTGTACCGTTTGGAACAAAAAAAAATATAACCAGTCCTTAAAGGTGTCATGAAACGCTTTTCCAACTTTTTCCTGTTTAGCTTCCCTCAACTCATAAATCATGCATTCCACCAAACAGTTCAAAAAGACGAAAAGAGGAGAGGCCCCTCTTGCTCGGAATCTGGTTTGTGTACCAGGACACAGCCATTCTCCCCCTAGAAGATTAGCCCGTCGCTCAAAATTCAGAAAAAAAGTTGCTTTCCCCAACCCGTTCACCCCAAAGCTGACAGTGCTGTGGAAGCTAAAGTGCTCGTTGGGCCAGCCACATTTTTGTCACGTGATCATGCTCTCTTGCGCATACCCACGCGCAGAATATGCGGTCAATTGATGAAAGGGAGGCGTCTGGCAAGCACGTAGCTTCCACCACAATGTCAGCTTAGGGGTGAAGGGAATAAGTGAGGCCCGGTTTTGTGTGACGTGCGTTTGGATCTGGTGACGCGCTTTGGGGACCGCGGATGTATCTCAGTGAAAAGGCAGAGAGCTTACGAAGGGGAGGAGGTACGAAATAGTCCGCTGTGTTTTCAGATTTTCGCACTGAAAGTCAGATTTTCAACTTTCTACCCTTCTTCTTTTGGCCCACTGAACGATGTGCTATTAGTAAAATCCCAATCCAAAAATGATTTACCCCAACCCAAAATTCGTTTCATGGGCCCTTTATGATAAATGTAATAACAAAAACGGCTTGACATAACAAAAATAACAATTTAATTAAAATTAAAATATGTCAAGCCGTTTTTGTATTTACATTTATCATGTCTTTGCCCGGCTTCTGGAGTATTTGTTGCATGGGCCCTTTAAATATAAAAAAATGTGCGATTTTCATCTACGGTTATTTCCATCAGGCTTGACTCATTTCTAAACAAAATTTTTGAAATATAGTCGAAAACAAAAAAAAAGTGGCACAAACGTGTGTGGCAGCTCGACATGTAGTACAATGTGAATTTTTCACTTGCTCACTTTATCTATGGACTGAGTGGCCCAATACTTCGTTAAAATATGCAAATGTAACAATAATGTAACTAAACGTTCCAACCTTAGAAATGCAACCATAATGCATTCCTTTTGAACCACTGGAACTTGTAACAGAAACTCATTCCAAGATTGATAAGGAACAAGTCTTTCATTCCTGTTTTGAAGGAATGTGCACAACACTGATATGTTATTTCAGAAAATGCACTCCCCCCCCCCCCTTTTTTTTTCCTTGCCCTATATACACATGCTGAAATCAAAACGGGTCAAGACATCCCTCCACCCCTCCCTAAATCAGCCACTGGTTTCATGTATTGTGCATCGCCCCAGCAACCGTGCGTGCATTGGCTTCTGCCTTGTGACAAGGCCTCCCTCTCGCCTTTATCCTTCACTACTCTCCTCGTTTCTACGCGGCGGGCTTCCCTTTCCGCTGTTTTTTTTTTTGTGCAGTCGGCAGCCGTCAGCTTTTCCCTGACGCATTAAAAAAGGCCTAGTGATGAGGATGCAGTGACAAATAAATAGTTTATTTCCATTTGGATGTACAAGCTATTGTTAGGAAAAAATGACTATGTTAATCTCTCCAGGTCCACTCACCTCCAGACATGTTTGGAACAATGTACAAACAGAGGCTCACACGCAAAATACTTGCAAACATGCACTTCCAGAAAGTCCAGGTGACGTAGTGAAAAGCACTACAGGCATTCTATCCAAAGCACACACACACACTAGCACAGTCCAGCCAAGCACAATCCACCTCTCCACTGGTTACTAATCTGCACTCCAAATTCTAGCTACACGCGGATTAGAAACCCTCTTATAAAATATGGCACAGGGAGCTCCGACATAGGGTACACATGATTGAGCACATGAAAAGACAATGTGACACATGTGACATCATGGGCCTCACTTATAATGAGATGACTTAGAGTATAAATGCAGTCCTTGTTGAAGAGGGCTTAAAAGTTTGTTACATCTCCATTTACAATTCACGTATGTACAGGGTCAAATCTGTTAGAGAATCAGAAAAACAACATTGGGCAGCTAGAGTGGGGCTTCGGACATTCGAGACTATCTTTGGCCGTCATGTGAACATGCATGGAATCTCAGACTTAAAAATGGTGTTTTCTCTTTAAAGCTAGAAAACGCAGGCTGCAATGTTAGAGTATAACCTGTGGCTCTCAACATGGTCTGCAAAATTTTTATCAAATGTGCAGAAGCATTAAGTTTTTGTGACCACAATAGTTCCGATCAACATCTTACCTCATGCAACCATGACTGGATAAAACGCACTTAGAAGAAAGACAGCCGGCCTATTGCCAGGATTGGGTGAGCAAGCTCCTACCGACAAAATGTGCATTCTACAATGTGACATAAAACTGAGAGCCTTGAAAAGATACAAAAAAAAAAAGTAAAGAATGCACAATCAATAATCTTTTCAATGGATATACTGGAGAAATAAAGTTAAGAAGACATTTGTAAAAAATATAATTGGTCTCTATAAGCAGGATATCTCGAGCAAAAATATGGCTCACTTCTTGAACAACATTATAAAACACTAAGTGGAGCAGAAACAATAAAATATCATTAAACAATTACTTTGCAATTTTTTTCTTGAAATTCAGACATGTATTATTAGCAACATCCAGATTAATTTTACTTAAGAGTGTCCGAAACATTCCTACAGTGTATTTCACTCGTACTGCACCCATTCCCAACATTGGTGGCCCATGCCTACATCGTTACCGTTTACTGTTACAAATAGTTACCAGTTTCTACCGCAGTTCTTTACGTGCTCGTTTATTTGTCCACCCCTGGTCACTATCGTATGGCAGTCGTGTAGAGAAAATTAGCAACCACAAAATATGTATAAGGAAAATGCAGCTGCGCAACTCGAAGAAGCGAATTGGACGTTACTGGGAAATCAAACGCTATGAACCCAGGCAGAGCACCTATCACAGCGAGTTCCCCAATTCATTTCTGAACAAAGGCAATCTAACGAAAGGAGCACCAGAACTTTCCACAGCAAGTTTGGCAACTTAGAAATGTGTGACACAAGGAAGGTCCTTCGCAAGAGTTAGTTGAGAAATCTCCGTCTTTCACGACTGAATTGTGGAGCACGTTTCTGAGCCTCGGCGGCAAATCCACGCATTAAACGGCGACGTACAAATGCACCAAGGCCAGACAAACTGCCACGGAGCGATTTCTCTTCGAGACAAAACCACTTCAGTAGGTCATTTGGCTAAACTTCCTCCAAAACGCATTCAAAATAGTACGCTCGTAGAAAAGGAGACGCCCGTCTCGACGCAAATGTTCCCAAGGTTGTCTTTTACAATAGCTTATAACCATACTTGGTTTCGGTTTAAGCCCAGATGCAACCGACTTTATATAAGCTAATGGAACTAATCCGACGGCATCGAAAGCACGCGTCACAAAGCCTTGCCTGTACATGATTGGTCTAGTGATGATGGAACACATACAGAAACACAGCGAACACCATGACGGTGCCCCCTTGACACCGTCCGATTGGTCCCACCGGCACGTAGCATCGACTGCGCATGGACTAAAAGTGAAACGATGTGTAGAGCTCTTGCTATCGGGGTTCAATTTTCTTCAAATTCGGGGGTGTTTTTTCTGGGAGTATTTTTTTTTTCTCCACAGATTTAGTGTTTTTTGGTGTCGACTTTCAGTGGCGGACAAATAAATGGCTTTTATCGAGGCTAATGTCGAAGCCAATAGCACACGGGGACAGCCCAACCTCCAGGGAAAACGCGCAAGACTCGGACACCTGCAAGAAGACTTAAGGATCGATTGGAAAAGGAAACGAAATAAGGGGTGAGGTTCTGAAGAAAGCAGGAGTGTAGCTTACAATTTGGTGGGGATGTGTTCTGGGTGAATGCAAAATAAAGCTGGAGATCAAAAATTTCCTTTCCGTCGAGCTTGGGTTTCCCTCATTCAAAGACAGCTCCCATTCGGGGCATTTCGGTCCTCCCGATTGTAATAAAACCAGCTCAGGCTATATTTTCAGAGTTTGCCGGTATTTTCCAAACTGCGTGACAACTCTTCTGCCGTCTCATGCGTGAGGCCATATACCATAAAACCTAGTAAAGACGTCGTTAATCTGTCAGTCGATCGTTCCTTGACAACGGCTCGAAAAGAGACCGAAAAACAGTTCCAAGAATTTGCCTAAATTGGTGTTTTTTTTTTTTTTCTATTTTTGTTTTTCTATTGATAAACCCTTTCGAGAGATACTTCTCAGAATGTGCTGTGCAAAAGATTGGGTGAACCACCTGAGTCTGAAAAGCAAACCTTGGGCTGATATTCCGAGAGAGAGAGAGAGAGAGAGGCACTGCTGTCGACCAAACTTGGTGCAGGCTGCAAATTCAGGAAAATGCACCGTGTGCACATTTCCCGTATCTCGAGCCGCATGTTAGCGCCGTGAGAATAAGCCTCCAGAATCCCTTCGGGGGAAATTCGCAAAATTGCCGGAGCCAGTTCACAAGCCAAATTAATAAGTCATCGGAGAGACTTCAAATCCCATCCATATATTCGATGGGAATGCAGAACCGTGTAGTGGAAGGCAAAGTGTAGTACATAAGTATAAGGCATTGATGAAGATTCACACGTCAAGTGCTACTAGTGGATTCTGAGTTCCAAGGCGAATCGTGGTTTTGGTAAAATATTTTCTAATCAAATATTGAATAGTTTCTTGGAGCCTTTCACTATCATGTGTATGCTTAAATGAAAATTCAGTTGAACTCATGAAGGTTGTTCCCAACCTTTCACTTGTCCACTTCTAAGTTCGGTCAAAGGGAAGCTGAAGCGGTTTTGTATTTCAGAAAACACACCTAAATTGTTTTCCTTCGACCTCCAAAATCCAAAATATAGAGATTCTTTTTTTTTCTTTTTTAAATTTGGTGCATAAAGGCTGCAGAAAACCATTTTCAAAGTATCGTTGAAGTTTCCGGAGCGTGAAGTCACAAAAGGAGTTTTTGGAATCTTCGCTCTCATGCACCCTCAGCGCCTATCAAAGCCGTGCACACGCACTCTTGCTATTTTTAAAAAGGGCCTAAAAAGATGTCGCAACTGGTGCCAGTGTAAGGGAATATACCTGACAAGCTTGCAATTGCACGCGTGGCCATCGAGTGACATGCGCTTGGCGGCAAAACATCCTCTTGTGACGTAAGAACTGGTCAGAGGATTTTCGTGTTCTCTCGTGTTTAGTGACATCTTTGGGAAAAATGAACATGATATTCAGATTCATGGGATAAAACTATGCTAGAATCAAAATTTATATCTCCTTTTTTCAAAGAAGTGTTTCAGCTTCCCTTTAATTGTAGTATAGCATTATTCATGAACTTTGGAATCTAAACAACAAAATTGTTCCAGCTATCCTAATCGAGGGGGTTTATAAATCTGCTCGCTATATGCAAATATTTTTTTAAATTTCAAATTGGACAAAAATAACAACAACAACAACAAACTTTTGAATGATGAGCGTGGGTTGCCAAGACATTGCTGCCTAACTTATATTCTTCGCACTTCTCACCGAGCAACTGTTCACTGCAGGAAGCAATACCTGCAAGCTCTGGGGGTGTTCCTTCTCTGCAGTGCAGAGGTGCTCAGTATGAAGTGCCCTCAACAGGGCTAGCTTGCCGCGATCAACGATTCGAAAAGTATGAATATCGCAGTTCATTTTCAAGCAAATATTGAACAGCGCATTATTCAAAGCTACTATTCTAATATCCGCATAACACTAATATTTACCATGCAGTCCTGTTCCAAAAGCAAATAAAATCACCATCTACACTTAAGCTCCCAGCTTATATCCATATGCCCAATATGCCCCCGAGAAAGTATAATGCCCGCACTGCAATTTAATGTTCGTCCTGAGGTGTTGCCATACGCTCGCTATAAAACAAGATGAACACGAAGATTGAGTTTCATTGCATGCCTTGCACTTTCGTAGAAAGATGCAAACTTTTTCCAAAAGACTCATCCTTCCATCCGCGGTCCGAAAATTATGCACCATTGCGGAGCAGCCAGCGATACGAGACGTCCGAGTCTAAATAACCTTTCTCGAGGTAAACATGACGTAAACGTTAGCACTTGTGCCCATGCAAGCTTGGTACTGTGCCTCGAGTCCACCACCGAGCAACACAGTGCAATCCACATACAGTGTCATATATAACAATGTACCGCTTACAACGATCAGTTCCTAGAGTTTCTAGACCAGAAATGCTCATTTTCTAGTTCAGATACAACAATGACCAGTTATAAAGATTTTTGGGTTTTCTCCTTATCGTTCTAAGTGAATTGCACTCTATTTCATGATCTTTCGACAGAATGCGGTGCTTTCAAAGAGGCCCATCGGTAATGCCACACTTTGTGCGATCAACAGTACGCACAATCGACGAAACACCTCAAAAACTTGTTTGTTCCACAATCAATGCCCGAATGAAGTGAATTTCTCAAAGCAAACATTCCATACTAGCATTCCACACACACCTGTAGTAAGCAGTGTCTTTCATAATGCACTCACACTTCACTTTGCTGTCACTTACCCCAGCGTCACTGCACACGGTATCACAGTGAAATGTCAGCACTAGAAGACTGCCCAAGAAAGAGCAGCAGGAATCGTCTCGGCTGAACTCAACCGCGCAATCCACATTCACACTCCTCCGACTCGATGGACTGCGATTGATGCTGCGACGAAGGCCTATGGTCTGAACTTATGAGCTGCATGGCAGTCTAAAGCAAGAAGCCTAAAACCCTCCCATTCACCGTTCAGTAGCTTCAGAGGAACACTCGTGCGGGAAACTAAACTGCAACTGCAATGAAATTACACATTTTCCCGTCGCTTCTTTTCTTGGAGAATAAATTGCAAGGAAACAGCTGGATGGACAGCTTGACTTCCAAAAGTAGCCAACAAAAATAAATTTCTTAATAAAGCTAATTATGAGACCGATAAGGGCTAGCGAATTTTCGCTTTTCAGCATTTATGCAGCAAGAAACTTAAGGGATGCTTAGCTGGATTTCAAGATTGTCTTTTCGTGGCACAAACTCAACCGCCACACCCTAAGCATCCTACGAAACCCGAAATTACAATTGTGCGCAGCCTTTTTCACCCTTAAATATGGGCGAAAAAGCGTGAAACTACCCTTTTTTGGAGAAATCGGAAAAAGGGTCACGTCTTGTCATTTGGTCGCAATTTTAAGGGCAAGAGAGGCCATGTGCTAAACCTTAAAGTGACGTGGCATAAACTAAACCGACGCACCCTAAGCATCCTACGAAACCCGAAATTACAATTGTGCGCAGCCTTTTTCACCCTTAAACACGAGACCAAACAGTGTGACAGATACCCTTTTCCGGAGAAACCCGAAAAAGGGTCGCGTCTCGTCATTTGGTCGCATTTTCAAGGGCAAGAAAGGCCATGTGCGACTAATTTGAGGTTTTAGAGGAGGCTTATGGCGCATAATTCAGTCTATACCATAAAAAGACGATCTTGAAATCCAACTTGGTGCACCTTCAATTTAAAAAAAAAAAGCTAAATCTTTGCTCAATCACTTTTCGGGGTAACGTTCTGAAATACATCAGCTATAGTCCAGGTGCAGGTTAAGAATACTGGGACAAGCCCCTCCCTCCCTCCCTCCCCCCCCCCCGCCCCACAGAGGCCTCCACTCTTTCCACTTTAGCAGAGCGAACATTAGAGAGCGGGTGAGCACACAGGTGAATGCGCCCTTCTCTTAACCTGCGACTGACTATAGGACCATAACAGTGTCATAACAGTGCCAAAAGATCAAACATGTGTGGTAAGTAGCCCAGAGGAGTCATCAATCTTTTTTTCCGCCTCCGGTGTTCCTTCCCAAAAACTAGCGAAATGCTATGATGTTATAAAACCAGTTTAAGTCTTTAAGGGGCGAGCGGTTACGCCCTCGGATTTAGCAAGATCCGTTCATTGAAAAACTCCCCTTCCTCCTGCCACCCCTCCTAGCTTCGACCTGCGAAACCAACAAAGAAAAAAAATGAACGCTTCTCACGACAGTAAGAGGCTGCAGAATGTGAAAGACTGTCATCAAACAATATTCCGGCTGCCGTTTCTAAGCGCCAGTCCCGGTATGCCGTCGCAATCGCACCTGGCCGGAGCGCACGACTGTTCTCCTTTGTGCAGTGCTAGGCCTTCGATACTTCCCTTTATGAGCGATGACGACCAGTTTTCAGGAGAAAGCAGATTCCGCGAGAACGAGATGGCATCTTTCGATTCATCCTGCTGCTGCGCGCAGCCGTTCGCTTCACGAAACTTGTGCCGTCACGCAGTCGGAGCTTCAAAGGATGATGGTACTTCTATTAAGCACAAAGTGCTTGTCACAGAACTTTAGTTAAAACTAATCGGATGCCTTGCGTCAGAAAAGTCCACGTATGCAAGGAGTGCCGCAGCCTCCGGGCTCGCATATCACGTTTCGTAACGTGCCTATGAGAAAGAGACCGGCATTGGTTTTTTCTTTTCATGTGTGCATGCATGGTGTTTTGCTTTACACTTTTGATTTTCAGTAAAGAAAGAACAATAAAATACCACGTTCTCTTACTTTTGTCCCACATATGGTCGCTCCCCAATCAATGCTGCCGATTAGTTTCCTTGGCGGCCTTGCTGCACGAATGTTTAGAGAGCAGCAAGTTGGTGGCGTCTCGTGCAACCGTAAGCAGACGGGTACCGCAAAAGCAGATTAGAGTCCTTAATGCGCATCACGCGGTAGTGTGAGGGAATATAAAGTAAACTAAGTTATGCATTTGATTAAAACGCAAATACAAAGAGCTATACCTCGATTAGTTTGAAGACAGGCGTCTCAAGACCATAAACGCTTATCGGTGGGTTCGATTAACTTTTCAAGGTTTGTGCAACCGCCTTGTGATTGTATTCGATTTTCATGGCCTCAGCAGTTTGGAGTTGTCGTCCACTAAGCTCTCGTTTCATTTTACAAAGCAAATGTTAGTTGCCTGGGGTTAAGTGCGAGGCTGTAAGGTGGATCTTGTCACATCTAACTCTAATATTTATTCAGCAATTTGATGTCAAAATTGCTGTTCTGGACTGGTTGAATAAAACTGGAGGGCGTTTTTTCTGCATGGGCATCGCAAAGTTAATCATACATTCCAATCAAATATTCCAATGCTTTTATGCAACTATGTGAAAAAAATTAATGAAGGTCATACCTATAGACGAACATATGCAACGCAAGCATTTCTTCATTTTCGTGTTTGATTAGAAAGTGTACTTTACTTTCTAATAAGCCCAACTACACGAGCGCACACCAGTGCAATGTTCATGGGAATGGAAAGGAAAAGGTGTAGCAATAGAACACAGCAACCATCCGCGAGTTCTGCACCTTAGGGCACACTTCGGCCGAATGTGATTGCGAGTGCATACCCAAAGACTCCAATAGAACTCTCTTCATGGCCAGCTGACAATGCCGACGTCAAGTAGCAAGGGCACAATAATGCACCTCTAGACACCTTTCTTTACTTTGGGCTGTCCTCCTACGTTCCTACAACATTCATGCAGCATCATTCTTGTAACGCTTCTACAATGTTACTGCAACATCGATCCTGAAGCATATCTACAACGTTCCTTCAATGTTTCCGAGATTCCTGCTACGTTCCTCTAATGTCCCTTTGTTCCTGCAATGTTCCAGCAACATTCATAATGTTCCTACAACATTCCAGCAACCTTCCTCTAATGTTCCGACAAATGTTCCGCAACCTTCCCGGAATGCTCCAGCGACAGTTCCACGACGCAACAGCAACGATCCTACAAGCTTCCTGCAATTCACCGGCAACGTTCCTGCAACGTCGTGTCTGCAAGGTTCACTTCCAGGTGGCCCTTCCACTTCGGGGCGACGACGACGCCTGGTTGCTCGCAGCATTGAGCGACGAGTCCGGCCTTCCGCGGGGCGTCGTCGATGGCGACCGTCAGGAGTCGGGGGTCGGCAGGAGGGGCCTCCGAGACGACGTCGACAGGGCGGGCGACGCGTTTGCGCTCGACGACGTCTGGTTTCCGGCACGGATGCGGGCGCGGATGCGCTCCAGTCGTGCCAGCGTGCTTGGCAGCGGCGAGCCCGGCGGAGCGCCGCTGCTTGCGCTCCCTCCGCTCGGCGTGCCCAGGGCGTTCATGTAGTCCGCAATGAGCAGCGTCAGCTCCAGGATCTGGAGCGGACAGAGAGAATGGTGGTTGTCGCATTCAGAGTTCCATGGATCGAACAGCAACGGTCACGGCGCACGGAACATGTCCTTGACTAGTGTGTTTAGCGTCACGTACCACCCACTATTTAAAACGCAGTAAATACAGCAGTGGGTGACACGTTCCAGGCACCATAGTTGTACTGCGCCAAACTAGACAACTGGGTCACCATACATTAATAAAAAGTCTATTTTACCTTTTAAAAAGTATATTGATTTAGAAATACTGTAGGCTCTCATTAATTCGCACTCCACGAGGTCAAATTTTGTTGCAATTATCGGAAGTTTCCATTATCAAAAATTCATCTAAATCTGATGGAAGATAAAATCGCCTTTTTGAATTTTTTTAATATGTATGGCTGCACATACAAAGCAGATATTTGATGATTTCCTCTACATAGACCTACTGATCATAAGCAGGTATGCCTATGTGAAACATTTATGAAATCTAGGACAACTTTATTTATCTCTCAAGAATGATTACCGTGGACTGTTTAGACAGCGCATAAAAACTCGGAACAAAATTAAGTTTGTTCATCACACCAAGTAGTTGTCCAATGTGGACTATTAAAGGGGCCCTGCAATCATATTTAAGTGTCTACCTTTTTTGCGGTCCACGTCTCTTGGGGCTCGGGCAAGCCAGCGGGCACGGAGAGAGGAACTAAATATATGTGCGTCATATTTTAACTGGACGACACGAAAACCTCCTCCACCTACGGGGGCGACCCGCGGTGCCCAAAGCGTGCGGTATGTGACCTCTTTGGTCCTGGGCTTACTACTGGTCAGAGCCACTAAAAGCTTTATCTTCGTCGAAATACAAAATACAATTGAACCTCGATTTAACGAAGTCACCAGGACCCACTAATTATTTTGTTAAATCGGGAACATAAAATCGAATTTAGTAAAATTGAGGTTCAACTGTATAAGTGGCACGAGCAATTTCAATTATTTATAAAAGTAGTTATCGTTCAGTATTTTACATAAGAAACAAATGCAGTTTATAAAGTACGGACACAAGAAATGACCCGTCGACATACCTCCCACCAAGCGGTGGAAAAGGCTGCGCATACTAGAAAGGAATACGGGATCAGGCACCAATGAGCGGCAAGCGTAGGAAGGTCCCAGATGTACACGGCGGCGCTGCAGTTGAGGATCCGACCAGTTCCGAGCGTTCCGAAGGCCTTCAGCAAGCAGCTTTGGCTTGCGGTTTGGCCCTTTGGCAGTATGGCAGCGCGAAGTGGCTCCCTTTCTGAACTGATCTTTATCCCGTGTTTGCTGTCGTTTGTGGCCAATGAAGTGTCATGCCGAATTAGTCTTTAATCGCGCAGCAAACGCAATGTGAGCCGCCCTGGCTGCCCAGTTCACACAGCCTATCCAGAACATGCTTTAGTGGCGCTCTCTTGAGCCGTCGACACGGAGTGCAGCAGCCGTGACCGCTCGCTGAGCTCACTGACCCCCACTAGTTCACGGCCACTCAAGCAACCAATGCCTTCATAAAGGAGCTTATTTTTTTTGCTTGTCTTTGTAATATTAATTTGCCTATAACTTATCAAAAAAAAGCGAAATTCGAGAAAAGAAAAGTTTCATTAAGTTACTACATTCAGTGCACTCAGGTTTGGTGCAAATTAAAAACCAGCAAAAAAGTCCTTGCAGGGCCCCTTTAGGCGGGGACACATAACGAATGAAAACGGGTGCCATGCAGCAGTTTTCATAGCAACTTGCACGGATCTTGTGACATGGACCTATACCATGTCGTGACGTCACAGTGTCCGCGCAAGTTGTTATAAAAATTTCCACGTGGTGCCCATTTTCATAGCACACGAGTGCCCTGCATGAGCCCCGACAAGTATGCTTCTCACCCACACCGATGCACTGCAAAGAAGCACGACCCGTGGAAGGAAGCTGTGCAGGTGTTGCCTCTCTGCAGTTCACCAGTGCTCAAAAAGAAGCGCGCTCAACAGGGCCGAGAGAACAAAAAGTATGAACTATTGTACAAACTGGAATTAGGTCAAACCGGAATATAGGTCGACCCCCAAATTTACGAGTTGCAAAAAGCAAAAAAAAAAGTTTTTATGGCAAGAAAATGCAACCTTACCTTGGTAACAAAATTGGCCAAGTATACGGAAGGACGAGAAAACACGGCACATTTATTTAATTGCTTTGCACGCAATAAAACAGGAAGTGCATGAGCATTACTACTCAGATTCTTCAGAACCTTCGTCCGACGACGAGTTCGCTAATGCGATTCAAAGGGACCATGCCGTCCCTTTGAATTCTGCCCTCGAGAGCCCGGAGGCACGAGCGACCTCGACGGCTTTCGTACGGATGCACTCTGACGTCACAGGTAGCGATCTGGCGCGCAGATCCCAAATAAATTTTGCCACCTTTTTTTTTCCAATTTGGGGTACACTGCAGTCCTTCCACGAAACGGAGTTTTCTTCGCCGTGCTGCACGCCGCAAGTTTTCGTCTCTGGCCTTGCCAGTAGCATATGCTTTTCTCCGATACATCAAACCCTCACTGCGCTGCAAGATTCCTGTAGATCTCTGCATAGGCAATGGCTTTCTTCTTGAAGTCTACCGTAAACTGCCTTTTAATTCCGCTCATTATCACTCCAGAAGCGGCAACGGTAGATGTAACAAACCAAGGAGCACAAGAGAAAATGAATCGTGACCATTGTGACAATTGGATAAGTGCTAGGTGATTGCAAAGAAAAAAAAAATGGCGGTTTTAGCCACCCAGTGTTGCGACATTACCGTAGAATACCGTGCATCCGCCCATTCCCCACGTTAAGCGCCCATTTCCAAATTGGTAAGATCTGAGAAAATATGCTCAATACATTGATATGTAAAATTGGTGACCGGACAAGCGCCCATCCCCCATTTTTTCGCGATTATCTCGAAATTGGGAGTGGGCGCTGGCCAGGTATTTTACGGTATCTTTGTGTTTCCCCTAATGACCGTGATATAAGACAAAAATCAACTTTCTGAGGTCCATAATTTTTTTAAAAATTCGACCTACATTTTGGTTTATATGGTACATGAAAATGCCGTTTGAATTGAGCGGCTTATGAATACATTAAAAACATAGAAGTAAAACCAAAATTTTCAAATTTGTGTGAAATAACCAGAAGTATGAAATATCTAACTTTGAATTATCGCGAGCGTTTACAGTATGCTGTAGTTACGTTCCCCAACTTTTGAAGAGTATTTAAAAAAAGTATCACTTGTGAATGCATAACAGTTATCTTGTTATCAATTATTTTCAGTGCGTCGAAAATAGAAGAAAGGCACAAGTCTGGACACTGGACTCATATTTCAAGCTTCCATGGTTTCAGTATAAACTGCATTTTGTGAATCTATCAATGAATAAGAAAACAAGTAGAGGCTGGCTTAATTTTTCTCAACAAAACTTCTTCAAAATTTTCTTGAGAACTACAGTCCCTTTGAAGGGACCACAGTAAAAAAAATATATGATCTGGAAAGATATGGTAACCGGTAACACTTTGGGAGGCTTAGAGATAAACACAGAGGAAACAACTCTAAGATGGCAATTTATATTTGGCGGAGGCGTGAAATAATTATATTTCTGAATCCGACAGCAAAATCGGCGACTGAAATTGGATGTCTTTAAGTCGCATTTCCATCGTGCTTTGCAATGCGTCTTTTCAAAACAAAAACGTTAGTGAATGCAGATCCGTGGACTGCGCGCCACAAGATGCCAGGGCACCGCTCCCCGTCGGCATTAAACGGTCGCGCATCGCGGATGCTACAGCGTCCTCGGTTGAGAGGCCACTAGAGGGACTATGGGTAAGAGAGCCGTCCCACCTTGGGCTTGGGCATGACGAAGAGCAGGCGCTCCGTCAAAGACTCCGAGTCGTCCGGGCAGACGACCAGCATGAAGTCGTCCCTGCAGCCGCCAAAGGTCATCACCGAGGAGTATGGGTAACGAGCCCACGGTTGCTGCAGGGGAGGTCGGAAAACGAGAGAGTGTCTCTGAAGTCGCATACTCCGCCAACCTGGCTATAGTCGTTGACAAGACGAGAACGAAAAGGTGCCTCTTTTGAATGCCCGGCAAGCGGCTTGCACTCGCTGCCTTCTGCCGTTCGGGCTCAGGAGGCGCGTCATCGAAGGCTGGAAGCTCGCACCGGAGGCGAGATGACTGGAGCTCCTCCCGGTCATTTTCATCTTGTCAGCGACTGTTGATCATTGCAGTTGTGCAACTCCGTTCAGAAGAAGGTCTTTCTCACGGCTCGCCCGCCAGGCGGCGCACGCTGAGGTTTGGGGAACGCTGCCACCGTTGCCGGCAGCCCATCTCGGCGCTCTCAAGTGACAAACTGTTTTCGAAACGTACACGACTATTACGCGTTTCTAAAAATTGCTCGTTTAGAAAATGAGGTTCTTCCTGCATAATACCGCCGGTATTGAAAAACATTAAAAATCCTCGTCCGCCAAAGCTTCGAATTGAAGCCCTTCTGCGTGCGAAGCACATATACGGTAGATTTACCAGGCTTCGTTGAGCCGCCGACAAAGAAATCTCGGAGCGTTTCGCCGCATTGCTAGAAAGGAAGAGGAAGTAGGGTTCAAGCTCGCGAGGCCCATGCACCTTGTGTTTGGCGAAACGTTGCTTCAAATGGTTTGGCGGATGCCTTTGTAGTCGACCTTCCCTCAGTGTGATAAACCCACCGATTTGTCCAAGGTCTTACAACGTTTCGATGCCCGGAGCTCGTGACGTGTGGTTGCCGACCAACACTCACGAACGGCGTGCGTATGACGGCAGTGGCCAAACCGGCGAGCATGAAGCGTGACCGGGAGAGGCTCACCATGCAAGAGCAATCCAGGAGGGAGATGCCGTCCTCGGTGACGGCCAGCCAGATGGTCTGCTGCTCTTTGGCCTTGATCTGCAATGGCGGACGACGCCACTGACAACGGCTGCCGCACCAACAGCAAAAGTGTACCCACGCTCGCGTTAAAAAACAATGATCGTCAAAAAAAAAAATCTCTGCATGATTGTTTAGAGCGGGGGTTCTTGAAAGTTTCTAACCTTGAGGAACCCCTCCTCTTTGTTGGAAGTATGAAAAGGGCGACCTTTCAACATGGAACCAGGCACGCAACAGCCCGCTCTTTAATACACTTCTTCCTCTTCCCTCGTGTCGGCAAAGCCGACACGAGCGATGAACTATCTCACACATCTCCCCTACTAAGTAAACTATCTCACACATCTCCCCTACTAAGTCTCACATCGGCAACGTTCATTGTTCGGGATACCTCTTTGGTGGACGAACACATCTTCCACTCCTTGTGTAGGTGTGATTGTTCTCGGCGGAATGAGGTCCAGGCTCCGGTTGCTCAGTTTCGTCTCTTTGCACATCCTCGTGTACCGGTACTATTTCTGGCCTGGGAATCTGACTTGGTAAAGGAATCAGGTGTGTTCTGTTTCTGCGAATGGGCTCTCCGGCGTCAGTGTCAACCCAGTAAGATCTGGGCTCATTTGCATTGCTTTCGACGACTCCTTGTCGTTGCAGGTCCACTACCCACACGTCGGTTCCTTCGTCAAGGTCGACCAAGTCCCTGACCCCATGCCTACGGTCGAAGTCTTGTTTTTGCTTTCGTCTCTGGGATGTTTCATATGTTCTTACGCTGCTAAGATCTGGAAGGCAGGGAACAAGGCACTTGGATGAAACAGGAATAGTTGTTCGCAACCTCCTGCCCATCAGGAGTTCTGCCGGAGAGTACCCATTTTTCAGTGGACTTGTTCTGTATGCCAACAGGGTCTTATACGGGTCTCCAGTTTTCTTCAGTGACGTCTTTATTATTTTGACCGCGGCTTCTGCCATTCCGTTGCTTTGGGGATATCGTGGACTCGAAGTAATGTGGCGAAAGCTGTACTCTTTTGCAAATTTGTCAAATTCGGCACTTGAAAACTGGGGTCCGTTGTCAGATAACACCACGTCCGGTATCCCATGCCTCGCAAAAATGGACTTGCAGTGATTGATCACACTTTTTGACGAGAGGCTGGCAAGGCGGGTCAGTTCTGGGTAGCGTGAGAAATAATCAGTTACGATTAGCCACCAGGCTCCATCCCAGAAAAACAAATCCATCGCTACTCTTTCCCATGGACGTTGTGGGAAATCTGTTGGCAGAAGAGGCATCTTGTGATTGGCGCTCTGTTTGAGGCACACGTGACAGTTTTTGATCAAACGTTCTATGTCTGAATCGACTCCAGGCCACCAGACAGAGTCCTTCGCTCGTCCTTTGCATTTGTCCATCCCGAAATGGCCTTCGTGAAGTTGGCGCAGGACTTGGTCGCGCATCGATTCCGGGATTATCACTCTTGACGTGTATACTAATACGTCGTCAACAATTGAGATGTTGTCTTTGTTTTCCCAATAGGGTTTGAGATCCAGCTCCACATCTCTTCTTCTCGGCCACCCTGTTTGAATGATTTTCTGAAGACGCATGCACACTTTGTCTTTACGTTGTTCACTGGCGACTTTTTGAATACTGTATGTTGTCAGAGGCATAGAAGAGGCGACGTGTGTAATGTAGCCGTCAATTTCATTTTCGAGCTCGAAAGGTTCGGATTGTAAGATAGGAGACCTTGACAAAGCGTCGGCTGCAGTGAGATCCTTGCCAGGGACGTAAACAATCGCATACGTGAAACGCATGAGTCTCATGCGCATCCTCTGTAGCCTCGGTGTCAGGTCATCGAGCGCTTTGGACCCAAAGAGTGAGACGAGGGGCTTGTGGTCAGTTTCAAGAGTGAAGTTTCTTCCCACGAGGTAGTCTCGAAACTTCTCGCTGGCCCATACGAGGGCCAAGCCTTCCTTCTCGATCTGTGCATATCGGCGTTCAGTGTCTGTTAGGAGTCTTGACGCGTAGGCGATCACCTTGAACCACTCTCCTTCTTTCTGGCGTAAGACAGCACCTAGACCGTATGCCGATGCGTCAGCACTGACAACTGTTTCCTTGCTTGGATCGTAGATGCCTAGAACTGGGTCTGATGAAAGCATAGATTTCCACCGGTCGAAGGCAAGCTGTTGAGGTTGATTCCAGACGAAGTCGTGCTTGGTGCTTAGCATCGACGATAGCGGTTCTAGGAGCTGTGCACCATTAGGCACGAAGCGCGCCAGATACGTTGCCATTCCCATGATGCGTCGTAACTCCTTCTTTGATGTTGGATTTGGCATCTGCAGAATAGCTGACAGCTTTGCTGGATCTGGACGAACTTGATTGTTCTCAATCACGTGTCCCAGGAAAGAAATCTTCGTAACGCTGAAGAGGCATTTCTCTCTGTTTAGTGTGATCCCCGCTTGAGTGAGACGCTCCAGGACTGCTCTTAGATGGCTATCGTGTTGATCTTTTGTAGATCCCCAGATCAGGACGTCGTCCATATGGCACGCCACTCCTTCAAGACCCAAAAGAACATCGTTCATTCTTCTTTGGAAGTGTTCTGGCGCCGAAGAAATTCCGAACGGCAACCTGTTAAAACAGAACCTTCCAAAAGGTGTTATGAATGTAGTCAAGGGCTTGCTGTTTTCACTTAAGGGGATTTGCCAAAACCCCGAGTTAGCGTCGATTTTCGAGAAAACGGTTGCCTTCTGCAACATTCCCAAAGAGTGTTCCACTGATGGGATCGGGTGCCATTCCCTCTGGACGTACTTGTTCAGTTGCGTAAAGTCAACGCAGATGCGAATGTCACCCGAGGCCTTAGGGACCACTACCATCGGGGCGCACCACTCCACGGGTTCTGTCACTGGTGAAATGACTCCCAGATTCTGCATCCTCTCAAGCTCCACTTTTGTCTTGTTAAAAAGAGGCAGAGGGACCCTGCGAGGTGAAGTCAAGGCAAAGGGCGTCGCATCCGGTGCAAGCTTTACGTCGTAGTCACCCTCCATTGTGCCGAGACCTTGAAAAAGGCTGGGAAAATCTTCCTCAGGGTACAGTCCACGCACCTCGCAGATTTCAGAGAGTACTTTGAGTTTTTCTATAGCTGGCTTTCCAAGCAGCGGTGTGTTGAGGCCACGCAGAATGTAAACTTCCTCTTCGCTACTGTAGTTTTTGAACGAAAGGTTCATGCTTGCGACGCCTAGAACGTGAAGCGACTTGCCGTCGGGCCCCTGCAGCTGGCGTCTCGGCGAGTGTAGAGTGCGGTCTTTGAAGAGACTCCTAAAAAGGTCTTCGGGGATCACCGTCTCATCTGCACCGGTGTCTATCTTGAATAGAACCGGTTGGCTTTGGACCAATATTGACAATTCCCACTTTGAGGCTCCAAAGTTTGATAACGTTCCGAGAAATCCTGGCTCTTGCTTCCCATTGTTCTTCGTTGCGGTGGCGGGTTTCGAGGCAGTCATTAACTGTCCTGTTGAGACGAGCCCTTCTTGTTGCTCGGTGACATTTCTAAGAGAAGATGTCGACCGACAAACCGTCATAAAGTGTCCTCCTTTTCCACAACTCCGGCACACCGCGTCTTTTGCTGGACATCTCGATCGAGGGTGTGTTTCGTGTCCGCACCAGATGCAGGATCGTTCTTGAGCTTTGGTGTCGTGTTGGTAACGTTTTGATAAAGTTCTGTCCCAAGCGACTGCAGCCTTTTGCGGCGCAGTAAATTTCCTTCTGGTGTGTATCTGGTCTACTGATTCTGTGTTTTCTGGGAATCGTAGCTCTTTCTGCTGTTGTCGGACTGTCTCATGCTGACGGGCAATTGTGAGTGCCTTCATCAAGTCCAGCGACGAGTCCAACTGTAGTTTTTCTGAAACTTTTCTGTCTTGCAGGCCCACGACCAAGCGATCCCTGATGAGTTCTTCTTTTAGCTCGCCAAAGTTGCAGGTGTCGGCTAATGTGTGCAATGCCGTCGCAAAGTCTTCCACTGATTCACTCTCTCCCTGTGTTCGGGTATTGAATCGTGCTCTTTCGAAGATTATGTTGCGTCTTGGAAAGAAATAGGTCTCGTAGTGGCCTAACACGACTTCAAACTTCTTAGCGTTCTCAGGACTTAGCTTGAAAGTGTTGAAGATGTCCTCCGCTTGCGTTCCCATCAAGTAGACAAGCGTGTCGACTTGCTTTTCTTCGGTAGCAGCTTGTAATCCCGAGGCTGTGCGGTACCGAAGAAAACGTTTCTTCCAAGCAGGCCACTCGTTTGGAGTGGTGAAGTTAAATGGGTCGGGTGGAGCTATTTGGAACGACGCCATTATAGAGCTGATGTCTGATTGCGTACCTTGTATTAGAGGTTGACCAGAACTGTTCCGTGGCAGCTGCTTTGCGGTCGCTTCGGCGTCTGAAGAGCCGGTTGTTTCGCAAGCTGAGGGATTATGCATGGCCGGATCCCACTTCTGACACCATGTTGGAAGTATGAAAAGGGCGACCTTTCAACATGGAACCAGGCACGCAACAGCCCGCTCTTTAATACACTTCTTCCTCTTCCCTCGTGTCGGCAAAGCCGACACGAGCGATGAACTATCTCACACACTCTTCCTTGAACAGCAACTGAGGAGCCCGTCCCAGCTCGGGTATAGATGCAGTAAAGCAGTAGAAGCCATAGAAGCTACAAGCCATAGAAGCTTGTGGACATTGTAAGCAAGAATGCAGATAATAAGGAATGTGTGCACGTGCCTACAGATATGCATTTGTGAGCGGCTCAGATCTGCTAAGACGGTAGCTAAAATGAAAATAAACCCTACTTTGAGACGGTCGACGAACCCCGGGTACCCTGAAAAATCTTTGCATTCTCAGGAACCCATTTGGAAAACCTACGGTTTAGCGGGAGGGGTCTCCAGACTTTTAGGCTCGGGGGCCAGATTTGAAATCTGTTGCAGTCTCGAGGGTGAAAAATTAATTGGTAAACAAAAATCGAGGAGAAACTAAATAAATGAAACGAAAGAGAGGTTCCAATACAAACATTCAAGTTAGAGTAAACAAAATCTGAGGTGGTTTAATAAATTACACTTTATTTCAAAACACAATATTTAGTTAATTATGATCTCGCACGATATTTGCAAGCCAGAAAACCCACCGGGTATAAATAGAGGTGCAAAGGAAGTTTAGCTTAAGCCTCGTTCATACAGGGCAAAAGACTAATGAGGATGGTGGAACCCGTGATGACACTATGCACACTATCTATTGTTACACGGACACGAAATAGGTGGCTGAGAACGCTGATGCTGGGGATGACAAAGGGCAATATACGTACGGCATATATGACATGGCAGTATCAGCTAGGAATCAAAACGAGTACCATGCATTTGCCGAGTGTCACGGCACAGTTACTTTACGCACGCTTGTCTTTGCGCCAGTAGCAGCGGAAAGGCCTTCCTGGCCTTCCCACTATGGGCCAGAGTCTGGAGATTCCAGGTTTAGAGCACGAGTTCTCAATGTGGGTTCGTAACAACCCAGGGTATGGTACCCGGAACGGGTCTCTGACCGGTCTCTTTACCGCGTCCAAAAGAGTGGTCCCTCGACTTCCGCCCAACGACATCCTACAAGCATCGTGCCGTCGCCAGCTGCAATCCAGCAGTGGCGGTGCCTGTGGCATACACCCGTTCCCCCGCGAGTTACTCTTCGGCTCGACAGTCCACGAAAGCTTCGGGCAACGCTCGCGTTTGCTCGTGCTTTTCGCCGGCTATTTTACGACCGACCAACCGCCGGGACCGCGACGTCGGACAGCGTGGCACTCCGGCTTTTCCAGCGTCGTTTGTTTCCACTTTGAGACCGCGTTCAATGCACGAGCAAGATGGGACGCTAAACGCGCCGATTAGATTCCAGGCACCATACCCCGGGGTTCACCGAGGTTTCCTCGACCGTTCCTCGGGTGATTGCTACTTCAGAAGATCCAAGCCGTCGATGTGTGGCCGTTTGGAAGTCTGAGCCATCCGTCCATGCAAACATTCTTTAGTATGAGCATTTATAACATTCAGTGAGACAAAGCGCATGGAGCTTAGCCACTGCACATAGAAAGTCGTGCAGCTGGCATTACGTAGCGAAAATTTTAAAGAATTGTCTAGATGGTGTGGAGATAGAGCATAGTGCTGTGGACTGGGAGTGACTGGGTTCGATTCACAGTGGAGGACGCGTATACAGTGCAGTTCACTCATAACGATATATAGGTTATAACAATCAAATTTTATAGAAGCATCAATTTTTGCATTAGTTTATGTAAAAATAAACCATATATAGCGATGCATTTTTCCCCGGCATATCAGATACAACGATCAATAAATGATCGCATAGAACATGTTTACTACAAAAATTCAACAGAAAATGTGGCAAAGATTGTGCAATTCCGCAAAGAAACGACTGAGATCAGCGGATGCGATCATCACCAATGGGCCCCGACCAAATAGTCCACGAGTAGGCGCTGCGCGCGGCCTGAATACCTCGGCGCTATCATCATAATCATAACCGTAACCCCGTAACCTTGATGACTGCCCAGCCTGCCCAGCCTGCCCCTCTCGGCCCTTCTCTTCCCCGCGTCGCTGGCGTGAAAGATGGCTCCGACAAAGCGGAAAGCTGTCTCCTTCGAGGTAAAAAAGCAAATCCTACGTGATTCGCAGCCCTCCTGATCTCAAGATCACTTTGATGAAGGCCGTGCGTTTTGTGTACGGCGCGAGGTATGAAGTGAAGCAGACCACGTTCAAGACCTGTTTCAGGAATGCAGGCTTTGTAAGGGTGGACGATGTAAACAGTGAAAACGAAAGTGACGTTCTGGTGTGACTACCGTCAACGTACTCCAAAGGACTACCGTCAACGTACGTGCAGCAACTAGACGCGATGCGCACTGCAATAGTCAAGCTCCAGCTGCCACACAAGCAAGCGGAGATCTTGGATTTTTTTTAGCGTTCTTAACACCATTTCATTGTGTGCCTGCTGATGACCCTACAATAAAATTTTGTTTTATTGCGGTGCTTCTTCTGTGGTGTGATTCAGTGAACACTGGTGAGTAACCTTCTGCTTGGGGGACTATTTTGGGCAGTTTTCAGGGTCAGTCCAGATACAACGATAATCGGTTATAACGATTGGGCTTTCCGCATTTAATAATATTGTTATAAGTGGACTGCACTGTGTATCGATGTAATTCGGAGTAACTGCTCGTATACATTGTCTTGGTTACGCTGCCACAAAACCAAACCAGTTGCACCGACATGCTTCGCCACGGTCTATGCATGGACGGACAAATTACTGGGAGTGGGGTGTTCCAGTTAAGACAAGCTCGGTGGCGTTAGGTGTCAAATTTCAATGTTGGACCAAAAATGAGTGTTTGTCGGGGCTTATGTTAAAACAGAGTAGATCACTGGTCTCCCCCATCTACAAGGAACGTGCGTGCAACCCGAATACTCGGGAAACGTACCCAGTAAGAGAAGGAAATGAGATAAGGGGTTCCCAAAGAAAAAAGTAGCCTTGCCAACACATAATAAAACTGTAGATAAAAGTTTGTCTCTAGTGAGGCTTAAGTTTTTCTCATTTAAAAAATCAAGGTTTTCTGGTTTTCATCAATTTTCCTAAAACAAGTATATGCTGATGTTTATTTAGAAAGATGCTTGCTGCCGCCCGCTGTCGGCAGTCCCCTGCAAACTCACGGTTCTCCTCTACTTCTTTTCATCTCGCATCCTATCGTTATTTTTACTACTTTCTACAATGTGTGCAGGTTCTTACACATGTATTACGAATGGCTCTCAGAAAAAGAAACCTTTTTAGGCCTCATTCACACAGTCGGCGTTTCTCCCATCCTGTCACCGTCACAAGGGGCATTCCCGTCAGTGGAAAGGATTTTCGGCCCGGTTTTCGCCAAAAAGCTGTGCCGCGCCGGGTGCCGGGCGACGTAGGGAGCTGCTCTACGGCACCGGCGTCCCGTCGGAAGACGGAGTCACACCCCCATCGTAAACCGACGAATCACAAAATAGAAAAGCTTTGCTAAGTTTCGAAGATTTTTCATTGTTCGGTTACCAACAGTGAGCCAACACTTGTTGTGTTGTTTTTCTTGTTCATTTTCGGCGGGAATTGCTGATAGCAGACACAAATCCTTAATTTACAAAAAAACAACAAAAAGAAACATGCACACTAATGTTCAGGCACAATTATTCCTGGATTTTGTAATTTAAGTTGAATAAATAAGCTATTCGATCCAATCCAATCCTGCCATCGTGGCCGTCGTCGCTTTGCTTGCGCGGCCTGTTCGGACACCCTGCCGTCGCGTCCCCACCCCAGCGTGCTCCCATGACGGTACCAGGATGGGAGAGGTGCCAGCTGTGTGAATGAGGCCTTACCCGATCGCTCTGCGTTGCTGAAGAACAAATACACGCACTACCGGAAGTTCACCTGGCCACCCAATATGAAGGCTCTGGTTAGGAGCTGCACACACACCTTGTCAAAGTCCGACGTCAAGGAGACACAGTACCCAGCACTAGTTCCGGCACCTGTGGTTTTATCTAAACTCAGCTTGGGTGCACGACACAGACAACTACTAAGACTTTCTCCGTCCGAAGGCTTGCAATGCCTAACCACCCTTTTTTCCGCCCCCCCTTCTTCCTTTTCTTTCTCCGCTGGCTGTGAGGCGAGGATTCTTCGTAATCTGGCGCGAACGCCACAGTGGGACACACACAAACACACACACGCACACGTGGCCGCACGCACAGCCCCGTATGGGTCGGGAAATTATTCCGTCACACCAGTACCGAGGCAGAACCCTAGTCGTAGACCGTTCCGACTATGTCCGAAGATGAAAGCGGGGGCGGGACGGAAAGGAATGCTCTGAAGTGCTCACCCTGGCACTGAAGAGCCTGGCTCCGCAGAAGGACCACTTGCGGACACAGTTGAGGTAGATCCGGACGCAGTCGAAGACCGGCTTTCCCTTCAGTGCGGACCACCTCTCTCTGATCGCCTCCATGGTGCACCTGTGTCAAAGTCTCCGTTGAAAGGTGTCTTCATACTCAATTCGGCAGTCCAGGGAAGAGATGAAGGAGCAAATTCTAGGGGAGAGGACAACGTGCAACGAGATACCGGGCACGTTCGGTTTACCTGCACCAGTCTACACCAGTGCAGACACGGCCAGGCTAGAGTGAAAAGGCGCAATCTCTGACGGCCCTTGTATGGGTGGTACTTTCTCCCTCCCACCGCCGCTCCGTAAAGTCGCTGCAACGTCGCCCCTCCTACGGCGCTTTAACTCCTTTTGAGGAGGCACAGCGACCTCAACGTGTTGGCCTCTTCACTCTGAGACCCAGTTAGAGGAATATCTAGACTCGTTAGAACCACAAATCTTGAGGCTGCCTGCCTGCAGGGACTTGGGCAGAACACAATTTCCTTTTCGTCGTCTCAGAAAACAATTTTCCATAATTGAGACAAAAGCTATTTTAATCGGTGCTCTGCAGTTATTTTGTACGAGTGCATTGGTAGACAGTTTCAATCAGGGTGGTGGGAACAGTTGTAGAGGGTGGCTTGAGGAGTCCAGGAGGGGTGGCACGGGCCCGCCCCCCCATGGCTAGAAAAGATCCCGCCGCTTCTATGTAAGAGCTTAAAAGAAATGGTCTACGGTAGCTGGTACAGACGATCCAGCACTACATCCTTCTTGTCTGGGAGGTGTCAAAGAGCGTCTCACTTGTCCCTTCCGGGCTCCCGGTACTGCTTGGGGAAGAAGCGCTCCACGACCAGCTGCAGCTGCTGCGGTGGGTTCAGCTTGGGCGTGCTGCCGCTGCCACGGGCACGCTCGCCGTTGTAGTCCCCAAACTCGATCTGCAACGGTGCAACAGGCAACGTGTCGGCTTCGTCGGGGATCTGATCCGTTGTCTACCGGAGCAATGTTTTGGACCATTTTCGCACATGCGCAAACACCGAGTGCAGTACGAACCCTCAGCAAGAAGCGATACACTAAAAGTATACTACCGTAAATACCTGCATGATACAAACCCACACCTACTGCAAAATGCAATTCGAGACCAGCGAAAAGAAAGTATGATCCGCATATAATACGACCCAGGAACACGCAAGTCTGTGGCCTTTGCCCGCAGCAGCTCAGTGTTTACGGTGAGTGTAGAGCACGTTGTTCCTTGGCAAACCAATGGGTCCAGTTTGGTCTTTGCTAACTTTCCTTTCTTTGGCCTCCGGAAACGTTTTCTCACACTCTTGCACGCGAAAAGGGCTCGTTTCGGTCTCTTCCATCCACGAGTGCGGCCTTCGTTCACCACAAACCTTCACCCAGCTCTGCTGTTGCCTGCTCTTGGATGCGAAGATAACCTTTCTTTTAAATGCAGCCAAGTACCGCTTCCGCCATCACGCAGCACTGCAAGGCGTGTGGGGAGAACCAGAGATGTCACTCACGTCGGGAAGCAAAGAAACAAAAACATTTTGGCGATGCATATTGTGTGCTATCGCAACCGCGTGGCATTGCGAGCCAAGATCCTGGCGGTGCCAGAGCAGCAGAGGTGGATGTGGCACTGTAGAGTTAATATAATAATCTAGACCAATGGTTCTCAAAGGGAGGTCCATGAAGGCATTTTAGAGATTCGCGAAGCCCTGCCTGATCAGTTGAGCCTGGCAATAAAAGTCGTCTTTTTTCAGATTGAGAAGAGACGTTTCAATTTTTGGGTGAGGTTTCTCGTGTGTATGTCAATAAGAAAAGCGTACTTCACACTAGCCCTTAGATTTATTAATTTATTAAACCACCATCATAACTAACATATACCTCTTTCTTCCCCCCACCCCAAAAGCGGTCCTCCATCACCTTAGCCAATCCACAAGGAGTCCGCAGATCATCAATGGCTGAGAACCACCGACCTAGAGGGAAGGGTCCCACGCATTCGGGCCGCTTTGGAGCGGGCGGGCTATAGACGCGGACACTGGCAAACCCAGTTGGTGGTCCCGACGGGCCCATATTGCCAGTGACGCCTTTACATACGCAAAGAGGCAGGAAAACATCACTACGCAAGGTCTGTACCTAGTTCTTTTCTAGATTGCTTTGCAAAAAAACATTGGAATCGAGCACTGTATAAAATTAAATAAGATAGACAAGCACTCGAGCAACCTCAACCCGTCGTAGCAAAACGAACAAGCCTATAAACTTTCATCCGCCTTCCGGCTCCGTTCCTCCGTCGTTCTCTTTCTCATTCTTCCTCTCAAGACCACTGATGTCGGCACCCGAGTTTCGCCGTGTTCAGTTCCCGTCTTCAAAACCCCCCCGTGTGGAACAACCCTGTTATGCTAGAGGTCGTGCTCCATCTTGACAGTCCACGGAAACTTAAGCGGTCAGAAGTTAGCACACCATGACGACAGTGAAAATCGCGTTTGCACATGCTTTTTGATCGGCACTTCAACGAGCGACCGGCAGGATCGCGCCATCCGACCACACTCTTGCGACATTGTTTGCCGGCACTCGAGGACCACCTCAGATGTGTGGGCGGTATAGGAATGCCTCTACTGGTCGAAGACACGTTTCGAAAACTCCAGCGGCGCCGAAGGACGCTTGGTCGACATACCTGCGCCATGAGGGCGGCCAGTTCAAGGGAGAGTTCCTGGCTGAGGGGGAACCGGCCCTGCACCAGGTCCTCGTTGAGGTGGTAGGCGGTCAGGAGACGCTCCTTGTCTGTCTCGGCCTTGAGGAGCTGCCGGAAGCACAGCCTGCAAGACAGTCGCCGCGAGGCTACTGTCACCCTCTGCAGTGATGGAGGCCGTAGAGGACAGCGGGTTCCACAGAAGCTATCTAATTTCCATCTGGTCTTCCTCGTCGAGTAGACTACAATCCGCGGATTACGTCTTGGATTAGCTTTCACGAGGAAGTTTTGCCATAAAATCAAGAAAGGCCACCAGTCCGAACTGCCAAACATGCAACACCACATACCGTTGAGAAAGTGCTCGGTGGCTGGGGCTTAATTCAATGCTCCGTTAGGGCCACCGATACCCTCAGTGTCTTTTTATGAGACACAGGACTGGCACGGACCTTCTGAGACGTGAGATAATGTCAATCTAATCACTAGATCATCGTCCATATTTCCTCCCTCATCTCATTTCATCTTGCAAATCCTTTTCCTATCCCCTTCCCACAGTGTAGAGCAGTCTGCTAGAGCCATGCGCTCAGGCTAACCTCTTTGCATTTCAATCATTCCCTCACTCTCTCATAGAAGCTATTGTCACTCTTGTTGACATCAGAGGTCATAGAGGCTATTGTCGCTCAACTCTGACAATGGAGGCTATTGTCACTCTCTGTGACGTTGGAGGCCATGAGGCTATTGTCATTCTTTGTAATAATTGTTACCCTGTGATAAGTCACAGGCCATTGTTGCTCTGTGACAACAGGCTATAAAAGCTAACAAATTTTCTTTTAATAATACGGCTAATGTCGCTCTGCAACAATAGAGGCCGCAGAAGACAATAGATTTCATCAATGTGGTTGTCACTCTCCGTGACAACAACAGGCCATAAAAATAATTGTCCCTCTGCGACAATACACAGGTTTTTGTCACTCCGAGACAACAGGCGATAGAGGGTAATAGATTTCATAGAGGCTGCTTTCGCTTTCTAGGACAAGAGAGACTGTAGAAGCTATTGTCACCCAATGTGACAGCAGAGGCCATAGAGACAGTTGTCACTCCCTGTGACAACAAAAACCACAGAGGCAATTGTCACATATGAATGTAGAGGTCATAAAGGCTACTGTCACTCTTGAACGCTAAAGACTATACAGGCTATTGTCACCCCTTGTGACAACAGAGGCAACAGAGGTGATCGTAACTTTCTGTGAAAATGAAAGCCACAGAGGCTTTTATCACTCTCTGCGAAAATAAGCTCATGCATTGTAAAAAGCTGAGCCTGACAAACACATAAAGAGGTAAAACATCAAAAACTCCCGAACCCAACTCAAAACTCCCTCCCACCAACCTCAAGTGGCCTGCCCTCTTGTGTCACAAAACAATGCATGCAACTGAGCTCTCACACCCTACCGCTCCCACTGACAGGCAAAAATCTAAATCGCAGTCAGACCCGGTTCAAACGAAATCGATGGGAATACAAAATATGTACCCTATGTATGTATTTTATTATATCTGGCACACCATGGTCATCCAGCATATAGCAGAGACTAACATAACAGCTTCTGTCCTATTTTTGTCAATTTTCAATAGATTACAGTAGCATACACACGTGCAAGCACTAATGTGCCTAGAGGTCTGTTGCTTTCTCTGAATGCTTACATGCTGCAAAAAAGTGGTAAAATGGAAAGCTGTCCAACTCTGCCTTCGAAAGGCAGAGTTGGACAGCTTTTCGTTCAAATACATTAGAACCTTCTGCTTTTTGGCAGACGTGGAAAAATCATATAATCATAGAAACTGCAACCGTTGAGACAAAATTGTTATCAGCCTGACTACAGTTAGTATCTGATAAATGGTTTGGCTGCACACATAAAAAGAAACATTGAATGAGAATCCAAAGAGCTGCAGAAGACCTGTTCTTGCATTTATCATTGCATTTTCACTGAACAGTGCAGATATAAAATCTCGCTAATTGTGCAGGACACTACTCAGAAGGCTGTTCCACATACATGTAAGAGACCCCTATAAAAAAGTTAAAAGGTTTCTACATCGGCATCTTTCCTTATGAGTAGTTCAAATAAAAATACTAGAACACCAAAAGACGCCAGGGAAACATTGTTCTTTGCTGCTGTTTTTGTGTGGTCCTTGTAATCCTTTCTCAAGGTCTTTAGCACTACAATTTCATACTTAGGAAGCCAACTTCTAGACTGGCGCTTCTCAAACTTTGCGTCACTGCAGACCCCAAACTATTTTAGGGGTTCATTTTTGGACCCGCATTGAATATGTTTATATGACAAAAATGCATTGCATACGTCAAGAAACTTACATCACCGTACATCGAAGAAAGTTGAACTGGTCAGCCCGCCCGAATTAAAATCGCGTTCATCGTCGTTGGCATCGTGCGGACGAGCCCAAACAAAACGGTTTCACAGTGGAAGGCAAAAGTGGCAACACGTCCCTGAGCACTTCCTCCAAGAAGGCCTGTATAAAAAATGCCCTCACACTTAAAGAACTCAGCAAGAACGCACTGTGATTCATGAGAGCTCTATTGTAGCTGCATAAACGTTTGGTCTGTCGATTTTATCCCTCTTCAGTGCCTCACCCCTTTAAAGCAAGCCCCGAATCAAGTGGAAGACTCCACTAATGTCCCTGCAGACCACAAAATGTCCGCAGATCAGTTTGAGAACCGCTGTTCTTGAGTAATGACTCTGGCAATGCCAGTGAGGTGATTGGCCCTGGTCATTTTGGAGTACCTTTTGGAGGAGCAAAAAGCACTTTTGGAGCAGAAGCTCACACTTTGGTTATTCGTACCACTGGAAATATTATATGTTAAGATTTGTGTGTTGGACCATCTGTGAACTGTGAAAACATGCCTTGCTTTCACAGTTCTATGCAACCTTTTGCTAGCGTCAACTGCACGGCAGGTTCGATTCCTTCAAAGTGAGCTAGCTGTCTAGTATCACATAGAAGCAATAGGTGCCTGCTCCACTGCTTCATCTAATTTAGTTCTAATTAATTCTATAGGCAACGTATTCCTTCTAATCCAGGCATCCACAACGAGAGAAAAAGAGTGGAGGCTATCAACTCGCCTGTTCTTGTAGGTGAGCTTGATGACCCTGGTGTTCTCAAACTTCCCCAGGTGCTTTTCCCGTAGGGCTTGCTCCCAACGAGAGATGACGTCGCATAGCTGCACAACGAGAGGTGCCACTGTGCATCCCACAGAAAAGGCCCCGCTTTACAGTAGTTAGCCACTGCAGATAGCCATCCTAGGGTTGCTAAAAAGGTCACGCTTCGAGTACCAACACTCCGTACCCCGAGTGTCTCATGGGCTCCACCATTTTGTTGCCTAGCGTGGAGCAGGCGCAATGGGCGACAGTTCTGATTAGAAAATGCAACTTCCCGAGCCTTGAACAATGGCACCGAAAAGCTCGGGGGATATTGCCATGCACATGGCCGAGAGGAAACGCCATTGCATACTTCTATAAGATTCGTGTTCACTCTAACCGCAAAGGTTCAACGCTAAATCATTTGAGGCCAAATGTTCAAGATACTGAGGGTAATAAATAAGGAGGCCAGCATGGCCTTGCCAAGTCAGTCCCGCCCTAGCTCGAAGCTCAAACATTCTAGGCCAAATGTTCAAGATACCGAGGGCAATAAAAAAGGACGCCAGCGTGGCCTTACCAAGTCAGTCCCGTCCTAGCTCAACGCTCAAACATTCTAGGCCGAGTGTTTGAGATGCTGAGGATAATGAATAAGGAGGCCAGCGTGGCCTTGCCAACACTGTTACGCCAGCCAGCCGTCAAACCGATACCTCGATGCTCGCTTCTGCTTTGTCGACGCTCATTCTTTCTTTTGTTTGTAGCACAAGTTTGCCGATTAAAGGCCCGTTCACACTCTTGCGACCTCTTAAACCTAGGTTCCTTACAACTTCTTAAACCAGAAAACACACTGGTGCCATCTATTGGGAAGCAGTGTAAACTCGGCGGTCCGGCATTTTTTTTTTTATTTCTCGCGCATTATCCTTTCTTTTTTGGCTCGAAAAACTTTTGTCAATTTTATAAACGAGCCTTTCTATGGGTATTACGCACATTTGACCTCGGAAATCCCGCAAAACCTTCGCTCTTGTGAAATGCAGTTCCAGGGTCACCGCATAGATGGCGCCACAATGCCAGTTTGTTCCCTCATTTTAAAAACATTTAGCAAGTTTTAAGAGAAGTCGTCTCTCTCAGTCGTACTCGGTCGCACTCGGTCGCAAGAGTGTGAACGGGCCTTCAAACTTTATTTTCAATTTTACGCTCGTCGATCCTTCTCCATCCGTGACAATACCATCGTACGAGATATGGAAGATGAAAAAGCATTTCCTGCGATATTGAATATATGTGTCTGAATCTGAAATCGCAGGAACAAAATGAATTTAGCAGCGAGATGCCTGCTGGGTGTCGTTACTCTGCAGCGTAGCTTTGTTTGGTGTCTCTAGGCTGTCCCATCCCAGCATTGGCCGAGCATTGCCGATGCTGTTAGACCCTAGCTCGAAACCGATAGATGAGCAACCATCACAAAAGAAGTCGGTTACCCTTTTTTTTTAGTTTTTCTTCGGAGGTTCATTAAAAGAAGCCTCGCGGATTAAGAGAGAAAATGTGGATGAGTGTAGTCACTGACAAGGCGAGGATGGCAACTGGATGTCTCTTTCAAACGCCTCCAGAGTGCGCTAGTTGCCTTCTGCCAGGCATTGGCTGCACGTAGACGCTCAAGACTGACAAAATGCCAAACTGTTATCAAAAAGAGGAAGCTCGCATTGGAGGCAGGACAACTGACACTCCTTCCTGTTGTTCTCATCCTGTCTGTGACTATATTAAATAGATGTTTGTATATACGTCACTTATGCATGGTCTCACTTTTACAGACTTTGTAAACTAAACACTCAGACCTTCTTGAGACATGACTCAATCAACTTCTTTTCAAGTCTGTTAGATTAGAAACTGACGAATGAAGAAAAAATCCAAAAAAATATTTATGGATGCTACCTTTGCCAATGTATCGGTAACTCAACGTCACTTTATTTGATTTTTTGGTTAGCTCAAAGTAAAGGTCCTGGCTTTTTAATGTATGGCACTATAAAACACCATTTGACGTAACATGCAGAGTCATCGACCACCACCCTGACACCTAACATTCGTGAAAAAAAGAGGGGTGAGCCATACCTCGGTGGGTGAGCACAAAAAAATTAGAAAAAGCTAAAAAAAAAAGCTTACTATTTTGTATGTGTCTAGTGCAACTGCAAGGAGTACAATAAACTAAAATCTCTAATTAGTTTCATTGTTTTATACAAACGCTCTCATGAAAGAATGTTTTACTATCGCGAAGTCCGACGCTTGCATATGTGCAATGAACACCGCCGATCGGCATACAACGCAAACGCTTGTTCTCTGAAACCATGTTTTGAAAACCGCTATGTTCCCTTTGTTAGGCTCCCTAGCTTTTGCTGATCTGTAGATAAAGAATAAATGAAGTAAGCAAGGTGACTGAATGAGAAAATAGAAAAGACCAACAGGCGCAACAAGCGAACACGTGGGCAAAAGAAGTGACAAAGACCGAAGCTGGGGAAGCAGGAAAGCTGGCGATCGATCGAGTTGCCAAATAGTTTGGCGTTGGGCCAAGTCGGATGCCTTGTCAATCACAAGGAGCAGGCTCTTGTGCATCTTTCTTATTATGTACATACATGTGTGCATCTGTGCACGGCCTGCTATCAACGTGGGTTGGGGCGGCGTTGCTGCGTGGCATGGACGGCATCACGTAAACAGAGCTGGGACGCTTTACAAACGTCTGTGTGTGGGATTCCAGCAAATCTTTATTTACCCGTAGGCTTTGTCCGAAACATCGCATAACGTTACCATCCGTGGTCGTGACGTTCCAGGAGAAAGAGCGGGTTTGCGGTGACCTTATTTCGATGGAGACGGACTTTGACCTGACATCTTTGACTTTACATTCCGCGACTTTGGGGCCTCGGAAATCAGAAAGGAAATACGTAAAGAAAGTGAAGTGTCTTTCCCTCCTTCATTTTATTTTGTCACGGAACCCTCCAACCATAAGGTCCGTGGCCGCGTCATTTGGGTAAGAGGTGTTTTGCTGCATTGCGGAATCTGCGTTGGAGTATTTGTAGGCACGAGCGATCACTTGGTGTTTCTTTGGGGGAAATCGATATTCGCTAAAAAGTGGGGTAAGCGACGACTCGGGGATAAGCAATGACTCGGAAAATTACAGTACTGCAAATTAAAAGCCCCAAAAATTTTGAGGGGAGCAAGGCGCATTTGTATTGGCTGGACGCCGCATTTCGGAACGATCAACGTTGTAAGCGCCAGTGAGCTATTTTAATTTTCCGAAATCCAAACGGTTGGGGTTCGTCAGCTTGTGCTGTTAACAGTTCGCGCTTCACATCCATCGAAAGCCTTGGCACAGCTCGAGTTGTGCCAAGACGGCGAAAACCACAAAGTCTCAGACCTTGCAAGAATTGTGGAGACGTCGGAAGCACCACCGACAAGCAAACTGCGTCGGCGGTTGCCAGGCATGCTTTCTTCGGCGACTAGAATACAGTAAACTTTCGTTAGTTCGACCTCGATTAATTCTACTTTTCGTTTAATTCGATCGTGTTCAAAAGTCCCGGCAAGCGCCCATACATTTCTATGGGAGGAAAAATTGGAGAGTTTGAATTCGGGAAGACATTGCATCGGATAATTCGTCCCAAGCAAAAGTGCGCAGGCTCAAGTTGCACGGCACCACAGGAGAGAAACCACCAACGTACGGCGAAACACGGGCCCTTTGCTGGAAAGCCGAATGTGCGCCAATATGCGCCTGCCGTTGAGATGGACTGCAGTGATTGGCACGATGACATGAGTTAGCGCAACCAATCTGGCGTGGAGTAGCGCGGAGAACATAGACGTGATCGGGCGCTGAGACAGCATGCGTGCGCGCTCTCAAAGCGGCGTGTAGCATCGTGTGCGGTCCATCTTGAGCGCTGGAAGGTGAGAGTTCTCTTTTCCTTTATTTTGTTGTTATTTTTCTCTGTCGCCGATAGTTTGGCCGCCCGGCGCCAAAGTTGCTCGCTCGTAAAGCTTTCTATGCGCGCTCCCAAAGCGTTTTTCTGTAGCATCATGTAGGGTGCATCTTGCGCGTCAGAAAGCGCGGGTTCTCTTTTCCTTTTTGTTTTTGTTATCTTTCTCTGTCGCCGAAGGTCTGGCTGCCCAGCATCAAAATCAACTCGTAAAATTTACTTTTTTTTTCTTTTTTTTTTTGGGGGGGGGGGGGGGGGTTGTGACGTTTACTTTACTCGCAGAATGAACACACTTTTTTTTCCGAAAAATCGATGCAAAGCTGGGGGAGGCGTTCATTACGCGAAGTAAAATTTTTGCGTCCCTATTTACTCGCATAATGAGGGGACCTTTTATCTTGAAAAATCGAAGTAACTTCTTATTTCTCTGCGCGCTGCGCCCGACCCCTTAACCAAACTAAACTGTGCAAAAAAAAAAAATCCTTTTTTTTTTTTCTTTTAATTTCATGGGTGTTTTTTTTTTTTTTTTTTTTTGCCGCCTTTCGCAAGTTGTTTTGTTCGCTTAGGCGAGGGCTCTCCACTTATCTTCCTTATCCCCTAGCGTGTGGCGCGCGACGCGACTCGCTGTAACCAAACTGCGCAGTGCAAAAAAAAAATAAAAAGAGCTCCTCTTTTTCTTTTGTTTTTTTTCTCAGTTCCGTGGGTTGTTTATTTTTTTTGCCGCCTTTTGCAAGCTGTTTTGAAAGGCTGTTTCGTTTGCTTAGAGGGCTTCTCCGCTCCTCTTTCTTACCTCCTTGCGCGGCGACCCCAGGTAACCAAACTGCGCTGTGCAAAAAAAAGAAAAGAAAAGCTCCTCTTTGTTTTTGTTTTCTCTTAATTCCGTGGGGTTTTTTTTTTCTTTTTTTCGCATTTTGGAGGCTGTTTCGTTCGCGATTCTCTTTCTTACCTCCTTGCACGCGGCGGCGCGCGAACCCAAAATCCAGACTGCGCTTTGTAAAAAAAAAAAAAGCTCCTCTCCATGCTTTTTTTTTTTCTTGCTTCCGTTGGATCTTCGCAAATTTTTTAACGCCTTTTGCAAGGCGTTTTGTTCGCCCCGCTGCCCATGGGCGCGTTCAGTAGCGGCCCCGGAGTCAAGGGGTCACTGACTCTTTCCACTGGACGGCCAAAAGTCACTTCCGGTGCACGTAACTCCGGGGCTTCGGAGTCAAGCTCCGAAGCACCGAGTCCGGAGACGGTGCACGTAGAGTCAAAGGAGCTAAAATGACGTCATTTCCTGACTGGTGACGATTTCCGGCGCTAAAAGAGGAAAAAACAAACAATATGGCGGGATAAGCTGCTTCGGTTCTGTCGCGGGTGCGCGGTTTGCTCGCTTTTGTTAATGAAAAGTGCTCAAGGTAAGACGAATAACGCGTTCGGATATCTTTTTGAGGTAAGGCTCTTTCGGAAAATGCATTGAACCGTATTTTGTTTGGTTTGAATATGCTAATAAACAACGCAAACGTTCATTTGACGCGCCGTGTCTTGATCGCCGTTGCACGGAAACTCGGTACTATTGACGATAGTCCTGTCCGCGCTCAACAGAGAAAAACAGGGTATGAACGCGACTTTGGAAGCCGGTTGGACACTCATGCAGAGCATGATACCGATTAATGTTTTGTTTGCGTAGCTAAATCGGGGTGCACGTTGGCTGAGGCTCGCTTCGGCCGGCAAAACCTTGACCGCCGAGCGCGGCCGAACTTCCCGTGTGTATACAAATACATTTTATAGGAAGTTCGTTACGAAGGGCAGAACAAACTTATGGCCGTATAAAAGTATCGCAACCGGCGGGGTAGATTCGCTGAGCTCTGTATTTTGCGTGTACTGACGACGATTTTTGTCGGCTTTTATAACAGTAGCTGCCTTTGCACCGCCAAGCGAAGGGCTCGATCGCGTTGCATCGCTTCGAACAGCAGCGCTGATGTGTACAATCACCCGCTTTTTCTTCAACGACCTTGTAAAGACTTCTTCAATACCGGCGTCAAATAAAAGCGATCGTGCTCGCCATCGTCTGCTTCCAGTTTATTCGGAGACCGTCTGGCACAGGGGAGGAAGCGGAAGTTGCGTAGAAGCAGGTTTGGAGCCGCGGGTTGTTTTGCCGTTCAGTAGGCGCTCCGATGACTCCGACTCGAGGCACTCCGTTCGGAGGCAAGGGAGGCGCTACTGAACGCGCCCCATGCATTCGCGACCTCGCTGCACCAGGATAGAAAAGTGCGTCCATTTCGCGCGCGTGGGGGGAGGGCATCAAAATTTTGACCTTCGAGTTGGGGGTGCGTTTATTACGCGAGTGAAAAAAAAAGTTGAAATTTTGTGAGCCAACTTGGGGGGTGCGTTCATTACGCGAGTGCGTTCATTGTGCGAGTAAATACGGTAGTTACGTTGTTCTCCGGAGCATGCTTTTAGGTGCGCGTTTTAAGAGCAGACGGCAGCATACCATCCATGAGTACTGTGGACAATAAAGGGAAGTTTAATTTTAACAGTTTTTCTGTCTTTTTTTTTTTAATTCGATCATTCGGATAATTCGACCAAATTTCGAGGTTCCGTCGAGGTCGAACTAACGAAAATTTACTGTACAGTTATGGTTAATTTTGCACATCTCTAACGCAATGAAAACGCTGGGAAATCAAATTTTCTAGTAAGAAAAATATTAAGAGAAGACTGTGCCTGGCTTGACTTTTGAGCATACGCCGGTAGCATCAACAATCACATTTACAGAGCTCTATTTATCTAAGAAATAGACTGCTCGAACACCAACAAACTACAGCACAGCGCTACAACACACTGCTGGCAAGAAAACAGTTTGCATTTACCTTGACCGAGGCATGCTGAAACACCTCGTCAGAAAGCAACGACTCTGGCTTCTGAAAAAAAAAAGTAATAAAGAAAATTAAAATAATGCTGCATACATTTGTATGTATCATATTTGCACAATTCTAACACAACTCAATTCTGACATGAAAGACGATTCAGATTATGGACGATAAGAAAGTGTCTATACTAATGAGACATGACTAATTATGAGCGAATATGGTGGTTATGGCTGAACGTTTTCAAATCGAACATCTAATAGTTTCTCCGAGCCTTTCATTACTGTTGCACTATGCTTAAACGAAAACCCAGCTAAACTCGTGAAAGTTGTCCTCAAGCTAATCTATGTTTATGAAAAGTCTGATGCCTTGGGATGGCAAGTAAATGACGAATGTCACATAAAATTAGACGTATAGAGATACCCAGCTATACCTAATGGATAGCATTACAAATATTGCTGTAACCAAATATTTTTATTCAATCTGGAATTTGAAAGAAAAAAAAAAAACTATCACGACTATGAGTGATGAACACAAATTGTCAGGATAGCTCTGCCAACATATACTCTTACATAACAGTCACAGCTTAATTTTGAAACTTTTACTGCACTGTAGATATCAACACTGACAAAGTTTGTTCCTTTTCAAATACACCAGGGAAAATGCACCATCCCAATTTGGCCATGTGCTTTTCTCCACCAGAGATGACTGCATCGAAATAAGAGTAACTGTGCTGACGTGTGGTGAATGATAAGGGTAGAGAAACCTTCAGACCTTATCGTCCCTGTCCTTTTCTTTTGTTCTCATCTCAAGTGTTCTCTACCACGACTGTATTGACAGCCACAAACTATTCGCTTCGCTTCGAAATTATTGTATTCGATTTGAAATTATTCATACAACCGAACTGTTTGCTGCAAATGAAAAAATCCCTATTCACACATCCCTAATATCCAGCAAGGTGCCAGCAACAGAAGTCGACAGGCCGAATGCCAGCCGAGCCTCTTCCTCGAGCGCCTGCCTGTTACTCCCGGCAAAGGTAAAACCTCGCGTATTCAGACGTGCAGCAGAGCTCTGCTCTGTCAGCAAGCGTCCTCCGGGCTCCCCCAGAGAAAAAGTGCAAGAAAGAGCAACGGAAAAGCAGAGAGAAAAAAATTAAGCACACTCCTTTGCCGCAACTGGATGAGGTAGTTCCGAGTGTTTGGTTCTTTTTCGCCACGAGCTCGTGCAAGGGCTCTGTTTGGCATTGCCGCAATCCAATTGTTCCGTTTTCCGCGCGCTTCGTCTGCTGCGTCTCGTGCTCCAACGAGCTCCGAGAAAAGTCGCACTTACACTGCAGCCAGCCACGGAAGACGGCACTCACGAGTAAGACGTTCATGGAGCACTCACGTGCTTACCTTGCACCATCCATGTGTGTACACAGTTTGTCCACACTAACGCATCACATTCTGTTGCCACTGCCTTTGCCATGCTAACGTAGGAAAGAGGTGACCCTTTTTTCTTTTCTTTTTTTTACATGCATCGGTATATATGAGCGAGCGACGAAAACAGTGTCTTACTTTCTAAAATAACTTTCTGATGGCATGTAAGCTTTTTTTGTTTAGGCAAATTTTGTTTCGGTATATGCACCTTCGTTGTTACATAATGGCAAATCTATCTTTTTCAATGTCGCACTTCGTGGCAAGCACCAAAATCTAAAAATTTCCAATGAACTCGGCATTCAATCGCGAAAACAAGGGAGTTACAGTCCCGAGCAAACAAAGGCTGAGTAAGGTCGCCCAAAAGAGTGACCTCGGGGTGTGAGGTCGAGGTGCCACCGCATAACACCGCATCTCGAAAAGTACAATGGAAGTAATATGCCATAGGTTGGATTTATATTCTTTCCCATAAAGTATAACGTAATAGTAATATTAATATGAATTTTGGTTCAAGAGAGACACGGCACTGCAGAAAGGTGGTTAGCTGGTACCATTAAGGCACCCGATGCCACATCTAATGGCGACATGATGACATAGTGTATAGATGACACGTATCTTTTATAAATGAATATTCTTCTCGGAGCGTAATGCAGTGCTACTGAGACCAAAATTTGCATTTGGCATGAGGAGAAAAATTCCTGGCACTCAAAAGGCGTAGCGCCCCACCGTAGCAGCGTCCCCACCTTGGTGGAGAGGTTGAGGCAGTGCTCGATGCCCTTGTCGATGGGGTCGTCGCTGTACAGAGCAAAGCCCGACTGCGACGTGTCTCGCATGCCTGCCTCTGCGTTCAGCGTCCCGATGAACTCCTCCACCGTCGTGGAGCCGTCAAACCCCACCACCTGCAATTGTGGAGGACGACGGAAAGTCGGGTCGGATCGTGACCGTATGACCGTGCTCGCTCGCGAAGAGCAGGGTGCCTCGGAAAACAAATTACGACGTTTTCTTCACCCCGATTAAACACCCACCCATGATGAAGAAAGAAACTGAGCAAAATATTGAGATGCAACGGTAAAAGTTTATCACAAATGAGCAATCAACATCATGGCACTCGCTATCAACCATATGAAAAGGGAACTGGTACCGGAGATCGCAGATGCGGCGAATTGCCATTTCATGACACAACAGACACGTGGGAACCCGCTATGAGCGTGTGTGTCTAGCCAGAACATCTGGACGGGCAATCTCTCGGTGTAGGCATCTATACGAGATTGTACCGAAAGCATCGGCGAGCGTCCGGTCTCCGTCCAAATGTTGTGCTAGTTGTCTGGACCAGCCCTCAAAGCCTGTCGTTATCTAAATAAATGCTTATGAGCAATTTTCGAAATTTTACAAAAAGAATATGGTGACCGAAGAAAGTATGCGAGTATATGAAGAAGAATAAAGTCTTCTACCAAAAACAAACCTAATTCTTTCTTCAAAAATTAAAAGAAACATTGCTTATAACCTTTTATTTAGATAACAGCAAGTTTTGAGAATTTGGTATCTGATGAGGACCGCCAGTGCTGCATGAAGATGGGAGTGATCATTCGGTGATGCACAGTTTATTCTTGCAATAAAAAAAAAACTTAATCATCTTTTTCTTCTTTTTTTTTTCCCCTTTACACTCAAGAGTTAGCACTGCGCTTTATTTATAACTCTAGATCAATCACATCAGTTACCGAATCGCGACAATAAATAGCCTTAGAGTGCTCTTTTCAATTATTGATGATATCCAAAAGTTCAACAAAGAACGACATATACTATTTTCTGTCCCCCATATCAGAAAAAAGCTAAACAAGCATTTTGATCCACTAGTCTCCAGATATTTTGAAATTCTCGTTTTTGAAATCTCTACATGACTGGGATAGCCTGCATGGAAGAGAAGTCGAAAATTCAGGGCGTATCTTTATTTGCAAAAAAAAAAAAAAAAGCTTCCCTCAAACATGCTGTTGTAATGTTGTACTTGCGATTATGTGTTCTACCCAATTTATACCCATTCATGCTTTCTTTTTTTTTTTCAGTTGGTTGCTGGCAGTATAATGTAAACAAATAAATAAATAAACAGACTCAGTTGCACATGCAGCGTCTTCTTTTATCAGCTACCTGAACTAACTACGTTCTTAGACTACCGGGACTTGACTCTTTCTGGCACAATCTTTATTTTCTAAATTATGAAGCTGAAGCCGAAAACCAATGTTCAGATTTCTCTGATTGCCGGTGGCCTGCTGAAAAACTCAAAGGTCAAGCGGGCAGTCTACAAAACCGAGTACGTCGCGCACCTTTCTCGTACCGCCGGGTCAAACTTCCCGGCACTAGTTTCGTGCCGCCAAGCTTCTCCCGACACGTCGAGAATGAGCTGAGCTGACGAAATTATGTCTGCCAGCACGTTTTCAGCAATACCGGTAGAGCCATTCAGTCTAAAAAAAATGGTTAAAACAAAATTTTAAAATTCTGCAACTGCACAAACCAATTATTCCGAGTACTAGTTCGGCCACGTCCGTCGACGTGTTAAAGCGAATTTGAGGCAAATCGGCGACCATCTTGATTTCGACGGAGCTCTGCGGCGACTCGGTCGTCCCAAGCCCCGTGCTGCAGAGCCTTGGATGCCCACCAGGTAGGTGGAGTTGAGGAAGTGTACGGGGATGCTGTGCGGGTTGGAGTGGTGGAAGGGGTTCTTGAGCAGGATGCTGAGCACCTCCATCCGAGAGGGCTTGCACTCTCGCTCCCCTGCACCCAGGGCTCGCTCCAGGGCGCGCTGGCAGAACACGGCGTACTTGCCCGGCTCCGTCCTGCGAGCGCACCGACGGGGTTTCACGCACCTTAAGGCACTTTCTTAGATTGCGCTTCTATAGAGCTCGCTCGACGTACATGCCGGGACGCGATGAGCATCCTAGAAAACCCGAAATTACGTTCGTGTCTGGCCGTCTTCTTTATTTAAAAATGCAACCATTAAGCCTCTTTTCTGAGATATATCCCGAAAAGAGGGGTGCATCGCGATATCGTCTTTGTAGTACAAACTCAACCTACCATAAAGTACCGAGCAAGCGCTCGTGCAGAAGTTGGAGATCAGAGTAAAAAATATGGGGATAAGTGCTTGTTACCGTATAAACCTGAATACATGTCTAACTTTTTGGAGGGAATGCACGATAAAAAATTGACCCTTGTCCTACGTTTCGGCCATTGACAAAAAAGCCGCAAAGAAGTCTGGCAACTATGGGTGCCTGAGGCCGACATTTTCTTTTTTCTCGCGCTCCTTTTGTTCCCGTGTCGCTATCGTCAGTGCTGCTTTCCGAGCGAGAATGAGCGCAAGTAGACGCCGTCTAAGATGATAGAAAGGCTGTTTCATTCTGGTACTCGCACGTCAAACTTTGCTGCTTCACACTGACGCATAAGCGCGAAGGTTCACCGCTTTGACCTGGCTTCTCAGAGAGGCATTTGATACGGAGGAGTGCTTTGGTTTGCTCAGAAGTCACGGAAGCTCGCTGGGGTGGGCGCTTGGTAGGCCATTTGTCCATATGGATTTCAAATGTTTCAACAGTAGGTACTAGGCGCTTATAGGCATATGCTCAGTATTTTAAAAGTTATCTTTAAAATGGTATTTTAAAATGCAAAACCAACTAGCCCAACTCACCACTGTACTCGGTATTTTACGGTGTCTGCACCAGAAAAGCGACCCTCAGAATCGTGCGTGGCCTTTTTTCTATTAAAATTGCGACGAAAAGTTTAAACACACTTCTCTTCGCAAGATAGATCTCTGAAAAAAAAAAAAAGGGTGCAGTGACGTTTGCTGCATTTTTAATAGGAAAAACGTCCAAGCATGATTCTAAATGTTGCTTTTCTAGGATGCCTGGTATGGGCATCCTAGAAAAGATTGATCTTGCACCATAAAAAGATAATCTCAATAAAACCACTTTAGTACCATATCAAAGGGGTATTGTGCCACTGGCATTCCTTTGTTTGGTGTTTTTAATGAACACCTTGAGTTTAAAAAAATGGTGAGGACCAAAACTAAGAGTTTGAATAACTTTGCAAAAACAAATTATTTCAAAGGAATACAACTGGTTCAGCCATATCTATTTACATAGTGAGCCAATTTTGAGGTATATCAACCACCAAGAAAAATTAGGCACTCTATATGGGCCTTGAATGATCTCCACCTGATTGCCGAGCTTCAGCGAGAGAGAGGTGCACTTTTGTACATGTCTCGTTAATATGGAGATCCAGGAAAGTCAGCCATAATGCGACTTTTCCGTAATAATGAATCGAAGTCAAGATTAGAGCCAACAGTAAACAACCTTTGCTACAAAAGCCTGCACATCATAGACCCAGGTCGCAACCTTAACTACTTCTCAGTGGTAACGAAAGTGCGCTGCCTCCACTTTTATGCACATGGCGTACCTATGACCTATGAATGTTCTTCAAATTTGTCATCGGCAGCTGCGACACACGCAGGGAGAGAAGGGCAAGGGAGCCATTTTGCCCGACAACAAGCAGTAATGAAGCTCTAGGTGTACTTTGTGACCCAAGGGAATCCCAAATCTTCCTTGGCATTTGTGGACTGTATTCGAAAAGCTTTCATCCCCAATGATGAGCCAGAAATGCTTCTATTGGCCCAGTCGGTGTTCCCAAACTAACTGTCTACAGTCCAGACTACGGGTTTCTACATTAAGTAGGCAGAACCGTACGGGAACAGAGCAGTCCCCAAAAAGTTTGTCCCGACAGTGGAGCGTTTGCATTAATGGAGGTCCCCACCGCCACGTGGACGGGGGAGTTGGCAACGCACGAGGCTGCCACGCGTAGAAACGGGATTCAAACCACGCTTGTCCCAGATCTTTCTTTCATTAATTTGTTCTCCTCCGGAAAGTTGCGGCCCGTTCTCAGCCGTTGTCGAGCGTCCCGGTCTGGAAAGTCCCCAAACCTACCATGTGCGTAAAAGCGGCAGTAACTAGCCGCTTTGGGACAGCCGCCCTTCCCTCCTTGATGCAAGGCACGTGGCAAATTCTCTTAACGTTCGTTGGCTCAAGCTCGCCTCATGAAACATTTATTTCGAGTCTTACGTTCATCTACCATTTTCCATCCGCGACAATATTAAGGAGACATGAGCGTAACTATGTGTTGCATATCCTCGACCCTCGTGCGATACCCGTACGGGCCCTCGAGATTTAATGAAAGATGACGACGACAAAGACGAATCGAAGAGCCTCCAACGACATCTCGCTCTTCCTCGCCCTTCGTACAGTGCCCGCACGGGCGGGTTAACGAATCGCGTCGACGAGGACGACGAGAAACTGGGAGGCCCCTCACTTGGTGTCCGCGTTCCTGTGCAGGTGTGCCCTGAGGTACCAGAGGGTGCGGTTACGGGGCGGGAAGAGGCTGACGGCCAGGGCCAGCAACTGCCAGCCTTGGATCAACACGAAGGGGGGCGGGTTCTGCTTGCCCTCTGCGGGGCCCTTGGGGCTGCCCCCCTTCTCCGGGGATGGGGCGAGCTGGGACGTGGGGGAGCCCTTGTCTCCCGACGAACTCGAGGCGGTGTCGCACAGGAACAGCGACTGGGTGGCGCACAGCAGCAGCTGCTGTGAGGACCGACGCGAGACGGCTGTCAAGCGTTCGTTCAAGCATTCTTCTACCAGAGAGGGCTCCATCAAACATCACAACAATACGCTAGAACAGTGGTTCTCAAATGGGGGTCCGCGAACCCTTTGGGGTGCGCAAAGGCACTCGAGGGGTCCGTGAAGCCTTGCCTCATCAGTCAAGTCCCGCAACAAAAGTTGTCTTTTTTCAGGTCAAAAATACTTTTTTCTTTTCAAATTTCGAGCGAGTTTTCTTGTGCATATGTCAATAAGAGAAGTCTACTTCACACAAGACCATTTAATATATAATTATTATATTGAACCTATAATGTTTCTCTCCCCTCACCGCAAACAGGGTCCTCAGTCATATCCGCCGATCCACAAGGGGTCCGCGAAACATCTATGGTTGAGAACCACTGCGCTAAAACCTTGTTAGCCCTTTGAGTGCAGGGTGTTTTTGTTTTTTTTTTCCTGCACATCGAACACAAAGTTTGGTCCCGCGAAGAAAAAGAAAATCTGTAGTGTTCTTTAAGGCGTAGATCTATCGATCAAAGACAAAGCTATCTATGGGCTCAAAGTTAATAATCAATGCCCACATGCCTCCCACCTATGTTATATTTTACCAAATCATACTTTTGGAGACAGGGTACTATGCAGAGCGGTGCCCCGGCCTCGCACCCTGGGGTCACTCTTTTCGAATGGCCTCGGACAGCATTTTTCATTTGGAACTGAGACTTCCTCATTTAGTTTATTACTCAATTACTTTACTAATAACTTCTAGATCTCAGCGTTCGCCACGAAGCACAAGGTTGAGTGACGCAGATTCGCCTTTCTGGAACCAAGAAGGACCAAGCCGTGATGGAAGTCTCCCAAACAAAACTTTCCAAGGTAAGATCAACGAGGGTTATTTCGAGACAAAACATTACTCTACACGTAAAAATAAAATCGACAACTCAGTTGGGACGGGCAGGGAGCAAATTGAGACTGAAACCTGCACAGGAGTGTGCTCAAATATGCTTGAATGTGGCACTCCAAGTCTTACTACTGTTGTACGTAGGGTGACCACCTTCCTGAGGGCGAAATGAGGGATGGGGGGGGGGGGGAAGGGAAGGAGAGGGAGGGACTAAGAGGAGGACAGTATTTTCACGACTCAAGATAAACGTATTAAAAAAATTCACCATCACGCACACCCCAAAATCCTATGATGTCCGAAAGCATATTATACACCTAAACTTGCGTGGCGGCAATTAAGCTAAAATTATTTTCAGTCGCAGTGATACATTTTGTGTGTAATTGTAATGGAAAATATTATATTACGGTTGTATGTCTAAGTTGTAAGACTAAGTTGTATGTCTAAGACATACAACTTAGATATTAGTGTGTCGAAGTCGAAAACATAAAAATCGACTGCAGCAGACCCCAATGCATGAAAGGGAAATAAGAAACAGTAAATCTTTTCCGGCTTATTGTTTCCCGACGATACTTACTCTTATACTAACATGCTCTTGCATAAAATTAGAACCTTGTGTTGTTTTTTCGACCTTTGTGAATTGCAGGGTCTTTGCCTTGTGTGGTCGTCTTCACAAAAAAAAAAAAAGCGTTCCGGAACAACTCTTTCAGATTGCACAGTATGATTTGCAAATAATTACAATGGTTATTTTTCAACTTTAGGAGAGCAATTTTCGCTCGCAGTATTTTGCCATCAAGGGGAGAGGTGCAACGGCACATGCATGTCCGTCTCCTGCAAGAACGATGGTCGCTTTCCGCAGTGCTTGTATAGGAAATGGCACACCATCGAGATTCACAAGTTTATTAATGACCCTCGCGCTACCCCGTGGCCCGCTCTTCAAAAGCGCCATAATTTGGGTAGTGAATGCTACGACAATGTGAAATGCGGAACATTTTAAAGATTTTGGTACTTCTTGCAGGACGCGGAACAGTCCCGCGAGTCGCGGGACGGGTGGTCACCCTAGTTGTACGCATGGCCATTTGGTGGAGCAGTTATTCCCCATGCTGGGCACAGGCTTCAATGCTTGTCACCGCCTTTTCTATTCTTTCGTCAACAATGCCAGAACGTTAAAGTGTATTAGACTTCTGTTGCTTCCGCTTTCATTCGTCCATTAGCAATACCGGAACATTCCTGCACAATTGATCCCTGTCGTCACCTCTATTCTCTTACTAGCAATTCCAGAATGTGCCAGTGCAATCAACCTCTGCCACCACCTCTTTTAGCGATGCTGGGGAGATTTTGGGGGGTTAATGGCGCAAAAGCTACGAGGCCATCTGCGCCAAACTAATTGTAAGGATCATTGTATTAAAGGAAAAGTTTTACAAAAGATTGACCAAAAGGCTAGAGTCGGTGTAAAAGGCCAATACTGCTAAGAAATTCCATTACCCGTTCAAAAGAGACAGCGATGCTGGAACACTCCAGTGCATTATATCAGAAGATCATATATGTTCTGGACTAGGGTTTCTATCACGGTGGGCGGCACTGGCTCTGCTGGCCACCGCTCCGGCTGACCGCATATTGCACTGACAGACAGCCCGCCGCTCAATTATACCACAAGATGACAATGCGATTTTGCCTGAGCACATGGCTGCAGATTGTTGTACTCAGCAGGCCTGCACACCGCCACATTACCGCATGTTATCCCATCGCCCACTGCTGCCACTCTTTCAAACAAGGAGAGCGGAACCGCAGAGCGCCGCCGGCAGTAAAGAGAAGGAAGGGAAGGAAGATGAGGCGGGGGGGGTGGGGGGGGGGGGGTGGGTGTTCAGTTGAGAAGAAACACAAAAGAAGCAGACACCACAAAAGCGCATCGCGCAGCAGTTCTCTCCGCAGGCAGTGAGTGCCAGAAAGCAGCAAGCCAAGACGACTTTTCTTTCACTGCTCAATGCTTGCTCGCGCCGTGGCTTGCTTTATCCTCACCTCTTCGCTCACTCCCCATCTTTCCTTCCCCACTTTTTTTTTTTTTTTTCTGGCATTTTGGTTTTGGTTTTATTACCGTGGTGTGCCGGCAATCACAGGGCCGCAAAGTTAGAGGACCTATGCAAAGTGCCTTCTGTCGGCAAGCCAGATCGTGCTGCGTTGCGAACTGCACGCCCCACCACCGCCGCCGCTCATATTGTGGTTAAATTCCAGATGAGAACCCTGTCCTGGACGTAGATTTGAACTTGCAAACCCTGCAAAACCTTTGGTCCAGTGAAGGGGTGTCCAAACAGGACACTACAAAATGCACGACTCCGACAAATCGTGAAAATTGAAGCGGACGCTTCTATTTTTACGATCTGTCAGAGTCGTGAAAATGTTTGCAGGAGTCGTGAAAATTTTTACGATCACGACCGCTCTCCTCGCCTCCTCCACTTTTCTTTGACGTCACACGCCACCTGTATCTGGCTCACCTCGCCAACGACCTCGCGTACCGTTGTCGCCTCGGCTCGAAGGCCAAGGGGGTCCGGCTTCGGGTGGATTTGGGACATTCCTGCGTCCAAGGGTGCGTTTCGCCCGCCTCGGATCTGCTTTCTTTGTCGAGATTCACTTCCGTCGTGATGGCGTCCGACGCGGTTCCGTATTGTGAGCGGAGGCCTTGAGCGATTGACCGACAGCCAACAGAGCGTGTGAGTGGCTCTCCGGACCCACGTGATGAGCAGAGCAAGGCCGCCGTGGAGGAAGCGAGGGGGAGATTTGACGGAGGGAAGTTTCCCCCCGGGAAGAATTGACGGAGGGAAATTTCCCTCCGACGGCCGGAAGCGGATCGCGGCAGAGCACGGCACGATTTGCCGAAGTCGTGAGTTTTGTAGTATCCTGTTTGGACAGGCCTTTACATGTAGATCAGAATGCTGCCTCGGTGGTTCCGAGGCAAAGCACCGGCCTACAGATAACCAGGTGGCGGGTTTGAATCCCGACAAGGGGCTCGCAATATAACGGAGGCATATTCGGTTGCACGTCAAAAGATCTCCAGGTGGTCGAAATGAATCCTCAGTCCTCCGCTGGGGCGTGCCAGATGCTCTTCGTTGATTCGGCACATAAAACCCCCACATTCGAATGATTGGTTTGATTTTATTGATTGCAGATCAGAAGTGCTGCAGGAACATCCGGTCAGCGCAGTGCACAGCCAGCACAGTGCAGCTGAATACATATGACCCAGTTGTTAGCTTCCGTTAAAATGCTGCATTAGAAAGTGTCAACAGGGTTCTACCGTACCATGACTGCTTCCCTGTCACCCTGCATAGATGGCTGCCCACCTGGACTCCCAGCTTGTGGTGGGAGTGGCGCGAGGTCTGCTTGATCAGCTGGCAGAAGAGCTCGTTCTGGAGCTCCGGCTGCCCCAGGCACTGGGCCAGGGCATTCTGCGCCAGCGCCACGTGGTAGTCGATGCCGGACGCGTCCAGGGGCACCGAGATGAACAGCTGGATCGACTGGCCAGAAATCAATCGCCCAGTTGGAGCACGCTCTGCCAAATTCATGCCTCTCAAGTTTTCCAGGTTTTCCCCGAATATTTTAATGAAGGGGGAACACTACACAGAAAGAAAAAAAAATTCTGCAAAAAACATTGATTCTGAAAAATGACATATTTACATCCATCAACATCTAGAGAGTATTCCCAGAAAGTTTAATTAGTTTACACTACATAGTTAATTCTTTTATAAATTATTTTCTGTCCACCAAAGCTAAAAAAAAAAGGTCGACTTGGGAGCACCTTGAACGAATTTTTCTCCGTACCCCTTTTTGATATAAATTCCATTTTAGTCAATTTATCGTTTGATAATGGCAACACAGGGAAGGCTCGTTCTTCACTTTTCCTGAGTGAAATTTAATAAAGAATGCAGCTATGGAAATTTTTTGTCACTTTACGCATGTCTTTTATAAAAAATCTTGACATTTTGTCCAAGACACTGAAGACCGAAAAGTTGGGCACTTTTGCACAACAGAAAATTTATAGAAATAAATGACTTTTACAAAAATCTTTTCATAGCCGCACCCCCTAGGTATTCTGCTACATAACTAGCGAATAAAAATCTGGAATATTGTGATAGTTTTCTGACAATAGATTAACTAAATAAACAATGTAGGCATGTTGCTGATAAAAGCCTGCTCTACTTTCCTTCTCACTTAACCGACAGACCTGAAATTTTGTTATGCACCCTCTAGCATTACCTCCAGCCCACCCTGTAAGTTTCATTAATTTTAAGCCAGGGGTTCTAAAGTTGACCCTCCCAGGGGGTGTGCCCCCAAAGGGGAGGCTCTGCTCTTTGAAGCAAAAAAGTTTCACAAACACATTTTTTTAATTGTAATTTTTTGAAGATGAACAGGCACTTACCATCTAGTTTTTAAGTGTTTTGTGAAATGAGTCTCTTCCATCTTGAAATATTAATTCAGAAGGGCCTGCACATGTTATTTACTGTCGCATATTAGAGGCTTAAAACTCAAAACAAGTGCATACACCTCTAATGGAATGTATTCTGGGTAATTTTTTTTTTTGTTATACAGCATGCTGAAGTTGAACGAAAAGTGAAAACCTTCTCTGTCTCATAATTTACTTCTCAGTACTCGTACGTGATGAAGGCACAAACTTTGCTTTATTTGGAAGGTAATGAAAGGTTCTAGACGTGGCATTATTTTAAAAGCAATACTAAACATAGTCGACTCAAAAAAAGAAATCCGCAATTTAGGTCACAGTTGTTTGCGGAGGCATGTTTGGGGATATTTAGAAAGATTGGAGCGACGAATAATAAATAGTAGTTATAATGTCATCTTACCTACTTGCATACATATCACACTTAAAAAATATAGCCGCTCTCTTTTGAATACTTTGAGATTGAGAGTGATTCAAAAACGCCACACACGACAATCGTCAAAACCTCGTCGTACTTTCCCGCTTCTTTGAGAATTTTTTTTTCTCGGGAACTAAACATGTAAGGGCATTAAAATAAAAAGGATTGTTATTCTTGGAACATGCGCCACAAAATATAAAAATTTGAAGCAAAATAAGAAATATGACTGCACCTCGTTGCCTGAATATACTGTGCATACATTTTCAGATGTTTCAAATTTTAAGGGTGGGCGCTTACTGCAAAATGGGTGGATGCACGGTATTCTACGGTAGGCCACATGAAAGACAAGTATAGATATTTGTAGTCGGATGATAGAGGCAGATAAGCTATGTAAAAATTCATTTGTACTTAATCCATTGCCAGGGGGGAGACCTATGGGGCTTCAGCCCCCTCTCCCCGAAATCCAGCCGACCCTATAATATACACACGCATTTTGACCTCCCTTGAAATGCAACTCCGACTGGCAAACGCGTTTAGCATCCTATGCCACCCGTACATCAAAAGAGGTCCCCAAGTGGAATCAAATGGCGTCACAACCGGCGCTTTGCGTCGTCAGACATTGCGATCCCAACAGTTTGTACCAGACACGGTGGTAGGAAGCTTCAGGAGGTGACGCGACGCCAGCGGAGGTGAAGCCAGAAGTGTCGAGGGACAGCCCCCCAACGATGACCAAAACAGCCATGGTTTTGGTCGTCGTTCGGGGCATGTCCCTCCACACTTCTGACTTCACCTCCGCTGGCATCGCGTCACCTCCGGAAGTTTCTCACTTCCGTAGTGCCGGAGGTCCCGACAAAAAGTATGAGCGAACGCGAGTGTCTCCGTCGTCGCCTAGTCTCAACTTGTGGACGCTAAAAGTTCCGTGGACTGTCGAGTTGGGAGGCAACCTGCAGCGAAACGGGCGTCCGCGCCACGTCAGCGGCCGGCGACGCAACACTTCCGCGACGTCGTCGGGCAGAAATCGAGTAGCCACTTTTGAGGATACCGCGAGCGCAGTAATCGGAGAGGCGTTGCTGGCAGAGTAGCTGCGCCAATGCGGCTCGTGAGACCCACCTTGAAGAGCTTGACGGCTTCGGTCTGCAAGGCTTCCGACGGGAGGGTGGTGAGCGGCTGCGCAATGCTCTCCTTCGTGTGCAGAAGCAGCGGATGCCTCCACACCACACTGTCTGCACAGAAACAACAGACGGCGGGCACCCACCATTGTCGCAATGTCAGACGGACGAGCCAAGTTCGTCGGCGTTTGCCTAAAACGTGATCCGGAGTTCCCCGACTCCCCCAAGTTTCTCCGGACTAGTATATTACCGAGATTCCTAGATTAATTTGGAAGGGAGGTTTAAAACCATTAGTTCAATGAAAATGGTGAGTCATTAGAAATCTGTTCTGTGAGCTCAAAGCGGATTAGATCTGGGCTTAGCATTTACGATGATGCTTGCACAATCATTGGCTTATTTAGGGGTATACACATACTTCAACGAGTTGCATTCTAGTCACGAGAATGCGGGCAGGGAGGAAAGAGGCTGGTCTCCAAATGGTAAAAAGTTGCGGAAAAGTCATTTTTGAAAAAAAGGCTTTTCTGATATTTGGACACACTCACCCAGCTCTGAGCAAAATATTACAGCTCTATCTAATTTTCAAATATGAAAGAACATGAACAGATGAAGTCTTATCTATGAACATTCAGTAGAAATACACATACTCAAGGGCTTTTTTTCTCTCTTCACACTTTTTTCACAAGTATTGATGCCTGGTTGAAAAAAAAACCGAGACTGCGGGTAAACAACACAACACTAAAAAATCTCTAACACAGCTGAAATTTTTATTTTCCGAAATCTGGTTATATAGGCACTTCGATACAAAAGAACAAAAGGGGGAAAGGGTGAGAACCCCAAAGAATGCCACTTTCCACCAACATAACCTCTGACTAAACAACAAGGACAACGGACTCTGCGTCATGCACTTCTCTTATCTTTGAGTCTCGAGGCACAGTCTCGGGGCTTTTTCAGCCATGTGCTATGTACACCAGCTCGTTTGCGCCCTTACATTTTGTTTATTGATGCCTCACAGGCATTTTTTAAAAATTGTCTCGGACAATACAGTGTAGACCGCATATAACATATGTCGCGGGAGTACACACTCCGTGCGACGCGACCGGCGCGCCGCTGCGCGGCCGTTACCGAAGGTAGGCAGTGAGAGTCCCAGCGAAACGAAACCACGCCGCGTACACTGGTACGCATTGAAGTCGGAGCGGTGTGGTTGCGTCGGGTTGACAACATGAACTGCTGTGTCGTTAAGTGCTCCAATAGTTATGCGTCGTATCTTACAGGGACGAAATTTCAGTTTTTCAGCTCGCCGATGTTTTGTGGGACAGCGACAATGATGGACCGGTCGCGTAAGACGCGAGAAATTTGGTCTCTCGATCATGTCTGCCACTGTGTCGGCACGGCTGACATATTCTACACTGCCGCTTTGCGCTCTGCGTTTGTTTTCGTACCAGTAATGCCATCCCACGTTCACGGGTATGCAGTGCGAATTTCGTTGAAGGAATGCCCTCCAAGGAAGTTTCGTCCTTCTCGTACGTGTCAATGATATTTTAGGACCAGTATGGCACGCAGTCTGTACTTCATGAAGAAAGATTCGGACGGTACAAAAAGCGACCAATATGAATCTAAGGAAAACTACAATGAAACTTGGAATGAATGGACAATCAATGTTTGAGTATGGAAGTTTATGTGGTGTGCTTTCTTTTTTGATCGGCCTCCTTTTGGATGTGGAAACACTGACACCCCGAGTCTTGTAGACAATTTTTTTTTCTCGGCTTTAGAGCTACTTATCGCAAAGTTGTTCGAACTGGAAGTACCGTCCACTGGTACCTTCCTACCTGTAAAGTGTGCACCTCCAGGCCATGATGAGTGGTATTCTCTTGACAGCCTTTGACGGTCAAAACCGGTTCCTATTTAGTTACGCCGCTCAAAAATATTTCCACCTGGTTAAACTATGCCATCTTTTCTAGGTATATGTGTTTTGTCAAGTTACGGTTGTCCAAGTACCTGTGTGCCGAAAATCAGACCCTCGCACAACCAGATTACTACACAACAGCTGACCGCAAAAGCCTTTGACGGCCAAACCGTGTGTTAATTGGCCGGAAAACTTGGTTTTCTCAGCTTTGAAGCAACCTTTTGTAAAGTTGCTTCAATTGGAAGTACAGTGCACTAGTCTCTTCCTACCTGTAAAGTCTCCATCTCCCATGACCAGTGGTATTCTCTTCACAGCCCTTTCACGGTCAAAACTGTTTCCCATTCAGTTACGCCGCCCAAACCTAATTTCCACCTGGTTTCCCTATGCCACCTATTTTTGGTATTATAACTGTTGTGTCAAGTTACGGTCATGTCCAAAAAACTGTGTGTCCAAATCTGCACTTCACACAGCCCGGTTATACAAGATTTTGGATCCAATATTGGATATTCCTGACAGCTTTATTCCTTTATTCGTTAGAACCGTAACTTTCACACCTGCTGTCAATAAAACTTGGCCCACTTAGTAAACATCTTACTCACCTCCAAATATCATCGTCCCAGCAGTCCTACGTTTACAGTGACGAGCGAAACAAATTTCCCACTGAGAGCTGGTGGCGGCCGTCTTGCTTTTCGGAAAATTTCTCAGACCCCTTTTTCGACCACAACTAAAGAAATTACCCCTAATAACAACTCAAACTCAATATATAAGGAGGGGAGAACAGCCTAAAAGCCTTTCCCAAATCTCTCCCAGCACTCATGCAACGTCACCCTCAACTTATCGGCTCAAAAAGCAAAAGTTCCGTCCGTGCGCGCTTCCGCCGCCACAGCTTCGCACGCGAAAAGGCGCCGCAGGCTGCTCAGCGCGCCTCACTGTCGAACGCCAGCTCCTCCGCTAGCGGCGCTACGCGCGTTTTTGAAAGCGCCCCCTATAGTTCCCGCACGGAGCGTATAAGCAGTACCGCGTTATAACCAAAACATCAACTTTTCAGGCCAAAATACATGCCATGAGACAACTTACCTTTGTAAAACAAATTTATTTTATATTAGATGAAAAATAAAGCTTAATTTGAGGAAAGTCTTTATTTCACCAGACTAGTACACTTCTCTCTCCAGTGTATCACACATTTTGAAAGAAATGAGCGACTTTTGCCTGGCGCAGCCTTTAACGGCGTCGCGGGTTGCGGACGGACGTTGCTAGCGTTCAGGATTGCTAACCCTAATCACTTTTCTACGGTGATGAAAACGCGTGAAAATTCGCATCCTTTATACGGTACGCGCCAGTAATACCTTCAAATTTAGCACAGGCATGAAATGCTCAAAATAAGAAATCCGGGCGATGTTCGAAAACACAAATGCAGAAGTCACCACTGTAGTCGAAGTAAACGAACACGACGACACGAACGTTTCTGCCGTCTTGAGAGAGCCGCCACGACATCGCCGCACGAGTAGGTGGATCTTCCCTTCTAGTACGTGCTGGGTTATCATAGCAACACAGCGAAAATTCAGTCAAGGATAGCGCTTTTACGCGGAACGAACCACGCCGTCTATGTCGACGATCACAACCGAGGCCATGTTTGCGGATAGAAGTACCCGGGCCGCGACCGGCATGCAACGCGCGCGAACACTTCTCCTCGACCTGCGATTGGCCTGTCGTTGCGGTTGCGGAGGGACGCACGCACGTGAACGACACGTGCGTGCATCCCTCCGTCGCTATGGCAACTGAAGCCTCTCTCTTTGTTTTTCACCGCTTCTTCGAGCACCCTCCTTGCCCCGCGAGTGCCGCGTGTTGTTGCGGCTCGCGCCGTTATCTAGTGTCGCACAGGGAAGCGTGCTCTCTACGTCGGTCAGTCGGCGCGGTTGGCGTGGTCGCCGGGCTGTTCCGAAAACCGCACTATAACCGGTATTTCCCTTCGCGCGCCTGCATTTTAAGCGGTATGTAATTACATGGCGTTCTATGGGAGGCAAACCGGTGGTTTAAAAAAGCCGCGTTAGACCCGGTTCTGCACTATAAGCGGTTACGTTGTAAGTGGTCTATACTGTATTAACACGTTTGGTGCCATTTTAATTGGGAAGAATGGAACTGTGCGATGATGCTATTTTTATGGTCTTCCAAATTAGAGTACTTACCAATTAATTACTTTCTTAAATAACGAGAAAGCATGTCTTTTACAGTTTAATTACAATTGTTTTTTAGTAACATAACCCTCTTGAGCAAGATCAAAAATAGCATCACCGCACAAATTACACCTTTGTGAATGAAGTTGCCTTAAAAATTTGGTAATTTACAAACAGGGATGGGCAGTATTTCAAATACAAGTATTTGAAATACGTATTTCAAATTCTTTGTGTATTTTACAATTGTATTTAATTACAAATTGGGTAATGTATTTGATGTGTGTATTTAAATACTAAAACGTGGGTATTTCAAATACAACTGTAATTAAATACAATTTTGTGGGCGAAAATACATCCCTCAAAGTTATTGTCACTGTCCAGAGCAGGAAGAAAACTATGTTCTGCACCGAATGCAGTGCCTCTCAATCAAGCACAAGCGTTTACCCTAGTTACTTTGTGATTACGGTGCTAGTCCAGGGCAAGGATAGTGACGAAATCGACGTTCACAGGCAGACTGGCTAAATAAGTGCCTGCGACAACTTGTGATGCTTTCCAGCCTGATTTCCATTCATATTTTTGCCTGGAACATTCTAAATGTGCGGGTTGTCCAGATTTTCGTAACTGGTGCGAGTTGCAACAATAAAAAATTCTCTAGCTAGTGCCGCGCGTCTTGGTCGTCTCGGTTCTTTGTTGGTCTATACCAAAATGTAATCGGCAAAAAAAGCTGCTTGAAGCTCTGCACTTTTTTCACCTATTACGTCCAAGCTGATTACATTTTTCGGTGATTATGTTTCTATTACGTTACTAGAGCCTCGCACACTAACTCAAGAGTGTGCGATGCAAAATTAAAATGAAATACTCAGAAACCCGTTGCCGGTGCCCTGAAGTCGCTGACGCAAATTTTGAGGAATGTATTTGAAAAGTATTTGGAGGAGATTAAATACATTTGGTTGTATTTGTATCTTGTACTTAAATGCTTTTCTGGAAATGTAATTAGATTTGCAATTAAATACATTTTTGACATAGTATTTTGTATTTGTATTTTGATACATATTTGCATGTATTTTGCCCATCCCTGTTTACGAATAATGTTTTTCTAATGGCCCGTAACAAATGACCTCCGGTAATGTACCAAGAATCCGCCCATTCCACAATAAGGGCCAACCTCTCAATTTTGTAACATTTAAAAAATACACAAAGGACATATTGTTGACCTAAGAAGCATTCATCCCCCGGTTTTATACATAATTATCTAAACATTTTGAGTGGGTGCTTGCTTGGGATTTTATGTTAATCAAATTGGACAGATCTCCCATAACTCGGGTTCTAGTAAAGATATTCAATATCTGATTGCATATTTGGAATAGGTGCAAGATGAGTTAGATTAGTGTATAATATGAAAAGTATTCTTTTCTAAATAAGAAAATTACTCTAAAACCTCATATTGCCCCTTAAGGGAAGGATGCAACAATACGGGCGTTCTCAATCTTTTCTGCCCCAGGGAAGCCCAACAAGCCTCAAAAAGTCCCAAGGACCCCCCCCCAGTGATGTGATTGTCCTAAGCCGTTTTGGAGCACCTTTTGGAGCAGCCAAAACGGTGTTTTGGAGCAGCAAATTTGGCCTTTGGAGCAGACAAAACAGTGTTTTGGAGCAGCAAAAGTGGCTCTTAGAGCAGACAAAACAGTGTTTTGGAGCAGAAAAAGTTGCTTTTGGAGCAGATATTCTTACAAAAATAAACATATTCGCTTAAAGTGCTGGACGAATGAAGGACACTTCGCTCGCCGCAATAAACAAATTATGGTCAAGTTCGACCACCTGGGAGTCTTTCAACATGTAACTGAAATGCCAATGACATGACACATTTTGCAATGCTTCCGTTAAATTATACATATATATGTACCGTTATAGATAAATAAGAACCAAACTGCACATATTAAAATTTATTTGAAAGTGACCAGATTATTAGTAAATATCACAGCATTAGGTTGACTACCGTAGTTATATAATATAATAAATAGAAGCTGTCTCCGACTGATGAAACACGTAACTACTGCAGTGCAATGCGAATTGTACACAAGACAAAGGTGCATTACGACTAGCGGGTACTTTTCTTTTTGCTTTTCGAAACACTCTACAAGGCTGCTGCAAGCCTCGCTTTGCCTTTGGCTAGTAATGAATTCCCACTTTGTATGTCTCATTGAGACATTCCACAAGTGGACAGTGCTGTGGACGTTGCCGAGCAATTCCGAAAAACCGCTTGCCATCGTTTTACTGCTTCCCGACGTGCCAGATTTTCGTCAAAAGTAAGCAAACGTAAAACAATGGGTTGCAAGTGTCCCGGCTGGTGCCTCTGTCGTGCAGTCATCTTCGCGTGCACATGAGGGCAACCTCGGCAGGCTTGCATTTGCACGTGCTTCGTCAAGCGAGCGGAGATGGCTGTTCGATCGAAACAGACACCCTGCCACTCCGGTCCGTCGACAACTGGTTCCCAAAATTCTATGGAAAATGTAATTGTCCAGCATACGACAAAAAAACAGTCCAGCGGCACGTGCTTGCGAGGCCGGCAGGCAAGGTACAAGCTAAACACACACAAAAAAAAAAAAAGAACCTGAGCGAGTCAGGTCAAAACAAGACATCGCGAGTTCGGGTCAAAAAGTACTTGTAGCGCTTTGTACAACGACTGAAGCACTGAGGCGTCAACACACACCCGCGTCTATCGTTGAAATTAAAAAAAAAAAATAAAAACGCGAAACGAGACACGTGAACGACGAGGGCGTGAAACGAGAGGTGGCGGGAAAAACTATGCAAGACCGGATGGACAATTGATACAGGGTACTTCTTGTTGGGCGGCCGCTTGCGCTACCTAGCTCATGCATGCTCAATTATGGTACTCAGTTTAGTTTCGGTTTTGAAAGACGACCAAAATTGAACTTTTGGCGCAGGCTTGGCGCAGATTTACCCATATTTTGGCAAAATGTAGCAGGATGTAGCAGGGTTAGCCCCTTGGCACAGTTTGGTGCAATTGGCGCAGCAATCACATCACTGCCCCCCCCCCCCTCCCCATTGTTGGCAACCGATAATACTTAGCAATAAAGGCATTCAGATAGTAAACAAAAGTTTATTACCCAGTGCACAATGTAAAATATTTATGTACATATTAGTGCGAAGGGTAAGGTCGCTTTGCCTGCAACACTAGCTCAATCCATGACTCAATCCGTAAAAGGTCAAGCTAGGGGGGCGGGCGGGGGACATGCAATTTGGGTGTTTGCGGAACCCATGAGCCCAAATCGTGGAACCCCTGTGTTCCACGGAACCCAGTTTGAGAACCCTTGCTAATGTAACGCAATTTTTCGAACATTTGCCCAGATCAACTTGACACTTCTAACTTTGCTAAGCCAAAAAAAATTCCACAGCAATTTAAATTGTGTGTTCTAGTTTTAAAAATATTCTTGCAAGCTCTCCTACTTTTACGGAAATACAGACAACCCCAGTCAACGTACAACCACCTCGCAATCTTTGCAAAAAACCGATGGCGTCGGGCTTGAGAAGACCACCTAATGCATAAGGAATGTCGGGGTACCGTCGAACTCACTTTCGTCTCCGTCCACCTCCATCAACTTGCTCATGAGTTGCTCGTACTGAGTCCCCACCACGCTGTCCCCGGACGACACCACTGTCAGGTGGTACAGCCACGTGTCCTGCACAGGGACAGGACACCCCCCAGTTCGCTACCCCTCAATTTGATCGACCTAAGAAAAAAACAATGAAGAGGCACCTATTTTTGTGGAGATCGAAAATAGCATTGAGTGCTGCCGTGGGGTTTACTCGACAAAGAAATGGTAGTGGACGACAGCTAGGGCAATCGGTGCTCCTACAGCGTTTTTATTTTGGTTAAAGCAAACAAGTCGTCCACACCAGAAAGCACACTTCTAGTTTAGTGAGAAAGAAGCTGATTCAAAGTAGTGATGCGGACAACGTGATTTATGCTTAATATGAGAGTACACAGGATGAAGAAGTGAGGCAGAGATTGTGTCCACGCGCAGGTAAAGCGACTCCATCCACGCATAAACGTCACTCCGGCGTGAATGTTACTACCCTCCACCCCATCCGACTCTGCTACATCAATGCAGAAATTGACTTCCGATTGCTCGACGGACTGCTGTTCCTAACTGACTTTGCCCGAGCAATTCGGAGCAGCTTTAGCACTTGCAGCGTTTTCCGAATGTTTCCTTCAGTGCTTCTATCTTTCCATGCAGGTTACACATGCCTAGTGTTTCCACAGACGTTTATAACTTCAAGGAGTTGAAATGTTTGGACATCTGTGGACTAGCACGTCGCACATTGGACGTGCTTCGAGTTTTGGTTGCCAGTGGTTCGATGGCAAAGTACTTGCACCGGGCATTTGATCGAGGATATTGAACAAATGAAGATTGAGGAAGGAATTTATTACACCTTTTCCTGCCTTCAACGGCACAGAAGCCAGCTATGAAAATGAGCCAGGATGCAACATTCAACCATTATTCAATAAAAAAAGGCATGTTGTTCCACAGGCACAAAAGCCTGATTGTGCCTACTCTGCCACTTCAATGCTCTCTTGTTTCGGAAAAAGGGCAGAAGAGGCAGTCTGCATCATTGGACTGAGTTGCGAGATCTCACGGGCAGCCGGCTATATTTATCGAACGACACGCTAGCACTAACGCTGGTGTTGGTGCCAACGTGCAAAATGACAGTGTCGAAATCGGACAGGACGTCAGACACCTGGGAAAAAAGGTTTGCGATCCTCGTGTCACTAAACGCCAGCACTTCAACAGCCACTCAAGTTTTCGATGGGAAATATATCGATGTAATTAACCATCGAATCACCGGCAACCTAAGCACGAGGCATGTCGGAGGTGCAAGCGTTCTAGTGCACTGATGACCAAACAAATGAAGAGATTCAAGTTAAAAATATCCACAGATACACTAGATACGTATATTCTGCATGGAAAGCAGTCACCAAATCAGAAAATGTTAAGGGACCACTTCAAACAACTCTAAATGACTTGCACAAAACCATTTGTGAACAGCCCTCTGGACAGGAAAGAATGTTGAACACATATGGCAAAGCGGGTCAAACAAAACAAAGGAGACCAAACCGGAAGTCAATTCCTGCCTGGCCGTAACAAAAACAAGGAGATATGTCACCTTCGGAACTTCCAGTTCCGAAAGTGACATAGCGCAAGGGGTGGGAGTCGTTCATCCTCCCGACTTGGCTACGTCCACTTGCATGAATGTAGACGCCCCCAAAAAACAACCAAGGCAAACAAAGAGAAGTAGACTGCAAAAGCACTGAAACGTTTGTTCTGCCTACATTCTCTTTGTCTTTGTATTTTTGTTTTGCACACAATGTACACATTTTTTTTTTTCTGAAATAAGATTACTTAGATATACAGCCACAGAGAAGTGATGCATTTAACGTTGAGTTTTTGAGCCACGTAATCGTGGACATTGAAACAATGAAAGAGTACAATGTCAACCCACATCTTCCTTGAGCATTACAACGTGTGGGAGGTCTTGGAAGAAATTTAAACGGAGATCTGAACTGACAATGCGACGAATAAATAATCTGTCTGATTCGCTTCCGATCAATTGAGTCAAGTGTCTTATGTATTGATTTTATTGATTGGTTAATCGGTTGACTGACAAATCTGATTTGATCTTTGACTAATTGATGAATTAATGGCCCATCTTTACTTTAAAGGGACCATGAAATGAATTTTCGGCTGGGATAACTTGGAATTTTACTAATCGCATATTGCTTGCTGCGCCAAAAAAAACTACTTCACAAGCGTAGAAAGCGTAAAGCCCGCTTTTCGGTAAGAAAGTTCGAAAATATAGCGGACTATTTCGTACCTCTTTTCCTTTGAAAGCTTTCCTCCTTTTCACTGCAAAGCCTTCGTCAAGTATGTCAGCCAAACCTAGCTCACGCATTGGAAATAAGCACTGTGTCACTCGGGTGTATGCGCTCGTCAACAATCAATCCGTCGACGGATATTTTAATCCGCGTTCATGGTCAATGAGTGCCGTGACGGCACTTGTCATTGCTTGCGAATGAAACGTTCCATGGTGTGCTTAAAAAGCACGGTGGACGCTTGGAGTCGCCGCCTCCGATGCCCAAACACGTCACGATTATGTGACTTTTCATATCGCTTATGAGTTGAGGAGCTAGAGGAAGAAATGGAAAAATCATTTCGTGTTCCCTTTAACTAAGCTGTGCCACGACGGATTGAAAACGACGACGCCGAGACAAGAAAGACGCCGAGACAAACACGAATGAGCGCAACTGGCACCCATTTGTACGTGCCGTGTGGTGTCGGGCACCTACCAGCTCCTGCTTGCTGGCCATGAGCAGGTAGGTGGGGCTCTGGTGGGGCGGGAAGATGCCTACGGTGTACTCGGAGCGCCCCACAGGGCCCTCCCGGCTGGACCCCTCCTCGTCCGAGTCCGACACGTGCACCACTTCCTCCACCCGCACCTCCCGCATGCTGATCTGGCCCAGGGGTGTCTGCACACGGGTCCGAGGACGGTCGGCCACGGCCCACATGACCCCACGGGGAGCGCCGCTTCCGGGGCTTTCTATGTGACTTGCGACCCCGTAAGAGTTAAACCTGCGTGGCTCATCTCCCTTCGCAGCCTGACTACAGATATGTACTCGGATTTGATATACCTTAGTTAGAGTTCTGTTGAAACTGAAATTTTCGCTTGTAAAGATTATGCACAGCATTAAGACAAATTTAAATACTGAAATAATAAAAAAAAAAAAATGTGTCTCTGTAACCTGAACGGTCTGCAGAACCCCTCTAGGATGATTTATATGTTTTTAATAACACTTTTAAGTTTTTCAGTCTTAACTTTTTTTTTTTTTTTTTTGCTAAGGTAGAGGAAGGTTTTAAAGAGACAGATGCCATATTTAACATATGTCGACCCCTCGTTAGATACCTCGCTTATATACCTATCAAGGAAAGAATAAATAAGAAATATTGGATGGGATATGGCTTTTATAAAACAGCAAAGTGTGTAAAATGTTCATTCTCAAATAACAGGTAAAAACATGCAAAGACCCATTTACTATTCTTTGATGAGTGCCCGTCAATCTTCAAAAACAAAATTTAAAAAATGTGATTGTTTTTTTTTTTTTTTTGTATTTTTTTTACATCGAAGAGCTCTGATTGCGTCTCCCCTTAAAATGGCACTCAACTCGCACAAACACAAACAAATAAAAAATGTAAGTGCCCGAATGTATGTCACAAAAATAAACTTGCTGCCCCAAAAAAAGAGAAAAAAATTTTTTTTTTACCTCAATTCTTTTTTAGTTGCGAGACTCATTTGAGTGCATCCAAAAACCCGCTTCTATACCTGCGTCTACCCGTGCCTTTTTCATTTTGTTTCCGTAGCTGTATTTTTTTTTACAGGCAATGTTTGAGTTACTGATGTCATGATGCCCAGAACACATCTTCGACCGGCAAGTTTACTGCGTCATAAAAAGGAACTCCTCAATTTCCACCCAAGGACGTCATCAAAAAGAGCTGCGTCATCCTTGGCCGCGATCCCGGCAGTATCGCGGCAGCGGAGCCGAATGCGGCAGTAACAGTCGCATGCCTTTTCTGGTAGCAGAAGTGAACTCTGTTGTGATATTTCTCACATTTTATAACCTTTAGAGCTCACTCTTAATCAAATCAAAATGTATTTAACTTTTTTGTGTATTATTTGATAGCCCTAAGATTTTACTTGAGACCAAATGAAAATGCATTGAACACGTAAAGTGACTCGGAACATTATACAAAGCAATCGGAGGCCAGGCAGAAAACTTAAAGAGCCATTTTTACTTTAGTTACTAAAGAAACGAGGGGAAGGTTTGCGATTCAAGAATGTTATGTGGGAACCGAAAGGTGCTCGAACAGGCTCTTTAAGTGTCAGTATTGCAGACGTGAGCAACAGAAAAACCCCTGAGCCTAACACCGAGCTGAGAGGTACGGCTCACCATGTCATTGGGCGTCTTGAAGTACAGGAACGTCCGGCCAATCAGAGAGCACCAGCAACGCCTCGAATGACCGTGCTTCACCTGCGTGTCAGATTGACCGATGACATCTCGACAGAAATAGAGTTCACTGAAACAATAAACGTTATGATTTGACTTAAACGTCTTGACCTATCGTCGCTACCATCACCATCACTTGCGATCCGAAAGACAGTGTGGCATACATGCCACTGCCAAAATTTTGGTTAAGACCACAAATATAACGGTATCGAAAGGAACAACAATACGGCTATACATTGCAACTCCCTTAAAAAAGGCAAAAGTTTTATAAATGGTTTTCAGTTAGTGAGGCTCACTCAAATTGCACTGCCATAAAAAAGCTCACAAGATGTAGAGATTTTAAGCGTAGCTAGCTCACACCATCGAAATATCGGCCATTTAAAAGCGGGCCATTTACAATATTTTTTGGCCCGTAAATTGCACCTTTGTATAAGTCGCATTTTTCAGTACGGTCGGTGGGCCAAAACCACATTGATCGGCCCGCATATCTATATTGTGATCACGATATATGCCCGGGTGGGAACTGCTGTCAATATTCTTGCCAGTGGATCAAACAAGAAAATACTATAATCACCGCGGCAAATTTGTTTCAATGTACCAGCCAGTAAGCCAGTCACGGCCAGTAGCCAGTCACACACGATTTCTCACCAACGTTGAAGCGTTTTCTTGCAGCCCCATTTCTGTTTTCGGCTACACATGCAATAACGTTCAACCTGAATCTTGCAGTGTGGCCCTTCCCAGACCTTGGCGGCGGCATGTTGCGATGAAACCAATACAACCATCTACCGTAAAATCCCATTAAATGCACTCACCCATTTTGAAGACATAAATGGCGAAAAATGTCGGGATGGATATCTTTGAAAATGAGATTGCCAAAGTTCATAAAAAGTGAAAGCCGCTTACAACTCCCTGTAACGCCGAATTAGAGCGCAGCTCTTGAGGAGGAGGAGGGAAGGGCGCTGGGGGGGGGTTAGACTAACCAGGGGGGTCACGTGACCTTGGGGGGTCATGTGACCTTGGGGGTCACGTGACCCCCAATGCCGATGATGTCATCACTGACGTAACTGATGATGTCATCAGTGACGATGACGATGCGGGTACCGATGACGTCATTAGTGACGTTACTGATGACCACCAGTGATGATGACGATGACGATGCGAATGTCGGTGACGTCATCAGTGACGTCGCTGACGACGTCATCAGTGATGATGACGATGACGATGCGGATGCCGGTGACGACATCAGTGACGTCACTGATGACGTCATCAGTGATGATAACGATGACGATGCGGATGTCGGTGACGTCATCAGTGACATCGCTGACGACGTCATCAGTGATGATGACGATGACGATGCGGATGCCGGTGACATCAGTGACGTCACTGATGACGTCATCAGTGATGATGACGATGACGATGCGAATGTCGGTGACGTCATCAGTGACGTCGCTGACAACGTCATCAGTGATGATGACGATGACGATGCGGATGCCGGTGACGACATCAGTGACGTCACTGATGACGTCATCAGTGATGATGACGATGACGATGCGGATGTCGGTAACGTCACCGGCATCCACATCGTCATCGTCATCATCACTGATGACGTCACCGGCATCCACATCGTCATCGTCATCATCACTGATGACGTCACCGGCATCCACATCGTCATCGTCATCATCACTGATGACGTCACCGGCATCCGCATCGTCATCGTCATCACTGATGACGTCACCGCCATCCACATCGTCATCATCACTGATGACGTCACCGGCATCCACATCGTCATCGTCACTGATGATGTCATCATCATTGATGACATCATCATCACTGATGACGTCGCCGGCATCCACATCGTCATCGTCATCATCACTGATGACGTCACCGGCATCCACATCTTCATCGTCATGATCACTGATGACGTCACCGGCATCCGCATCGTCATCGTCATCATCACTGATGATGACGTCATCAGTGATGATGACGATGACGATGTGGATGCCGGTGACGTCATCAGTGTCGATGACGTCATCGGGGGGCCACGCGACATCGGCGGAGGTCACGTGACCTCGGGGGGTCACGTGACCTCGAGGAGGGGGTCACGTGACCTCGAGGAGGGGGTCACGTGACCTCAGGGGAGTCACGTGACCTCAGGGGAGTCACGTGACTTCAGGGGGTCACGTGACCTCGGGGGGGTCACGTGCCCCCCCACGAAGTCACGTGACCCCGGTGGGGGGCTCGCGCGGTGCATTATGGGACATTTCCCATGATGCACCGCGCGGTTACGCCGACGCCAACGGCGACGCCGCTCAAGCCGGAAACGGGCCCCTAAGAGCTGCGCTCTAAAAAATTACCGATATACACCATGGCACCTGCTTCAACCACATGGCACAGGAACCGATACTGCAGGTCGTGGACACGGCAGAACCACATTCAATGGTGTGATAAACATGCGGGAACTTGCTGCAAGCTCACTTGTCACATCTAGTGATACCGCAAATCGCGTGGTTCATCCGTCGGGAATCGGGGATTGGCATGGGTTTTGGAATTTTTAAGCTACGGATAATTAGCCAGAAAAATGGGATGGGCAATCTCTCCAGGGAGGGCATTCATATAAAATTTTACGGTACTACAGAGCAATCCACTTATAATGATAAAGAGAAAACCCGAAAATTCAATTGTTATAACCAATTATCGTTGTATCTGGGCTAGAAACTGATCATGTCTAGTCTAGAAACTCTAAAAAATGATCGTTATAAGCGGTACATCACTGTATGTGGTACTGTCGAGACCGGTTATAACAAAGTTGGTTATAATGAAATAGCAGCTACAGCAAAGCAATCACAACATCCCATTCCCTTTTGCTCTTTGTTATAACCAGTCGGTTATAACAAAATAGCAAATATAGCGAAATGATTTTCGATTCCCATTGACTTTGTTATAACCGGTCTCGACAGTATCGCGATAAGTGGACTGCACCGTAGTGGTGCACAACGCCAGTGTAGAGTTTGCGAGGCATTAAAAAAAATTGCGGTGGCTTAGCTTGGCTATGCCAGGATATACGTAACGTGAGCTTATGCGCACAAAATGAGAGGTGCCATCAAGCGGCTCGGGTGCAGCGTCAGACTTGGCTACTGCGCAACGGAGGCGCACAGCCGGGCACAAGGCGGCGCCAGTGCGTCTGCCGCAACTATAACGTCACTCCTCTGGAATGCGCAGACCGGCCAGAAGCACGCGGCGACGGCATCTCCGGCGCGCCAGCTGTGCACCGTGCGATGTCACTGCTCCTCGTGCTTGCGCAGCACGGCTCTTTGGGAGCCACGTGAAACTGCTCAACCTCGGCCAGTGTAACCCACGCTACAAAAGCGAGAAAAGCAAATGTGGCAACCAGAAGTTGACCCCAGAGGCTGGAACTCTCGAAAAGCTATGAAGTTATGTGCTACAAAGTTATGTCAACCGTGAATCTAAGCTGCCACACTTCAGACCACCTCCAGACTGTCGGAACAGTGAGTCGTCGGCAGGTACTCTGCCCCTCTTTTGTCGTAAATGTCTGTGCAGCCTACATCTTGTACAGCTAGTTCATACTCATTTTTAAAAAAAGTATTAGTCACACCAATACATAAAACGCATCGACGAAAGTTTTGAAAACAAAAATGTGACTTATACTACGGTGCCTCTAGAGGTAGGTGTATCAAGCGCTCTGCATTCTTGGTTAGTTCCAGGTGCTTCATGACAACAAAAGTGGTGCTGCAGCCAGGGTACCGGAGCATTCTCGCTCAAAGTGGCATGGTGTGTCTATGCTGCTTTGACCATGCAAGACCCGTCATGCAAGTGCATTCGTGCAATGCAAGCGCTGTTCGAAACAACTGCCTCGCACTTGTAGCTTCCGCAGCGTATTATGCTGCAAGGCATTCTGGAACGTGATTTTGAATTACAGTGTTGTACTTTTGTTCCGATTCTTTCTTCTCGGGCTGTTGCTTTGTTCCCACATACACATAGATAGCTCATTTCTAGTCACTAAAATGTAAAGAGTCTCGTCGGTACTCCTCGGCTACGATGGACGACATTCTCCCATTTTTAATGAAGATCAAGAAGGACACCATCTGCTTTGCGCCGCTCTGCAAGACAGGCTGCAGGTCTGCGAGACAAGGATCGAGAGTGAGATTAACTTCTGTGCCCAAAGATCCTGAACTTTTTCGGAAATTGAAGATCATGCTTCGATGGGGGAGCAAAGAATTTCAGCCCCAGTCAGTGATTTGTGAACTCCACATTGAAGAACAATTCATCGTGCAGCATTGCTCTCACATCATCAACGAAGAAGTCACTCAGCTCGCAAGAGATTGTTCCTGCCTAAGCAAGGATAGTGTTCCCTCCATCCTGCGAGACACCATTGCATACCTTTACTTTTATTTTACATATTACAGTATAGACCACTTACAACGTAACCGCTTATAGTGCAGGACCGGGTATAACGCGGTTTTTTTAAACCACCGGTTCACCTCCCATAGAACTCCATGTAATTACATACCGCTTAAAATGCAGGCGCGCGAAGGGAAATACCGGTTATAGTGCGGTTTTCGGCACAGCCCGCCGACCGCGCCGACGACCGGAGCAGCGAGCTGGCTTCCCTGTGCGACACTAGATAACGGCGCTGACGGCGCGAGCCACAAGCTGCACTCGCGGGGCAAGGAGGTTACTCGAAAACGCGGGAGAAGCGAAGAGAGAGGCTTCAGTTGCCATAGCGACGGAGGGACGCACGCACGAGTCGTTCACGTGCGTGCGTCCCTCCGCTGCGTTGGAAACAAAGAAACAAACAACCGCAACGACAGACCAATCGCAGGTCGAGGAGAAGTGTTCGCGCGCGTTGCATGACGGTGTGCCGGTCACGGGCCGGCTGCTTCTATTCCGCAAACAAGGCGTCGGTTGTGATCGTCGTCGTAGACGGCGTGCATCTCATCGTTCTGCGTAAAAGCGCTATCCTTGACTGTGAATTTTCGTTGTGTGTCGCTATGATAACCCAGCACGCACTAGAAGGGAAGATCCACCTACTCGTGCGGCGATGTCGGCGATGTCGTGGCGGCGCTCTCAAGACGGCAGAAACGCCTGTGTCGTCGTGTTTGTTTACTTCGACTACAGTGGTGATTTCTAAGCATTTGTGTCCTCGAACATCGCCCGGATTTCTTATTTGGCGCATTTCATGCGTGTGCTCAAGTTCAAGTTATTACTGACGCGTACCGTATGAAGGATGCGAATTTTCACGCGCTTTCATCGGCGAAAAGTGATTAGGGTTAGCAATCCTGAACGCTCGCAACGTCCGTCCGCAACCCGCGACGCCGTTAAAAGGCTGCGCCAGGCAAAAGCCGCTAATTTCTTCTAAAATGTGTGACACACTTGAGACATAACTGTGCTCGTCTATTGAAATAAAGACTTTCCTCAAACTAAGCTTATTTTTTCATCTAACATAAAATAAATTCTTTTACAAAGGTAAGTTGTCTCATGGCACGTATTTTGGCCTGAAAAATTGATGTTTTGGTTATAGTGCGGTACCGCTTATAGTGCGGATTTTCGCGACTCCCGAGACATACGTTATATGCGGTCTACACTGTATATTCACTCCAATCTTCAAACTTTAGTAGATTAACGAAAATGATCATTTACGTCTTTGAGTACCTATTTTCTGCACCGTGAGAGTAGGTACCGTGACCCTTGCACGAGTGCCATTGAGCAGCGTGGCTCGATGTAGCTCGCATTCGATTTTCTGCTCGGTACCCCCATAGGCACAGTACTTATACATCAGAAAATATGGTACATATTCTAATTTCAACAAAGGGGTTGTCAGACTGAAACATATGTTCAGCTTAAGTTCTACCTAGTTACCAACAAAGCTCAATAAATCCACATCCCTTGGCGGCTTCTCTACACCTGTACATGCATCGAAATCCCAAAACAAGATGGCCAAGCAGAAGGCTTGGAGGCATCATTACATTGAACTTTTTTTAAATTACAAGTACAGTTATTTTCCAAAACGCCAAACCTTTTTTACAATATTAGCCTTTTAAAATGAGTAAGGTCTGAAACTGAGGCACAAAAAAAAAACATCCACACTCACTGAATTTGCAGAGGGAGGGGATGTCCTCACTTTTCAGCCCTTTTCCTTTACATTTTGCTCTTTTTTTTAACAAAAAAAACTGGCTTTACGAAACTGCCCGCTACAGACTAGACTCACAAGATGGCAATATATCAGACACCCTGAAAAAAAAAAAAAAAGGACAGAAAACAACGGCACTGCGCATTTTTGGAAAAAAAAACTTTCAGCCTTTCCCCTCTGGTGAAGAAGGAAGACCAGCAGAGCTGTAGAAAAGAAAGAAATGGCCGGCCGCAAGTCGGCAAGCCAGAGTAGAAAGGCTGCCACCATCTATAAGCAACGAAAGCAGCCAGATACGTGGCTTGCAGCCGTCGCTCATAGATGGCGGTAGGTGTCCAGAGTTTGGTGTCTTCATTTTTTTGCGGGGCGCACGATTTTGGGGAAACTAGCCCTTAACAGCTCTGCTGTAAAAGGTCATCCTAGATTCGTGCGAGTACCGCAGGTCACTGTCCACGGCCTTGCAAAGAAGGCAGAAAGCATGAGAAGACACCGACCTTGGTGAGCCAGCCGTCGATGGCAGGCTTGTGGTCCTCCTTGCTCAGCAGGAGACGCGTTGCATTGCGACGAAGGACACACTGAAGCACTGCAGGGTGGAGAGAGAGCGGGGGACACTCGTGGACAAGTTCGGGAAACGACCAGCTCACGTCGCAAGCGTCGTACGATTTGGAACAGGGCTTCTTACAATTTTCGGTCTCTAGAAACCCTACCTGCCCTGCACGGGCATCCGCTGACCTCCAAAAGAGGAGGCAAACCTTATCTCTTCCAAGGGTGCAATTATCTTTTTTAGCAGTTGGCAGACGAAGCAAAGGTGTCGCCACGGCAAGCCACGATTGGCCGAATGGGCACTATAACCTTTTAGGAGGATCGGTGTCCTTCAGTCGTATTATACCACCTTCATCGACAAGAATAATCAAACAACGTCAGTCGGTCAACTTCGACGGTGTTGGTTTCAAGAATGCGACGGCCTCACGTTTCCGCCGTCGCGTTCCTGAAACCAGATGCGAGCCAGCCTGTGGCTGGCTTGCATCTGCTAAGAGAGAGACCGAGAAAACACTTTACTCGGGGCTGGGAACAGTCGAGGAAATTCGGGAGTTCGGGCCCCGAGGGCACTCCGAGAGGCCCCTGGGTTCCCGGGAGCCCAGTTTGGGGGCCCCGAGGACGGAGTGAGGTCTCCATTTATTCGGCCATTGCAACTTGCAAAAAGTGCCAGAGCACTCAAGGCTCGGGTCATCTACTCCGCTGCACGGGTCCACTTGACGTCGCCTTCTGCCGTTTTTCTAAGAACAGAAAATTGTGTACAAACCGTTTCGTAGGCGGGTCACCTTTCGGAATGTTACAGCGGCGTTCTGAATTTGGCGCCTTTTACGACTTGCGGTGGCACCGCCACACGGTGCCGCGAGAGCCCGGCACCTTCGGAGTTGACTCCTGTAGCTCACTCCGCACGCTTATCTTTCTCGTCAAGTACTCATCCAATCGCTACAACTATCGTTCCATATTGTTAGATGTGGAACGATCGTTCGATATTGCAAACTGTCACAAGGAAAAGAGCAATGCTCTCTCCTGCCTCGGTATAATACGTCGAGTGGAGGGCAAAGTAGGAGATGAGAAGAGAGGTGCAACCCTCGTCTCTGCTCGTCTCCCACCGTTGGGGAGCAAAGTTACCGCGGCAACACGAACGCACATATAGAAACTATAACCACTCAAATCGAAGTCACTCCGCTAGCGAGGAGGACAAGGTATTGAATCGCTAAGCGGGAGGTCAGCAGTTCTAATCCCGCCGGGGGACGCAGTCTTTCGTAAAGACGACCGGCCGCATCATCATACTTTCGTTACAACATTTCCCGACGCTCTGGGCTTCGAAGCCAGCCCTAAAACACGTTTCGCATTACAAGCTTTGGAAGCATGACACCGCAGCTATCCAGTTGAAAATACAGTCGGCGGAATTTGCGACTTTAACAGGCGAGGCCGTGACAAAAACCTCCGCCCGGGTACCCCAAAGGGTTCCCCAGTTCGAGCCCTATTTCAGAAGATCTGAGTTAACGACTGAAGCGCGACTTACGCACCAAACGCTCCTCAACCTCGGCATCACAGTCTACAGGGTCCATAGGCCCCTGCACCGCTTTATCCCGTCGATACCGAAAGCTAGACGGGTCCTTCCACCAGGGGCTCCAAAAGTCAATTCTGATCGGGGGGGGGCGGGGGTCAAGGCTCACATCCTTGCAGTGCAGACTCCCCCCCCCCCCCCCCCCAACTTTGAAGATTGTACGCGCGGAAAAACCGAAATGGAGGCAGCGACCTTTGTTTAGCCGAAATCTTTTCTGAATAACAAAAAGAGATCTTCAAAATCTCTAGCACACAGGAGCGTTTCCGTGGCCTCTCCTGTCACACCGAACAAAAGTATGAAAATGATTGACGGATGGCAGAAATGCTTTTCGCGTCTAGGCGTCGTGCAGAAACTTCAAGGGGCGCCTCCCATGCTAGGCCAGCTCTGAACCCTCTCCGGCCATCATGGGATAAGTGCGCTTAATTGACACGGTATTGGCATGGCTGAGCTTGAAAGAGCCGATCCCAAGCAAAACTCGTCAAAGAGAGTGTGCAGTCCCTCCAAGGACATATGCTCCGGACTGCTGTTCGTCGAAGCGCTCTGCCAGAGACCAATTTCCCGCGGCAAAAGGCTTTACGTTTGGGGAGGCTTATCCAGAGCCGGAGGGAGGCCTCCTCCCTCCTTTCCGATGACAAGGAATGGTAGAAAGGTGCCTTTCCTAAGCTGTCCCCATCCCGCTGCCAGTGATTAAGATGTGACCAATACGTGCGCCTCAAGGTTGGCTCAGAAGAAACGTTTACTCCAGCACTTAACAGGGGTATCAGCTTCACTACCAATTCTCGTCCCGACAAAACGTCGCTGTCCTATCTTATTCTGCTTCAAGCTTGGAAGGTGCGGTAGCATGTTGCTCTGACTACATTAAGGGAGGGTTGTGGGTCAGCCTTCAGCGACAGGGGGGCATGACCCCTACAAAAAAAACATGAGGGGGGCGGACACCCCCCGGTTCCGGAGCCCCTGCCTTCCGCTATCGAGGAATGGAGATGGGCATTCCTTCATAAACAAAACACCCCCGAAATGTAAGAAATGCAGCTAAAATTCCGCAGACTCGCTTGCCGCGCTAAATCTACGATCCCCTTTGCCTCAAGCTGGTGCGACCCGTCGACAAAGAGACGCGGTGGGACGGTGATGCGGCCTCACCTTTCACCCACTCCTCCATGGTGGACGTCGATTCCGCACTCAGGTAGAAGGACCGCTTCCCGGTCGCAATCTGCGGTGCGAGCCACAGTTGCCCCGTCAAACTCTACCGCGGACAACCATGGTTGTCGCCCGGTGCAGGGCAACGCATAAATTTAGCGTACACAGACAGCTGCGAACTAAAAATAGTGGGACAGGCTTCTGCCAACAAAGCCTTCCTATTTAGCAGAGTTGGAGAGTGGGGAAGAAAGCGACCACAGTGAGCAGAGAGCTTTGGTAGGAGTTAGTTCTACTATTCTAAACATGCAACAGACCAGAGAAGGAAAGTAGGAAAGTGAGACTTTCAATGACTACGCGCAGAGCCTCGGAGTGAATATGTCGTTCAATAAAAACCTTTGCAGCTTATTCCATGCCTGAAACTAGAAGCTGTGAAGTTATAAAACATACCTTAAAATCTCAGATGATATTCAACACCCATATAGGTATGCTGGTTTACTTCGAATTCGGATATGCGAAATAAGTGGCTGGTTCATAAAGCAAACAACTCTGACTCGCAGTTTGCAAGTCAGAGCATGCCGCTCCCGCTGAAATTAGCGTATTATTATTACATATTTAGCAGGCTAATGCCTCGCTAAATTCAACAGGACGCCACTACCGGTCACGTGGTCTCGTGACTGGTGCCATTATGAGTCACGTTGCGCGACGGGGACGAAATTACGCGACACTGCGACTCGACGCTGGGTGACGTCAAGTTGCACAATGTCGGGGCATCGCGTAACCCGGTGCCACGTGACACGTCGTGAAGTCGGGTTGCGGGTCGAGTTACGGCGAAGTTTTGCTAAGCAAAAGACTGGTGATGGGGCACTCACCTCGAACGTGGCAGCACCCTCCGACCGAGTCACCCGACAGACGTCATCCAGCGTGATCTGGCCACGAGGCTTCCTCGCCGTGTCACCCTGAAACCGGCACGAGAATGCGTTTGTGCCTCATCGCCATGGGCATCCCCAGAGTCCCCCCTTGGGATTCTGGGGATAGAGAAGACGAGATGTTTCAGAGGCGTGCTTCTAGGCTGCAATCCTGCCGCTAATATGTTATTCAAAAGACATGTCTGCAGTCACTGTCTGATGCGCATTTCTCCCTCGTACGACTCTCGTATCGTGCGAGCGCGCCTTCATATGGTTGCAGTCTCGCTCTGCATCTGACTCCCGCCCTGTTTTTGACCACATTTCGTGAGTTTGTTGTTTAGGTTAGATTTCCAGTTTCGTTTGTGTATATTGAGCCGATTAATTGGGAAACAATCGGGATCTTAAATAAAAGGTTGCAAACGCAAACTACGTCCTTGATGTTTCTTGACCGGTGCGAACGAACGAAGGTCCTGGCACAATGGTACAAGATACACACATTTTCCAATCAACTGCAAATTTTATGACAGAAGAGTCCGCCTTTGTCTATATAAAACAAATGAAATAGATCATGAAAAGCAGCAGTGCCACATTCCGTAATGTTGGGCACAACCAACAAAACGTTACGTGCGGCCTGATAGCTGACATACTTAGAGAATTTTTTTGTTTTTTTTTGCATTCCACAGCATTTTAAAAGGTCATAGAAACTGCAGTCGGCTGCACAAATGTTTTTCGGAAAATATGCGTTGAACCGCAACGCTCCCCACAAGCAAAATGTTTGTTTGACCGTTACTTTCAATCACTTTCCAGTACAAACTCCGAAGCTCCAAATTTCTAAGTTTGAGGGGTCAAAATAAGGATAAAGAAATATTTCAATGTGGGGCATTAAAATGATTTTTAAAATATCTTCACATCTTCAGCAAGTGGTGTCACGGACGTCGAAATAGTATTTGCAATTATTTCAAAAGTAGACGTCGAAATAGTCGCTGCCTCTTAGAAACTTCCACCGCGCTTACCCACTTCACGGATCACTGCAATCTAACGGCAGTCGTCCGTGGCATCCATGACGCCAACCATGACGGCCATGAGAAATAACCACGTCGTTCCTCCGTCCCCGGGTATGCGACGGCACCATTCCACCCGCATTGCACAACTGTGCAACAGCTATCGCCTTCGTATCTTTTTAGATTGTGGGAAAAAAATATGACTTTTTTTCATAAGGCTTTTTCATACTGCTGAGAAAGTGCCTAGCCCTCCCCTGTAATTAGGGTTTGGTGTTTTCAGTATTATACTGATAAACCCCAGAGAATGACCCCCAAGCTGGTCTTATGAAAATCCTGGAAAACTGAAAAAGCCTGGATTAAAGCTATCCTCAAATGAGAAAAAGCCTGGCCTCACGAGATGAAATATCCTCATTCCATGGCGACGCAGAATACAGCCCACAGTCTGCGAGGCTGCTGCTTTCTTCGCAAACCATGCCCCTGATCTCGTTTTCTTCTCTTATAAAGAGGCGGGGCCCGTGTCTTCCAGAAAACACTGATTTAGTGTCCGACCCTAAAAACCAAATTTGTAGAAACAAACTTCCCTCTTCCCCCCCTCCCCCCCAAAGAAAACACCCCCTCTATTCGAAAAGAAATAAACCCCAAAAAGAGGGAACCCTACCAGTGACGTATTCTATGTTCAAACGGGAAGCTCACCTGAGACTTGTAGTAGCGAAGAGCACCGTTCTTGAGCACGAACCAGCGCCTCTTCCAGGTCTTCAGCTTTCCCCCGAGCTTGGTGAGGTAGCCGCTCTTCTCCAGGGACTCCTATGGCAGAAGGAAGCACTGCGACGCTTGCACAGAGGATTGCCCCCTCTTGTTCAAAGAGACAAGCGGACGCAGCACCGGCCGGCATGCTTACCGGCAACGATCACCGGAACGAGCAACGACTTCCGAATGAGATACTATTTTTGAGCAAACCTTCTGCAGTTTTCTGTCTGTCTTTTGGTTTGTAACTAATGAAGCCAGCACTGGCTGCTGTGGAGAGATTGTGTGGTCTGAAAGTACTTCTTCTCTGTGGGAGAGGAGCTTTTTCAGATGTTGTAATCGAGTTGGTGAGGCGCAACGCTTGTCAGACAAGGAATGTCTCAAGCGAAAGCGTGCCAAGGCGCAGCGATGGCAACGTGCCGAGGAGACTGCGGAACAACGGGAGATGCGTTTCTGTAGACCTTAAAAGGACACTGACAATCCCCAAGATTTATTTTTTAATTGTTTGCCAGGCACTTTATTATGAGGTCAGAAGACTACCCAATCAATATTTTGCTACTGCATAACGTCTATTTTTAATAAAGACAAAAAATGCAACTGCTCAAAACCAAAACTGGACTGGGGAGGAAGAAGAAATATAGAGGAGGAGGGAGTTGGCGGAAGTCACGTGGCTGTGCAACATCTTTGTTTCCAATCAACGTATTTGCAGCTTTTTAGAAGCCACAAAAAATGAGTATCATATCTCTTTTCTATTTTTAATATTGTGTGCATGCCTTCAATTACCACGACTTCGATCATATTTGGCGGTTGTGTTTTCGGTGAAATGACACTCGCAGTGATGGAAGCAGCATTTGACCTTTTGTAGCACGTTCAGTAGCGGGCAAAATATTGGTTTGGAGCACCCACTGACATGTCTGGAGTGGACGCCAACAACGGTTATCAGATCACTTGAAAATAAAAAAAAGTGATTGCATCTCTAAATAGTGCATCTATGATTATAATTGACGGTTTCTCTTGGCTACTGGTGCATATTATTTACTAGTTTTGGTAATAAGAGTAGATAGGACGCCAAAAGAACACAAGAGCTTTCTTTTTAGAAATAAGGCTTTGGTCTTAGTAGATTCCACTTACGATGGTTACTAAAACAATTGTCGAATAATAAAGCATAGCGCAACCCTTCAGTTGGAATACCAACCCTTCTCCCCTCCCCATTTTACACTCGTTAGTTTATTTATTCCGTAAACATGTTTTTTAAAATGCCACCAAGAACCAGAAAATCCGTCACACGTCAATCAATAAAAATTTAACGCATAGCCCAAGTTCTGTGAACCTACCATAGTCAAGGCCCTAATAATATAAGCTAAAAAATAAAAAAGATCCCCCACAAATATGATGAAAAGCTACGCTTGTGCTTTAAAAGTGGCACTGTTTTCTTAGCAGCTTTGAAACCAGGCTGAAGTCAAATATCAATGCTGTTTCTATTGACGGCTGCACGGTAACAACCTTGACTCAAACATAAATCCAGATTTTTTTTTTCTTTCTTTCTTAATGCATATTTCTTCTTTTTTCTTTTTTTCTTCTTTTTTTTTTTTTCTTCTTTTTTTAACGAGTGATTAACCTAGAATCAAGACCAAAGTAGGTAGACCTGCAATAGTGCTGAGCATAATTTCCGAGCCCATCGTGCTGACCCAGGCGCTCCCCCGTGTCAGCTACTGCTCCTAGCACTTGGGTGCAAAGCGGTGAAGCCCGACGCGCACACGCTGGTGAGACTTGCTGAGAGGTGGCACCGAGGCGTGCGGCAGACATGATCGTTCTCATCAGGGGTCAAGACCCTGGTTCTGTCTTATCACATGCAGCCGCCATCCTACCATCTTATGCAGTCTTTTCTCGTAAATTTTAGCTCCTGACGTCGCCCACATCTTACGGAAATTTTAACTGGGACCTAATTGGCAATCAACCCGCCAGCCCATCAACCGGCAAGCACGGTAGACGAGCAATTTGTATGCTTCATTTCACAATAATTCAAAGCACAGCCCGAGGATGCGAGCCAATGGAATTAACCAAACAGCATCAAAGCGCGACATCGTGGCATTCGTCCATCTTCCTGCACACGTGTTCTTTCATCGACAAAGTGGAGCGCCGCGAATGTTTCTAACTTGCACTTTAAATATGCGCCTTCGAGGTTGCACATGTTCGAGCCTTTGACTGTGTTCTGTCCTAACATAAAACAAACTCTACGGTGTGTAGAGACGCTGTGAAATACATATATTTGTACCACTTTGTTCTTTCCTCCTACTTCTTCGAACATTAAGGGCAACCAATAATGACATATTGTTATTTTTTGCTTTGCCGAAGCACGTCTCGGAGCAGGTGTGGCCAAATTCTGAGCAAAAGTAGCATTTTGGCGCAAGATGTAGCATACTTTCCATGATGGCGCAATTTCAAGTAAATGGCGCAGCACTTCCATCACTGCACTCGCCCAGTACAAGCCCAGTACCGCAGAGGCCATGAAAATTGTAGGAGCGAACGCAAGTGTCGTTGTCGTCGCGTCGTCCCCGCTCCTGCCTGCCAAAGCTTCCAGGAAACGTCAAGCTGGAGAACGACCTACAGCGGAACAGGCACCCGTTACATCCGCCTCATCTGCCTTCCAACCGCCAGGATCGCAGCAGGCAGCGGCACGACACGAGTGTGACGTCGTCGGGAGCGAGTCGGGGGATCGCATCTGAGGACCCCGCAAACACACCGGCCGGAGAAGCGTTTGAGGCACCACACTTTCACGACCCCCCGTAGGAACCGCGTGTATGCAGGCACCTTTCTGGGGCTGGTGATCTCCGAGAGCCGCACCGGCCGTGGCGGGGGAAACGGGTCCACCGAGTCCAGGCTGAGGGTGTCCGTGGACACCGCGTCCGGGGGAATGGCGTAGTCGTCCGACAGCACCGACTCCACCGACGTCTCTGCGGGCGATGCACAACAATATTGGGTTGGAACGCTTCTCACTTTAGACGGCCTAACTGGTGATGCCGTGGCCCAAGTAGGCTTCAATGCAGAAAGCAATAGACCCTTTACAAAAATACCAAAACACCGCGCGCACCGCACGACAAATTACGGAGTTTTCGGTAGACTCCTCCCATCGTCTTTCCTGCCGCTACCACGTGACGTGCGCGAGCAGGCGCAGGTTACCGAGGCAACAACGGTCGAGCGGCCGAGTTGGACAAGTGCACGGAAATGGGGCAAAGGGTATCACATCGGATAGCTTGTGAAGCTACCTCTTTCTCGTCCCTCTCTTTTGTAGTGGCACCGTCGTCTGCTACACCAATGCTTTGTCGAACCTAGTCGAACCCCACCGCGGTTGCGGTGCAAAATAAATAGACTCGGTGACACTGCACGACGTGAAGGTAAGTTACGATGCATTACCTACTCAAATAAACTGAATTGCTTCAACTGTCGCAATGCGTTTACGCTGCCACAGGTATCGTTTTGGTTTGGGTTCATAACGGATACCCACAGACGTACAACGTTCCGGCGGATGGCTGCCACAACTCGCGCGCAGTCGCGGAGACGTAATGAGAAAGCGCATGATCTGTACCGAGGGTTCCCAAAATCTCCTGCCATCGCGGCGCTGTATCTTTAGCAACGGGTCAATTTAGCAGGAAGCTTCTTTGTGGCAGCTTAATTTCAAGCACAAAAGCAGGCTTTTTCTTTCAAGTCTGTTCTTTGCGAAAGCAAAGAACAGACTTGACTCACGGACACCGCAGTTACTCACGGACACCGCAGTTTCTTTGGGGTCGTGAAAATTACCTCACAGTCTAGTGCAGCTCATACAGTAAATACGAGCACTGACTGCGTGAGCATTTAATTTTGGCTCGTGACAATCACTGCCTCAACATGTATTCGTGTAGTGGCTGGTGTTTGGTCGCTGGAAATGAAGGGAACAGCTAAACCCCAACTACCATAAAATCCAGTAAGGGCAGCCTCACCCAAAAGATAGCCCATCCCATTTTTCTGGATAAACATCCGTAACATAGGAATTCCGAAACATCGTCCACCCCCAGTTCCTATTGTACATCGCACGACGTCCGACGGGAATGCCATCAAGCGCAAGATCTGCGGTACCGGTACGTGTGACAAGCGGGTTCGCAACAGGTTCCCGCGTTTTTTATCCGCAATCTGCGCGCGCGATGTCGGTTCTCATGGCCCGCAAGTTTGGCCGGCTTCCGTGTGTTTATGGTGCCATGAAACACGGATCTGCCGCATCCACAGTCTGTGGCATCTTTTCCCGTGATGCGCAAGTTCATAGCGAATTCCCGCGTGTTGGTCACATTGTGAAACGCTAATTTGCCGTGTCCACAATCTGCAGTATCAGTTCCCGTGTCAACAGGTTTGTAGGGAGTGCCCCTTGTGCTTATCATTAATATTTTATGAAATTTTCATGTCTCATCTTCAAAGATAGTCCACCTCATTTTTTTCACCATTTACATCTTCATTTCGGGCGGGTGCCCTTACCGGATTTCACAGTATGTCTGCAACTCAGCACCTGCCCCGTTTTTGTCAACCTTGGCACATGGAAGTGCCAACATATACACGAGCCAAGAACGCCCGGTGACAACCAAACAACCAGCAGTGAAGCCTAATTCAGGCATTTACTCAAAAGCTGAGGTCCAAAGAAGCGAGGTGAAGACCGAACGACTGGCCGAGGAAGCTTAACTCTGAGTTCTTGTTTGGCAGTTTAGGTTCAAGATATTCAGGTTCTGGCCAAAGTATATCAGGTCCAGTTATACCTTGGCTTTGTCGAGCTCTTGGGGCCTTACACTGCCCGACAAAAAATCAGCTGTCTCTTTGGCATATCCCAAAGGCGTTCTCCTTTAGAACACCTTTGCTCACGGCCGCCCAAAACCGGTCGATCGTACACATTACGTACACACTGCACCAAATGGATTGTCTCTGTACTGGCCCCAGTTGGCCGCCGTCTAATGGCAACTGACCTCCTGTTGCTGCTGAGCCCGGCACTCTCGTCCTGCAGCCGCATCTTTTGCTCTTCCTCTCCACCCCGCTACGCCCGCCATTGTCGGGCCCAGCAAAAACCCAACACAAAGCCCGCGAGCGACAGTTTTAATAGTATGTAAAGTCTGCTTTGATGCCATTCGGTGCACACTGAGGAGACTCCTCGCTCCAAGTATAGATTCCGACTGCACATGGAGATTCCGACTGCAATTACCTTCATACGATTGACGGCTGCATGCTCTGGACTTCACATTATTAACCCTACATCCAAGATTCGGGCTAGGAAGCGCTAAGAGGTGGCAAAACAAAATTTCAAACCAAATTCTCGCCCAAAGATTTGTGTCATGATTAAACTATGTGGCGAAAGATCACAAATAACAACACTGAGACAAGAAAGATGACGCGACATTCCGGTTTGAGACGTCCATCTCAAACTGGCCTGCCCATGCTCTCGCCCTAGTCTTGAAATCGCCACGGCTCCGGCAAAGCACGCCGCCGGCGGGGACTCACCCCTGTGAACTGACTTGGTGGGGGAGGGCAGGGGACCCCTGGAGCCCGGCACGGCCGGCGGGGGGCACCCTCCCGTGGGGCTGCCCGCCGACAGGCTCGACTCCGTGTCCGCCCCGCTGGTCGTAGCCCGCGTGTTGTCCTCGTTGTCCGAAGAGTCCGACGAGTCACCCGTGAAGGGCACCGACCGGATCTGGGACGCACGCTGGGGGAGACCGCACAGTTCCCGTGGGCCGGAAAGCCTATCAATAAGCCTGCCCTATGTACTTCACCTCTCAGATAGAGTTTGAGCTGTGTCATTGTACCAAGTATTCACGAAACAAATTTACCGTAATATTCCTAGGGATGCTCCACCCCCGAAAGATAACCCAACCCCATTTTTGGCTTAATTTGCTATTTTTTTTTTTTTAAGAACGGAAGATAGCCCGCTTGTATTACTAATCGTAGTGTTTGTATCAATAATGAACTCTGAGTAAATGCAGCTAGTTAGCTATGGCGGGATATAAGCGAACATGGCTGCCTGGAAAGTATGATCATCTTTGCTTCATTGTCCCTCGCAGCGATAACAAGTTTGGCAGGAAAACAAGGTCAAAAAATATAGTTTTAGAGAGCAGCTCTTAGGGGCCCGTTCCTGGCTTGAGCGGCGTCGCCGTCGCCGTCGGCGCCGGCGTAACCAAGGTCACCCCAAGGTCACATGACCCCCAAGGTCATCCCAAGGTCGCATGACCCCCAAGATCACCGCAAGGTCACGTGACCCCCAAGGTCATGTGACCCGCAGAGGTCACGTGACCCCTCCCCTAGGGTCATGTGGCCCACAAGGTCACATGACACCCAAAGTCACGTGACTCCCCAAGTCACGTTACCCCCCCCCTCCCCCCCCCCCGAAGTCAGTTGACACCCCCCCGAGGACCACCCCGATGACGTCATCATCACTGATGACGTCACCAGCATCCGCATCGTCATCGTCATCATCACTGATGACGTCATCAGTGACATCACCGATGACCTCACCGGCATCCGCATCGTCATCATCACTGATGACGTCATCAGTGACGTCACTGATGACGTCACCGGCATCCGCATCGTCATCGTCATCATCACAGACGACGTCATCAGTGACGTCACTGATGACGTCACCGACATCCGCGTCGTCATCGTCATCATCGCTGATGACGTCATCGGAGTCCGCATTGTCGTCACTGATGACGTCATCAGTGACGTCACTGATGACATCATCGGCATCGTCACATGACCCCCAAGGTCACTTCACCCCCCCAGTACCCTTCCCTCCTCCTCCTCAAGAGCCGCACTCTAATTCGGTGTTACAGGGAGTTGTAAACGGCTTTCACTTTTTTTTTTCTTACTTTTCTCGAATGTACACAGAAAGTTAGCCCACTTCTTGTTTTCATCCGATTCGCTCTCGATTTTAGGTGGGCTTTCTCTCGGAATATTATGGTACGCTGTTTGCTTTGCCGCGAAAGTCAACTGTACTATAGCGAACAGTATGAGCAGGAACACTGGAGCGCGTCGCCTTTGATACACGCTGAGCTATCTTGGGGCTGAAAAAACTGTGGAGTAGAGAGGGACTGTAAAAGTGTGTGCACTTCAGCGTGCCCACCCATGAAGTCCCCCTTCTCTCCACCATGCCGTTTTATCGGCTTTGAGGTAGCACAGCGTGTATCGAAGACCGCCTGCGCTGGCTTTCCCGCTCGTACTGTTCGCAATAGTACATCATCAAATGCTCTGCCTTTGCCCACACGATCTGGACTAGATATCAAAGTTCCCAAACACGCCGCTATCCAATCCAAAAGTTTCGAGCAATTTAATTTCCAGTAAAGAAATGGGGCCCATTCCTGATAGCCGACACCATTCACTCGTAGGCTTCATCGGCTGCCGTCGTGTCACTAAAAAGTTTCAAAAATCGCTTTGGAAACAAACATTAGCGGTCGGGTTTTGTTTCCAAAGCAACAGTATAAAGAAAGGGTCAATGCGCAGGTTTTTTTCTCGTCTACCGGGAGCACGTACAGTGCTTGCAAGCTGTTTAGGTTTAGAAACATCAAATAAAATTAGTGAAGGCAAAAAGATGTCACCTTTCTTCCATTTGGTTTCATTTTGGTGCATCCGCTTCTGCCACATTCCTGCGGCGTCAGATTCTCTAACCGTAGGTACTTTACGAAGCCTCTCCGTTGGGTCACGAGCTCTCATTAATTTGCAGAAGCGTCGGAAGCCTGAATCGGAAGAGCCAGCGCTCCACTCGTATGCCAAGTGAGAGTCACGTGCGTGGAGCGTCTAATTTGAAGGCTATAAATAGCCCCAGCAAAGCAAAACATCGCGCCATAATAAGGTTTAGAGTCTGCCAAAGACATAACAAATACCTAGTAACACCCCCCCGCAGTGAGCACAGTTTTGCGTTTGAAGGGATGGTGCAACGACATTCGGTTGGAATTTTTTTTTTTTTTTTTTTACTTTACACGAGCTTATTGGCACTAGTGCGACCCGAGCGTACTCGCATGCAACACCATTGACCAAGAAACATCTTTGTTGCGGTGTAACTTAAAAAGTAAAAGAGAGCCTTTTCTTGCAATCTCTCCTTCACAAAATTTGAAGACGTAGTTTGGACGTCGCAGTGTCAGCTTACTCCCCCTGTAAGGATATTTGAAAGCGGCTCGTAGAATCGGATCCGAACATCGCGTCAGCACTCGATTTGGGCTCGCGGTAGTCAACAGCTCGATGAGCATTTGGGTAGTGGCTCGTGCCCAATGGCTTAAATGACGACAATAGCCGAACCCTAGCAATGTCTGGAACTCGGTGCATCGCCTGCACCTTGGCAACCCCGGCAAGTCGTTACAATAAACGCTGACAGCATATAATCAGCTCCAGATCACACGACCGCCTGTTCTGGCGGCTAGTCCAGGAAAAAAAACGCCGCTCGTTCTTTCTTTAAATTGTTTTTGCAACTATTGCTGCTCGAGGAGAAAAGCTAATGCGTGTTTTATAGGTTACTAACGTCAGGCATTCCTTCTAAGCGGTATTTACACAGAGTACAAGAATCGTTGCACTGCCACTTTAGGCGGTCATTTTAAAGTGTGCGATCCCCATTGTGCACATACGGTGACAACAATAGATTTGGAGGTTCCCATCTAAATGCGAAACCGCCTCTATTTGCGCCGCTATTTGTTACGTCCTCGGGGAACTGTAAACATTGCAATCACACCCTACTTCATCTCGCTGAAGCCATTTATGGTTCCCCAATTAGGCACTCCGTGCGCAGGATGTGCGCAAGACGGTCGTTTCGCGTGGCGGCAGGCTTCGCGACGGTGGCAATGGAGCACCCGCATTTCCAACTTTGACTTTTCAACGCTTCTCGGAATAGAATTCAGAAGACAGGAGCTCGTCGCTCGACGGACGGGCTCCGTAAACTACCGCCGTTTCACGGTCCGAAGACCGCCGGAACGTTACGGAAGCAGACGCGCCTGAATGAAACCGAACGGAAGGAAGGCAACAACTTTTCGCCGTCAATATTTCCATCAGATGCTTCTCGATCTGGACAGGTTGCAAGCCAGTTGATAATTGAGGAACACCCTGAATATTGACTCTATCTTTTACTAGCCCTTTAAAAAAAAAAAGAAAAGAATTACTGCAAGATATTTTATCCACTCGCATAATGAACACTCTTTTGCTCGAAAAACTGACACATATTCAGGGGGGCTACGCGGGGCAAAATTTTTGCATTTACACACTTCGTGGAAATGCCATATTAGGTGCCAATATGACACGGCAAGGTACTGTGGCACGTCTCCACTGATGGAGGCACACCCACGGCTGGTGGGAGGCGCGCCACAGTAACCATGCTTTATAAATTGCGGCTTTTTAGGGCGCTTTCGGCGTGCCTTTTGCCGAAGAAAAATCGCCCTACAAAGCTCACTCAGCACGGAGAGCAACGCAACCATTTTTAGGCCTAACCACTTTAATGATTTCATTATCCGAAAGCGGACCACAGACAACAGTGTGTTTGTTGACATCAATGCATACGATAAGCGAAAAATGTCCGGGGCTGAACAATTCCTAGACCCAAGCTTCGTCAAGTGTGCGCGCCGCTTGGTTTCACGGTTGATCACTTCTACAGCTACCACAACTATGAACTTGCAGCCATTAAGAGAACGGCTTGGCTCGGCTTGACATGGCCCGACCGCTTGGCGGCAAAAGAAAATTGGCTTGGTGGCTAGCTAAATTGGACGCGATTCGAGACTTGCGGAGCCGAAAATTGGAGGTGCGTTCATTATGCGAGGAAAAAAAGTTCAAATATTGGTACCCGTTGTGGGGGATGTGTTCATTATGCGAGTGCATTCATTATGCAAATAAATAGGGTAGTACATTTTAAACGAGGTGAGCTGTGGGTGCGACATGAAGCCCCAAAGAAAGAGGGGCAACAGATGGGGTCTCACGCCTTTGACGGCCGCATACACCGGAACGCTGAGCTCGGAGAAGGCACTGTTCATCCTGCTGTCTGCCGCAGACGACAATCCGTTGATGCTCGACACGACTGTAAGCGGGAAAAGTGCACACAAGTGAGCAGACACTCGGAAAGTTTCAGGAGAAAGTTCAGAAATGTTTGGGGTTTGAAGAAACTCCTAGAAAATTTGCCTCCTTAAAGGGCAACTCCGCTTCATTTTTGGTTTTGAAAAAACAATGCAGACCTTTTCAGTATCGCCTAGGAAGACCACACGTGAAATGTTACGACGCAGTTCTGTCTAAATGTTTCTTAAACGGTCCGGCAAACTTTGCAACTCGCCAAGTTGCCAAAATCGGCTGACTTGAGCAGGCGAATTCAGGCGCAACCAACAGTGCAGTCAAGGCTACGTCATGGGCGGAGCCAACATTGAGCTAAACGTCATTATCATGGCCCCCTTTTGCTTGTTTTCACTTCTCCGGGTGAGCGTAGCGCATGACGTCAGCAACGTTGCCTCTCGGCACTCAGCGGTGTCCACGTGATTGGTGTAACTCGCCTGAGCAGCGCGTTTCTTGGGAGCCGTCCGGCCGCCCGCCGTGGTCCCGTCGTTACCGCCGTCTTCCACGTCACAACCGCCGTCGTCGTCTCACCGATTGTGATTATCGTCTCTCGGAGTTTCGTCCACACTACGGACAGCACGTGCGCAGACTTATGCCGCAGTTGTGCAGACGTCGTCGAATGCCGTAGACACCAAAACGTGGTGAAGAGTGCGGTGCAGACGACACTCGCGCCTGCCACACGCCCGCCCCAATCCCGCCCGTCGTTGGGCCGAGGATCACGTGACATCTCGTACCACATGATGGCCATGCACTTGGCGACCCGAGGCCAATGTTGCCGGGCGGAGCCGAAGTTTCGGTTTCGATTTCCGATCGTGTTTAAAATTAGATTTAAAAATATATATCCCATTTTTCGCAAAACAAACGACGTAGTGTGTTTTACTAGGGCTTTTTAATTAGAAATCAATCATTATCCCGAAATCTTCGAAATTGAGCGGAGTTGCCCTTTAATTGCTTGGATAGGACATGTTCATAGGTGTGTAGAAATAAGCGGTTTTTGAGCTCTAGACCAATAGTGGTCAGGCCGAATATTTTCTAATCGAATAGTAGTTGCTGCGCCTTCCTCCAAGTCTTTCACTTCGGTCGCACCATGCTCGAACGAACGTCATTTCCAGCAGTGGGAAAAGCCCCTAACAGCTATCCATGTAAAAAAAAAAGAAGTCAAGGGGTTTCTTTTTAAACTTTTTCTTCTCAAAATGAACACCCCAACTTAGACAAGGTTGGCGACCGATTACACGGACACCAAACTTTCACACGGGCTCTTATCATTTCGACGTCACTCACCCCTAGAGCTAACATGCATAACGGGGATTGAAATTTTCGACACCACTCAACTTGGTGCTCTATTTTTCAAACTTGGTTCGCACAGTCTGTACTGTCTGCACCCACGAGAACGTCACCGTGAACCGGGTCACCATCATTTTGATTTTGACCTGTAGCCTCGACGCCACGACCTATGCAATAAGGAACCTGGACTAAGGCGTCCCATATTTTGGTATCTTGACAACCACCATGGGCGCCGTTCGTCACCACAATGACCACGACCGCGTCCACCGTGTTCTATGAATGCGACAGCTTCCTTCCGACAGGTCTACTACTAGCGAAGTGGTCCTGGTTGGTTGAGTGTTGTCTCCGGGTGGTACTAAACGACTTTAACTACGTCTCCAACCAGTCACCAATAGAGGCAGCAAATATGGCGAAATGACAATTGTGAAAAAAAAAACAGCAATTACCAAACAAAGGCAAAGTGGACGACACAAGGCAGAGACGCAAGAATTTAATATTTCTATCAAACAAAGAGGAAATTGACAACACACTGGGCAGAATTTGCGAGAAAATTTAAAATTCCAACAAAAATCATTTTTCCAGGCTAGTACTCAGATGATTGGATCCTTGTCTAGATCGAAAAAGCAATCAGCAACAGTAACCGGCAATTACAGGCCATGCGGCACAGTTGCCACTGTGCCTTCGCCAAAGCTTCCTTTCGAACGCCCCTTAGAGAGGTCTGCTCACTAGATAAAAATGTCCCCAGACACTCACCTGATGGCAGGGGGTTGAGTGACTGCGTGATACCGTTGACAGCCACTTCGTAAATACGAGATTCCTGAGGGAAAAAAAGGCAGCGCAGAATCAGGGGCCAAGTTACCATGACTCAAAAGTGTTATAATAGAAACACCACAAAAACATAAAACCGCAACTGCAGATTTGAAAACAGGCCCCATCAAGCAATGTGCCGGATTCGCCTGATCACCGGATGTTCCTTGAACTTCTGTCAGATGTACGCTTTTGATGCGGCCAAAGTTCAAACTACCATTAGTGCCCAAAAACATTACGTTGGCTACTTGCTCGAAATGTGATGGTTCCTCTCTGTGTGTTTGTTATACGAGCAGTTTTAACACAAAATGTGTTTTGGGAGCAGTTTCCAAGCTTGGAGCATCGCAAAATATTGTAACGTAAATATGATACCACAGCCAGCTGTCTTTTACTAAAGACTTTCCCTCGGTGAAGATCAAACCTCTGACCACTCGCTCGGTTAGGTAGGCTCTTCATAATTCAAACTCGGATAGTTTGTGCTTCCGGTTAATTCTAACAAATTTCAAGATTTGGGTTGTCCCACTACGTTTTTAATGTACTTAGACAGAGTCGCTTCATTCAAACGGCGTTTTCGTATAATTTATACTTCTTGTTCTCGCTGCCCCGTTGGACGCGCTTCCGCGGGTGCTGCTTCTCCACACCGCACCGGTGCTCGGTAAGAAGCACGCTCAATGAGGCTAAAGCAGGGGACAGATGAGCGACAAAAACGGGCGCCGTGCAGCCGTTTCCATAGCCACTTGCGCAGACGCAGGAGATTCAAGTTTCAAAGTTAAATAAAGACGCGGGAACCCGCTACAATATTGCCTGTCACGGAAACCAATATCGCTCGCGCAGATCATGGACAAAAACACGGAAATACGCTAGAGAGTCGCATGTCACAGAAATAAATACCGCAGATTGCGGACGCAACAGAATCGCATTTCACTGCGCAATATGCACGCGGGAACAACTCGCGCATGTTACTTACAGCTAAAAATCGATACTGCGCGTACAGATCGCGGACCAAAACACGGGAATCTGCTACGAACTTGGGAACGGATACCGCAAATCGTGAATGCAGCAGATTCGCATTTCACGATGCAATATACAAGCGGAAACTAGCGTGTTACGCGAAGTGATATCGCGCGCAGATCGCAGACAAAAACGCGGAAACCCGCTATGAACTCGCTTCTCGGATATACCAGTACCGCCGATCGCGCGTGCCGTTGATGCGCGATTCCTGCAGACATCGCCTGACGTCCAATGGGAATCGGGGGGTGGGCGATGTTTCGGAATTTTGATGTTACAGATATTTAGCCACAAAAATGAGATGGGCGATCTCTCGGGGGGAGGGCGCCCTTACGGGATCTTATGGTAGTCAACAAAACAAAACATTTTTGCAGGATGAACAAACTTAACTTTGTTTTAAGGTGCCACGTGCTGCGTAAACAGTCCACAATAAACAACATTTTTCACGGATGAATAAACTTACGTCATACATCTCTCCAATGTTTCATGTGTGGCATTAGTAGGCATGTGTAAAAGAAATCATCAACAATCTGGTTTGCATGTGTAGCCATCCATATTGCAGATCATTCATCTTGCAATATATTTTGATGAATTTGCGATATAATTCAAACTTCCGATAATTCAAACAAAATTTGTGGCGTCCTGGAGTTTGAACTAATGAGAGTCTACTGTAACTGGATACCTTATTTCCCGAGCTAGCAGAGCTCCTTTGATTAGCATGGGTGTATATTTTCGTGGTATCTTCGTACTCGTGCTGCCGCAAAAACGTTGTTGCCCCAATGGTGGGAAGAGCTCAAAACATGCTGCACATTCTGATCCAGACTTTTTCCGAAGGACTAAGATTCAATTAAATTTCTTTGTGACATCTGCTCAATTACCGCGTACATAGTTCAATTTTGTTGTTGTCTTCTTTTCTTAATCGTGCCTGAAGCTCTTTCGAAGGGTTCCACTATGTACACATATTTGAGCAAACTTTTTGCCCTGAGCAGGAGCTTCAAGGAAATTCTGCTCTTGAGGATATCTTGGGCAAAGGCGTGTCTTTTTAAAAACCGGTTCAACTGGCTAGGCCATGAAATAGAAATTCGTTGGCATTTTAAGGGCATAGCATTTACAGGGCTGGCTCTTAGCAGAATTCATGTGCGTGACATGTAGCCTCAATGGTGATGTCAAGCTGATGTCGTCGTAGCGTTAGCGTGACATTACGAGCGTTTTAAAAGGTTTCCAATGACGTCCTCCCGTGAAACCAGGAATGATCTCACGGTGCTTGTGCGACGTCGTCAGTGTGACCGTCGTCACGCGACACCGCAACGTCACGAGACGTAAGGTCACACGACAACCCGCTTTTCTGATGGTCATGTGACACCAGGCCTTTGAATGACACTGCGACGTCATGATGCCACGACCCCGCAGAGAATGTATAAATACCACGCATTTAGAACACCTTTGGGATGCACCAAAGAGACGGGCAGTTTTCCTCCGGACGATGCAGAAATCACCGCTTCGAAATTATTTGTGGGTCGAGAGCGCCCCTCCACTGACCCAGGAAGGGAAGCGGTGCAGGGGTGGCGTGGGGGGCCTCCCCCCGGGCCTGGGGCACCCCCCAAAGTCGGCCAGCTCTTGGCTCGGGGTGTAGATCTCTGCGTAGTCGTGGTGCTCTTCCTCCGCCGACACCATGGCCGTCCTGCGCCGGAATCGCGGGAGGAGCAATCCTTTCAGTGGGGGCAGTGCCATGATTTTCGAACTTTGGCCAATTAATTGCGAGAATTAGTCCGTGTCACCTCTAAAATGAAAAACAGAAAACCGTTTTTTTTCTCGCGCAAGCTACTTTCTAGTTTAAAAAATTAAGCAAACCGAAGATGTAAGACATCTCTTAAAATACCACTAAAAAAAAATGTTTAAGTTTGGTTGGGAATACATGTAAAGAAATTAATTTTATGCGAAAAACAAAAACAATTTTTAAAGCAATATTGACGGCGCAAAATTTATTTTAAATTCTGTGTGCAAAGTCCACGATATCGCGGAACGGTCACACCCTCCATTTCAACGTGCCGGCCAAGCCGATCCGCACCTTCTGGGAAGACTGGCGCACGTGGGTTGTTGCGTGGCAAGGAAGAAAACAGACAGAGAGGCGGAGACGTTTGCAGATAATGAATGCTTTTGATTCCCCCTCGTAGCTCGCTTTGTAGGTGCAGCCCATAAACCACGTAACCCCGATTGAGCAGTTGCCCCCTTGTTAAATACTTCATTTAATAGATCCAAAATGGAGCCTGTGCGACAGCAGGTTCACAGGAATGTCTCCACAATGGCAGTGTCCGAACGCTCTGCTCGTGGCTGGTGCGCGCTCCTCGCTCGTGCCGATGCGCCGGTCACCTCGTACACAACATCCCTCCCTTCTTAGAGCCGGTCGCCATAACGATCGGGTGGACGTCTGGTTCTCGGCGGGTAGGCACTGCTAGGCGCTACACCCACATTGCCAGAATTTGCGTTCGTTGTGGCTGCTTGAGGCGGTATGTTCTGTTCTGTAGGACGACCCGGTGTGCAGTCGTGACCACCAATCGACCAGGCTGCAGGCGGAGTCAATGGAGACGAGCATTTTCTTATGTGGTTTAGGTGTCGCCGGACATTTCCCCCAGCTGTTTGAACAAGCCAAGAGCGACGGCCAGTTTTTTTTATCAACCTGCCGTGTATCCACTTGGGAGTCCCTCTGAAATTGAGGACAACCACATGTTGTCCCTCCTTGAAAATTCTGGATGCAGGCAATGTTTCATCCACTTGTTTCTTTTCACTCTCTGGAGAGGGCATCTGTCGGCTGATGTTTGTAGCGAGTTCTCGTCCAAACATCATAAAAGCGGGTGTCTTCCCGGTCGAGTTAGAAACTGTCATGTGTTGTTTGTACAGTAGCCTCGCTATTCGCAACGACAAAAGTCCCTTCTTGTCCTTTGCTAGCCCTTGCTTGAGTTCATATACCATCCGCTCGGCTTGGCCATTCGTTGCAGGATGATATGGTGAGCTCGTCACTGCATGTATTCCGTTGTTATGATAAAAATCCATCATTTCCTTTGAAACAAAAACTGCCCCGTTGTTGGACACAATCTTTCGAGGTAGTCCGAAAGTTGCAAACAGAGCCCTCAGCTCTCTGATAACTCCTGCGGTCGTGGCCGTTGTCATATAGCGCACTTCCAGCCACTTTCTAAAGGCGTCTACGACGACTAAGAACATCTGCCCTTCCAAGGGACCCGCGAAGTCCAGATGAATTGTGTCCCAGGGCTTGGACGGATGGTCCCACGTTGGAAGAGGAGCCTTGTTGGGAATCGGTCTGGACTCCTGACAGGCAGCGCAGCTTTTTACCGCCTTCTCAATTTCCTTGTCGATGGCTGGCCGCCACAGGTGACTATGGGCTGTCATCTTCATGGCTACAATTCCTTTGTGTCCTGCGTGCAGGAGCTTCATGGCATCAGCACGTGCAGCCTCTGGTATAACCACCCTTGATCCCCAGATCAAACATCCTCGCTGTGTCGACAGCTCGGTGTGCTTCTTCAAAAAGGGCTGGAACGTTGCCTCCTTTAGCTGATGGAGGTTTCCTTGCTGCACAGCTTGAAAAAGACATGACAGTACTGGATCGGCTTGTGTCATTTCTGCGATCCGCTCGGCTGTGAGCGGTGTATCCATTGGTGTCTCAAGCATGAGAACGTCTCCTGGAGGACATGGTTATCCTCGCTCACAGGCAAAGGTAAGCGGCTTAACGCATCCGCGTTTTGGTGCTTTTTTCCTGGTCTGTAGACCAGCTGGTAGTCGTAAGCTGAGAGCTTGACAATCCAGCGTCGCATTCTGGGAGACAGAACCTGGGGTACCGGTTTCTGGGAACCTAGGACCCCAAGTAAAGGTTGGTGGTCAGTGGCGATGACCACTTCGTGTCCAGCGATGTATTGATGGAAGTGGACCGCTCCAAACACCACAGCCAGCCCTTCTCGGTCCAACTGGGAGTAGTTACTTTCAGCTTCACCAAGTGTTCTCGACGCGAACGCGACGGGAGCTTCTGCGCCGTTTGGGTCCACTTGGGCGAGCACAGCTCTAATGCCATATGGCGAAGCGTCGCATGACAAAAGAAGCGGCTTTGATTCATCGTAATGGACAAGAGTTGTTTTGCGTAGCAAGAGCTCCTTAAGTCTTTTAAAAGCATCGGAGTGCTCTTTCTCCCATCTCCACGGTACATTTTTCTCTAGCAGCTTGTATAGGTCATAAGCCACTGTTGCCCTGTTCTCCATGAACCGATCGTAGAAAGCCAGCATCCCAAGGAATGACTGGAGAGTGGCCTTGGAGGTTGGCTCTGGCAAATCCTTGATTGCCTTTAGCTTGTCGTGTGTGGCACGAACCCCTGCTGCGTTGATTCTGTGTCCCAAGTAGGTCACCTCTGCAACGCCAAAACGACACTTGGTCTTCTGAACACGTAGGCCAACTTCTCGGAGCCGTGTCAGGACGGCGTCTAGACGTTGCGCGTGTTCTTTCGGTGTGGCGCCGGTGACGATGATATCGTCCAGGTAGGCACTGACTCCAGGTAGTCCCGCCAACGTTGTTTCAATGCACCGCTGAAAAATGGCTGGTGCTGCTGACACTCCAAAAGGTAGGCGTTTAACCCGATAGAGCCCTTTGATAGTATTGATCGTGAGTATATCAGCTGTTCTCTCAGTTACCTTCAGTTGCTGATAGGCTTGCGCAAGGTCCAACGTTGAAAATACTTTTCCTCCACGGAGCTTCGCCAGCACCTCTACAACGGTAGGTAGAGGATACGCCGCATTGCGTGTGACAGCGTTGATGGTGCTGCGGTAGTCTCCGCAAAGTCGTATTCCACCGTCTTTTTTTCGTACTAAAACGACGGGTGTGGCCCACTCCGAGTGTTGTGTCCGCTCTAGAATGCCCTGGTCCGTGAGACGCTGCAACTCGGTTTCAACTGCTGGTTTCAGCGCAAATGGCACCGTTCGTGCTCTCAGGAACTTTGGCACAGCCTTCTCTTGAAGCTCCAGACTGACTGCCAGGCCTTTGAACTGGTTCAGGTCACCATCGAAGAGTGGAGCGTGTTTGCCGATGACATCCGGCAAGCTATTGTCGAGCCCGATTTGATGAACGCCACTTAGTCCAATACCAAAAGGTTTAAACCAGTTCCGTCCGAGTAGATTGCAGCCGGGACGCTTCATCACCAGGAGTGGTAACTGCGCTCTGAAGCTCTTGAACTGCACCGTAACCTGGATCGCGCCCAGCGATTCTAGATTTTCAGCTGACCAGGTGCGCAGGGCAATGTCCTCTTACGTGAACTGGGGAGGTTGTGTGGGCCACGCCGATCGAAACATTTCTTCACTGATAAGTGAAAACGCTGCCCCCAAGTACACCTCGAAACGAAAAAGAACATCCTCAACTCGTAGGTTCACCATGAGTTTGTCTGTCGACTGCCGTCGATTGTTCAGGGAGTTGAGGTCATGAAGTGAGCTTGCATGGCTTGGTTCATGAGCAGTCAAATCGCTCGTTTGATTTGTATTGACATCGTGAACCGTGCTGCTGCCAGCGGACTTTTTTTTCTTCAAGCAGGCTTTTGCTATATGTCCCACCTTCTTGCAGTATCTGCACGTCGAACTCTTAATTTATACGAGTTTGGACTGTAAGGCTCCTCGCAGCGGTAACAAGGCGTTACTGTTGTCACTGGGGTCTCTTCACGCCGTCGATCTGGCAGACGAGACGTTTCTGCTTTGTTCACTTCTTTGAAGTCTTCTTTGATTTGACGCTGATGGTTTTTGGCGTTTTCCGCTCGCACGGCTATGTCGAAAGTCTTAGAAAACGTCAGGTCCCTTTCGGCGAAAAGACGCTGCTGCAGATGGTTGTCTCGAAGTCCGCAGACGAAACGGTCTCGGAGCATGATGTCCATTGGCAGCATAGTCATGTTGACTATAGATGGTGTTGAACCGCTGCCAAAGGTTCCAACTGATCCATCCGAACCGGAGACACCGGATGTGACAGTCGTAGCGGTGGTGGTCGCGACAGGTTGAATCATTCCAAAATTGCAGTCCGCCGCAAGCTTCTTGAGGGCTGCGACGTATGCAGTGACAGTTTCGTCCGGTAGCTGATCTCTGCGTTGAAATCTGCACCGGCTGAAGAGTTCCGAGGGGCGCGGATCGAAATGGGCTTGAAGCATGGCGACGATTTCGCGGAAAGAAAACTCACTTGGCGTTTTCGGTGCTGCCAGTGCTTTCACTGTTTCGAACGTGGTCGGGCCACACAGCATCAGCAAAACAGCACGTTTCCTTGCATCGTCCCCAAGGCTGTTGGCTTCGAAGTAATATTGTAGCCGCTTTGCCCATGACGGCCAGCCCTTGCCGGAGAACTCCTCCATGGAGCCGTGAGTAGTCATGTCTACTGAGGTACAAGGTCCGTTGTCTTACTCGTCGCCAGTTGTTAAATACATCATATAATAGATCAAAAATGGAGCCTGTGTGACAGCGGGTTCACTGGAATGTCTCCACGATGGCAGTGTCCGAACGCTCTGCTCGTGGCTGGTGCGCGCTCCCTGCTCGTGCCGATGCGCCGGTCACCTCGTACACAACACCCCTCTTAAATCTAGGCTCACTTACGAAACGCAAACTTTGAGTGCCAACATGGTGTCGTGCGGGCACCTCTGCTTACTTCGTGTTTTGTGTCGGTGTTGCTGGTTGGCGTGGTCACTTTCTGTGCAAAAGTCTGACTTCGCTCAAGCACCGATTCAGCGAATCATCGCCACTCAACGATGGCAAGCGTGCGATCGCTGCGTTGCCGACACCTCGACGGGAAAGAGGAAGGCGATTTCTTTGAAACAGAAGCGTGCCGTCCTCAACGAAGCGCGCACAAACTTAAAGAATGCCGCTTCACCGCCAGCGTCCTCCGAGGCGGCCATCGCAGCTATTGAAACAGTCTGTACGTACCTGACAAGATCTCTACCTCGACCGGAGCTACTCGCATATTAAATGCACGCTCAGAGAGCACGTGCAGGGAAGCCTCGACCGCTTTCTGCAGGCGCAATAGATGTGCGCCCCAGGCGACCCGCGTTATTCTTTTTTTGCCTATTACGTTTACAGTGTCAAGATATAACGAAGAAGCGCATATAGCGAAGAGATCTCTGATTCCCGCCGACTCCGTTATAACCAGTCTCGACAGTACTCGTGTCTTTAAAGGTGCAAGTAGCACTGTGTTAGACATTGCAGCTAGCCCTAATAATTTACCATACTTAAGCTGCTGTAATGTGCCCCCAATTCTAACACACTGCCAGTTTATGTACTCGAGAAAAAAATTGCGGTGGCTTAGCTCGGCTATGCCAGGATATACGTAGCGTGAGCTTATGCACAAAATGAGAGGCGCTATCAAGCGGCTCCAGTGTAGCATCAGACTTGGCTACTGCGCAACGGAGGCGCACAGCCGGGCACAAGGCGGCGCCAGTGCGTCTGCCGCAACTATAACGTCACTCCTCTGGAATGCGCAGACCGGCCAGGCGCGCGCAACAGCGGTGAAGCGCACAGCGGCGGCGTTTCTGGCGCGCCAGCTGTGCACCGTGTGACGTCACTGCTCCTCGCGCTTGCGCAGCACAGCTCTTTGGGAGCCACGCGAAATTGCTCAACCTCGGCCAGTGTAGCTCACGCTACAAAAAAAAGAGCAGATCACGTGTTAAGATATGAATAAACGTGTTACGCGACCCTTTTGGCTCTACTTTCCTCTGGCCTCGAGGCAGGTCGCCACGCACCTGCGCGCTCTGGCCACACGTGGAGACGAGGTGGGGTCTAGGTCTAGCCTCCGGTCAAGACTCCCAAAGGGGGTCCCCGCCCCGCTGGTGAAGCTGGGGTCTGGCTCCAGGCCCAGCTTGCAGTCGTGCGTGGGAGCGGTGCGGGCATTGGACCTGCAAGTCACGAAAGAGCAGTCGAGTCACTTGCCAGCACGAGTTGGAAAGCGCTCAATGGCCTCCAAACCTCTTAAGGGACACCAAACCTCTTAAAACATTGTTCAATGCAGAATCTGTGTTAGGACTGGCTCCTAAAAGGTTGTTCTAACACTTGCAACCGCTTACAACCGGAGTGGCTCAAAAAATGTTTTTAAAGGGCAACTCTGCTTCATTTTTGGTTTTGAAAAAACAATGCAGTCCTCTTCAGTATCACCTAGGAAGACCACACGTGAAATCTTACGACGCAGTTCTGTCTAAATGTTTCTTAAACGGTCCGGCAAACTTTGCAACTCGCCAAGTTGCCGAAATCGGCTGACTTGAGCAGGCGAATTCAGGTGCAACCAGCAGCGCAGTCAAAACTACGGCATGGGCGAAGCCAACATTGAGCTAAACGCCATCTACATGGCCCCCTTTTACTTGTTTTCACTTCTCCGGGCGAGCGTAGCGCATGACGCCAGCAAGTTGCCTCTCGGAGCTCAGCAGTGTCCATGTGATTGGCGTAACGCGCCTGCGCAGCGCGTTTCTTGGGGGCCGTCCGGCCGCCCGCCGTGGTCCCGCCGTTACCGCCGTCTTCCGCGTCACAACCGCCGTCATCGTCTCACCGATTATGATTATTGTCTCTCGGAGTTTCGTCCACACTACGGACACCACGTGCGCGCACACTTATGCCGCAGTTGTGCAGACGTCGTCGAACGCCGTAGACACCAAAACGTGGCGAAGAGTGCGGTGCGGACGACACTCGCGCCTGCCACACGCCCGCCCCAATCCCGCCCGTCGTTGGGCCGAGGATCACGTGACATCTCGTACCACGTGATGGCCATGTACTTGGCGACCCGGGGCCAATGTTGCCGAGCGCAGCCGAAGTTTCGGTTCGATTTCCACTCGTGTTTAAAATCAGATTTAAAAATATATATCCCATTTTTCGCGAAGCAAACGACGTAGTGTGTTTTACTAGGGCTTTTTAATTCGAAATCAATCATTATCCCGAAATCTTCGGAATTAAGCGGAGTTGCCCTTTAAGGCTCTCGTGAATGCCTATGACCGGATGCACTCTTGCACAGCCAGTCCTAACCAGACATGATATTCAGGCTTAAAAAAACACTAACACCTCCAAAAAAAAAAAATTTTTATATTTCTTGTCAGGCCTTTTGTTATGGTGTCAGGATACTACCCCATTAATATTTTGCTACAGAGTCAGATACAATTTTAATAAAGCCTAAACACTCAACTGCTCATAACCGAAACATGTGCACGGTGGCTCGGAGAAGAGATTAGCCGGAAGTCACATGGCTATCCCTCCCTACCCCCTTTCTTTCCGTTCCTCCGCTTCTCGGACGCTTGAAGCAGACGACCATGGCAACGAGGATGTTGCGTGAACCGCTTGTCGTGCAATTGTTTTGCACTTATATCCCTTCCCCTCGCTGTCCTGGGCTTCAAGGTCGACTGGTCGGTACCAAGAACCACAGTTCCGAAGTAGTGGATTACGTCCGTCACAACGTAGGTCTCTCCTGCGCCGTCATTGCGTCGTTCATCCCGCGGTACATAGCCATATTGAGAATGACGTGTACAAGTACTTCCCGTGATCTGCGCAACTCGTTTTTTTGATCCCCGTATTGACAGCCTTCTGGAAGCCACAAAAAATGGGGTTCCCATTCTTCACTATTTTTAATAATAAATGTGTGGCTTAGATGACCCACGAAGATAGAGTAGATTTGGTACGCATAAGCTTGAACAGCAAGTGGCCTTGGAAAAGAGAGTGAACGCGCCACCAGACAATTCTCGACCGGCAGTTTTCGAGCGAAAAGAATACGAACTTGGAGCCGCAAATAGACCCTTTCCGAAATTCAATCTGGCCCCTCTGATCACTATGATCATCTGAAAAATGGCATACTAAAGATGGCCTTGTGTTTACTGATAAAAATAGAAGTTGAAGATGCTCCTAAGCTTCTAAGCCGGGACACTGGCATGATGTGAAGCAGGAATTGGATCCAAGAACTGTGTAAGCATTCATTTCTTCAATTTGGGCCCAGTGAATGTTAGTAGCACAGAGTCGACTTCAAAGCCCCTTGATGTATAGAGCTTTATCAAGGCACCTATGCGAGTTGGCATTTTCTTCTGAATCTTTTTCTACATCGACACTGAAAAGAGATTGAGAAAGAACTGCGCAGTGAAGCGCACATTCTCGTTTGCCGTTGACTTGCCGGAGTTACGGTGCCCGATAAAATACTGCAGACTACAGGTTCATGGCTGCCATTAGTATGGTGAAAGATAAACTGCCACTTGAGCCACCAGATGGCAATGAATTCTGGAAAGGGTCTATTGTGTTCTGGGTAGCTGGACTCTCATACGTGATGTTCAAAAATTCACAGGGTCTCCTATGTTATCCCTAAGACGAGTTGAAGGTGAAAGCCCAAGCACTGATGCATTAAAGACAGACACATGATTTACTTTGTTTCTCATTCTCCTTTTTCACATAGCCACTTTAATTAGCCAGCCTAATTCGCTGAGCCATCCTTCTTGACGTGCTGAGTCAATGTGCCAAGTCATCCTTCTCAATGTGCTTAATTCACTTAAGGCCCATTCACACTCATTGTGACCTCTTAGAACTAGGTCTCTTGAAACCTCTTACAACTAGAGGACACACTGGTGTCATCTATTGGGTAGCAGTGTAAACTTGGCAGTCCGGCATATTTTCTATTTCCCTCACGCATCATCCTTTCTTTCTTGGCTCGAAAAACTTTTGTCAACTTTATAAATGAGCCTTTCTTATAGGTATTACACACATTTGACCTCAGAAATCCCGCGAAACCTTCGCTCTTGTCAAATGCATTTCCAGGGTCACCGTATAGATGGCACCAGAATGCCAGCGTGTTCCCTCATCCTAAGAAATTTTAAGAGGTTTCAACAGGCCTCGTCTTTCTCGGTCGTACTCGGTTGCAACAGTGTGAACAGGCCTTTAGTCATCCACTATATTTGCCTAGTCATCCACTTAATTCGCTTTAATTCCTCGTAATTCACTTTAATTCCTCTTAATTCATTTTGATTCCTCTTAATTCAGTTTGATTCCTCTTTAACTCGCTTTATGGTCCTTTTAATTCTCATTGATTACTCTTACTTCTCTTTAATTCCTCTTAATTCACTTTGATTCTGCTTCATTTGCTTTGTCATCCTTCTTAACTGCATTGCCTCTAATTCGCCTGAGTGGTTACGTAAACGTTTTGGTACCTTTCATGTCACCGACGTGCTTTCGCTCAAGGACTCTGAAGGTCGACTGAACAATCAGACATATAAGGCTTTCGCCTTAATAAAACATTGCCATGCATGAGTACCCTGCATACATGGGTAAATTACTTTCAAAATGTAATTTAATTACAATTACAATTACTTAGCCCCCAAAGTAGTTTAACTACAATTACAATTACTACTACGCGAAAGTAGTTCATTGCAATTACAAATTACTTTTTAAAAGTAATGCAATTACTTTACAATTACTTATTTCTGAGAGTTACCCACCTTGGGCCATATAACTGTAAACGAGTTATATGGCCGCTGTATTAATGTCACGCATTGTACTTTTCTTTTATAAAATTTGTTAAATGGATTATAGAACTTAATAGTTTGGAGTAATGAACTTCTGATTTCTTATATTCTCAAAAAATAAAAATAAATGGCGACAAAATTCACAGGTGCGAGGTGAATCTCTTTAGAGCTTGTGCAAATGGTATCCAAGTCAAACCAACAAAAAATAAACTTAAAAATAATACAAGGAAACAAATATGCGACAGTACTGGTATCATAAAACTCGGTGATTCGCTGCCTCTCCCTGTCTGTGGACTTGTAACATGTCGGATGTGGGTAACCGTAGCACGCGAACTGCGGTCGCTTCCACAAAACTAGTGTCACAATAGCAGCAACTCTCTTGCCAGGGATTCTGGGTTAATTCAGTGCACGGTAACACCAAAAAAAAAAAAAAAAGCTCCTGAGATATATAATAAATTTAGGATCGTCATGTCAGGCGAAGAAGCAAAGAAGCAGCAGGTCTAATTAACACGACTCACCCTGCCTTACTTCCAACTGTTGTTGCTAAACTGCGCTTCTTCGCCTCGATATTAGAGTAGCACGACCCTCTGTTAGTGGTACCAACATACGAGATAGAGGAGAAAGACGTGAAAACTCATAAAGAAAAGAGAATAATTACATGAACAAAAAAGTCCCCAAACTTGACTGAAATATGTAAGCGAATATGCTAGCGGCGAAGACGCGTAAGGAAAACTTCGAACCTCCCCGCCTCGACCGGATGATGTGATCGGAGCCAACCAGCTCGACTTCGACCCCCATACCCCCGTGTGGGAATGAGAAATAAGAAAGACCCCTAGAAACAGGAGCAACAGGAAGCGAACGAGACGAAGAGTCAGATTCAACTACGACAGGAACGAAAACGGACGCGAATGAAGCCCTCATTTATCAAATTATTTCTGAAATTCTTCATTAAATCGTTTTGCAGTCTACAAAATCCTTCATTCCGTTCTATCCCAGCCTCCCTTTTCCCTTTTTTTGAGCAGGTTGGGAGACTCTCTCTTTTATTGCTTCGGTTGTGCTCTCGTCGCCGTGGCCAGGGGGGAAAAGCGCCACCGCCGCAAAATCTTGCAAAAGTAATTGTAATTGTGCCTGAAATTTAGCAATTACTGATGCTAGAAAGTAATTAAATTACAATTACAATTCCTTTCAGCCAAAAGTAATTATTACAATTACAAATTACTAGGAAAAGTAATTAAATTACAGTAATTTAATTACTGTAATTGAATTACTACCCAAGTATGGTACCCTGTCAGTGTCCCTTTGAAGGAAGATTCTGATCTTGAACATTTTACTGCCATTTCTGATCTAACTTACATTATATATTTACATGTACTCTTAAAGCCTGTTCAAACACTCTCATTTGACTACAACAGACTTCGACACAACCGATTTTTAAAGAAGGACGGTAGGGTAATGGGTCATCTTGGTTTTAATTTTGGTATCTCAAAAACTACTGCATACCGTATACACGCGTGTAGGGGCGGAATTTTTTTTCAAGAAATGAGGACCAATTTTTAGGGTGCGGCCCATACACGCGACGTGCAATTTTTAAAGTAAAAAGAACGTACCAGATAGCGAACGAAGAGCATTTATTGCAGTACACGGCATATGTGCTTAATCGTCGTCGCTCAACGAGTACTCAGACTCGGAGTCCGAGGTGGTCTGTTGCGCAGCATCGTCCTCCCACAAGCAGTCGTCTTCAGTACCATCCAAGCTGTTGGATATACTGGTGACCTTAAAGCTTCGGGATACAACGTCCGTCGATACCGAGCTCCACGCTGACGGGATCCAACAGAGAACAGTCGCAAGCGGTGCCCTCTTCAGCCGTCCGGTCAGCGTCTGCTCATAGCTGCCGCTTGCCATCCATTCAGTGTAGAGCCTTCGGAATTCAACCTTAAAAGGCTGATTTACGCTGACGTCCAACGGCTGCAGCATTCCAGTGAGGCCGCCCGGAATCACGGCCATGTCTGTGCCGACATGGCGCAGCTGTTCCTTCACCTTATCGGTAAGGTGACCGCGGAAGCTGTCTAACACTAAAAGTGACCGTTTGGCCAACAACGCTCCCGGTCGGTTTTGCCAAACATTTCACCCAGTCGAGCACCAAGTCATCGTTCATCCACCCCTTTTCTTGGGCTTGCACTGTGATTCCCTTGGGGAACACTTCGTTGGGAATCCTCTTCCTTTTCAACACAACGTACGGGGGTAACTTACGCCCATCCGCGGTCACACAAAGCATCACGGTGCAGCGTTGGCGCTCAGCGCCGGTGGTCCGCACGGTGACGCTCTTCTTGCCTTTCAGTTCGACTGTGTAGTTCTCCCGAAAGTTAAACCATACAGGAGTTTGATCAGCGTTCCCTATTTGCGAAAGTAGATAATTATGTTCATGGCAAAGGCCGATGACGTACTTATGAAAACTAAGCACCTTGTCATTGTAGTCTTCTGGCAGCCCCTGGCTCAACGTGGTTCTTCGCCAAAAGGAGAGCCCCTTCCTTTTCAAAAAACCTCGCGCCCAGCCAGCACTAGCCTTGAAAGTCCCGGCCGGTATGTTCTTCGCACGTGCCAAGGCTAGTGCCTTCACGCGCAGCATGTCCGTTGTGAGTGCAAAACCATCGTTCCGCACTTCAGTCGCATAGCGTAACAAGTCTTCTTCCAGTTCCGGAAACTTGCATGGCTTTCCTCGGAAAGCGCGCTTTTTGCTGTTGGTGTTTTCCAAAGCTTCCTTTTGAGCACACCATCGTCGAACACACTTTTTGTCGACGTCGAATTTTCTGCCGGCGGCACGTTTCCCGTTCTCGAGAGCAAACTTGATCACCTTTAACTTGTAGCCAGCCGTGTAGCTATTCAGGTACTTGCCCATCGTGCCACAACGTAAATGCTCGGTAGAAGACACCCAAACAGGAGAGACAATACGGCATGCACAACTCCAGCAAATGGCCGGCTGAACTGGCTGAACTGCACAAGTTGGTGATGCTAACGCCGATACGGATAGCGCCATCTATCGACAACGCTTAGAAGCTAGCATGCGGACGCGCATTTTGAATGCGTATGCGTCAACGAAAGTGTGGGTGCGGCCCTTACGCGGGTTTTTTTTTTTTTTCCGAATATGTAGTTCAGAGAAACGGGGTGCGGCCCGTACACGGGTGCGGCCCGTACACAGGTGCGGCCCTTACACGCGTGTATACGGTATTTTATTGTGATATTTTATGTATTAAATGGTTACACTCTTGAGATTTACTTTCTGTTGCTTTTCTACCAAAGCATATCTTATATTTTTAGTAACGAAGTGTCGAATCTTAGGCTGAGTTCAAGTTTTTAATGTACCTTTTCTCAGCAACAAAAAATGGGATGCTCATTTAATTTGGCAAGTATATTGCACACGTTACTGGCTTTGAACTGAACTTTAAAAAATGAGTTTGAACATGCAGAAAGCAAGAAAAAAATATTGTTCTTTCTTGACATTGGCCATATGAGGGAACTTTTATATCTAAATTTTTTTTTAACACAGTCGATTCTTGTTAATTCAGACTCTCTTAATTCAAACTTGCGGATAATTCAAACTAACATGCAGGTCCCACCCTATGCGTCTCTATAGGAGGGAACTCCTGGTAATTCAAACTTTCCTTTATTCAAACAAACTTTTGGTCCCCCTCAAGTTTGAATTAACGAGATTCAACTGTATTATAATTTAATGAATTTGTGAAACCTTTAGGTTCGAACTATTGCCAAGATATTTTATTATAAGCTGTAAAAGTTTCCGTGTAATCAGGTAAGTAGTTTCTTAGTAAAGTTACATCAAAATTCCGCTTTGGAAAAACCATAAAATTTCTCGCTTCCCGAGTCGGTTATGAAAAATGTAGGAGAGTGCGGCGACAGCAGTGCCTCCTGGAGGGTGCAAAACCACCCATGGCTACGTAGTTACGGTGCTCTACAAAAGATGGCACACAGTGCATAAGGAAATTGGCGTCCTATCGTGAATTTTTAAAAAATGCATATAAGTCTATCGTTGTATAAGACGCACCAAGAAACATGTTTAAAAAAAACTACCACTTATACACTGGAAAATACGGTATGTAAAATTGTTCTAGAGAGCTGAAACTTTTCACAATATGCCTACATCTCATGTTAAATCTCCCCTGCCAATTTCCTTCTTATCACTTGAGTAATTCAAAAGAACCCTGTAGCCAGTGTCCCTCCTTAAGTTAAGAATGTCACAGAAGGATGCGACAAAAAACATGATAAACATGGTCAGGGTTCTTCGCAAAAATCATTTTGTTTCCGGACACATGTCAAACTAAGGAACTCTCGGTCAGCAGTCCGACGCTCTATCCCTGCACTACCAAAAGCAACATTTCAGCCGCTACATATCTACTCGTGCGGCTGCAAAATGTTCTAGCACCAAGTGTACGCTGTAACGAGCTGCAGTGGCTCATCAACTGCGGCGGCTTGCCACCGCACCGCGATGCCTAGGAAGAAAACGGGCCCCAAACGTCTCGAAGCTTACGGCGAGTGTAGGAAGAAAACGTACATCACAATGATGAGGAAGACCGGAGAGAAGGTGAAGTGGAAGACAAAGATTGATACGGATGAATACAAACAAAAAAGATGCAAAAGAGAAAAAGAATTACTACTTGCCTCGGGAATTTGCCTAAAACCGACTGATGCAAAATGTGTCGCGTGTTTGTGTCACGTTCCGCAACAAATGGCTCCAAACACTAAATGGGCGAAATGGACACAATAGGTCAGAATAAATTGAAAACGGTCAACTTAAACACACGACGCATTCTGCATTAGTCGGCTTTAGGCGAAGCTATAGAGGTAAGCTATAATTTTTCAAGTGCCTAAAAAGGACTTTTATGCCCCAAAACAAACTTTCACGGGTTTAGCAGAATACTAACATTGTGTAAGAGTCATTTAAAAAGATTCCAAAACGTTTTTTTTTATTTCAGGGTAAATAGAAGCATGTATTTGAACTGCACGTAACTGAAAGTGTGCCTCACAATGTAAATTATGCACTAAACACAGCAGGGTTTGTGTAAGCCATCTATTCACCCTTGTGGCCATTATTGCACCATTTTATTTATTCACGCCAGTTTCATATGAATGTGAAACATTATTAAGGCTTATTAAGGCGAAAGCCTTATATGTCTCGTCGTTCAGTCGACCTTTAAGGTCCTTAAGCGAAAACACGTCAGTGACATGAAAAGTGTGAAAACATGTCGGCGACACGAAAAGTACCAATGAAGCGGCGGTAAAAGTGCGTCGTCAGAGAGTGCGCTTTCTTCGGAGGTTCGCTATCATGTTTACATCAGCGCTTGGGTTTTCGCCTTCAAGTCATCTTAGGGATAACAAAGAGATCCTGTGTATCTTTCTGGCTAGGCGTTCGGCTTTTCATAAGACTAGATAAACGCGTGGTCGCGAGGCTTGACACTGATTGGTTGACGGGTGGGGAGAAGGAGTGAGGTGCTCGACGCTGATTGATTAATGGAGAGGCCACGTGACCAGAGTGGTAGACAAGAAGGAGAGAGGTAGGTGAGGAGGTGCTCGACCACCTGTGTGTACCGAGGGAGAAAAGCTTTCAAATGTAGAAGGCTCTGGAAGATTACAGGTTTATCGGCCCGATTACCAGCAGTAACGCTTCATTCTAGGAGCAACAATCAAGTGTAGGTACAGATGTAGGCATCTGGAAAGTCAGAGTATTGCTAAACATTTGTGATACTAGAACGTTTCACGTATGAAACCCAATTGCCTAGCAATTTTGCCATAAATTTTCTCACATGAATGTCCAATCTAGGCACTTACAGTATTGTGCTGCTGTTGTTTTCTGCCAATGTTTTGTTTTTTGCTCTTTACTACTTATATTTTCCATTGCCTGCCAATGCAATGCGGGAGGGTGACTGGGGTTCATCAGGCAGAATGTATCAGCCTTTTGGCCTCTCTCCGAGACCTTTGTTTCGAAAATAAAGACACAAATAAACAAACTTGAATTGTTTTTGGATGTTCAGTATCCCTTCAAACGCGTCGGATGTTCCCTAAAAATTGGCCCCTGCAGCAAAGATACTGGTAACGACGTGGCGGTGTGCCCTACCTGGGAGAGGAGGAAGAGGAGCGTCCGCAGTCCATCTCGGAGAGGTCGTCGGAGGCCGTGGAGCTCACCAGAGATGCGAGGTCGTCCCGGTAACGTTTGCGCTCGATCCGGACACCGGGGGGCTGGGACAAGGAGGAAACTTTGAGACTCCAATGTTTTGAAACTAATGAAAATCAGAAGAAACGCGAGAAAACATGAAGGTAATCGGAGTTGGCAAAAAGAACTCCAAAAAAAACCTTATTGAAACCCTAGAGTGGCAGCCAACAATTTGCTGAGACTTGATTTCTTCAGGCCACCAAGAGGCTGGGCCTCAAGGCTTGGCTTGGCCCACTTCAGGCCTTGGGGCTGGGCCTCGGGACTTGATTCAGCTTCTACAGGCCCTGAAGAGGCTAGGGCCTCAAGGCCCGGTTCGGCTTCTTCAGGCCCTGAAGAGGCTAGGGCCTCAAGGCTCGGTTCGGCTTCTTCAGGCCCTGAAGAGGCTAGGGCCTCAAGGCTTGGCTTGGCTTCTTCAGGCCCTAAAGAGGCTGCGCCTCAAGCTTGATTCGGCTTCTTCACACTTTGAAATAGCTGGGCGAAATTCCCTTGACCCCTTCACACCCTGGACAAGCTGAGCCCGAAGACTTCGCTTTTGCCAGCCTGAAGAATCCAGATCTCTCAGCTAAGCAATGGCTTCCACTCTGAGGCTTCCACGAAATTCCTTTTAGAGTAAATGCAACAACCCTTTTCAAAAGTCTCTCTACCTGCATCGTCCAGAGCCGAAATCAAAGCTCCAATGGCAGCACCAGTCATGGAAGTGGCATTTGACCTTTTGTATCAGGTTTTGTAGCTGGCAAAATATTGATTTGAAGCAACCACTGACGCTTTTGAAGCAAATGCCAACATCTGTTTGCTCATCACTTGAAAATAAAAAAGTGACTGCATTATTAAATGGAGCACACAGCCTTCCTTTTAGAAATAAGACTCGAGTAGGTTCTATTTTATATTCGTTGTGGTTGAAATGGTTAAAAAATAAAGCATGGTGCAACACTTCAGCTCAGATAAAGCCTCTTTTCTCCCCCTTCTTACACTAGGTAGCTTATTTAGCCTGTAAATATAATTCTTCTAAAACGCCAGCAAAAACCATCATACCCGCTAACACATCTATCAATAAAAATATGTCCTCCCGAGCTTTTTGAAGGCAGTGACAATTTCAACGTCCACTTTCAAAATAATTCTGAATATTATTTTGACGTCCGTGACGCCACTTCCTGAAGAAGTTTTTTTCAGACACTTCGACGTCCCTTGTCAAAATAATTTTGTAATTATTTTGACGTATCAAACTTTTTATAACTTTGGAGTTGGACTTTGGAGCTTCGGAGTCCAGACTGAGGAGTGATCGAAGGTAGCGGTCAAAGAAATATTATCTTGCTTGCAGGCAGCGTCATTGTTCGACACGCGTTTTCCGAAAACAAGTGTCAGGCAGTCGACTGCTGTTTTTATGACTTTTAAGGGGGGACACCACCTTGAATTGCACCTTTTTTTTAAAAAAAAATGCCTATTCAGAACTGCAAAGTTTTGGCATGTATGGATAACAAAGAACACTCTCACAAAGTCTTGCCAATGAGCACTGACAAACAATGTCAAAAATAATTATTCTTTATATGTTGGTGAGGTGTGCTGCACTGCGTAGCACTCGTCATCCACAAGTGAAAATAGCTGAAAGCAATGTCAGTATATCAGAAGAAGTTTGAGGAAGACATCACCTACACTGGTGGAAAGAATTTCTGACATTTAAGATGCAAAAATAAATTTTTAAAATGTCATCATGAAACTTTAAGTGCATTTATCTCAGCTTTACTTTTTAGTGTCAAATATCAGTTCAGGGAAACTATCATTTCATAATCAAATTATGCGTGCAGATATATTTTGGTTTTTCTATATTTAAATTTTCTGGAGAACACGACTGTGAACTTACTTTCTGCATTTTTATGCTCTTTTGTTGTGAAAAGTTTATATTTCTTTTAAATCAAATGTACACCAAAAAATTTATTTTCCAAGCTTTATTGTGAATAAATTTTATAATTTTTGAAATTTCTTTTCATAGTTGTCTGAAGCAAGTATTCTGCTGTATGTTCCAGCAAAAAAACTGGCCATTTTTATTACCCTTTCTAAATGATAGCTTTGCTCAGCAGATCCACTTTTTTATTATGAACTTTTATGTAACTCATTGTGGGATAAATTTATAGGGTTGAAAATTTCCACGGTATCCTTGTCGAGTGCTACGAGTACACCCTGCAAATTTCATGCAAATAAGACAAACGGTTCAAAAGTTAGCCTTCCCGAGTAGTGTTTCCCCTTTAGTGATGAGGAGTGCAAAAAGACCTTCTCAAAGTACATCAGCTGTCAGGCCGAAAGTAATGTCTGCTTGGTTGTGCCAAGCATTACCGAATGTGGCACGTGATTTATACAAACAAAGGAGTTGAATGCCATGCCATAAAATTTGCAGTTGACGAGAAAATATGTGTATCTCGTACAACCGCGCTAGAACGTTTGTTCGTTTGCACCTGTCAAGAAACATCAAGGAGGCAATGTTTGCATTCACAACCTTTTATTTAACACCCCGATTGTGTCATAGTTAACCCGCTCGTTATACACGAACCAAACCGAAAATCTAAACTAAACAAGGAACTCACAAAACCCAGTTGAAAACAGAGCGGGAGCCAGATGCAAAGCGAAATTGCAACCATACGAAGACATGCTCGCACGATATAAAGGCACAAAAAGCATGCCAAATTTCTCAGTGTTACATTGTGTACGCACTTGCATTTGTAACGTGCAGGGAAGACAGAGCGATACTTAGCTGTCCTATGTTGTAAATTGAAAATTTCAAGTGAGACATGTGCTGAAATGCACGCTCAGAGCGCTCAGACCACTGCCACTGGGCGCGTCACGTCTGAAAGGATAAACTGTCGAGCCAGTCCCACACACACACTGAATAAAACATTTCCACGGTCAAACTAGGACCAGAACTATCCGTCAAAACACTAACCCAACACCATCGAAAATTCGACAGAATGAAACCACTGCTACGGCTACCACACCTACGGCTTCTGCATTGAAGAAGACATCGAAATAATAACGCCACTATTTTGAAATTTTACGGAAGTGACGTCACAGACGTCAAAATAATTTTTGCAATATTTTGACAGCGGACGTCGAAATAGTCACTGCCTTTTTTTAACCTATCAAACTCAAGATTCCGCTGTCATAAACTGTACAAAAATAACCAGCTGCAAGCATTATAAAAGCCCACAGTCACGCTTTAAAAATGACAGAGCGCTTTAGCGGCATTGGAACCAGTATTGAGTCGAACTCACTGCCCTTTCGATTAACCGCTGCGCGAAAACTACCTTGACTACCGTAGTATTTATTCGAATATAGACCCGCGCTTCTTCTTCGCCCTTTCTCGGCCCAGCTTTCTCAAACTAAAGGTTAACCTACAATCAAAACCAAAGGTCGACCCGGGCGCAACCCCATGTCAGCCGCTGCTCGTTGCACTCTGGTGCAAAGCTGCAAAGCTCAACAAACACAAGCAAGTATGAGGCGTGGTAAAGGCTGACGCAAGCAGCGCACGTGCTATGGCGCACATAGCCGGACTTGATTGGGAGTGATTTAGCCGGTAATATTAGGCTGATGCACTACGATGATGAGCATCAGTACGACGCACTTTTGGCGTGGCTTGACTGGCTCCATCCAATCGTAGCATCGACTCCGGTCGGACGTAAAGCGAAACAGAGTATATGGAGCGCAAGTTCATCTGCTTGTTGCACAATGGTTGCAATGATGTCGGAACGCCGAGCTCTTATTGGCTGATTAAAAAATTTTGCGGGTAGACCTCGAGGCACCTAGCACTGAGGTCTACCCATGATCCTTCCAATCAAAGCCAATTAGTACTCGGCGTCGGTCTGACGTCACCGCAGCCCCTGCGCTAGAAGCAGATAACTCGCTCTCCGCATAGAAATTAAAGTCCCTGGGCCTCTCTTATCACAGTAAGAGCCATCCCACGACTTTGCAAATGTTTCTCGCGACTTTTAGCTCCCAATATTGCCAACGTCGTCCAAAAGTTCAGACGACAACGGGGCCACCGCAGTCGACAGCAATCTCTGTACTGCATTCAAACTGTGTCAAGAGGGAAATATTGTGGCAATTGTCATTTTTCCGTATGCTTTCTTTCATCGGCTAAACCAATCAAGTGCAGTGAATGCACCGTGACTTGCGCTTTTAGTGCGTGTGTTGACGGTTGTATGCGTTCTATTCTTCGACCGTGCTCCGACCTAAGATGAAACAAACCAAACGACGAGTAGAGATGCTATGAAAATATGTATTTGTGCAGTTTTTCTTCCCTTCTATTTTTCTGAATATTGCCAAGTGCGTGGCCGAGCTGGCATCGCACGCGGCTGCCTCTAATCGAGAGTTCTGGTTTGGAAAAATCCTGAACGTACCCCGTATGTAAAGACGGTGGTGATGCACTCCCTCGATTCAGTTGCCCTTATGTCACTACGCTTGATGTGTGGAACTTTTTCTTTTTAAGTTTTTAGGCGCAAGTTTGCCCATCAGACATTCATTTTCGCTTTTACATTCGTTACCCATTTTTCATCTGTGACAGTATTAAAATCAACTAATCATTTATTTTTTTTGTTAAAGTTTATTTTGGACAGGTGTGGCACAATTCTTAGCAAAAAATGCCATTTTGCTACCAGATACTATACCAGACTTTCGTTCATGGCGCAATTTGGCGCAAATGGCGCAGCACTTCCATCACTGCGGCATCCCGCACCTTCCCTAAACCAGCAAAACAGAACATCTACTAAACCACAGAACAAAAGGAGGGGGAACGTACTGAATCTCACAAAGTGGCCATTTGTGTGTCGTCTTCGATCTAAAAGTTGGAAGGTGTTTGAGACTTCTTCATAACCGTTGTCTAATCAAAAATGACCGCATCTCCACGTGGTGAATGATGTTGATTGGGGCGAAGCTCTGGTGGTGCTGATGATACTGATTCTATTGTTCATAGGTAGTGCTGATGGTGCTGATTTTTTTTTTATTGCTCATAAATAGTGCTGAGTTCCGGGTTGCGTTTCGACTTCATTATTATTGCTTTATGGTCGGTGAAATGCAGAGCCAGTGGTTCTTCTGGCGGATCAGCTTGGATCCGCTAGAAGCCGTGGGAACGCATCTCCACCGCTTAAGTCAACGGTCCATGTCAGAAAGAGAATGTGTGGTATGGAGCGTTGTTATATACGCATTTGAGCATTTGACCGCAGCGTCCTCTCGTCTATAAATGTTCAGCCAATGCATGCAAAGTTTAACGCTATTATATACGCATTTGACCACAGCGCCCTCTCCTGTATAGACGTTGAGCGGCTACGTGCAACGTTTCATCCATGACCTCCCCAGCTCTTGAGTTACTGCCACATCTCAGAGCCCCCACTCGTCCCACAGTCATGGCCAAGTGGTTATGGCGATGGACTAGAAATCCATTGAGGTCTCCCCGCACAGGTACGAAACTTGTCGACTGCGCAAACATTTTTTATTTTTATGTGAGCACGGATGCCGCACGGACGGATGGACAAGGCTAGACCCTAAGGAGCTTCACCCCTAAAATTTTGGAGCTTCTGCAATGGCTACTAGATGGCTCAGACTTTTGAAAGGGGTTGTATTTTTCTATTTCTTTCAGCCAGGGGATGCTGTAGCGTCAGTAAGATGCGATGACAAAAGGGGCGCTGCAGCCTCTGCGTGTGTTCGCAAAGCGTAACCATCTAATGCTGACATAGAGCAACATTCTATACTCTATTTCACCTTATGATGTACCGCAAGAAAGGCTACAAGCGCGAGCTCCTTGCTCTAGGGCACATCTCTCGTGAGTCCAGAGCAGCTCCCAACGCTATGAGCTCGTGCTTCTTGCCTTTTCTGCGGTACCACATAAGGTGAAACGGAGAATAGTGTTTCATCACGCCAGTCTGTCAGTGTCTGTACGCGTCCGTCCATGCATGCTAACAAAGGGTCTGAAAGAACTAAAACACGAACAGAAGGCTACGGTGCAAACGAGCTGGGGGTAGTTGAACATAGTAAAAACACACTGAAACTGGGATAAAAGAAAGAACAGACAAAGATAGGCCCTAAGACCTGTGTTTGTCTTTTCTTTTTCCCAGACTAGGGGTGTTCTTACTATATTCATCTAAAACATCTTGGAAATCAATGCCCGTCCTGTATAGACACTGCAATACTTTCTTTTCAATGTTTTAGTCTTTGTTCCATTTCTCAAATTTATATAGATGCGGGCAAGCGTGATCGCACACGACCGAAATGCAAGCTAGAAATATTCGATTTTTGCTCGTCGGGGGCTTTTCCCACAACTTAAGAGATCCAGTACTTACACAACATTTTTCAGTGGCACCCTCTTATGGTTCCTCTCTGCGACATCACAACCAGGGTTTGTTTCGCCGTGACATCAAGAGTTATGATCTCGACTACTTATGTGAAATGCAAACAGTACATTCGATGGTGTATGAAAAAGCACACTGGAAGCTTGGAATTATCATATTCTTAGACTAACGCTGACAGCAAAGTCTGACAGTAGCATTATTTTCACCAATAAAAAGAGAATTAATTTACAATGAAAACAGAATTAAATAAATAAACCGATCACTCTAAAAGCCCGTTCACACTCTTGCGACCTCTTAAAACTGGGTTTATTAAAACCTCTTACAACGAGAGGATACACTGGCGCCATCTATTGAGTAGCAGTATAAACTTGGCGGTACGGCATATTTTCTGTTTCTCTCGCGCATTATCCTTTTTTTCTTGGCTCGGAAAACTTTTGTCAACGTTATAAACGAGCCTTTCTTATAGGTATTATGCACATTTGACCTAGGAAATCCCGCAAAGCCTTTGCTCTTGTGAAACGCAGTTCTAGGGTCACCGCATGGATAACGCCAGAATGCCAGTGTGCCCCTTGTCCTAAGACATTTTAAGAAATTTTAACAGATCTCGTCTCTCTCGGTAGTACTCGGTTGCAAGAGTGAACGGGCCTTAAGTGTTCCACGCACGTATGACGCCGCCCTTTAGTCCACAGGAGGTAGGCAGTAGTACATGACAATCCTCGTGCCGTCTCATGCTCCGCTCGCGGAAAGCCAGTGAGGTTGCCATGCTTGCTGAAAGACTACAGTTCTTTCTGCACACATAAAAACCCAAACCTTTCACGGTTGGGTTTTTTTCCCAAAACATGTTTGCCGGTAGTCGGCAGGGTTTTTTGTTTATTCCAAAGGAATGTAAAGAAAAGGTTGGTGCGCATGTTTTATTTCTAATTATCTAATAAGAGCACACACAGTGCTCGCAAGCTCCTCAGGTTTAGAAAAACTGAATGAAAATACTGAGGGTAGCTGTTAACTTTCTCCCATGCTCACGCGACATCATAAAGTCCTTTGACATTGCAATGTCCCACTACGTCGTGGCATTGCATGATCATGCACATAGTCTCAACAACGTCATAGTGTCGCGACACTGCGATGTGATCGAGACCACGTGCCACGGTTGGAAAATGCCCGGAGCTGGCCCCGTAATTGCTACACATTTAGTATGATCTTACCGCCAGGGGCTGCTGCAGGCAGAAGGGCGTGGGGGCCGCCTGCTGGGCGGCCCTGTCGTTGAGGTTGGGCCCGGCCACCCTGCCCTCCGAGGCGCCCGAGGGGGCGGGCGGGGGCCGAGAGGCAAAGTCCACGGCTGCGTAGGCAGGGGGTGCCTCGTCCTCTTCCGGTGCCTGCCTCGGCTGCCCGGCCTGGCTCAGCTGGGACAGCTGGACCAGGCGCCGCTTGAGCAGTTCCAACTGCTCGTTGCAGCGCTGGTTCTGCTCCTGCGCAACCACCCACGGGACAATGTTCTGGGCGGGGTTCCCTCTTTTCGGCACGCGCCGGAATGCAACCGCCCGAGACTACAGCAATGAGCATCTGGAGCTGCTTGTGTGTTTAGTACGGTATTGCATTCTTACTGAAGCAAGCTCCGATTCGGCCTTCAAAAAAAGTGAGTGAAGCGTGACCAGCTGCGTAACACCTACATTGGGAGCTTTGGTCTTAAGCATTTCCCAATGCAAGGGACAAAAAACTTAAGCAAGAAAGAGGACTTTGAAGAGCTTCGAAAAGGCTTTGCCAGTTGCAATAGTATTCAAAACAAGCAAAAAAAACGGTACAAGAGGAGGATGGCAACACTGAAATGGCATCACATGCCTGGAGGGCCGAGACCAGAGTTATTATTTGTTGCACTTCTCATAGAACGCAATTCTGCCTACGGAAGTTTGATCGCCAGATCGAAACGAAACTGCAAATTTGTTTCCAACTACCATAGAATACTGTGCATTCGCCCATTCCACATTAAGCGCCCATTACCAAATTTGTAAGATCTGAGTAAATACGCACAGTACATTTATACGTAAAATTGATGACCGGACAAGCGCCCATCCTCCATTTTTTTGCGATTATCTCCAAACTTTGAGTGGGCACTTGCCCAGTATCTTACGGTAGTTCCATAATGCCAATGTTAGATGAAGTCTAACCTACACTTATCCAAGATTTCATTGCCTCTGTCTGTTTCAGAAGATTCACCATCCCAACCTAACCCTCAGCCCCTCTCTCTCTCTGCGCCACTGTCTTGCATTTCATCTCGCAGCTACCGCCATTCGAGGTTGGCATTCAAAGCTGCCGCACCAATGACCCCCCCGCCCCCCCCCCTCTTCAGTTTTTTTCTTCCTGAAGATTTCCACAGATTAGAACCACCTCCCCATCTCCGTCTCTTCAATCACCAACACCGACTTGTTCTAAACTGGCGTTGCTAATCATTTGGTAGAATCCTTCCAATGTGTTCCTTTTGCCGACATTTCTTTAACCCACTCCTCTCTGTAATGCTTTGGCTCCGAGAGGAAATAAATAAATAAACCCCCGCATTCTCGCATACTTTTTTCTCCAAATACCAACCGCTGGGGTTTTGACATCCAACAGCACAACCCATCAGCTCCAGCGACACGGTCGGTTGCCATTTGCGGACCACTTTCTGTGCAAGCATGAGACAGCACTTGTTCTGTGCAGTTTCTTTGACTCATACTTCATTTTTATCGTGCAGTTTTTATTCGAGATGCATCACCAACTAACCCAAGTGTGTACCATACTGCTCAAGATAGGCGCGTAAACACACCAGTCGGAGACGCACTCCGGGAACCAGACCGAAACCGTCCAACTTCCGGTTTGGCAAAAGTTCGCAACATCCTTAGGGACGACAACAAAGCGCTAGTGCATGGGCTTCGATTGTTCTAAGTGATGCTGGTTCCTGCGTGGTGCCCGCAACGCGTCTCCAACTGGTGCACTTACCGCATCCTAAAAACTGATCCCTCTATTTCCGCCCGACGACGTCAAAGACGTGACGTGCTGTGCCGATCCTGGTGGTGCCGGAGCGGTGGCGATTTACGTGGCAGACGATGCCATTTTTGAACCACTTTTTATGTATGGGAGTGATAGGGCCTTTAGCAGACCAGTCGGAAGATGCGTTTCAGGCACCATGGTTCCAGGCGGCGTACCGCGGCCGAAGCAACGGGCATACCTGCAGGTGCGCATTCTGCAGCTCGAGCTCCCCGAGCTTGTGGGCGACCCAGTCCTTGATGCGCATGGCCTTGGCTTCCACTTGGCGGGCGTCCTGAGCCCTGAGCTGGCGCTGCTGGGCCACCTCCCGCTCCAGGGAGGAAATGAGCAGGTCCTTCTCCCGGCACGCCTCCTCCAGGCTCCCCTCAGGGCCCCAGGCGTCCCCCCCGGGGGCCTCGCCGTCCCCAAAGGGGTCCTCCCGCTCCGCCATCAGGCAGTCCGCCTGGGCGGCACACAAGAGCACCGTGGATCAGTTCCGGTTTGTCATCAATGCCATATATGAATCGCTAGAGACTTTTCCGCTTTGTTGCCATCTATACTGTTGTGAATACCAACAGCCTATTCCAGTTTTTTTGCAGTCTACACTGTTGTGGATAGTTAGGACCTATTCCAGTTTGTTGCTGTCTGTACTGCTGTGGATAGTCGAGGCCTATTCGAGATTGTTGCCGTCTCTACTGATGTGGATAGTTAGAGTTAATTCCAGTTTGCCAATACTGCCATGGACCGTACAATTGACTAAATGGCACCTAATGAAGCATGGATCGAGAGTGTGCAAAAATGCTTTAGTTGCATTGTGTACGATAGATATTTTCGTAAAAGATGCTTTTACGACTTTGAACATATACTGAATGGGCTCTCGTTAGAAAGCTGGTCAAAGAAGAGAATTGCGTGTGACGTTTTATCGTTGCACGAAGAAGTTCATGGCCACTTAAAGGAGCTGCGCAACAATTTCAGTGCTTTGCTTAAATAATTTGGGGGTCGGTGTCTCGACCTTTCTGAAGTAAAGAACAAAATACCGCTTTTGCCTGCATGTCCTAAATATTATTTTAAAAATGGACATGGATTGAGGTTTTCGGCTCCTCTCAACACCTTCACCGTCTTCCGAGTCACATGCGCTGTGACGTGAATGGGGGACGTGCAAGGTTCCGGTGAAGCTCTCTCTTTAGAGCCATCAGTGAGCAGTGAGAACTCACTCGCTCACAACCTCGTGACAACATGCTTGCACAGCCCAGATCAACATGGCGAAAGGAGGAAAGTCTCATCCGGGTCTGGCCATACCCGTTCCCCTCCGGCTTCTGGTGGCTGTTAACGGTAGCAGATAGAGCTGACGGTTTTGTTGACCTCGGATAGAGGGCGGCACTAAACTCCATATAATAAAAGTTTTGTCGATGATAACAGGTTTCTGACGCATCTATATTTATGTTGGAACGATAAGATTTATAGAAAAGTTGCCTTTGATCGAGCAAGTATTCGCACAACTTCCTACCTTTTTACAAGTCCCCCATCGACGTCACGCCGCGTGTTTCTCATGGCCGCCGCTCGCGGCTGCAGGTCGCGAAATATTCTAATTTTTGCCTCGCGATTGCGCGGCGGAATTGCAACATTTCAAAGGAAGAAGTGTTTTCTGTCCTTCGTGACAAGATAAAAAATGTCAAAAGTAGAAGATGCAAATTCTTTCAACGTCCACTCAATTACGAAAAATTCAGGCTTATATGGGATTCCATTTCCCAAAGCACTACTAAACAGCTCTACGTCTTCGGATTCGCGAAATGTGGAACATTATTAATTTAAACATCAGCAGATACCAAAACCGAAACTTGGGTTGCGTCAGGCAACATTGGTCTTGTTTCGTCAGAGTCATGGCCACGGCACGTCGAACCACATGTGGGCTTGTGACGTTCGTGGGGGCGAGGTACAGGACGTGCGACACAGGCAGGTTGCTTCGCATGGCGTGGACGATGATGGCCCGGGGGGAGGGGGAAGGGGATAAGACGAAAGAGGAGAGGAGGAGCGGAGCAACAGACCGATAAGCATGCAGGGCAGCGCAAACGAGCGCATTCTCATTACGGTGATCACGTGGACGCCGTTGAGCCAACACCGGGAGGTGGAACTCATGACGTCATCGTTCAATTTTGCTCTGAGAAGTAAAAACAAGCAAAACGTGAGAATGACGTAGACATGCCTCCGACGAAGTGGCTCAACGTTGGCCGCTCCCACTCCCGTCGCATTGACTGCACTGACGATTGCGCCTCACGTCGCACGCTAGAGTTGGCTGATTTCGGCGACTTGGCTCGTTTGAAAGTTTGCTGGCCTGTTTATTAAATATATAGACAAAATTATAATGTAATATTTGACATGGGGTCTTCCTATGTGGTACTGAAAAGGGCTGCATAGTTTTCTAAATATCAAGAATGAAGCGGAGTTGCCCTTTAAACTGTGAACTGCTGTCGTCACAGCAGTTTCATGTGCCGGCTCGTGTGTCCAGAGGCTCGTGCATATTTCACCTATCTATTTAATCTAGACTATCACCACTGGTAAAAATGCAGATTTGCTTAAATAACCTGATGCCTCATGTCGATTTATTTTTGGAATATTGTCTCGCAAAGAAGAGCTTATTATATATTTTTTATTTAGTTTTTGCTTGGAACTGCAATGCAAAAGTATATATTGTCTTAGTGTAGTTTTCTTTGTATCTGCCACCATGCTGTGACCGACTGGTGGTTCTCGGGGCACAACACAAATAAAGCATCATCGTTATCATTATAAACAGTTAGGGTTAATTCCGGTTTGTTGCTGTCTATACTGTTGTGGATAGTTGGAGCCAATTCCAGTTTGTTGCCATCTACACTGTTGTGGATAGTTAGGACCAACTCCGGTTTGTTGCTATCTACGACTACACAGTTGTGGATAGTTAGGGCCAACTCCGGTTTTTTACCGTCCATACTGTTGAAGATAGTTAGGGCCAATTCCGGTTTGCTGCTGTCTGTACTGTTTGGATAGTTGGGGGCCTATTCCGATTTGTTTCTATCTATACCACTGTCGACAGCTGTAGTCGGTGACAGGTCAAGAATTCTGGAGACACTCTATCTCCGGTACAGGCTTGTTCCCTTCCACTGTGTGTAATTAACTTTTTAATTAATAAATCTAAAGGTATATTTTAATCTGAAACTTTCTGGGAATCATCGAAAACCACTAAATATGCGCCTTACAAAAATATAAGACGTGTGCAGCATATTAAGCCACTCCGCAAAACTTTCAGTCAATTAGCCAACTTACCAAGACCCCTATCGGGTCCTTAGGGAAAATGAATGATGATGATGATGATGATGACCAGCAACTACTTTCCAAACAAACTCATTAAGCTTTCATCCTCTCGTCATATCACGGATTCAAGAATTCCTTAGGCCCGCTTCAGACGGGGCAATTTCGCCCAGCAACTGGACGTCGCAACACCAGCAACACGGGTCGCCCGCGTTCACATGCAGCAACCGAATTGCTAGGACTTGCCATCATCATCATGAAATTTGATTTTTCTTGCACATTGTAGACGCACAGCTACGTGCTAAAAACGTGTTTTCATATCTTTGAATACCGCTGAGAATACTAACTCATCTTTCTGAAAAGGTTTATTTCCAAGACCGATCCATTTCAAACCAGAACTAAGTCTTTAGCTGTCATCATCACCACCACGAAGTGTCATGTGAAAATATTGAGTCCCTGATTGGCTGCTGCCACTTCAAACATCTCCGAGCTGTTCGAGTTGCTCGTCCGTTTCGAGCCGGACCCGATCTCAGCAATTCGTGTCGATCTAGGGAAAGCTAGGAAACAACCCTCCAGCAACTCCGAAATTGGTCAAAAAGTTGCCCCGTCTAAAGCAGGCCTTACGTCACGCCTACAGTACATAGTCCTTTCCTACATACCATCATATGCCGCGAGATGCCACACCCCCAAAAGATAAACCGCCCCCATTTTCGGCAAAATTTTCTGTTTATTGAAAACACTAAAAGATAGCCCACTTCTAGTAATTGCAGGGCCCTGGTCAATGACGACGTCGGCAGAAACGGTGTTACTCAGCCATTGCGGGAGATAAGCGAACACGGCTGACTGGGAAGGATACTTGTCTGTTGTTCATCGTTCCTCCTTGCAATCACAAGTTTCACAGGTCGCAAAAATCTAAATCTAGCAATTTTTCAACTTTTTTTTTTATCGCACACTGAAAGTTGGCTTTCTCCGTATTTTCACCCGATTCGCTCTCGCTTTTAGGTGGGCTATCCCTCGGAATATTATGGTAACCTCTTACGCATCAGAATTAATTGGGGGACAAGTTGGTTCTAGGGAGCCTTCATGTGCGTATTGCTAGGGTGGTGCCACCCTTTGTAATACCACTCGCCGATCACCCAGCAGCCATTTTGGCTCTCGGCGATAATCCGTGGGGCTTATAACCCTCCCGGAAACAAGCACCTTATCTCACAAGTTCGGAGCAGCGTTGTGGAACCCACGGAGGGAGGATTAGCATTTTCCCCCTAGGATGGGAGGACCGATGGACACAAAGGCCACATTCCAGCGCATGAGGAAACAATGAAAATGGCGGAGGAAGAGGGTGTGAGAAAGGGAAACAGGCAGTTGGCCTTTGTTGTGAGAAAGTGTGAGAAAGGGAAACAGGCACCCTAGTTGGTTCAACATCTAGTCCTTTCCTCCTCTTCTTAGTCCTTTGCGCTTTTAAAACTACCGTCTAGATAACCTCCTATGCTTCTTCAAATGTCTATTAGGACACAGCCCTTTCACCCCTGTTGTTTGTAATGTAGAATTTTTCTAATCTGATAGAGGGTGATACATTTGCTGTGTAAATGTGTGGAAGATTGGAGGAGGTTGTGTGCGAGGGGGGCATAAAAAAACATGATGTGTGAATAAATATATTCAGCTGCGTCCAAGACATGTGCGTTGTCCCCGTCGTCCGTTCGTCTCCAGTTTAGAATCATGTGTAACGTCAAACGGCTCGCCTGCTTAATAGCTTTATCCTAGATTATTATGACCCGCCAATTCACATTACTTTGTCCAGAGGGGTTTTGACGGAGAATTGCGTTTTATGCTTCACAATTTCAAGGTCACGAACCGCATTAATGGTACCAGGGCCCTGAACATATTGCAGATGTCTGCAGTATTAAATAAATAAAAGTGAAAAAAAAACTATCAAATTTGACTGACTGCATTTGACGTTGGATCGCAGGTCACTAAACTGCGAGAGCAACCTCGAAGGTGATGAATTTTAGACCGTTAACTACCAGTCACCACTGCCAAAATGCACCGATCTAGCCTACATAAACAAGTGCCGAAAGTAAACTCAAGGTTTTATCCCAAAAAATAAACAACGAGGATTGCTATGACTTTTCACGAGTCACTCACGTAACACTGGCAGATTTATTCGCGCAAGCTTTGGCACAAATAGCCTTAGAAAAGTTGCACAATTGTCAGCCAGGACGTCAAGCGGCCAGCCGCAGGAAGTGTAACTCGGCAGTTTGTGAGTCAACCCGACAGGCTGACTGGCAGGATGCCACACGCACAAAAAAGGGACTCGGTATTTTAGAGCAGACGGGTAAAACCTTGACAGCAGCCAAAGAAATATATCCACGTTTACCAGCAACCTTCACACCCCACTTGGGAGTCTCGAATTCCCGCTCATCGTCCAAAATATATTAGCGACACAATTTCTAGATGTCCCCATTTGATTAACCGTTTTTCAACAACGTACCTTCCCCGAGGTACCGACAAAACCAAGAATCCGAGAAAGACATAGATTAAACGGACCCAACAAGCAACGACAAAATGTTTTGTCCAAGCACCGCATGTCACCAACCACGATGTTCCTGGAAACAAGTGCCGTACCTTCCCAAGCCAGCCGTGTCACCACGACAAACACAGTCGTTAAAAACAAAAGTCCAACATTACTTGGAACAGCTGTAGTCACTCACAGAGTGACAACCCCAGGGTACGTCCTCCGAACGCCCAATTTTCAGCATGCACGCATTACCTTCCTTCATGCTTTGGCCGTGAGTGCCCCCAGGAGGCTCAATAGACACAGAGGTGTGCTCAAAGTCAGGAAGCGCACGCTGGAAGTGGGACAAGTGGAGTACCTCCCCGCTGCTCTGATCCTCTCCGTGACTATATGTGGCTTTCGCTGGGCACCATACTTGAGCACAGCGTTCACGGCGCATGCTATGAATGACATCCCGCTCATCTTCCAACATGACTTACAATCTTGGTGGTGTGAATTGCACATTGCAGAAGCATTGGGGGAAACTAGCACTCTGCGAAAGCGGGCTCAACAATGGCTGCCAGTGAAACCACCATATACCACCTATATGTGGCTTGAATCTGCGAGAAAAACAAATCTGGTGGTTCATTCACAAAGGCTGCTGATGTTACACAACTGCAAGCCGTGTAAGGCAAGTTTGCCTCAAGGTTCAGTGACTCCCATCTTATGCATCAATGAACCCAACTGTTTATACGCGTATTTCTTTCTGCATCGCGATTTTTTTTTTCTTTTATTCGCGCAGAAAGGGATATATATATATATATATATATATATATATATATATATATATATATATATATATATATATATATATATATATATATATATATCGTTCCGGGTCTCTCTTTCATCCCGGTCTTCTCTTCTCCGATGTTTGCGCCACAGAACAAAATAATAAAAGAAATAAAAATTGAAGGGGCGCCCATCCGATTCGTGCAGATTGAGGGAGAGGCAGACAGTGGGCTGGTTCTCGGTACTCCCACGCCGCCGCCGCCGCCTATGAGTCATCATCCCCCGCGTCGCGCTGTCGACAATCCAGGGAAGGTCCCAGGGCAAAAACAAGACAGCGGAGGAGTGCAATGAAGAGCGAGCGCGGCATCTGAGCTCGCGCGAGGCCGGGCAACAAACTCAACGCGTAAAAATTTTAGTAGGAATTCACAACGAAACTTCGAGAAAAACTGTATTGCTGCGTTGGTCAGTTTACGAGAAAGAATATAATACGTAAAAGAAAAAAAGAAGCAGAGCGAGCGCGCTGCGTAAAAAAGGATACCGATGGAGGGCAACCGCACACAAAGGTGGTTTATTCTCCAGTGGTTTCTCGTGCATTCCGCAAATCAATAATTAAGGGCTTCCTCGCGCGTAGTTACCAAACGTAACCTTAACATTTTTTTTTTTCTTTGCTGTTGTTGTTTTTAGATTGTGAACGTACTAATCCAGGTAGAATTGTAGACTTGCATGACTGTAATTACTGGGGATTAAAAACGTTATTCAATTCACCTTGTTCCTTAACCTTTAGAGCGGTCTTCAAGCGTAAAATCTTACGTGGGACATCTGACGGCACGGCTACAACGAAATAAGACACCGATACCTGGCTAAACGATGGCTTACTTGCGCAGCTCGCGTGCATTGCGGTGAAACTTACCATCGTATTATCCCCCCTCCTTTTTTTTTTTCCTTCTTTTTTTTTCGTATTTTAATATTTAGCGCAGGTAACCGTCTATAATGAAAATCAGAATAAGCAAGTCCACTGTGCAACGCAAGGTAAAAAGGTCAAGAGGTATCGGCTCCCACGAGTGTACAGCACGATCAACATGCGCGTTTTGCTAACTCTACACCACAAAACATCGCCGAAAGGCATTGGATCACCGCTTAGTGTACCGCATTAAACCGATTAAACAGTGTACTTGGTGCAGTACAAGAAGCACAGAGGAAAAATATTGATCACATCCGAACATCGTCAATAAATTCACGAAGTAACAAAGTTGTTCCGCTTTTACAGGTGATCAGGTTTGAACTTGGTTAGAAAACAGCGAAACATTTTCTTTACAATGGAAACCTCAATAAATATACAATAAGAAATATTTAAAAAAAAGAAAAATCCAAAGGAAGAGCCTATACAGAAGCTCATTGAAGTGCCATCACTTGTCATCCATCAAACGATTCTGGTCCATTCGCGGTAATAAAATAAATAAATAAATAACATAAGTTAACCTCGTAGTCTGAGACCCCTGTATCTTGCCAAACGATTCAAATAGAAAAAGAAAAGAGAGAACAGATGTGAAATCGCGATTTGAGCGCAGCAGCTAGCATTCATCGCTCAAACGGCGACACTTTTGTGATCGGCGCTCTCCAAATATAAACCGTTAAAAAAAAATAACGCATATCGATTCATCGCTTTTACTACACTCACCTAAAACCAGAGCACCTATCCATGAGTGCACCGAGAGCAGCGTCAAACAGGCCGACCCCCTCCGAACTCCGACGGCAGAGAAAAGCACCGGTCGTGTTCACGGAGAAGCATTAGGCTTAGCCCATGTCGCCGAGCATCCGAAGCGTTGCTTTGCTGCCGAACACCAACAGAGCATCGGTCGCGTCGGGTTCGACTGCGCGATCCGAAACGACGATGCTTTGAGGATGGGAGCTTGGGCGAAGCTTGCGCCACTTGGTCGGCGGTCTTTCCGGGCACGTATCACCTCACAACGAGACGAACACAGATGAGGATTCCGTCGACGATTCAAATATTACGGAGAAAGGCGAGGGGGTGCGCGACTCCGAGCACATGTCTATTGTACGGAAGAATACTTTTTTTTTTTTTTTCTCTCTTTTTCAACACGTTTTTGTTTTGTTTATTTTTTACAACAAAATGAACGCCGTCTGCGCCGCTGAAGTCGTGGCGCCATCTGGTGTTACAATAAGTAAACACCGCACACTGCGGGCGCGAGCGCGCTATGTGAGTGCACTTCATTCACCCCAGAGGGCGCATACCAACCCGGCTATCGCCCCCAGCCTTGTGAATAAATTTTGTGGATTTAAAGAGTAACGCTGATTGAAACTGTTGCGGCATGTAAAATTCAATATTTAACAAAGAAATTGATTCCTACAGAGGGCAACGCAGAGCGCAAGTTCGTCTGCCTCTTGCGCAGGGGTTTGGCGGGGGTTGCGGTGACGTCCGTAAGCCAGGCTCTGATTGGCTCTGATTGGAAGGATGGTGAAAGATGGTGAGTAGACCTCAAGGCAGCAGGTTTGCAAAACTTCTACTTTACTTGAAGTACAATATCTGAGTATGAACCAATGTGTACTTTACTTTTTTTTTTCTTTGTGTGTGTGTGTGCTTTTCGAAGAATGTGCAACTCCTAAGTTCAAAGTAAATTCCCCAAATTTGGCCTTGTTAAATTTGTATCACAAAATATTATGCTTCGTCAACAAATAAGTGCCTTCTAAGTTGATCGTGTTAAAATAGCTCGTTAGTGAGAGTAATACAAGTACTTTGCAACCACTTGACTTTATCCAGTATTCGCCTCCATTTCAGAAAATAACTGACACTACCCCGATCAACCCAAGGGGGAATCAACAGTAGTTGGAGAAAGAGAGAAAAAAAGAAAAGGGGGGAATAAAAGAGCATCATGAAATGTTGTGTTAAAAAGCACTTGCACTTTACTTTAAAATGACATTGTATTTATGGTACTTTACTATAAATAGATTGGTTCCCGGTGTGCTTACTACATTACTTACTTTGTACTTTACAAGTACCTTTTTAAAGGGACACTGACACCCCCCAAAAAATTTTTTTCATTTTTTGCCAGGCGCTTCATTATGGTGTCGGAGGACTGCCCAATTAATATTTTGCAACAGAGTAGCGTATTTTTTTAATAAAGCCAAAAGGCGCAACTGCTCGAAACCGAAACCGAAACCCGACAGAGGTCGGAGAAGTGGAGAGAAGAGAGCGAGTGGCGGAAGTCACGTGGCTACACCCGACCGTGCGTTTTTTTGTTTTTTTTTTTCTTCTTTCCGTAGCAGACGACACGACATGCGGCGTGCGATGCGGCGTGCGGGAACTGCTCGCCGTGCGATTACTTACAGTTATGTTTGTTCCGCTCGTTGTTCTGTGCTCCAAGATGAGTTGTTTTGTACATTGAGGAGTTGGAGATTAGTAGTGAGTGCCCTTGGTGAATTTCCATGATCGGCTCCAAAAAAAATACGCCCAAGATGTTGCGTGAAGAGCTGGCTCATATGTCCTGCATCCGAAAAAAAGTGGCATTGTGCGACAGAGTTTCCGAAAGATCAACGGGAGCGGGACCAATGGCTGGCTGCAATTCCTGCAAAACAGTTACGGGCACCTCGGAAAGCGGACGCTACCCGATTTATATGCTCCTTGCATTTTGTGGAAAGTGATTACATGGAGTTCAGAGGTGTCAAAACGGAAATCCCATACCATTTATTTCAGCGAAGTACCGCCCACAACATTTGTTTGTTATTTCAGTGATGATTGTAAAAAGAAAAAAGAAAAAGATATGTAAACATCGGAAAATGTTTGAAAAAAAAAAAATTCCACGGGGATCGAACCTGGTCCTACCGCGTGTGAACCGGACGTCTTTCCCACTGAGCTACTGCAGCATTTCTTCAATTGTGGATCTCTTTCCTTAGTAATAATTCAGCCGTTAATTAAGTTGGAAAGCTTGCTGTCGATTTTTCTCTAGAAAAAGCACTCCCGGGTCGAAGTCGGGAAGCACCACGCATTGGGGACATTCGCACCTAGTGAAGAAATCGTACGCGTGCATATTCAACTCGAAGTAGACACGTCGTGCTTGACGTTTGCGCGAGCGATGTCTTCAGCCACGAGAAGGGAGCGACGGCTCGGCGACGTCTTCGTGCAAATCGGCTTGGTGGCCGGCCGTGTCGTACCGGATGAATACCAATTCTTTTGATCAGTCCCAAATTTCTCTTTTAACGGTCGACAGAATTCGCCGGTACCGCGAACGACAGTTCTGAAATAGAGGTCCCACGCCCGTCGTCCGCTGTCATCGCCGTCCCCGCGAGTCCCACGATACGCGAAACGACGAACGCACAGAATGCTTCCGGTTGTCTGTGGAACTTTTTTTTTCAATCAACGTATTTACAGCTTTTTAGAAGCCACAAAAAAATGGGGTTCATATTTTTTTCTATTTTTAAGATTGAGTGTGTGCCTTCAGTGACCCACGACTTTGATTAAATTTGGTGGTCGCATCGATACCTTAGAAAACGGCCCGTGACCGCGAAAAAGAGAGTGAGCGAGACTCGAACCGGCCAGTTCTTGATCGGCGGTTTTCGGGTGGAAAGAAACCGAATTTCGAGCCGCAAATTCTGTTCTGGGTAGTTGAGCTCTCATATGTCACGTACAACTAAAAACCTCGGCGAGCATAAATACCCTGTCAGTGTCCCTTTAAGCGTACTTTACCAAACAATTATCCTTCCAATCGGAACCAATCAGTGAGCTCGGCGTTCTGGCATCACCGCAACCCCTGCGCGAGAAGCCCGCGAGTGTCGCGTGCCCTCCTACTCAGTAACTTTGTGCACCCCATCATTTCTTTCTCCCTTTCATTTGTATATTCATCATCATCATTTCACCTGTTAACACACAGCCAAGGAGGCAGCCAGTACTTGGCTGTACGGGCTTCTGCCTTTTGGCTGCCTCAGGCACTCGGCTGTGTGGAAGTTGTACCATTAAACACCTTGAACCTTGAACCTTGACCAACTGGTGGAAGTCAACTTTGTCATGAAAGTAAAACTACCCGACCTACCCGAGACTGGAAATCTGAATTTATTGAGCAGTTTGAGACGCCCACCTTTCCCGTGTCTTTCATATTCCCCTCCAAACCATTTTTTTTTTATTTGAGTTGTGGGTAGTTTTATTAGTTTCATTACACGAGTTTATCATAAAAGCTACGCCTTTATGAAAGTTTCAGTTTCAATTTATGGGCTTTCCGAATGTCTTATTTATGTTGTTTTCTACTGTACTTTTGCATTTAGGTGTTTGGTTGAAAATGCTGGACAGATGTGGGCTAAGGCCTTCGGAAAGTGAAGACCCTCTTTCGAAAACATTTTCAATCAATTTCAATGTGCAGCGTCCATCTGCAGTAGTGATGTTCACGGTTCTTGTTATAACCAATTAATAATGCCGAGAGCTAAAAAAAAAAAGTCTTTAGATGTTTAAACACGCCAAAAGAATGTTTCTTCTTTTTTCTTTTTTTCTTTAGGAAACAGGAAGTGACGATTCGAGACGGCTTTTTCGGTGTTTCTTAATATTATTTTATTTCTTTTGTTTAGATCGATGGACCAGCACTATTTTGTTAGGTGGCGGTTTACAGGTTTTTCCCTGTTCGGTGCAGGAAACGAAGAGGTCGAGATGACATGAAGTAAGACTTTACGCCTTTGCGCAAAGCGTGCAGCGCCGTCCACGACGTCGAAAGGAATGCCGGGAACAACATGTATGCGAGTAACTGCGCTACCCCCTCGCGCTCTTGAGTGTCGCGTGCCAAATGCTTCGGCCGCCCGAGTACCCGAGTGCGATGACACCGCCGAAGTTCGCCGGCGTCGGGTACGATGTCCGCGCGCGGCCTTTTGGGATTTTTGCAAAGGATCTTATCGAGCCTACCTTTCTTCCAGCAGCGGCAGCACGCAGCTGGGCGCCCCGAGTTTGTCTCTCCAAATCGCGAAGCTGAAAAACAATAAAAGAGAAAAAAAAAATGACACATTTCAAAATAATTTAAACGTGCAAGGTGCTTTCGAATCAAGCGCTGTCCGCAAAACAGTGCCGAAAACGAGAAAAGTAAGAAAGACGAACTTTTCACTTGGCTAACAACAGTAAAGAATTAAAGAAGCGGGGTGATGAATTACAGGGATTCGACCGCACAGCTGAGAGGAAAGACAACATACATCAAGGACAGTAACAAATATAAAATTGCTCAGATAAGATTTGGCTACGTGAAGATGATTAGATCAGTCAGGCTAAATGCGTTAAAGGGATACTACAACGAAATTTCGGCGCTCATTTTTTGGTCTATATGTGTTCAAAAAGGCAGCATCACAACGAACATACCAATATCTTGTTAAAAAAAGTCTCGAAAAGGAATTTTAAGACGAATTAAACGATTAGCAAAGAGCACCTGGTGGATGTCGCTAACACCTCGCTTGTAATGCCCGTCTAGGAACCTTGACAGCTAGTGACGGAGGTTGTCTCGTCTCCGGCCACGACGAGAGAAGAGGGACAGGAGGAACTCCCCTCTTCCCGAGAATGCCTTTTGTGTGTCGCAGAAGTCGCTATTGTCCCCCTACAAGATTACAGAAGATTAACCCGTCACTCAAAATTCGTACAAAAGCGGCCGCTTCGGTGGCTGGAACGACTAGGCCATCCTCTCGACGTCAGCCTCGCCGTAGCTTTGCTCGTCCTGAGACGACCTACGTCACGATTGCGTCGGATGTCACGTGCTCTAAGCTGGGCCTTCTCCAAGCGCTTTCCAGAGTGGGCCGTTTGTAACGAAAAATACAGCCACCAGGCTCACACTACAAACGTGCGATTGTCATTTACGGATATTGTGGATCATATTCAAACTATTTTTGAACACGACGGGAATATTTCAAATTTCGTTGAAGTATCCCTTTAAAACAGTTTTTCTCTTTTTTTTTTTTCTTTTTTTTTTACGTTGAAGCGTAGACCGGTGTTTTTTTTTTTTTTTTTTTTTTTTTTTTTTCTTCGGTAAACCCGATGTTTTTCCATATTTACACCCCAAACATGATTCTATTCTTAAAGATCGGGATCCGATCTTAAACCCGATCTTTCCCCAAATTCGAAATTAAAATTCCACCTTTTTTTTTTATTTTGATTATAAAATACTTTCTAGGAAGCAAAAACTTGGTAGGAACACATGCGCTAGCTCCAGACCTCGGAAATGAACCGTGATTCTGTTAGCCTCGGTCAACTGCAGCGACATAGATCTAGCCCGAAGATGGCGCTTTTATGTCTATTCTAATGTATCGTTTGCCCATTTTTTATTTCCATTTCATCCAACGAAAAAAGAAAAAAAGAGGGGAATGAGAAATTACTTTTAAAACTTTGTTTTAAAAGAAATAGCAGATATTTCCTTCTTGTCGAATTGAAGCGATACATTGTTGTGCATTCCAAATGCACGCGCAAGCTGTGATGATGAGAGAACGCTTTCTTCAGATATGTTTGAAAACCAGACAGGACTAGGATGGATACAGGGGTGCTGCATAATGCAGAAGATTATGTAAGCAACGAGGGTTATGAGGAATTGAAAAGCCGATGCCATCAATTCTGCACTTCAATGCTTTGTTCCGATATCAATATTTAAACAGATCAATGTTCTTGATTGTTATAATTACACGTATATTTCCAAATATAACCTGAATGCACTGAAAAATGTTTTTCATCCAGATATTTAAGCTTGAAAAGTTTTATGTGCCGTAATCAAACTTCGCAAGTAAAAATGTTTTTCTATTTATTTATATTTATTTTATTTTTATTTATTTCTTTTGGGTGACGGGGGGGGGGGCGGAGGGGGACCGGAGTGTTCCTTGCGGACGCCACCGGGCAAGAAGCTCGCCGTCACCCATAATATGGCGTCCCATAAACAAATCATTGGAGGGCGATGTTGTCGGCGTCGGTGTCAGTCCCCGTGCTCTTTTTCGCGTTGGAATTGTTGATTCTACGTCTTCTTGGCAATATCTGATTACTTTAGCGGCCTCAGCGAAATTAACGAGGCTCGTTACACCGCAACATGTCGCAAGAATAATGTGACATGTGGCGATTCATTCCGCGTGGACGCCGCAGAATGGACGCTAAAGCCGGATTCGCATGATGATATATGAGATTCTGCTCGCTGTTTTCAGTCGCGACGTATGCTCGGGCTGCAAAAGCGTGGACCGTAGCTGAGATGATCGACGTCGATACTGAAAATCGCAAGCAGAATCGGACCGAGTTAATCAGGCACGAAACCACCTTCAAACTTAAAAGTATTTTGAGTCCTACACTTACTTCATATCTCAATTACCGGGTCAAAGTTTGGCCTAGGATAGAGACCTCGTGCCGTGCTTTTTGTAAACTCGCAGTCTTTCCAGTGACATCTTTAGATTGTATTCGCTTATATGACTACTCTGGGACCTGGATTGATGTGATTACAAGAATTGAAGTAACACCGCCCCACCAACAAGCTGTTAAATTAGTTAATTTGACAGTTCTTGCTTTCCTTATCAGGGGTTCCCCGGGAATTGAAATTAGGGGGTGTTTACATTTTCAGGGAAGGGGGAGGGGACATTAAGAATAGAGGAATTGTGAATTAAGGGCTTGCCTTCGGAAAAAGGGGCCGGGGGGGGGGGGGGGGGGGGGGGAAGTACACCCCCGTAAGGGGGTGTAGGGAAATCGCTGAAATAACTTACGATTTTCGTTACAACACTCTAAACAATAGCTTGTCGCAAAGTGGAAATTTGGGCTAGTTGGTTCACGATCAGAATATAAAGCGCCAAAAAGAAAACGACAGGACAAAGAGGAGAGTAAACAAGACGAGGCGCCTCGCCTTGTGTGCTCTCCTCTTTGTCCTGTCGTTTTTTTTTTTTTTTTTTTTTTTTTTTTTTTTTTCGCTTTATATTTTGGATAGTTTGTCTTTTACTTGTGATTTTCTTTTTTTTTTTTTTTCTTTCTTTTTTTTTTCATGCGAGGATTTCGACTTTATGTATTTATCTTTGGCAGTTGTTCTTGCTGATCGAGAGTTCGCGCAGCCGAGGTGCATTCTTCAAAGAAGAGCTAAGAGCTAGCACATGCTAGCTCTTCTTTGGGGCTTGGTACACAGCACGGTTGTCGGTGACCACTCTGGTTCGAGGCGGTGCGAGAAGCAAAGCCAGCAATACAGCCCAAAGTTCTCGAAGGTAGATGGGCGCTGGTCGGGTTGCTAGGATGGCAATGTTGCCCTGGGGCAAGCAGATCCCGATGCCTGAGGAGCTGGCGTCCGCGTAGACGCCACGCTCGACGGGCACAATGTCAAAAGGTACAGCAACAGGCAGGCATTGCACTACACTTTCAAAAAGATGAAGCCAAGGAAGGGGAGGGGGGGGGGGGGGGGGGGTGCCCGTAGCGGCCGCGACATGAAGGGGCCGTAATGCATGAAAATGAGACGCGTACAGTGAAAAATAAAATCCCCAAAATCCAGCTGCCCGCTGGTACACTTTCCGTGTCTGGGGTTGGTAAAGTGCGCGTAGCACCAAAAGGAGATCCTGACGCCTCGAAGGCGTGTGCCCGATGGTGCCCGTTGTTCCGTCAAGAAAAAAGCCAAGGAACTTAACCTGGTTTGCGGGAAGGAACATCGAGTCACTGGGGTTCAAGCGAATGCCAGCTTCGGAGAGCTGTGCAAGAAAGATGTCTAGCTGTTGCTTTAAAAAAGTAGGGTCGGGGTGCGCAAATAAAAAATTATCGAGGTGCGACCAGGCCCACAAACCACGGGCACGAGCCTCACGAGTGAGGGCCGTTGCGAAAGCTTGCATGAAAAAAGGTGCGGGCCTAATGCCGAAAGGCAAGCTCAAATATAATTTGTTGCTTATGATTTAATTTCAAACGCGCGAACAAATATGACAATCAAAAGTGTGCTAATTATCATCACTGGTGCCAATTGCAGCATTTTGAATTACCAAGTAATAAAATAAAAAATAGTCTAAAATCAATGAAAACATTCTAGCTAATGTGAGAAATCCATGTAAAATTACATTAATTGCGGGTAAAGTATATTTTTCTATCAAACTCACGACTTTTGACAATCGGCAAAACGACCAAAATCACCGCCAATACCCTTCCAGACCAAATGCCCAAAAGTAAAAAAAAAAAAAAAAAATAACAATAAATATTTTTTTTTTTTAAATTACCAATCTTTTCATAACATTTAGTTACTTTCATTTTTACGCTCCGTCGTTCTGCCAACCTCAGCCTTTCCAGTTCGAAGGAACGCCTGCCTGCTTGCACGTCTGCTCACTGCAGCACGTTTCGTTGACGGTGCGAGCCGGTGAAACAGTAGTGAGTTTTAGTATTGCGTATACGAGCGAATGCAAGTGCTGTGTTTTGTGTTATCTTTGCGTGTTCCACACTGCGCGTGCGAGGAGCCTAAAATTGCGGCCTTGGATGGCGCGATGAGGCGCACGCACAACGTGGGGCACGCAACTCTAACGCAACCACACACCGCTTGCGTTTGCTTCTACGCGCAATACTAAAACTCTCCAGTAAGGTACAATCCCATAGCGGTTGCAGCGAGGAGTTCCGCCGTGCCCGCTGAGTAGGAGAATCGGGGAACCCTCACTAGAGCGCTTCCCGTTTCCGCCGCGGGAGGGCGAGCGTCGAGCTGGAGCAACAGACGCGGAGGGCTTAGCGGAGGGGGAAACGCGGTCTACAAAAAATTATTCGCGACTCCAGCGCCAACCCCAAACAAACATGGCGGCTGGGAACAGGTCGTGTCGGCTCGGCCGTGCCGCCTGAACAGGTGGCGCATTCAATTTAACAGGTTAATTCCCTATTTTATAGGTATCTGAAATGCGACGGTTAAGTGTAGCCGGCGCACATAAATTTGTTTCCCCGGAGTTTTTTGTTCTTTTCATGCCAAACTTTCGTTTCGGAGATTTCGTTCAAAACCGAAACTATAAGCTCCGGAGAGACGGTAATAGACCCTAATCAGCTTTGATCAGCTAAGGAAAGCGGCGATGACTACAGAATTGTTCCACCGAGAGTAATTTTCAGCTAGCTCGCATGCCTCGACCATGCGACTTATCTGTACGCGAAGCTCCAGTCGTCTGCTCCGTCAACAACACAGGCTGTAGGAAAATTACGAAAATTAAGCAAGTGCTTCTTGAGCCAGGGAGCATGTTAACCCGCTGGCGCCCCACTAAGCAGCTGATACTCACTCGTCTTTCAATTCAGGTTTTAGTAGCAATCGAGAAGTCATTTTGACAAATATGCGGGTTATGTATTATATTATGTACTATGTCCACTAAAGCGATATTAGTATATTCTTCGGGTTGAAATATGACCTTAGTTGCCTAGCTGTTAGGTGAACTGCTGAATACAAGTATATTTGACAGACAGAGAGATACTACTTAAACTTAGCCAAATGGTTCTAGCCGGCAGCATAGAGACAAACTGAAGAGAGCCTTCATCGGAGACTCATGCAGAGCCCCTTTGCATTGAACTTGACTTGGAATCCTGAACGGAGAAATTGAGTATTTTGGTGGCCGGACAACCTGAAAAATGTAGACGTACATTGCTGCTGGCTTCGACGGGGGTATAATATAAATATTGGAGGCGCGATAGATCATAATGTCGTGACAGCTTCAGACTTTGGTATATAGACGCGTCCCCCACCTTTTGAAAGCGGACAATTTCTTTCATTAACCGCATGCAGCGAGAAGGTTTTCCGGAATCAAGTAATTGCGAAATCAGCCCAACTTGTTCCGTGTGACCCAGAGGCTTTTTCGGCGAGAAGCAGCCAAGATGAATACCCAACGCACCAACCGGCGTGGGTTGCTCAATCTTGAAGCTAATCGAACACAACCAAACTCAAGAAAAGCAGCTATCGAACCTTCCCAATCACTTGACTGCAACATTGGTGTTCCCTTCAGTAAAACACCTCGTCTGTCGTCCTCAGTCCATTGTTCTACATCCCTATAAAGAAACCACTTATCAGTCACCCAGTAGTCGACACTTTGAATGAGATTCGAGGCAGACAAGAAATCAAAACGTTTTTCCGTGATTTTCGTGATCCAAGAAATCGAAAGCATGCGACCGTGTGTTGTGGAGTAAACGAGCATTCGAACACGTGATGGAAGGAAACATTCTACTGAGGCTTCACCACACTAATGAACACTCAGGCAAACTTTAGAAATATTCGGACCTTCGTCAAATTACACTGTTGGCCGCCACCGCGCCGACGATACGTGTCCGCTAGGGTGCCTTCATGTCCCGCTAGGGTGCCTTCATGTCCCGCAAAGCGAACATGAAGGCACTCTAGTGTCCGCGAAAGCCGCCAGAGACGCAGAGGCGCAAAGCGACTTGTTCCGGCTGGTTCCCGGTTTTCCCGCTTGGTGGCGTCCGTCTTGCTGGAGTCGCGAATACTACTTGCTATCTACGAAAAACAAACAAAGCTGAGTGTTTTGAAAAGTGGCCGCGGATACGTCGCAGTGCCACTCTCCCAATACCATATCATGTTTCGAAGCTCTGACTAATTTTCAGCGGCCGGTTCTGGCGCGGATGACGGAGGCTGTCTCTGCCTTCTGCAGCAGGATGTTTCTCTCCAGTAGTCAACATGTTCCGGCTTTCTGCAACCCTCACCTACTACTACTACTTTCTCTCCAGGTGCGTGCACCGCTCCTTCATCCCACTTGCATCGCGGTAGAGAAACACACACACACACACAAAGAGCAGCGGTGAAAAGGAGCAGGAGCGAACGAAGGGAAGGTCGGTGATGCCGCAAGTGGAGGCCGATCCGTCCACGTCCAGACAATTCAATTACGATCTCGTTCCCGCCAAGGGCACCCGATGCGCACACCACGAATGCGTGTGGCGCACGCCCAGTCCGACGCGGGCATCACTTAGTGGCAAGCAGCGAGTGAAGGGCGGGGATGGACGACGAGACTCGGTGTTTCGACTGAAGGAAGAACTGAACTCGGGGACAAGCTCGCACTCCCGTGTTCGGAAATGAGAACGTGCTCGCCTTTTAGAACATTAAAAAGACTCGGGCAAGCAAACGAAATGTCTGCCTTGATCGACAGTGTGTACGGATACATAGTGCACATACAGGAGGAGAGACGCACGGCGGCGTTTGAACGCGTTTGAGTGCAGAGCGGCGTCGCGACAGGAAGCGACTAGAAGCTCCGCCTTCAGCGCGAGCTCGCTGGCTTCCGCGGTGCTTTGGTTGCGCGTGCCTGCGCATTTACACTTGCGTTAGCAAGGGCAGAAAGCTCCCGCTGAAGGCAGAGCTTCTAGTCTCAGGCGTGGACCAAGCATAGCGGTACGAAGTACGCGGCCGCACAACGCTCCGTAGCGTAACTCAACGGATTAGAGACAACCTAAGTTGCCGTAAGTAATTTGTCTTTGCTCCCTTGCGCTGTCCTAGAGCCACCTACATACTCAATCTGCGTCAGCACCGATTCATGTACCCCCTCTAACGTCCTCACATGGACGTATCCGGCCCGCCGACGGTGAAATATAGTTTATTTATTTTTATTTATTTACGTATATATACTGCAGGCTTCACATGGGCCCAAGCAGGAGGGATAGCATATATAATAAATATAATAGTAATACATACGGCAAAACGCATGAACACAAACGCGTACATACAATATAAGGCTGCGTTATACAGTTTATCATACAGCATAAACAACACTTTATAACAGAGGTTTTCAAATGTGCGCATAAACAAAAAAACAAATTGCAGTTAGGGACCAGACTGCCCCCTAGAGAAAAAAAAACCAATATAAATTTCATCGAGCAAAAAACAACAGCAGCAAACGAAAATAGGTTGTAATGTGATGACGGTGCTAGTATTAAAGATACGACAAAAAAGATGTCTCAGTTTCGAAGGCCTTCGTTTGGTAACTTATTCCAATCTTCAATTGCTCTGGAAAAAAAAAAAAAAAGAATTCTTGTACAGATTATAGTTCTTGCAAATATGGGGGTTAAGGCGAGTGAATGACGATGCCTTGTCGAGCGCGTGTCAAGTTGTGAAATATAACTTTGTGGCTGAATGCCCAATCTATGAAAATAAAGAGAATAGAGAAATTCTAACCGAGCTATTTTTCGTCGTTGAGTAAGAGTGGGAAGGTTGGACAGACGTAACATGTCTGTTGGGGAATCGAATCTATAAAACCGTCGGTAGATAAATCTCAGTGCTACGTTTTGTACCTTGTCGAGTTGTCCTATATCTTTCTTTGTGTAAGGATCCCATACTATGCTAGCATACTCTATAGCGGGTCGGACGATTGTCGAGTAAGCAAGTTTTCTGAGTTCATTTGGTGCCTCGCAGAGTTTTCTTCTTAGTAGTCCAAGCTTTCGGCGAACGTTTGAACATATGTTATCAATATGTTTTGACCACTTTAAGTTACTAGTTAGTGTTACACCTAAGTATATGTATTCTGACACTTCATCATGATGGATTTTCTCCGATTGTATATTGAAAGTTTAAAGGGTGTTTCTCATTTGTCATGCAGAGGTGAACAGTTTTGTCATAATTGATTGTCACCTTCCATTGTTCACACCAACTGGCCAAACGATTAAATTTATTATTCAGAACTTCTTGATCTATGGAAGAGGTGATAGCGGAAAAAATAACACAATAATCGGCGAATAAGCGGACTGAACAGTCCGTGCCCAGCAAGGATACTTACGTATCCTTCCTGGGCACGTATCCTTCCTGGGCATTCATGTATATTGAAAAAGAACAATGGTCCCAGCACCTTGTGGCACCCCCGACGTAACCTTCAAAATGCGAGAGTAACTTCCGTTAACGTCTACGAATTGGGATCTATTACGCAGATAAGCAGCTACCCACTTAAGTATATTATGAGGGATGGCAAGGTGATGTAGTTTAAATAGTAATTTATCGTGGGGTACTTTATCGAAGGCTTTCGAGTAATCAAGAAATATGATGTCTACCTGGCCGGCGTGATCAAGAACTGTTGCAAACTCATGTACCGTGGTTACCAGTTACGTGGCAGTAGAAAACCCCTGTCTAAACCCATGTTTGCTGATCAGGAAGTAGATTATTTCAAATGTTTTAAGATATTTTACCACTATATGCTCCATAAGCTTGCATGATAGACAGGTTAGAGATATCGGACTGAAGTTAGTGACCGACACGTAATATCCTTTCTTATGAACGGGTATAACGCGTGCTCTGAGCCAGTCATTGGGTAGAGAACTTGTTAAAAATTAGACTTGAAGAATGACTGTTAGGAAGTGAGCAAGTGATTCAGCATACCGTCTAAGAAAGGCACTCGGTATGTTATTAGGCCCCGGCGCCTTTTTTTCATCAATGTTTAATAGCATAGACTACACCCCATGATATGAAATTTTAAAAGTCATGTCGCTTTCATCATCCGCATTAGGCAACAAGATTTCACTACACGGCGTAAAAACTCCCTGAAAGTAATTATTGGATGTGTCGGCAATAACTACGGCGTCTTCAAATATCGTGTCGCCTTCCCTAAGTCGCTAAGCTTTCTTATTTCCGTTAGACAGATATTGCCAGAACTTTTGAGGGTTTTCCCGGACAAAGTTTGGAAGCGTATTCGTGAAATAAAACGATCTTCAGTCTTGCAGTTTTTCTTTCAGTGTGTTACTTAGTTGTAAGATGACACCCAAATCTGGGTTTTGTCTGTTCCTTTGTCGCTTAATCCTACGCTTTAACTGAATAATTTTTCAAGTTATCCACGGGTTGATAGCCCGAATACGCTTCCGTTTGTCGGGTATAAATTTTTGTAAGCATTATTTGACATGCTCCTTAAACGTGTTCCATAAAATATTCACATCATCACCAGAAAACTTTTCGAAGCCTGAATCAAGGTATTCTAAAACATTTTGTAAAACTAACTGCAGAGGGCTTGCACATAATAATGGAAGGCAGTTAGGTAGCACAAGCATCAGACGAAGCTTTACAGACTAAGGCAAGAAACGCGAAGCGCGATGAAACGCGACGAGAAACACGAATGCAACGGTTTCGCCAAAGCGCGGAGAGGAGAGCGGAGCGACGAGTTCAAGCCACCTTATGGCGGCTGCGTCACGTCATTCCAAGATGGCAGCGCCCATGCGGCGGTGGGTGAAAAGGTCTATAGGTCTCCTGACGCGTTAAGTCGCCTGACATCAATTTCCCCTGCCAAGTTAGCGAGGAAACTCAATTTGTGTACACATAGTTAAGATGACGTCAGGTCACGTGACATCAATTTCCCCGCCAAATTTAGCGGGAAACTGAATTGGTGAATAGACCAGGTAACGTCGGGTCACGTGACGTAAATTTTCCCCGCTAATTTAGCGTGGGAACTTAATTGAGGTTTAGGTCACGTGACGTCCGTTTCCCCGCTAAATACAAAGAGGGTCGCTGCACGCACGTTGTGCCCAAAAGAAGGACTTGAGGCTCCAACTGCCAACCTCCGCACCTTCTTTGGGAACGTCGGGACGCTGCGTGGGCTCAACTGCCCGAATGCATTGAAAAACCGACGATTCATCGCACCTGGACCCAGCCCATTCACTTGCAATTTGGTAAGGCGGGGCGCTCCAGGATTGTGCCTAAGCCCCTCCCCCTTTCACCTCATGCGGGATCGCACCCAGAAAAGGGCATCTCTTGCACTCAGTCCCAAAAACGTAGTGTGCTACAAGTATAACCCCGTTATCCGCAACGGATATATACTGCGCCCCAATGCAGGTCAGATGAGTTGGTCTTCCTGGTACGCACCTTGACTGAGAGGACGTCCCTGAGTCCGCACGCCCGGTCCCTGAAGGATCGGACGGCGTGTTCGAGGTCCGGAGTCCTGACCCCCAGGGTGGCCAGCAGAAGCGCCTCCTCCGCCGAAACCACCAGGGACTCGAGCAGGGCGTCCGTGCAGTCCCCGAGGTCATCGCCTTCTTCGTCCTCCATGCCACCAGTACCTGTCGTGGAAACATCAGCTGAGGACCACAGCCCGAATCGGACAGGACAGCGTCCCTTCCGAAGACCCAACCGAGAATTAAAGAAAAGACAAGAGCCCCCCACGACCGGGACAGGCGATTTTGTGCATTGCGATGCTACGATGCAGTATTAAACAAATATACCGGGTGTTTGATTTTAATTCCCGAACGTATTTATAACTTAAAAAAAAAAAAAAAAACTTAAAAAAAAGAAAGGCACATTAATGGCCGTCTATGCCGCTGAGTTATACGGCCCGGGGGCGTTATATACATTCCTTTAAAAAAAGGGGGAGGGTACCAAAAGGAGCGAACAGCGATGCTGTATAAACGCTCGACGTAAAAACCAAGCGAAACGTCACCTCCCCGAGAGTGCAAGTCTTGATACTTTGGAACGGTGCAAACGAGAGCGCTAAAGTTGGACTCCCAGTATGACACGCGAGGCTCTCGTCTTTCGTGTAGGCATGAGTGAACGAGCGCCGTGCCTGCCTAATCGTCACGATAGGTACTAATTAACTTAGATATATTACTTGTATTTTAATTAGTGAAAATAAACACATGCATGGATGTCATTAGAAACTTGCTGAGCGTAGTCTAAAACCATTGAGTCCTTTTTAGCTGGACTCGAAGCAGGCAGGAAGCGTGGGGATGCGCTAAAGTTACCATCTCGTGCGAAACGCGCGGTGACACGATTATCATCCGCATTTTCGCACCTTTATGCTTTTATTTTATATACGCGTTTTCCCCGCGGAAATTCTAAGAGTATTTTTCGTCGACGTCCATAGAGGCTTCCCCCCCCCCCCCCCCCCCCCCCCCCCCCCATCCCATTTAAAATCAATCCGCATCTACTTCTCTGATCTCTCTCTACTCCCCGCGGACGGCGCCATCCCGCGACCGACCAGCGAATTTTGTTAAAGCATTATCGCGATGCCAATAGTTTACTCCTACGATATGTACATGAAAATAATACGATTCAAATGTTCCTTATTGTATGGATATAAACGTTATATGTATATTAACATTCAGATGTTCCTCTCTTGGTAAATGAGGACATAAACATGATACGTGTATAAACCTAATAGGACCCTCGGTAACTATATTATTTCGCCGTGCAAACGCGAATACATCGCATCGCACTCGTCGGCCCTGCACAGAAAATTGAGGTAGGTATATACATATATGTATAACAGACGCCTGATGGCTTGGTTAACAAACCGACCGACGGGCACGAAAGTGCGCAAGCTGCGGTATAATGCAGCGAATATCGTACAAAATATGCAGACACAGCGAGGCGTGTTTCTTCCTCGTGTGACGGTTCGTCACATTGGTCGTACAAAACCGTAGCCTCCTATGTCGTGGCTATCTGCCACAAAGTCTGGCAGATCGCCACGAGAAGCGGCCGTCGAAATGGAAAGGGGGAGCGGCAGACAACGGATGAGAGCAGAGCCTTGTGACTGGCGCCCCGCTGCGGCGAGACGCCGAAACACACTTCTCCCAAGCGAACAAGTGTGTTTCGGGTCTTTGCCGCTGCAAAAGCTGCGCGCTGACGTCCATGTTTCCCGAGAAATGGCTCTTTGATGCTCTCTGCTACCAGATCCTCGCGCTCCAAATCTGCGACCGGGCACTCTATGGCTCCGTCGTCAAACTGCCAGGCTTTGGGAGCTTATGACAAAACCCATTTGCTCGTCCAATGCTTGAGGCGCGCGTCAACGTGTAATTCTCTCAGCGTCTCTGCAGCGAACACCGCGTCCTTTGTATGATTAGCGGGGCTGCGTGTGTAAATGGCCCGCGCTCATGAATGAAGTCGCATTGAAAACGAAATATGAAAAAAGAACTGCCTCCTCCCGACTTGTCATAGACTATGAGCTCTGTTCAGATAAGGACCGATACTTTGTGAAGACCTCCGACACGCTTGCAAGACGCACTGGTCTCCCCCACGCGGCCCGATAACAGGCGCCCCCTAAATTCGGCCGGAAGGAGGCGTGGGAAGGCGCTACAGTTCAAGAGCTTGGAGTGCAGCGTCCTCCCGTTTGTCTTTGATTACAGTGTCTCGGCCACGGGGTCCCAAAATAGCGCCGCTCCGGTTGTTTCCCCCGACACGGCGACCCCGAGAAAGCTGCGCGAGACGTCGTCGCTTGTAGACCCGCTCCAACCTGAAATTCGACGTTCGAATCTCGCAGTTCGACCGGTCCCGCGAGCGTTCAAACGTTTTGGAAAAATTCGACCAAGTTCGACTTCGGAAACGGCATATACCATCGCGAGATACCTCATGGCTCGTGAAACGTTATTTCTCAACACCCAAGTTTCTATTTATAAAATAATAATAATAATAATAATAATAGTAACATTTACATTATATAAAAGTAAACGCTAAACGTTTAATTATGCAGTTAGCTCGTTGAAATGTCGCGCCCTCCTCCACCAGGCGGCGCAAACTAGTTTTAACTTACCTGCATGGACATAATAGTTGCGCGCTGGTGTCCACATTATCTTTTTTATTGGGCTTCTTGAGAGCACTACGCATTTTGAGTACTGTCTTTAAGTGAATGTTTTGCTGGATTCAAGAGGGCGTGTTCCCTCCCTCCTGCTTGGGTCTCCAGTACGTTTAAATATTAAATATTGATAATAAAACGAACAGTAATTTAAAAGAAAAAAGAGATTAAATGAAGAACTTTGCGTGCGATGTTCGAAAAAGTCGAACCATGGTCGAACTCAAAGTTCGACACATTTCGGCGACACCTCCACTAACGTCCGAGTGCTCTTCACCCCCTTTCTCCCAATCCTCGGAAACAACGGCCTTTGGTTCCAGGCCCGCGGTCTCCACACAAAGAGAAGCCGGGAGGGACGCGAGACCCCCAAGAATAAGTTGCTCGCGGTGGCGGCGGGACGAAGGCGACGACAGATGTCTCCGGTATTCGCGTCATCTCTCTCCCGCGGCAACTATTTCAGTCGCCGTGTCGCGACATCCGAGACAGAGCGCAAAGTGTGACGGGCAACGTCTGCGACGATGGATTGGAGACTGATGCAACAGTCACCAGGGCCTCGCTTATGAGGCGTTGGACTGGCAGCGTTCCGCGCGAGTTTAAAATACGTTCGATCGGTGAATGCTCGGATAACTGCAATACCCTATGGGGCGACGGCAATAAAAAAGCAAGCCGGCATGCAAAAGCCTATTACCGACGATGATTTTTTTTTGTTATAATTAGTTTTACAAAGCAATAATTTTAAATGCCCAACAAGTACACCGTTTAAAGCTGCGCAAAAAAAAAAAAAAAAAAAGGATGTATGGCTTTTGCATTTTTTAAAAAACGTTCTAAATGCATAGCATTTATATAGGGTCTCTTCGGGCGGGGGGGATCGGTGGCCGGAGAAAGAAGAAGACGCCGTAGCGAAAGGCTGCGTTTTCATGTTCTCCGTTCAAGAAAACCAATCGGCCTCTGGCCGAGGAATTCAGGCTACAGATTCAGATGCTACCATTACTGCAATGGACAACTACCGTGTTCTGATGCCACGTCTGCCCACAGGTAACCTCGTTCTAAATTCTGTCTTCCTTCATGGGGATCTCGCTGCCAGACCATACCGAGCTCCGGACTTCAGAGATGCCCTCAAGGGCATCATTGATCTAAAGGATATAATCGCCATGGGACAGTACCAAATGTCTCATGTGTGGATGGTCCAGTGTGCGACTTCGCTTGCAAAAGCAAAGCTCGTCGCATGTGAAGGTGAAAGGACGGAAATGTCTCGTTGTTGATCCAGAGACGAAGGAGGTGAAGATCAGACTGCTTTGGTTACCACCTTATATGGAAAACCGAAGAATCGTTGAAGCGATGGAACCCTACGGCACAGTACGCTCCGTAGTGCGAGAAAAGTGGAGATGTGAAGGAATGGAGGACATGGAAACCCTCAACCGTGAAGTACAACTGACCCTTCGAGACGACACTAACGTGAACAAGATTCCACACCTGATGACCATCTTCGGGTGCCAGAGCTTGCTTCTTATCTCAGGTCGGCCTCCTTTGTGCCTACGATGCCATCGAGTGGGCCACATCCGCCGCCATTGCCGGACTCCCTGGTGTGCGAAATGCCGACGGTACGGGCATAAACCGGAGGACTGCGTCATGACCTACGCTGACAGGCTGAGGTTGGGGACAACTGAAGAATCAACAACAGAGAACCTCATGGATGTAAGCGAAGTTGTTGACCCTAATGGCGACGTCTCTGCAATGGCAGCAGCCCTGGACGGTGGGTCTCAATCGGCCTCCAGAAAACCGGTTGTGCCAGAGAACCTCACGTCGACCACCACCTCTAGCGAAGACCCAATAATCACCGTTTCGCCTGCAACCGAAAACAGCACCCCGACAAACCCCGCGACTCCAACAAATAGGGACGCCTTCACGAACGAAAAACAGTGCGAAACAACCACCGAAGCTAACCTGGAAGACACCGAAACGGAGGAAAACGATGAAGTACAGGACCCAATTCTTGAACTAGAAGCGCTTACCAACGCGGGATTAAAAGACGGCCTTATAACTAGAGCAAAGCACTATGAAAAGAGACTGGGCGCTGTTCGACATAAGCCGTATTCAAAGACGCTCCCTGGCGCCAAGCTTGTTGAAGACAAGCAAACGGGCGATAACGCCCGACCATAAATGATCGCATGTCCAGCACCCTCCAACTTCGCGTGTCCACCTTAAATGTGAGAGGTCTCAGTTCTAAACGGAAGCAGTGTCAACTTCTACAACTAATAGTCCAGCAGAAGATCGATATATTAGCTGTGCAGGAAACGAAAATGTGCAGCCAGGAACAAACCGAGATCGCATTGGAGCCCTTCCTGAAAGATTTCGAAGTGTGTGTCACTCATGCATCTGGCACATCGGCTGGATGTTTTTTTGTTTCTAAAGAAGGGGTTGGGTTTAACTGCTGCTTCTCTCACTACCGACTAGGAAGGGCGCATTATATATTGCGATCTAGACCTTGTAAACATTCAATTGCGCATTATTTGCGTTTACGCTTCAAATGATGTGACAGCGCGCAAACATTTTTTTTCTTTTCTAACACCATACATTGACACGGATAGAAAACTGTTGCTATTGGGAGACTTCAACTGTGTGCTACATCTAAACGATCGCTCCCAACTAACGACTAGATTCGACCCTAGTGCAGCTGTATACTCCAATCTCTTGTGAGCGATAACAACTTAGTAGACATCGGAAAACAAAAACGAGGCAGAGTGCACTATACACATTTCCAACGCTCCTCTCACGCTCGACTCGACCGGATATATGTCACTGGAGACCTTTATGACAATATTTCTGATTACTCAGTGAAACCTATATTTTTCTCAGACCACTGCCTTGTATCTGCAACTTTTGGGACAAAGAAGCAACCCCCACTAAGACGTGAATGGAGCTTGTGGAAATTAAACACATCACTTTTAAACGACAAAATATTCACCGATGCTATACCCGCTATCCTTTCCTGTGTCAAACAGGACGCTTCCCTACACGTGTTTTGCAAATGGGACATGTTCAAGCAAGAAGTTAAAAATTGGGCAATTGAACGCTCAAGCTCCATTACCTTTATGAAAAAGCTAGAGCTACGAAACCTGTTCGCGATGCTATCAGAGCTTTATGAGCTTGAAAGCCTCAATCCCGGCGAATATACTGAGGAGATTAACATGGCAAAGACACAACTACAAAGATACGATACCGAAAAATATCGAGGCGCGGTGATCCGATCGCGCTCGCAAAAATATTTGCTCGGAGAGACGCCTGGACGCCGGTCCTTTGATGATGAAAGGAGATATGCTCTAAGCAAAGAAATACTCGAAATAGACCACAAAGGCAGCGCCCACACTGAAACGCAAAGCATTATAGAAGCTTTCCAAGACCATTACACTTATCTTTTCGGAAAGAGTATTGAGACCAAAGAGAGCGAAGAGATACAAAAACTTATAGAATGTGTGCCATCTTTAACAGACAAAGAGAAAGAGAGTGTTGAAGGCTCTCTGACCTTGGAAGAAACACAAGCTGCGATAAAAGCCCTACCGTCAGATAAGACTCCAGGCCCGGACGGCCTGGGCGCTGAGTTCTATAAGAAATTCTCATGCCTGCTGAGTCCATTCCTCCTTGATGTATTCAAAGCCGCATATGAGCACCAAACACTACCGCCAACCTTTTACGAAGGACATACAGTGCTTATACCCAAAACAGAAGACTCGTTAGCTTTGAAAAAGATGGAGGCTTACAGGCCTATATCACTTTGCAATGTAGACTATAAGATCTTCGCAAAAGTTTTAAATGAACGTTTACATCTCATAATAGACAATCTAATCGGAACTCATCAAACTTGCGGTATACGTGAAAGAAATATTCAAACGAACATACATGTTGCAAGGTCCGTAATAGATTCAATATCCGACGAACAAAATAAAGTAGCCATAGTCCAACTAGACTTATCCAAAGCATTTGATAGAGTTAGCCACTCCTTTTTATTCAGGCTACTTTCTCACGCAAACATAGGGACCACAATAATAAAGGGCATTCAGCTATGTTACAAGAACAGCACCACAAGACTAATTGTAAATAACTCACTTTCTGAACCTATACTTATAAAATCCTCGGTAAGACAAGGTTGTCCACTTTCACCACTGCTCTTTGCCATATATCTTGAACCTTTATGCCGTAGTATTATCAACAAAGATACAATTCGTGGCTATCAACTTTGCTCCGCAGAGGTGAAGCTACTAGCCTACGCCGATGATGTAGCGTTATTTTGTTCAAATAAGGCTAGTGTTGAAGAAGCACTTCAGGTAACAGAGAAATATTGCAACCTAACTGGAGCAAAGTTGAATGCAGAAAAATCAAACGGTTTTTGGATAGGAGCGTGGGCAACCACTCCAAAATGCTTTGGTGGGATTTCATGGAATCGCTGTCCTTTCAAATACCTTGGTGTTCCTCTTGACCAAACTCGTTCCACTGATCCATATTGGAGCACCGCCGTAACTATAATTAGACGTAAATCGCAGGCATGGAGGGCACGAGAAATGTCAATTTTCGCTAAAGCAGCCGTCTGTAACACCTTCTTAATATCCAAACTTATGTATGTTTTGCAAGTACTGCATTGTAATCGCTCTAAAATTCAAGCTTTTCACCGAATTTTCGCTACATTTATCTGGAGTTCTCCTTGGGAACGCATGAAACGCGATAATTTATTCTTGCCTTTGGACTCGGGAGGCCTGGGCCTGGCGCATTTATTTGTGCGCCAGCTGGTCTCAAGATTGTTTTTCTTTAGGAATTTATCCCACCCGTTTCTTCTCATGGCTGTTCAAAGAAAACTGGTTCACCATTTACCCTTTCTTACCGTCTCTACTACAAGCTCTGCTCCAAGCGGCCTCTGGGGTTTCTGGAAAGAGGTAGTCGATACCTTCTTGTTTTTAAAAGTCCGTTTTTCATTAGACTATATTTTTGAAGTACCCAGAAAGCGGTTAGCACAAGCGTTGATCGAAAGTTTTTTTCCCGCTCCGTTATACAGATCTAAGTTCGGTAACTGTGAAGGACAGGACGTTCTAAAACGTGTAAAGCGTATGTCTGTATCTCCAAGTACTGAAACGTTCATGTTTAAACTACACACGTCAACGCTTCCAGTCAAATGGTGGCTCCAGAGCCGCGGTTTCTTTGTGCCTTGGTCAATTGACTGTCGTTTATGCCACCAGCCGGAAACAATAGAGCACTGTTTTATTTACTGTACAGACGCGATTTTCTTCTGGGATGTGCTCCAAAGAACCCTAAGAAAAGATATTGACTTAACTGATCACAGTATTCGTTACTTATACGTCCCGACTGAAACAAATATCCCTTATGATTTATTTATGCTGATTGGTTTACACAGTCTCTGGAGATGCCGGATGATCGACAGAAATGCTGACATTCCACGCACAACTAAATCCATATTTCTGGAAGAAATTGCAAAAGTTAGAAGTGTTTATGAGGCCCACCCACCAGTGCCCGACTGGTTTCCTCTGTTTGATGCTTGTCTAGGACTTCCTGATTTTTAATATAGTGAAAGCAGCCAACATCCGTACATAATCAAATTACATGTCTTTCATACACAACACATTTGAAATGTGCTTGCCTTAGGAATTTGTTTAAGTGTATGCCATGAATAATTTGTACTCTCCGTTTCCGCAAAAGTGTATAGTGCCCAGAGTGAAGACATGAGTGCGACACGAGTGCAAGTACAGTCATTATGTTCAGCAAGGACTGATCACCAGGAGAGCATCCATCCACCACCTCCATCCTCATGTATATAACATTCACTGTGTGTATATACAATTCGAACTTTAAATTGTGATTTTCCATGTATTAAAGAAAAAAAAAAAAAAAAGGGGGATCGGTGGCTGAGTGGGCTGAAGCGCACACCCAGCTCGACTCGCGTGGAGCGAAAGCTCGCGCTGCAGAACCCAGGGATCCTGGGTTCCAGCCCCACCCCTGCCCGTTTCGATCTGGATGAGCATCGTACCGGCGTGCGGTCGTGTATCACTACTGCGTGCTGCACGTTAAAGACCCCAGGCTAGGGGTTGTACTGCACTGGCTAAATTGCTCATCTACAGCGTGTGACTCGTCGCAACTTTAATGGCTGACCAGCTACACGCTGTGTAAATATCCCCACAACCCCAATTTTTCTCTCTTCGGGCTCCTTGGGAATGCGAAGAGACCCTTGAGGGAACAGTACAAGGAGGCAACTGAAGGGTACATTGCGAGTTTTGTGACTACATAAAGCCGTCAGCGCGGAGTGACGTGACGTCATGATGTCTCCTTACTTCACAGTCTCACGTGACATTACGTTTTCACCTAACGTCACAGTTTCACGTGACGTCATGGTGTGACATGACGATGTCATGTCATAATCACTCCTTACCGCACGTTCCTCGTGCATCGACGCACCTTGCGCTGCTTTTAATACATGAAAGGGCTTTAAAATGCGCGGCTATGGAGCGACCTCTGAGAGGAAAGTGTGTTGCGGCTCTCGATCGTGGTACGCCGCTCTCACGCGCTCGCCAATAGTGGATGTCGGTTCTTGTAAGAAACGCTAGAAACGCCAAGCGTGATTTTTATCCAGGGACTTTAGCTCACAGCCATAGCCTCCACTACTCACAAAGCCTGGCAGTTCGACGACGGAGCCATAGAGTGTCCATGGTGGCAGATTTGGAGCGCGAGGATCTGGTAGCACGGAAGCATCAAAGTGTCCCTTGTCGGGAAACAGAAAGCCCCTCTATCCTGATAAAAGTGGCGCCGTTCATTGTTGTGTAAATGCTGGAGACACGTGCCGCGCGCCACTTCTGGGAAGAACATGGCGTCTGAAATCTAGTTCAGTGCTGCGCTGTACCGCCATGATCTTCCCAAGAGCTGCTCGTAGCACGATCTTGCATCGACGCACCTTGCGCTGCCTTTAAACATGAAGGGGCTTTAGGGAAACCTAGAGTTCCTGTATAGGCTCCTTACGGGAGCCCGAGCTGCGCGTCTGTTCTCCACGTGCCGCCGTGCCGCTATTCGCCGAGATCCGACGACGTGAGAAGCCGGATCAAGTGTCGTGCAGGAAAGGAGACGTGCCCCGGCGTACGTACCCCTGCTTTTGAGCGCGGCGCGCGCCTCGAACGCGCGGCGCCGCTATTCGCCGAATACAGTCACGTGAGGAGCAGACTCCGCATGTCGTGCAGGAAAACCGGCGCTCCGGGGGTGAACGCGCAACTTTGGCTCCCGTAGGGAGCATATACAGGAACTCTAGGGGAACCTGGACGTCAGCGCACAGTGTTTGCAGGGGCGAGGAGCCGAAACACACTTGTTCGCTTGAAGTGTGTTTCGGCGTCTCGCCGCAGCGAAGCGCCGGTCACGTGGCTCTCCTCTCATCCGCTGTCTGCCGCTCCAACTTTTCCAATTTGGCGGCCAGTTCTCGTGGCGATCTGTGAGGCTTTGTTAGTACACGGCCCCTCGATCGCTCCGTCGCTCTCCGCTCCGTCGCTGCGATCGAGCGGCCGTGGTCAGTTATATAGGAGGCTATGTCACAGCGCTGGTTTGGCTTCTCTGAATCCTATCGGTCGCTTCACATCTCATGGCGAATTCCACTGGGCGTTTTGGAGCGCGCCGGGATCAGTCGACCAGATCCGGATTGGAGCACAAGATCCGAACGGGGTCGCGCCGCTACGGATCCCCAGTGGAACATGACCACTGCTCCGGGATCGGCGGATGCTTTCCCGTCATTCAACTGCCCGGGAATCCCCTTTTCGCGGCCGCCGCGGTCGTTTCGAAGACGTTTTCGCTACGCGGCGCTAACACGTGTTCGACGCACGAGTGGCAGGAATGGCTCAGGCGCTTCTAGCAAAGATTGCCGGAATGCCCGTAGCGCGGCAAATACCTTCTCTTCTCCTTCCTGGAAAACGAACCGGCTGTCGAGCCAATGGGTAAGCAAGAGGCCACTACGAATTCTTGTGATGTCGAGACAATCTAGGAGCCCAGCCCGCGACGTGCTTCTTCTTCTTCTGAGGCGAGATGCCCCACGAGAAAAGAAGTCACGTGTGTGCGCCGAGGGCTGGCCCGGCTGGCTTCCGGTTAAATCTGCCGAAATTGTGGGAGCGACTTTTCTCGTGGCGAATTCCATGGGTCGTTTTGGAGCGCGCCGGGATCGACTTTTCCGGGGCGAGCCTATTTCACTGGGGGCGATCGGGATCGAGGCGAACGTGTTTCACTGGTCGTTTTGGATTAGCTCCCGCTCCAGATCTCGATCTGGATCCGAGAAAAGTCGCTCCCCCGATTTTGGCGGATTCAACCGGAAGCCAGCCGGGTCAGCCCTCGGCACACACACGTGACTTCCTTTCTCGCGGGCATCTCGCCTGATCTCGCCTCAGAAGAAATGGTAATGGCCGCTTGCTTACCCCTTGGCTCGACAGCCGGTTCGTTTTCCAGGAAGGAGAAGAGAAGGTATTTGCCACGCAACGGGCATTCCGGCAATCTTTACTAGACGCTCCTGAGCCATTCCTGCCGCTCGTGCGTCGAACACGTGTTAGCGCCGCGATTGCGAAAACTTTGATGCTTGGAACTTGGAACCAGCTTCTACCAGACACCTGGGCTGTGTTCCAAAATTTACTCGATCCGACTCCGAAGTAAACGTTTCGTACCGTGGCGTTCCAAAACTTACTCGAGCTTACTCGATGACGTCGGAACTCGCGTTCCAGAAGCGGGTTGTTTACTCCGGAGTAATTACTCGCGCTACCGTCCTCGATCGGAGGGTAAAGTCGGATCAAATCGAGTAAATACGTCACGTGATCTGTTCGTCGTCTGCTTTCTGCGCCGACAGCCGTCAAAGCTCGCTTGCTCCGTTGGTTTTGGTGGCGGACGTTCGAAATGACAAAGAATTAGGTGCAGCATGTGTGGTTATTGCGATTTGGTGTTGTCAATGCAGGAATTGACTGCATTACATCCAGACCGTCCACCTTCCCCGGGAACGTGTACTTGTTATTATCTGGGTGCGACCGTAAACAGGAGCTTCTCCGCATCCTCGTCCTCGGCGTTGGGGGAATGCCGTATTCTCACGTTCAAGGCCGAAAATGTTTGAACTCGGTATATGATAACGTAGTATTTTTGTTTCCTTCAGAGTGTGCGTAATGAGAGGATAACGTTTGTAAAGCAGTGAAGGCTTCGAAAATTTTACTGTAATCACATTCGCGTCAAAGCGAACGTGAGTTTCATATCATTCTGGAGAAAGCACCCTCGCGCTGTACCGCTACACCGTGTGGAATATATTCCTGCAAAACATAATCGGTGCAAATTACAATGCGTGGAATATATGCGTTTAGGGCACCGTGACTAGAATTGCAGCGATCGCGTTGATTAATAAAAACACATTTTTTTTATGTCTAGCTGTAAGGAGTAAGTAATTTTGATCATACAACTCAAAATGAAGGTCAGTAAAAGGAGCTGGTGGATCCACCTCAAAAAACACCGCGTCGTCATTAACATTACCGTTCTTCGGGTGCTTTCTCCATGATCAAAAGGATCGTCTGCTATTTTCTGCCATCGCTGCTGTGTTTTCTTTTTGCCGTTGCCCAAGACGAAGCCAATCCGCGTAGTATCCAGGTGATTATCCTGGCTGTTCAAAAATCGAGTTGCGGATCGTTTACTCGCGATGTCACGTGGTATTACCCGCTGACGTAGGAGGCAGATTACTCGAGTAAAATTTGGAACATAGCCCTGGTTTGTTTCAAAAATACCCAGGACGTTTTGGGGCAATGAATCGATCACATAGCAGGCGGTAGACAAGTAGACAGCGTTGAAAATATTTATTCCACCGATTGTTATGAAGTCCGATGGTGTCGGTGTCGCAGTTTTGAAGCACTGTCAGTTCAGCTCAACACCACGTTACAAAAGACGGTTTGGGGTACTGCCGGTGCTAACGCAATTTCACAGTAGAAATAGGAATTGCATGAAAAAACTGGACAGAAACACTTTATACGGTGGCGTAAATGCCGAACATATATCAGCGATGTCACTTTCCTCGGTTAGGGCTATCTGCTTTGTCAGCGAATGAAGAACATCTCGATAAAATAAAAAGCGGAAAATACTCCCCGTGTCAAGTTTTCTAATTACAGCCACTGGTTGATGTCGTACCGTGGCAATTCCCGGCCCTTCGAACGCGCTCGCACTTTGTAGAGTCACATTTCCAGCGATTCCGCGCCGCACACGAACGAAGGTAAGCAATCAAGATGACGGAGTGTTCCCCGTGTTGTCCTCGCCGTCAGCGCGGTGTGACAGGGTTGTCGAACAACAAATCGGGCAACACTGTTGCCGGGCGGCAGCAGCATGTTGCCCGACTGTTGTTGTTGCCGCGATGTGACAGGGTTGCCGGCAACACGACTTCCCCGTGTTGCCGGATAGAGTTGTCCAACTGTCCCCTCAGTGTGACAGGACCTTTACCCCTTGGCTCGACAGCCGGTTCGTTTTCCAGGAAGGAGAAGAGAAGGTTTTGCCGCGCTACGGGCATTCCGGCAATCTTTGATAGAAGCTCCCGAGCCATTCCTGCCGCTCGTGCGTCGAACACGTGTTAGCGCCGCGATTGCGAAAACGTCTTCGAAACGACCGCGGCAGCCGCGGAAAGGGGATTCCCTGGCAGTTGAATGACATGAAGGCAAATGCCGATCCCAGAGCAGTGGTCATGTTCCACGGGGCATCCATCGCCGGCGCGACCCCGTTCGGATTGTGAGCTCCATTTCTGATTTGGTCAACTGAGCCCGGCGCGCTCCGAAACACCCAGTGGAATTCGCCATCGGATCCAGATCGAGATCTGGAGCGGGAGCTAATCCAAAACGACCAGTGAAACATGTCGGTCTCAATCCCGATCGCCCAGTGAAATAGGCTCGCTCCAGAAAAGTCGATCCCGGCGCGCTCCAAAACGACCAGTGGAATTCGCCATCAGTCATTTTCTGGCCCATCCTATATTTGCAAAAAAACAAAAACAAAACATGCGTTGTGGCGTATTTTAACGTGAGAACTCGGGCCATATTACCTTAATTATCGATCTGTTTAGAAATGCAACGTTTTGCTTTTTTTTTTTTCACATTCTGTACGTGCGTGAATCAAGGCGGGCGTTGATGATGATCCCGTGACAACTGTGAATGTGGTCATCCAACTCAGCTTTCTTGGTTCTACGGCGTCGCGTACCTCAAAAGGCAAGAGAAACTGTTCGCTGATAGTTTGGAGTTGGGCCTGCGATGGTTGAGCATGGCCCGGCGGTCGATGAGGTACTCCGCAGGCGATGAAAGCTCGGCGAGTTAGAGTTTCAACTGTTTATTTACAGTTACAAACTATGTACAGTGGCTATGTACAAAGTAGGGGATTGACATTTTGGGGCAGGATGCCTCAAACAACTCCCGAAGTTCCGTCAAAATCAGCTCCTCTCGCTCGGGCAACGGCCTTTGAGGACCCTCACCTCCTCTCTCTCGGGCATCGGTCAACCAATAGTTTCAAAACCCGTGAAAGGCACGTGGGGTCCATTGCCCAATGATCAGCCGGGGGTCGTCACAGGCATTCATCAAGTTCGCAACGGCCCTTGGCTGACAGCTCCGTAGAGTCGCCCACGCAAGCGGTCGCAGACAGACCGGCGCCGGTTCCGAACGTCTCGCAGTTTCCCCAGTGCTTTGGGTTGCCGCCAGGACGGCGCCGTCAGCGGGTCCCTCGAGGTGGAACCCGACCCGGCCCGGCGAGGCCGACATGCGGCGGACGCCTACGACACAAAAACACAGACACCCCCCGGCACCGAAAGCAACAGACCCCCGCAGGGGGAACAACCTACTGTCCCCCAAGACGCTAACACGGGCGGGCCTGCGACCCTAACCAAAACCCCGTAAACAAAACGGTTTTAGGGCAAAGAAAGACCCCGATGCCCTCCCCCGGCGGCCACGGCGGTGGCGTGACCGCAAGCGCCTGCCCGCAAAGAAAAAAGGGGGCCGCCACAGCTTCCTTACACCTTCCCCCCAAGACTGTTCCTGGTCCTTCTTGGACCTGCTAACAGTTATTTAAAAAAAAAAGCATGGGAAACCTAAAGGAGCCCGACACAAGTGTGTTCATAACGTGCAGACAGCACACCGGACTAACCTTGCGGTCACGGTGTCCGATAAACATGTAAAACAAACAAAAATCGCTACCATTTTCAACCGCGACAAAAACTACGAATGCGGATGACGTGGAGCAATGCCCTTCATACAACAACCATACTCTCAGTGGTGGGAAAGCTAACAAAACGGATACACAGAATATAGTTTTCACTTCCTACTCCTAAGTGCGCTTGAATAGAAACGTGGTAAACGGTCACATCAATGAAAGCACACACACACACCCGCGAACGCTTCCGCGGTCGCCTAGCATTGGGAGGCCCGGCTCCTCTCGTCACCCAGTCCGGAAGGGCGGCTGGCCGCGTCGCAGGGCCCCCAGCATCGGTTTGATATTCTGGACAGAGCGTCCGCGTTCCCGTGTCTAACACCCTTCCTGTGTACGACCTTGACGTCGTACCTCTGGAGGGCTAGAGCCCACCTGGTTAGTTTGGCACCGTGAGGGACGCTCAGGGTGAGGAACGACAGAGGGTTGTGATCGGAGACCACCGTCACGGAAGCGCCGAATAGCCATACGTCGAACTTCTTTAGACCCCAGATCACCCCGAATGCTTCTCGCTCGATTGTGGACCACCGCGTCTGAGTGGGTGTAAAGCGGTGACTGGCGAACGCAATTGGCTTCTCCTGCCCACCCTCTCCCATTTGGGCCAAACAGGCTCCCACCGCGATGGCCGAGGCATCGGTGTACAGCCAGTAAGGCTTTTCCGGATCGGGCGTGTAGAGCGCCACCGCGTCGCACAGCGCCTTTTTCAAAGCCGCGAATGCCCTGTCGGCATCATCGTTCCACGGCAGCCTGGACGGCACCTTTTTACTAGTTAGTTCGGTGAGTGGTCTCGCAGTCTCGGCATAGTTTGCGATGTAGTCCCTATAATATCCGCATAGGCCCAGCGCGCTACGCAGCTCCCGCTTAGTGGTAGGAACCCGCAAACCCTCGATCGCTGCCAGCTTCGTCGGGTCTGGCGCGTGTTTTCCAGACCCCACCACGTGTCCAAGGTACCTGATCTCGGGCAGCGCCACTTGGCACTTTTCGATATTGGCCGAAAGTCCTACTTTCTCCAGTGCTGTGAAGACAGCTTCCAGGTGCCTCGCGTGTTCGGGGAGTGTCCCACTAAACACCGCGATATCGTCAAGGTACGCGCAGGAATAGCGCTGGTGCTCGCAAAGAACTGAGTTCATGATACGCTGGAAGGTCGCAGCTGCGTTCTTCAGGCCGAAAGGCATGACGCGCCAGGCGAACTGCCCCCGATGGGACACAAACGCCGTGGCGAGCTGAGACTCCTCCGCCAACGGCACCTGCCAGTAGCCCCTCCGAAGGTCGATAAGTGTGACAAAGTTTGCTCTACCGACGCGCATGATGAGATCGTGCGGGAACTGCATCGGAAAAGCGTCTGTCTCCGTCGCCGAGTTAAGCTGCCGATAGTCTACACAGAGACGCACCGAGCCATCCCTTTTCGCCACGCACACGACGGGATGAGCGAAGGGACTCTCGCATTCGTAGATCAGGCCCGTCTGGAGCAGCTCGTCAATTTGGCGCCCGACCTCCCCCCGTAACATTTCGGGAATGCGGTAAGGGTGGGCCCGCTTCGGCACGTACCCCGGGTCCAGCCTAATGTGGTGTTCTCCCACTTCTGCGATCCCTGTGTTGGGCGAGAAGAGCGCGTGATGCCTGTCGAACACCGCCCGAATGAGCCGCCTGTCATCCCCCAGATGAGCCACGTACGACTCCGGCAGTCGCATCGCAGGACAGATGCTCATGCTTCGCGGGGTGCACTCTATATCTCCGAAGTCGCCATCTTCCTGGAATACAACACCAATGCTCTGAACGCGACAGGTGTAGGGTCGCAGCTTGTTGGCATGCACCAGTCTGTGCTTACCGTCCGGCATGTCCACGTAGTACGACTGGTCTCGAAATTTCGCTCGGACGTCGCACGGCCCTATCCATTTCGGATACATCTTACCCGGTCGGTCCGAGTCGAACACTAACACCTTTTCGCCCACCCCAAACGCCTTCGGGGAGGCCCGTTTGTTATGCTGCGTCGCATACGCGTTCTGCCGGGCCGGCGCCGTCAGCTCGGCCTCCTCTGCGGCGCGCTCGATTTGACCCTTTAGGTTCCGCAGGTACTCTGCAGGTGACTCCCTTAGTGTTACCGGGATCGGAATGTCGCCCGTCCAAGACTGCTGCAACACTGTCAACGGGCCAGTGGGGCTTCGGCCGTACAGCATCTGGAAGGGCGACACACCAGTTGTGTCGTGCGGCACCTCACGGTACGCCCACAGCAGGAAAGGTACGAACCTGTCCCAGCCACGGCCCTCCTTTTCGATGACATGGAACAGCATGTTTTTAAACACCCTGTTCCAGCGCTCGACGGCGCCGTTGCTCTCGGGGTGGTCAGGTGTCGAAAACCGAGGGCTGCAGCCGAGGCGAGCGAGAAACTCTCTCGTGAGCTGGGCCGTAAAGTTAGTGCCACAGTCGGAACATATGACGCTTGGTATCCCTGTCCTGCTGAAGATGGTCAACAGCGCCTCGCAGGTTGCCTTCGCCGACAGCGACCGCAAGCACACCACTTCTGGCCAGCGTGTGCACAAGTCAATAACGCAAAGCGCGTACCTGTGGCCTCTAGCTGACGGCGTGTCAAGTGGTCCGATTACGTCGATGTTTACCGTTTGGAAAGGAAACTCGGGTCTCGTCAGTGGGGCAATAGGAACGCGGTCTGTCTGCCTCAGGTCGGATCTAACCTGGCAACCATGGCAGCTCGAGCAGTGCTCCCTAACGTCCCTCTCTATCCCCGGCCAGTAGAAAGCGTACTTGACCCGCGCTTTCGTCTTTCGGAAACCCAGATGTCCGCCCCAGCATGACTCATGTGCCAATCCCATCACCTCGGGTCTCCGCTGAGCCGGCAGTACCAACTGGTGGACGTTTTGCCCCAACAACCTGTCCCGATGAAAGAGCAACCCGTCTTTAATCAGCATGCCGCTCCGTTTCCTGCGCCCGTTTTCCCAGGCCTCTTTCAGAGTAGGGTCTTTTAGCTGTTGCTCTCGGAACTTTGATCGCTCCGAGAGCCCGTCATCTGTTTCGATCTCCGCTGCGTCCGAAGGACTCGATTCCCTACGGGCGTTGTTGCCGCCCTCTTCCTCGCAAGTCTGGACACTGGTCTCCAACCCCTCTACGGACTCCGGCGGAGGAGTGGACGTCGCGAGCTGTTCTGTTTCCCCCGCCGCGACGGCCGCGATTGCTCCGATCGGTGCGTTCGAGCTTTCCGATTTTTGCAGCAGCTCCCACGCTTCTCCGGAAAGCAGGCAATCGGTCCGCGAAATAAGTCGGTCGGTCAGCGCACAAAGAGTCGGCACCGCCTCGTGAACGTCGGCGAGGACCGAATTCAAGCTGTGCATAGTCAACGGCAACACTACCAGACGCGCCTCCACCGACTCTCCGAAAGCAGATTTGAGCCGAATCTTCCCGGAAGGGCTCCTCAACTTCTCAGGGACCAGAGACTCCCTTACCACGGTTATATCTGCGCCTGTGTCGACAATAGCGTTGAGCATGCGTCCTCCACAAGCTAGTCTGGTGTTCACGAGACCGCTGGGCGGCAACGAGTGCGGCTCCCCGACGACCCGGGCGGTCAGTCTGTCGCCTTCTGATGGAACATCGCCCTTGCCGTTTGCGCGCCCGCTCCCAGCGTGCGGACAATTCGCCCTCTGGTGGCCCAAAGAGCCGCAGCCGAAGCAACCCCTTCGCCGATCTGAGTTTGGCCCCCCGGCCGGCCCTCGCGTGAATTTCGTCGACCCGAATGTGCTCCCGGACTTCGTTTTGCCCTCGTCTCGAGGGCTCGATTGTTGGACCTTTGCGTCGACCTTTTTCGAGGCGGCTCCCCTACCTTCGGCCTGCTCAAATACCCTCATCAACCTGGCCAGCTCATGCGCCCTGTGCCAGTTCGTGTCCTCTTTTAGAGTGACGTAGCTCAGCGCTTCAGGCGTCATTCTGGCCTTGACCTGGTCGGCTACTAAAAGGTCGATCAGGTCGTCCTTGGTCTTAATTTCCCTCGCTTCCACATAGAAGTGGAGATAGCTTCGCAGCCGTGTAGCAAACGGCATCCACGCCTCCTCTTTTCCTTTGGCGGCGCTAAGAAAACGCTTTAGATACTCCCCGGGCGCGAGCTGCAGCTCCTCGAGAACGGTATCTTTTACCCGATCATAATCGTTGAGCTCGGCCGCGGAGAGCCGGGTAGCTAGGTACCTTACTCGCTCCACCACATGCGGGAACACTAGCTGGCCCCATATAGCCCTTGGCACGCCATACGTCTCGAAGGTAGTCTCCACAGCCTCGAACCACACAGGTACCTCGGCCTCAGATGGGAATCTCCGTATGACTCCGGACAAAATTTTGCTGAAATGTTTCAGATCGTTTTGTGTTTCTCGTTCGCCCGTCACCGCTGGTCTGCCCTCTGCTGCGCGGTGAACGCCTAATCTAGCGAGCTCTAGCTCTATCTCGAGAGCCCTTGTGCGCTCTTTTGCCTCTTCCAACCTGAGCTCGCTTTCGCGCTCGCTCGTCGGCGTCCGCGACGACGTGCTCGTTCCACTTCCCCCCGCCGCCCCGTCGACGCTCATCGCCCCTCCGGTGCGTTTGTTCGGGTTAAGGTGCCGAAACCTCGTTATCATACGACTGGCCTGGCCTGCGACTCGACCGCTCCCTCCCCAAAAGGGAAACAAGAAAGAGCTCACAACTTCTGCAGGTCCGCGTGGGGTCCGTGCTGCTGCAGCTCTTCCACCAGTCGTCCTTGTCGCTGGCTTTGATCGCCCGGTCGGGAACGAACTTGACTGCGCTGGTCCAGCTGTTCACCCGACGAACGGCTTGCCTTGGGTCGCGGGCAGGACTCCTCTGGTCCTGGCCACCGGCTTCTGGCTCGGTTACCCGGCTTGCCGCTCCGTTGATCGTACGCCGTCGTTGGTTCTCGGCAGACACTCAGGCTGCCGCCTGGAGGTTCCCCTGCCGTGGCTTCCCTCGGGACAGAGTCGGGGCTCCGCTGGTCCCGGCTGCTGGTCGTGGTTGCTCTGGCTCCCAGGGTTGCCAGAAGCTCAGCACTTGGCTGCGTTGTCTTGACTCACTTTGAGCACTTTCCTTGATCTTCAATCGCCGACGAAGTTCTCTAAAGACCGCCCTGTCGACTGCGCCAGAAACTGTTCGCTGATAGTTTGGAGTTGGGCCTGCGATGGTTGAGCATGGCCCGGCGGTCGATGAGGTACTCCGCAGGCGATGAAAGCTCGGCGAGTTAGAGTTTCAACTGTTTATTTACAGTTACAAACTATGTACAGTGGCTATGTACAAAGTAGGGGATTGACATTTTGGGGCAGGATGCCTCAAACAACTCCCGAAGTTCCGTCAAAATCAGCTCCTCTCGCTCGGGCAACGGCCTTTGAGGACCCTCACCTCCTCTCTCTCGGGCATCGGTCAACCAATAGTTTCAAAACCCGTGAAAGGCACGTGGGGTCCATTGCCCAATGATCAGCCGGGGGTCGTCACAGGCATTCATCAAGTTCGCAACGGCCCTTGGCTGACAGCTCCGTAGAGTCGCCCACGCAAGCGGTCGCAGACAGACCGGCGCCGGTTCCGAACGTCTCGCAGTTTCCCCAGTGCTTTGGGTTGCCGCCAGGACGGCGCCGTCAGCGGGTCCCTCGAGGTGGAACCCGACCCGGCCCGGCGAGGCCGACATGCGGCGGACGCCTACGACACAAAAACACAGACACCCCCCGGCACCGAAAGCAACAGACCCCCGCAGGGGGAACAACCTACTGTCCCCCAAGACGCTAACACGGGCGGGCCTGCGACCCTAACCAAAACCCCGTAAACAAAACGGTTTTAGGGCAAAGAAAGACCCCGATGCCCTCCCCCGGCGGCCACGGCGGTGGCGTGACCGCAAGCGCCTGCCCGCAAAGAAAAAAGGGGGCCGCCACAGCTTCCTTACAGCAAGAATACGCAAGTTCGGCCGAGTTAGCGCTACACATGGCTCGCACGTAACGCCCTTGCATGCACCATGACGATGTGCATTCTACTTCCCCTTGTAAAGAAAAAAAACGATAGTACACAGTTTGCGTTGCAAAAAACTACGACGACCACAACAATGAGAGCTGGTGGGACGTCAGCGCAGGCCATGAAACCACTGCGCTCGTGCTTTCGGCTTCGCTTGCACTTATGTTCAAATAGAGTTTGAGTACGTAGACGCTTCAGACACGCGCCAGATTACAGCCGCTATTGCCGACTTTCTCTTATCTTACCTGACTTTAATCTTACCGACATACCCCAAGCCACTGAAACGGGCGCGCGCCACCCAGCCTCTTCGGAAACGCCAATGCTGGGAAAAAGGACACAGCAGAACCTAAAATGGCAATAACCTGACCTGCTATGGTAATGATGAAGTGAAGTAAAAGGAGGAAACAAAAGTAATAAGAGGAAACATAAACGCAAGGCATATCTGCCATGCAGAGTTACTGAGAGATGCAAAAGTCCTTATAATCAGAAAACACATTAAGAAAGGGCCCACTGAATAGCCGAGATGTATCATGAGACGGTGGTTTAAAAAGCGCAAAGGACTAAGAAGGAAAGGAGGGGACAGGACAAAGCGCTTACTAAATATGTTGTATTTGTAGAAGCAGTGAGTTTAATTTTATCTTTCTTTTCTCCTTTTTCACTTCCACCTTGTCGTTCTCTATAGATGCTCGATTAAATTTGACAGTTGTAAGTAAGCTCTCTGTCCTGTCCCCTCCTTCTTAATCATTTGCGCTTTTCAGACCACCCTCTAGATGTTCAACCAACTAGCCCCCCAATTAATTTTGATGTATCATGAGGACGCTACAATCCAGCAGAGTCAATCCAGCACTGAGGGGATATGAGTCTCCGGGTTTGCCTTGCGATACTCTGAGCTCTAGGTCACGTGGTGCTGAATTGGCTGTTATAGTTACTCTGGAATGGCTCGCGGCATCGGCCGCGGTCATATACTCATAAAAGGGAAAAGCAGGCGCGCGGCAGCGCTAACAAGGCATTGTGCGTTGCCATGGCATTACTACGTCCTACATACATTGTCTCAAAACCATTCTCTAGGTCTCGATGGCAATGAAATCTCGAAGTTCTGCAGCAAAATCGCAGGGCAAAGCCGACCTCGGCCGCATCGGGTGTTAAGCCAACGGCACGTGCCGCAAGCCGTTTCCTTCATACCAATCTCTGTGGCTCGGTCGATTTACTTGCACCTCCTGCACCGGTGCAGAAAAGTGCAGGGCTGTGTACTTCCAGTCGCATCTCAACACACACACCGGAAGTACACACTGTCCTACACTTTGGTGCACCAGTGCAAGAGGTGCAAGTAACTCAAATGACACTATACTTCGTTTCAGCTGAAGTCCAGACGCGCAGCCGATGCTATAAGCGTGAGCTCCGGGCTTTCAGCGTCCCTGCCAAGCAGGTGCGCTCGTGCAGTGCAAGCACTGTTCAGTGCCATATGCTCGCGCTTGTAGCATCGGCTGCGTCTGGGCCTCAGCTGAAACGAAGCATAGTGCATAGTGCCATATAAAAAGAGGCGCTATATGGCCAAAGTTTATCGCGTCTGTGCAGTCGCGCAGCTTGAGTGCGGCACAAACCTGTACGCGTGCAACCTTTTCTGAAATGACATAAACAGCGAGCTGGGGTGCTATGTTGCGCTTTTTGCACTCCCAGGAGACTTGGAAGAGGGAAGTGACGTCAACGACCATAGCAATTTCAGATTGGATGTTGACAGAAGAAAACAAAATCAACATCCAATCTGCATTTGCTGCGTTGTTGACGTCACTTCCCTCTCCCTAGTCTCCTGGGAGTGCAAAAAGCGCAACATAGCCCCCCTGGATTGGAGCCCTGGGTCACTCTGCTCAAATAGCTCGCTGCCGTTGCGTGGGTGCGTCGGTGTTGAAAGTGAACAGGAGGCGCGTATACGTCGAGGCATTGCGCGTTCTCACGGCATCACTGCGTGCATCATCTCATCATTTCAGACGAGCCTGTGAACAACTTCGTCTTCTTCAACGGCACGTCATCCCATTCGAATGGCGCCCACTCACTAGTTGGGCTCAAGCCGGACACGGAGCGCCTTTCGACGCGTTGGCTAGACGCGACATCCAGCCGAACGTTGACACTGCGCTCGTGTCCAATTTGTGTCTGCGCTCAATCTCATCGTGCATGGTCACATCAAAACTGGAATGCAGAGGGTTTGACTAAATTCGGGGGGTTTATTCAGACCCCTTCTTTAGACGTCAAGAAAATCTTGGAGTAATCCGGCAAAATCGATCTTGTCCGCGTCCGGTATGAAGATTTTCCGGGCTAAAGTCCGCTGACTATACATGTTTAAAAGTTTAAATTTCTGGCTCTGCGGACTATCTACGCGTGTGGACAATACAGGGATTTTGCTTTTCATGATCGTTCAGAATGAAGAGACGTGACGGAATTTGTGAATGACAGACTATCTTAATGATGATTTGCGTATAATACCGGCTTCTTTGTGAGCTAAGAAAGCAGACATCTCTAAAGAAGATGTGCCGTGTATGAGAAGATTTCCCTGTTGACTAAGCACCAGGTACGGACAATGCACGGCAAGGGGACTATGCAGCGGGTGGGGGCTATAGCCCGGAAGATACGGCATATATTTCCACTGTTCACAAAAATCACAGTCCACGCGTGCTGAATCACAGTCCAGCCAGTGCTCGCTCGCAATCAGTGTTGCAGAGTTGCCTCCGGAGTTGGAATGACTCCGGAATCATTCCGCATTTTAGCGACCCCGGAATGGAATGGGAATGGAATGGTGGCAACGTTCAGGCGAATGGAATGGGAATGGAATTAGATGCCTTTTGCCCGGAATGGATGGGAATGGAATGGGCCAGGTTCTTTATATTTTATTTATTTATTATTATTTTTTTAACGTTTACCTATACCGAGCCAGACAGGGAGTCGGTTGTTCAGAAATAAAATGAGCGGGAAACTGCGAACCCGCGTAAGGCCCTAACAGACTTATACGCAAAAAAAAAAAAAAAAAAAATGCAATACAAAAAACAAGCGTCAACGCAAAGAACAGAGGGGGTAGGGGGGGGGGGGGGGGGGGGCGGCGGCGGCGGCGCCTTTCACCAGTGAAGTTCAACATATATCCGAACGCGTCTGCGCCTGTAATATTGCACGGCTCAAGGGTACGTCATCAGCCGACGTGAACGTGACCCGCTGCTCTGGTGATCCAATACCTGGGAAGGAGGCCAGACGTGGCCTCGCTCTGCGGACCCAGACTTCGTACACCTGCGAGTTGCGACTCGTCTCGAGCGCTCTGTTTCTCGGAGAGCTCGCACCTGTGCCGGCCATCTCAGGTCGCAATCCATGAGGTCTCTGTTTGAATGATGCTAGGCGAAACTTGAAGACTGCCATTCATGCGTTGGAGGCGGAGAGTCGGCAGGAAGGACCGTCACAACAGGAATGCCACCGTATCCATTTTTCAACCGTAACAGAAGATAAGATATGCGCTTCAGAATGCTTCAGGTGGTCCGCTTTTCTCGAAAATTCCAAATGCAACTGCTTGCATGGTCTTTAACGAGGTCACCTACAACGGAAGTACGTATTGTCCTTTCATACAGCAGCGTGGGTAAAGTTTCATGTTCAAGGCAACACCTACAGATACAAGAATACTAGTTCATCCCACCGTGACGTCATGTGATCAGTGCTGACAGGGGCGCCGTTATTGGACAGGGAAGTGGTGATGTTTTGATAGAATTTATTTAGAGGCCGAAGTCTTTTCGCATCACTGGGCACTCAGACAGAATGCCAGGGAAGGGACTGCGGTCAATCCTTGATGGAACGTTTCTTTAAGCCCTTTGAGGACTCTTCGTCCGGAACCACTACCTTCAAGGCGAAGTGCCAAGCCTGCAGGAAAGTAATTTCGTTACCAAAAAAAAAAACAAAAAAACTAACACTTCAAACTTAAAGCCTCATCTCAGCAAAATTTGAAAACTGTATTGCATTATCAGTATTTATATTTCTGCCCTCCCTAACATGTATTCTTGTATTTGTATTTCCAAAGACTTTTTGCCTCTTTTTAAAATGTATTTCCGATTCGTATTGCGATACATTCTTACAGATATATTATAGCATCAGTATTTTAGCTACTATTTTCATCTATCCCAGTATTTGTATTTCCAAATACATTTTTGAGTATTTCTGCCCAACCCTGCAACGTAATGCAGCTGTCAAGTGACACTTTTAACGTTTAGGAATTAGAGGAATGGAATGAAACGATTCAGCCATTCCAGGAGTGGGAATGGGCCCAGTGTCCCGATTGCTAGGAATCGAAAGGAATGGATTTATCGAAAACTCTAATTCCCCGGAATGGAATCAGAATGGAATGGGGGTGCCCCATTCCGCAACACTGCTCGCAATGGCGACCAGCCAGAAAGTGCGCGTGCGTAACACAGAAACACAGCAATGAACGCGCCCTCATACGCTATCATGGAAAAGTGCATCTGGGCCCGTTTGCTCGAAGCTGGTTAACTAACCGCGGTTAACCGGATTTCCCTACGAGGGGGAATTTTGGGTCACGTGGCCGGCAGAGTAAGGACGGCGGGGAAACATGGCGGTGCCCCGGTGAGTGAGCGCCTGTCGCTTTGGAACTAATACATCGTAGTAGCTGCAGTAGCGGGCGCGTTAGTCAGCAATGAATGGCGCAGGAGGTTTTTGCGTTGCCTTACCTCACTTAAAACACAAACCATGAGCAATGACCTCACCGCATTTTTTACATAGACTTTTGACTCTGACCATTTCTAAGCCTAAATGAACGCGATGGTTGACGGCATGGCAACGTCTTTGGAAAGTGGATTGCCTTGACTCAATCGGCCGGGTAATGATAGAACACAAAAGCAGAGAGCGTTCCCATAGACCTTTTGCTAAATTTCAAAAGCACCGAGGTGCAAGCTACGAGTGTATACACGCGCTGCACCTGCTGGCGTCTGCAGTAATAACTGTTCAGAAGCAAGAAGCCTAAAACAAATTTTGCCGTGCACGCGCGTTCGTCAAAGATTTATTATGATTATTTACTTCAAATCTTTTATTATAAGTGGAAGGCCAGCGCGCGCGGATCGTAGAATTACACTTCCATGCGTTCTTCTCGATGTTCGGGTAATTTAATAATAGGTCAATTTTCACTGGAGCCGAGTTACAGGTTTTTCCATTTATGACGGTGTTATATACAGTTCTTACATGCTGGCCAACCATGCTGCCGGTGTACCGCCCGCCTTTCACTGCTCACTTCTTTCTCATCGTTTCTAGGCCTCAACTTCGTCGTCATCTTTCGAACTCGCAAGGAAATTTCAACGAGGCTTTTCTTCACTTCATACAGCCAAATATTTAGAAAATTAAAAAAAAAGAGGTGAATTTAGTTTTACCTTGCCAATTATTTGTACCACGAGCAATAAAAATTGTTTCTTAAGCTCAAATCTATGCCGCGCTGCGTCGCGAAAACCCGGCAGCGCGAATTTTTTGGGTTCCCCCATTTCGGGAACCTTTCCACGGAAGCCACGTATATTCGCTACAGCCAGTGGGTGACACCAGCTACCACCCCATAACAAAACACGGAGCTATCGCTCATCCAGCCCTCGTCAAACTTGGCTAGGTACTTGTAGGTACCTAGTAGGGAAGGGCGGTTAACTTTTAACCGCGGTTAAAGTTAACCGGCTTCGGGCAAACGGGCCCTGGCGCCGGTGTCGTCCATCATTCGCTTGGCACAAATGTAGCATAACTTTCCCTGGCTGTAAATGACGCCAACGCCAGAGGCGCCCGTGCAGTCGCGCAGCTTTGAGGGTCGCTCAAAGGTGTGTACACGCGCGGTCTTCACTTCCTCACAAATGCCCCGCGCCATTACAAAAAGACGAAAGGAAACCATTGTCGCCATTTCGATAAAACGCTAAATGTGGTGCACAATGTTTCTTTTTTTACCCTTAATTCTGATGAACCGATAGTGAAATATGCTTATAAACCACTTTTATGTTTACAAAGTCCTAGCCCAGACCTCTATGATTTTACGTCGTTTCGAAAAGTGAGCAAAGCACACGTCATACGCAAGAACGCTGAGGATATTTCGATCCCACCGACCAGACGCTCTTTGTTTACAAAATGCTGAGCTGTGAAGACCGCACTGCTCAGCATGCAATCTTCACAGCTGAGCACGCACGTATTCGTCGATTCCGAAAGCGAGCGAAGCACGCGCCGCACACTGTTAGCAAGTCCCGTGTATTTGGTGAATATTTGGGGTGAAAAACACGCTATTTACACAAATTATACCATACATTTACACGATGAGTAACGGATAATTCGTTCAGAAATCATGCGAGGTTGTAAAAAACGTGTTTTGGTTCGGTACACGCATAACCGTGTAGCCGACCTCGATAACACGCATCGCCCCCGACGACGACCGCGGCATTGCCGGCTATCGAAGCACCGGAATGCTTGGGTACACACTTAGAAAGGACCGTCGAGACAAATGCCGCGGAAAGAAACATGTCTCGGAGACAGATATGCACCAAAAGCAATTGCGCCATGCCGCAGGACGTTGGCGAAGCTCGCCCTTACCGTGCTCGCCGCCATTTTTTGGTCGATGGCAATGCGGCTTCCCTCATGTCGCCCATGTTTGCGTTTAGTTTAGGGGTCTTGATAATAGTTTCTTACACACCAAAAATAAAGTCATTGGTCTAATTATTCGTTCCAAACAGTTAAAAAGGATATAAAAAGCGTGTCCTCGATGTGAACAGGTGACATTGCAGTTGGTTTCGTTTTTGCTTCAACCTTCAACTGCTTCAACTGCAAGCGATCTGGCCACGGCGCAAGCGCAACGCCGATGTACGGTGGAAGCAAGAGCCGGTTGGTTTTCGTTCTTTTTGTTTGACCGGAAAAAATCTACGCATGGCGCCGCTATTGTTTTGGTTTGACGGGACGCGAGAAGCTTCGCATAGAGCTTCGCAGTTTGCGAGGACATAGTGAAGACGTGGCCGTAGAAGTGACCCTGTGTTGTTCCCGGAAGACGGAAAGTACCATTTGTCGTGTGTGCTTTGAAAGCGAAGGGAGCCACAGGGTCCACGAGTGCGCAACCACAAGCCAAGGTTCACGACAGCGCCAACAGCGCTGCGTTGACTTCGGCGATCTCGTTCTGTTTGGGGCAACACGGCGATGCGAGAAAGAGCCGATACGTTCGTGGTGTGTGGTGCGGTGCTTGGAGGTAGAAACCCGCACTAACACGGAGCTCAGATTGGTTGTTGTGGGGTATCGTTTGACGGGTTCTGCCCCGTCGTCGTCAGCTGATCCGGTCCAGCTGGTCCGGGAGGACGCAGCGAGCGTTTTTAAAAGTAAATCTTCCTTCGTTCCGTTTCAAACTGTGGAAGTATCCCGACACATACCGTGAGTAAAATGCTGTGTTCGTTTTCAACAAAATTACGTCGTTTTAATTGAACAATGAACTTCGGATAGTTGTCCTAAATCTGCCGTTTTTATGCTTCGTGTCGTTGGACTGCATTTGCACAGCGACGTGTTTGCACAGCGACGCACACCGCTCGAGTAGATGATTCGGTCCCGCAAACGACCGGTTATACAGAATTTCACGGAAACTTAAGTCACCACCGATGTTTTCCTGTATATCTCGTGTGAGTTTATTGTGCTGATCATCCGGTGTGAATAAATTAGGTCAAGATTTTCTACCTGCCCACAGATACATGAACTGAGACCAATTTTTTACGTAGTGAACATAGTGCTTTTTCTTTACTTTGGGAAGAGGCCCGAATTTGTCTCTTTTCCCTCTGGCACTGCCCCAAGTTTCAAGTTGCAGTTTCAGTAGACATACCTACTAACACGTACAAACTGCTCTAAAGCAGGTAAAGACTGGGAAGCCAGGACGGTGCGGACACCGTGTTTTGCGCTTTTCGCAAGGTGACTGATGCGTTTGCAAGGTATGCGGAATATGCAAACGCTTTTGTTATGCCCGTCGTTAGCGTCTCCGGAAAAACGAATAAGATTATCTGCAAATTTAGGCGCCATCACAAGCCAAGATTTGCGATAACAGTGCGTTCGCTTCGGTGGTCCGCATAGTGGTATTATACCCTGCTTTCTGCAACACCGTGTCATGACGAAGAGCTGGAACGGTCACGGTCTGTGCTGGGCTACCGGTTGACAGAAACCCGCATCGCCCGCATCGGCACCGAGTGCACTTGGGCTGTTGATGCTCGAGCCTCTCATCCGCGGCTCGTCGCCGGCTGATCCTGCTGCTCGACGGCGAGGAAGCGGCGAGAGTGGCCTCTGAAGGAAATGTAAATCCTCGTTCACCAAGTTATCCGGTGTCAAAGTGTGGAAGATGTCCAACATGTACTTAGGGCGGGAACTACGAGCGTTTTGCCTTGCTTTTATAACCAAAACCAGAGCAGCGAGATAATTGCCTTGCGTACTCCAAAATAACGGAAGCAATAAGTTTCAACAGGTCGAGTACGTCACCGCGGATTTAGGCGAGACGGTGCACACTGTTTAAACGCTTGCAGTATCCACGAGTGCTACCAGAAAAACGACGTCAACGGAGAAGGAGCTCGCGCTTCAGCATAATGCAGTGCCACGGGCCCGTGAATTTTCAATGTCGCTGTAAAGAAATATTTAAAAAAAAACGCATCAGTGCCACATTAGTGATCACGAATAACACCGGTCACAAACTCCCAAGCCTCGCCGCTCCACTCGACACTAACACGACATACGACAACACTCTGCATCAAAAGTTCAAAACGCCCCAAAAGTGAACGCGTCTGCTCCCGTACGCGTACTACAACTAGCGGAAGTGAAGTGTTGGGCGGATGTCCTTCACAATAATATATATAAAAAATGCTTTGCGCAAGTAGAATTTCCATTGATTATTCAATACGTACTGATAAAGTCCCAATCATTTGTTTTTCTATCTGATTCAAGCTAGTCGGACTGCTCATAACACTGGTCAAGCATGAAAATAACAAAAATTTGAACTTTTTCATGGCCGGTTTAAGATTTATTGTTAGTACATCGTTGTTTTTCGCAACGGACTAATTTTACAGATTTTGCCTCTATGCTTTTTAAATGCAAACAGTTCTTACATACGGCTGTCCATTGTGCCGTGTTTTGTGTCTTCTTCTATAAATCTGTAGCGGTCAGCGACCAAAGAGCTCACCCGCACATGTCAAGCATATATACGCCGCGGGGAGAGTACGATGTTAGTAGGAAGTGTCGGGCGTAGTGTCGGTGTTGTGTTTGTGTATGTGTCGCTGCAGTGTCCTTCGTAGTGCTCGTATTATCTGTGATGTATGGAGAGTTGCAGTCTACTGGTGATAGTTCCAAGCGTATTAACAGGCTCCTCCTTTTTTTTCATTGGTTACTAGAAATCTCACTAGGTGGCGCAAGTTAACGCCCGATTCCAAGTAGTTTGCTTGAGTTATTTATCCATGTAAATTTAATATTAGATTTTTTTTTGTTTTTTTTTTTTTTTGTTTAGCGGTTTTGTCGTAGTTGCCGACGCCACCGACCGCCGACGACCGCCGACGACGCACGTACGTACCTTTGCACGTAGCTACGTCCGCCGCTTGGAGACTGTTTTGCTGTGCATAAAAGACATCGAACGAGAACGAACGCGTCCTGTGTGCTTTCAGTTCGGCTGAAAGGCGCGGCTCGCTGGGCTCGTCTCTCGCCTGTTCTCGGCTGCTGGCCGGCATGTTTCATAAGAAACACGTTGAATCGTGCTTCTCGGAAGGCAAACACGGTGTAGCGTGTTAAGTTTACACGGCACCTCATGTGTAGACGAAAAACACAGATGGCTCAATGTAAAACGAACACGTTTCAACGTGTCCGCTATGGGACAACGGTTTACACCTCTGGGCGTGTTATTTTTGCTAACAGTGTACGTACAAGCGCTGAATATAGATAGCACCACGGTCAGAAGCACTTTTCTACCTACGACCGTGACTCGTGCATAGTCTGGCGCCGGTAATTACAGGCTCGCATCCAAAGGCTGAACTCAGCGGAGCAAAGTGTAATAAGCAAAATTCGCGCTGCAAAAATCGATTACAACACGACGGCGCGTTTCCGTCGGAAACCGAATTCCATGCGACAAACAAGCGATAAACACCGCCAAAGCCAACACTGATGTAAAGCCGTCGGTTGCGTCAGTGACTCCATCTGCACGAATGACGAACTTGCAAACGCTGAAAACCCGAGTGCACTTCCAACGCACAACATCAGCAAATAGGGTAAACAAGGCACAAAACACACACGAAAAACAATGTGACACAGCACACAAGACCAAGAACGACCAATGTCGAAAAGAGGTCATCTGTAAGATTCCCATGGGAAATGTTATATAGGCCGAACTGCACACACTGCACACAAGGAGGAAGCGTTCCTGCGGGAAGCCACGGCAAGAATAAAGGAAAGAAGAATCTTTTCTTTTATCCTTTATCTTTCAAACCATTCCAAAAACTATTCGTAAAAAAAAAAAAAGTTAAACATTGCCTTTTTGAGAAATTGGATGTTGAAATTTGTATATTTAGAGTTTTTTTCTCGTGTTCAGAGGCGTTTTTTTTTTTTCCTATAATAATATTGCAAGTGGTTGAAAATATATTTGTTTAAGCTTTCATTCGATATATAATTTATGTTCTAAAATTAAACGTAACAAAAGTTATCTTCCAAACCAGGTAAATCATCGTCAAAACAGCCAGGTTTTGAATGTCTTTTTACATATAAAAATAAACGCACATTTTAATAAACAATTGGCGCTTATACCGTAGTTTAAAAAGCCACGTGAAACGCGTATTTGCCGGGCGGAAGGTACCTGTGCCTGGCCAAGGTTCCAAGTATACGCGACCTGTGATGATCGCCCAAACCCCAGAATTCGTCCTTGGTCCTTTCTAAATAAAAAAAAAAAAATAAATAAATAAAATGAATAATTATAAAAAAAAAAAACGCCAGAATTAAAATTATGACGCGAAAACGGTTTTCTGCTTCGCAGTAGTGAAACATTTGTCCATTAGAGATATTTTTCTCAGGAGTTTGACACACGACCCCGACTTCTTACACAATTTGAAAAAAAAAAAAAAAAGAATCGCCCCATAGCAGCTGTTTAGACGATTGGATCTGCTCCACGCTGTTATCTGGGGAAGTTAGGCTGTCCAGTGTCCGCCATGCCGAATATGGCGGCGTGTGCGAAGTACAGGGGGCGCCCTTCTAGCTATCATCATCATCGTTTGTCACGTCACGGGTAGGACGGACTGGGACAGACTGCACAGATCTTGGATCCCTCGGCTCGTCAGCTCGCTTCGAGCGCTGTTTGGGTAACGCGCGGCAAAGCCTTTTTCACACCTTGTGTTGATTTGGTGAAATGATATTTGCAGTAGGACATTTTACCGATGTTTGAAGCCACACGCGGCACGCGTAGTCGTGTCAACAAACACGTTTGGCGCTGAGGTGTCGGAGCGCTGGGATGGTGGTGTGCTGTTCTTTTCTACCCCGTACAAAAAGCTGAATGATGAAAATAGAATATAGCGCTTTATCCCACTACAACATCTACCGCGGCGAATAGGGTGTATTCTTTATTATGACTGGGACACACTAAAACTAAAAGAGGAATGTTTCATCAAATTGAAAATAGGACAGCAAAATGCGAGAACCTCTCACGTGTGTAGAACACACTTCGCTGAAAGCGACTCCGTGTTGTCTGTGGGTTCCAATGTGTTATGTGGATGGTGGTCTCTTATTAGTTTTGATTTGATTCTTCTTTTTTTTTAATTTTGTAAACAAGTAAACGAACATTTTCTCAAATTAACTGGCAGGAAGAAGCGTCGCCTGGCTTCCAGAGTCGTTTCAACTAAATCCCTGCTTATTTACCCGGTCGACACGAAACCTTCGAGACCCCCTCGCGATCGAAGTCTAAATCTAGTAAGTCGGCGAAACTTCCGCGTCCCAGAAAATGAGGAATACACCTGCTATACGTAAATTACTACCGTTTGTACGTTTAATTTTTGCGGACCCAAATGCGCATTATGCGTGATTCGCTTCTCAGCGAGCGATTTCAAGTTTGTAATTGTTACTAAAGATAAGATAGAACAAAATAATTAATCGCCTGAATTTGCCGGGTCATGGCCGACAACTTAAGAAAATGTCTGCTTTTCTTTCGGGTAGAAGTCGTGATGTGACAAACTTCTTTGCCACGTATTCGATTCGGGAGGAGTGTCAGTTGCTGACGAGCATTTGCTCGGCAGCAACTGTCGAGCCACACTTGGATAGAAGCGTCGGTATCGGCAAGCTCAATGTAGCAAAAATAAGTGTGCCGCGCTTGCAACACTACTGTGCGCACGTGCACAGCTAAGGAGACAGCACGTCGTTTACTCTGGTGATTCCAAAACCTTTCTCTACAGCAGCCTGCACAGTTCCGAAAAAACAAGAGTCACAGAGGCTGTGAATAGCCCTGACGCACGCCGCGTAAGCTGTAATATGAAGCTCCAGGCTTGTTTTTAGACATTTTAAAGATTTTTTTTTTTATACAAAAGGCAACTTTGAGGCGCTGTTCTTCATTAGAAATATCACTCACATAAAGATTATACGCGTTTCTTTGATAAACCATTCTTAATCGGCATATGTGCGAACTAACGTCGACATAGCGCGTCGTCTGCTTGTACCAAGGTATATTCACACGGCGGACAAATTCCGGGAACGATGTCCGCGGACCTGTGAAATATGCGTATCACGTGGCTTCGACGTCACAACGGACAAGTCCGCGGACTTGTGCAAGTCCGAGCACATGCGAATTAATACTCCATGGTTGCCGTGAACCAAGGCGAGAGCTGCGAGTCCGAGTTCGTACCTTTCTCGCTGCCTTCGCTGCACGAGCTATACTGTTCAGGATTGGTATTGCCTAGAGCCACTCGATATGGCAGCGTAGCTGCCAGAGTAGCGCCACGCTTTGCCCTGTGCCGCCTCTCACCGCGATTGGTCACACGCGGTACCATAACAACGAGCTGAGCTGGCTCGGTTTCCGTGGCAACCGAGTGACGACTCGTCACGTGACTTCTCAAGAGCCGTGATGTCATCGGTAAGATGGCAGCGCCCAGAGCTGGTGGATGCGAGTTTGTTCGGTGCGCGGAGTCGTGATATGCCGCAGCTTGCCGACGATTTAGGGCTTCTTCGTGCTTTCTGACGTAGGTATAGCGTGAAGATCTGAAAGAATGATACTTTATACCCTTTCTGTGCAAGATCGCACTCGATATTAGCACCTGTGCGACAGCATCAGTAATATCGCCTTAACGGTGCTCGGGTTTCCGGATATGTTTGAGGATCGATAAGACATTTAGCGTGCAATTTTTGCATTCTCTTAGCTTTATTTGAACGTTGGAGTGTCTGGGAATTGATGCGAAATCTATGCGTCGTATGTTGGGCCTTGGGAAATTTGTTTTTGCCCCAGGTAACCGCATGATCACAAACTTTTAGCGAGGAAGCTCCTGCGATGTTTACGTTTTGTACTAATCAATCAGAAAATCTGGGTTCGATCCCCACCCCTGCCCGTTTCGATCTGGATGAGCATCGTAGCGGCCTGCGGTTATGTATCACTACTGCGTGGTGCACGTTAAAGACCTATAGACCCCAAACTAGCGGTTATACTGCATTGGCTAAATTGCTCATCTACAGCGAGTGACTCGTCGCAACTTTGAAATGGCTGACCGACTACACGCTGTAGAAATATTCACACAACTCCCAAGCATACTAAACAACGATATTACGATATGCGCAGTGTAAGTTCGTCTGCTTCTTTTAGTAGAGGTTGTGGTGATGTCAGAACGCCGAGCTCTGATTGGTTCTGAATCAAGAATAGAGGATAGGCTTCAAGGCAGCTTGCTTTGAGGTCTACCCACTCTCCCTCAATCGGAGCCACTCAGATCTCGGCGTTCTGACGTCACCACAACCCCTGCAAAAAGTAGCAGATGGACTTGCGCTCCACATAGCTTTTACGATAAAATTTTCGCATTTTTCTAGCTTCCTTTGAAAGTCTTAATTTCTGAGAAGCATAACGAAAGGTGTACGGCGCGTGTAGGGCCTAGGGGAAATCGTTTCAGCCCTGGGTCACCGAATAATCACAGCATTTTTAGCGAGAAGGCTCCTGCGATCTTTAACCTTTTCAACTAATCGACGATTTTATGAATTGGCAGTTTTGAAGATTTTGATATAACTTGCTTTCATTGCAATAGCTTGCATTTGATCGCAGTGTTTTTTGGTTTGTTTTTCAAGTGAAAAACTGGCGTTTGCTCAAGTGTCGTATATGAAATGTCCTGCTATATAACAATGCATCAACACATACTATTAAACTTTGGTGCTCAGAGGTGTGTTCGCCTTTGTAATTAACAAGTTACAGACGTATTTATTTCTTCCGAGTGTAATATTTATTTTCTGTAGCTGGGCCCGTTTTGTGCTCCTTAATGTCAGTGTGCTTGGTTCCAAATATCCCCTTTACAATGCCTACAAAGGCCAAAATGACGTCAGCCGACCCCAACTCAGGCATTAAACACGAAAACTGCGTCGCTCGGATGTATGCGCTCGTCAGCAATCAATTCGTCCATGGATATTTGAATTCGCTTTCCTGGCCAATGAGTGTCCTGACAAAACTTATCATCATTTGCGAATGCCAAGTTCTACGGTGTGCTTAAAAAGCACGGTGAAAGCTTGGGGTCGTCGCACCGGTGCGCTAGCATGTCACGACTGCGTCATTTCATAGTTCTCTTTTGAGTTGAGGATTACAGGTAAGGGAGAAGAAGTTTAAAAATAATTTTGTGGCCCCTTTAACACGGATATGTGTGCTACACCAGATAAAAATATTGACTTTTTGAATGCCGGTAAACTTCCGAACGACCATTTGGCCTGTCGGCAAGAACACCTCATATCCGGCGTCCGTCTCTTTTGATGGCGTCAACGATTCCCTAGAGACCACCATGCCGTCCTTCTTGGTTGAACCCCGTCGACGTCGCTCCTCACCAGTCGGTGAGAAAATCACATCTTGAAGGGATGATCGGGTCTTGAAGAAGTATGATGCTAAACATATACTCGCTCACTATGGGGCAGTCGAGCAGCAGTCATGTCCCGAGCCAGTCGTCCTGTCGTGGCCGGCATAATCGGATTTTGTTCCATCGAAGTCCGAAAGTACTAGGACGGTACGTTCGTCCTACGAAGCGGCCGCCATCCCGGCGGCGCCGAAAACCACTCGCCTTGTCCGTGCCTGTACGATACCACGGCAGCTCTCGTCGCCCGAACGTCCCCGGGCTGCAAATCGTCTCCTTTTCAGAAAAAACAGGCACCGTTCCTCCAGAGGTTCTTGCCGTAAAAAAATTGGCTTGCTCTTTATGTTTATACAGCCTTGATGGAGATGCGCCTCAACGGGTAATCGGTCTCTTAGCTGTAGATGAGAAATTTGGCCAGTGCGGTACAACCGCTAACCTGGGATTTTTAACGTGCATCACGAAGTAGGGAGTTTTAGAATAACGTACGCAATTTTAGCGCACGCTAGCGCTAAATTTAGCGCTTGTATTAGCGCACGCGGCGCGAGAGAGTTTTAGAATAGCGTTTCTCCGCCGCGACGCAAAAGCCCAAGCATCTCGCGCTTGCGACGCCACCAAGATACAGTAAAAATTTTTATTTCACACACGAAGTGATGTAACTTCAGAAGAAAACGAGTTTTTTGGTCCAAAGTAGCATTTTATTAAACATGAGAACGCGACGCGAGCGGTTGACCGGTCGTGTCCGCTTGCGTCGCCTCGGCAAGAGAGGTCTCGTGTACTGAGCTTCGCACATCGTTCCTTCGCCGTGAAATGTTCGCGCGTCGCAAGCATCAAGTTGCCGGTGATCGCTGCCAAACCGAGTACATTGTCGTCCCGTATTGAAAATTGCAGTCGCGAGAATGCCGCCGACGTCGCACTCACGACGCCGCCAAAGCAGCCGCCGACATCATCCTGGAAGCCGCCATTTTTTTAAACTCTGCTCGACTTGGCTTAAGCCAACTTCTCATCACGGATCCTCCTTGGAGAAGCGCAAAGACTCTTTGAGTACGCACGCTATTTCCGAGAAATAGCGCACGCTAAAATTGCGCACGCAAAGCGCGAAACCTGGTTTGCGTTCGGAGCATGCGCAGTGGCGACGACGCTATTCTTTGCGCACGCAAAGCTTTAGCGTGCGCTATTCTAAAACTCCCTGATCACACGAACGCGTGCCGGTACGAAACTCATCCAGATCGAAACGGGCGGGGGCGGCGGGGATCGAACCCAGGAGGTTCGCAGCGCAAGCTTTCGCTCCACGCTCCGAGCTGAGACGCGTTAGCCCACTCGGCCACTTCCTCCCTTGTTCTTGCCGTACCGCGACGCCAAGCGTCTTATACCACTTTTCAATGAACGAATGGAGATATCAACTAGACTACAAAGGCCGCCGCCCGGCGTCGCTAGAAGCACGGTTACCTTAAAGCCCCTTGATAAAAGCGTTTTTACGAGCACCGCCAACCATTGTTGTGGAAGCGCGCGAGACACGTGCCATGAGCGGGTGCTCCGCCGCCATTCGCTTCCAAGGCCCGCTCATTTCAGTGCTGCGCCGCCATTTGCTTCCAAAGGCAGCTCGAGACATGGGCCTCGTGCACTCGCGCATTTGACGCTACTTGCAAGGCAAACGCAAACACATCGAGGGGCTTTAGGTTACCTTCGCAACCTCCCAGGCCCAAAATGGAGATCAATATCAGCGCTTCTGACGTCGTGTATCTAGATAATTTTGCGTCGTGTCGCTACTCTGGCAGCTACGCTGCCATATAGAGTGGCTCTAGTATTGCCCAACGCTCTCACCTCGCGCCGAGAGCCTTGGTTGTGCTTCGCTGCGCTCCAAGCTACAAGGATGGATGGATGGATGAATACGGCTGAGCCCTTTGGATCGGGCGGTAGCTTACGCCACCTAGCCATTTTGTTTTACCGTTTAAGCTTAGAATATTTAAATGTGAAATCTATATTCACTTCGCAGTGCAAAGAAAGTGAGGCTATGAAACCCCCTTGCCATCAGTGAATAAGAAAATACCTAGTTTTCTCTCGATTTCTGCCACCATTCACTTAATCTTTGCTTGGTAATCTCTACAGTCTTGAAATCCACTCTCCCTTCGCTGTCTCTAAAACCCAATGACTTTATTAAATCTATGTTGTCTTTGGTAGGCATAGGGTGAAGCCCTGTACAGTAGAGTATCACGTGCTCAGCCGTCTCGTCCTCCTCTCCACAAGCAGTCCACACTGTATCCATTTCCTGGTACTTCAGTCTGTATGTTCTGGTTCGCAGAACACCCGTCCTCGCCTCAAACAACAATGAGCTACGCAACGCCACGTGACGGTCGGTCGATTCCAGTCCCGCCAACATCTGATGAACGAATGGATGATTGAAGACGACAACGATGAAGGCCTTTAGCGATGAAGCGACGCTGTTTTTAATTGCACTTGTAGAAGAGTTTCCACAGCTTTGGTGCCTTCAAAATGACCCGTACCGCAACAACGACACAAAATCAGAGCTCTGGAAACAAATTGACAATGAAATGGAACGGCGCTACTTACAGTATGGGCCTTACATAGAAGGTAAGTTCATTCAAGGCAGACTAATTAGTGTCGATTCTGAGTTGTATTTGACCGTTCATTGTTGTCTGATATTTCAGAGGGAGTGAGGGGATTTTTTCAAAATAAGCGACGCGTCTTCAGGCGGGAGAAGGAAACCATCATGAAAACGAAGAGTGGCCAAGCTGCTGGGTACACGTACAATGGTAGGTGGAGGTTCTACCGCAGTCTTCTGTTCTTGGATTAGAGCAAACCTCTCCTTTTCCGGGAGTGCGCTGTGCAACGAGTCTTACCAACATGAGGATCCCAATGGAATGAGCAACGTTTGGCGGGTTGACCGATTCGTTTAGCTTGATTTTTTAGACCTATCGGATGAAACGTTGGCGAGCGTTTGTTGATGGACGTCTCTGAATCCCATTAGCTTGGCTGACGTTCGAGCTCTGGCTTTGCTCTACACGCCTCAGCATTTTGTTTCGTTCACTTGTGTCCATCAAGATCTCTTGAAGTGCTGGTAGTCGCTGGATGAAGCTGCGAGACACTATTCTATTCGCGACTCCAGCAAAACGGACGCCGCCAAGCGGGAAAACCGGGAACCAGCCGGTCCAGGTCGCTCCGCGCCGCTCGGCGTCTCTGGTGGCTTTCGCGGAGACGTGTTGTCGGCGCGGTGGCGAACAATGTAACTTGGCGAAGGTCCGAATATTTCTTAAGTTTGCCTGAGTGATCATTAGTGTGGTCAAGCCTCAGTAGATTGTTTTCTTCTATTACGTGTTTGAAAGCCCGTTTACTCCACAGCACACGGTCGCGTGCTTTCGATTTCTTGGATGGGGAGGAATTACGGAAAAACTTTTTGATTTCTTGTCTGTCTCGAATCACATTCAAAGTGACGACTGCTTGGTAACTGATACTGGAGGGAACATCAATGTTGCCGCCAAGTGAATGGAAAGGCTCGATAGCTGCTTTTCTTGAGTTTGGTTGTGTTCGGTTAGCTTCAAGTTTGAGCCACCCACGCCGGTCGGTGCGTTGGCTATTCATCTTGGCTGCTTTTCGCCGAAAAAGCCTCTGGACCACACTGAAGGAGTTGGGCTGATTTCGCAATTACTTGATTCAGGAAAACTTGCTCGCTGCAAATGATGAATGAGGGAAATTATCTGTTTTCAAAAGGTGGGAGACAAGTCCCGCAACGTTAGATGCTGTCACGGCATTTTGACCTATCGCGCCTCCAATATTTATATTACGAGGACGTCGAAGCCAGCAGCAATATACGTCTAAATTGGTCAGGTTGACCGGCCACAAAAAAAATACCAATTTTCTTCGTTCAGGATTCGAAGCAAAGTTCAATGCAGAGAGGTTCTGCGTGGATCTTCACTGAAGACTCTCTTCAGTTTGTCTCCGTGCTGCCGACTATAGAACCATTTGGCTAAGTTTAAGTAGTATGTCTCAGTTGTCAAATATACTTTTATTCAGCAGCTCACCTAATAGCTAGTCAACTAAGCTCACATTTCAACCCGAAGGATATACTAATATCGTTTTAGTGGGATATAGTACGTAATATAATACATAACCCGCTCGTCAAAATGACTTCTCGATTGCTACAAAAACCTGAATCTAAATACGAGTATCAGCTGCTTAGTGGGGTGCCGGCGGGTTAACATGGTCCTTGGCTCAAGACGCGGTTGCTCAATTTTCGTAATGTTCCTGCAGCCTGTGTTGTTGGCCGAGCAGACGACTGGAGCTGTTTCGTAAACGCGGATACGCACAAAAGCTTGATTTCGCGGACAGATAAGTCGCATGGTCGAGGCATGCGAGTTAGCTGAAAAGTTACTCCCTGTGGAACAATTCTATAGTCATCGCCGCTTTCCTTAGATGATCAAAACTGATTAGTATATTACCGTCTCTCCGGAGCCCATAATTTCGGTTTTGAACGAAATCTCCGAAACGAAAGTTTGACACGAAAAGAACCAAAAAAACACCGGCAAAACAAAACTATGCTTTGCAAGTTTATCTGCACCGGCTACACTTAACCGTCTCAGTTCAAATACCTATAAAATTTGGCATTAAACAAAAGATAATCTGTTAAATTGAACGCGCCACCTGTTCAGGCGGCCCGGCCGAGCCGCCGCGACCTGGACTCAGCCGCCATGTTTGTTTGGTGGTGGCGCCCCCTATAGGTCGCTGGAGTCGCGAATAGGGTTTGACAAGCGGCGGTCCGCGGGCCGGGTCCTGGCCGCAATGCAGTTACATACAAGTTTCAGGGCCATGCAACAGTTTTGACCTCAAATGGAGTGTATAGGGTCATTCATTGAGTAAAACTTTATTTTCTTAAATTTTGCAAGTCAAACGGCCAACCGCCGGTGGGCCTTCGATGGGTCCGACCTGCTGCGCGTCTCTTCAAAAAACAACTCTCACTTCTCCCGCAATATATACGGTGGTGACATTTACTCTTGGTCCCGTAACCCATCGCCGTCCTCCCTTCACTACTAAAACTCTCTCTCTTTCTCTCTCTTTATCTCTTTATCTCTCCCTCAATACTCTGAACAGTAAATGGCCGACACTTGCGATATTCTGCCGTGCCAGTGGTGCTTTACATGCAGTTCCCCTACCGTAACGCATTCGTATTTCTTTTACCTTTCCAGATGGGCAGTGAGACAGAATTGGCGCCTGTTAAGACCGAGATCAGGGAACCCGTCCCTTGGCGCCTTCCACACACACACCGCTTGGAACAACGAGTGGAAGCGTCGGGCACTCCTGTGAAGCGCCCAAAGTGTGATAACGGAAAAAAGAAAGCAGATGGCTGATCCAGTTCTGGGTGGAAGAAGCGAACGGTTGCTTTAACTAGAATTGCCGAAAGTTTCGCAACTGAAAACTGTGGCGACGACGCTGATAATTTCAGAAGAGTAGTGGCGGGCCACATGAGAAATTTGAACGGAACCAATTTAATTCGGTGTCAGATAGAGGTATTGGAACAAGCAGTCAAGTGTTCCCTAGACAGACAGCAAGAATAACTTTAATTCAACGAACCCTATTCAAACTAAAAATTGTTAAACCAAAATTAGAATTTCGCATTCGTATACGAAAAGGATACTAGGAAACAAACGTGTCTGTATCCTTTGCCTTTCGTATTTATTACATTCGGAACTGATGTCTCTTTCTGTTGGGGTGGTCCAGTGTATTAGATTGTGACCAATATTATAGCATGACGAAATAAAAAAAATCAGGAAACATTGAAGATTCTTGGACCTATATTTACATAAAGTTGAACAATTTGAGCATAGCACAAAAAAGTGTTGGTGGTCAAAGTTCCAACACATGCATGAACGATTGTTAAGTAAAGGAAGTAGCAATACATAAAACCATAAAATGGTATCTAAATATACATTCTCCGTTCTTTGTTTGTGCACTTGTCTGCACATGAAGATAAGGTAAAATTTCGTTATTTATCCGCAGATTAAGACCCGCCTGTTCCCTCTGCCACGCGACGGCGCTTTCGTCATTAAAGTATCTCCGTAGCGCTCACGCACATCTAGAGCTCTTGCCCCGGAGCGCATGGACTGTCCTTTTTTTCTGGTGGTCGTCCCTCGACGCTTTAAGAAACACAGGCGCAGCTCGCAAATACTAATTGTGCATTACAGACGCTGCCTTGACGAATGATGTGGCCCTATCCTGGTTCGGCATCGATAGGCATGTGCAAAAACTTTAAACGGTTTGCCAGAATGCCAAACGCATTTTCTGCTACCCGTCTGGCTCGGCATAATTTCGAAGGAAAAAGAAAAACAAAAAACAACTAAGGAAAACGATGTTTAGAAATGACACGATGTAAGCAACACACCAGTAGTTAAATATAACCTTTATCAAAATTTGTACCAGTGTGCGGCTTCATTAAGTTTATAGACAAGGAAAAGGTGTCATCTCCAACGATGACGGGTGGGACGCCGACCGGTCCAGGTCCTGAGATCGGCAGTCCGGCTGTTCCGTTCTTGATGGCGTTCCGCAGTGCTGTCGATCTCCAAATCCCTCCATCTCCATCAGGCCCGGGTGCGCCGACATCAATGTACAAATCCTGCTGTCTGCGTTCACAAGAGCAAAAAGCACGATACTGAAGGTCTTCATGTAATTAAAATACACAGATCCAGAGTTTGGGGCTTGATAATTGTGACATGTTTACCGTCCAGCGCTCCAATACATTGCGGAAATTCCCATATTTTGTAAAAGTTCTTCCTTGCTGCCAGCCACTCGACTTTCTTCCGCGGGGACACCAGATATTTTGGTCCCAGCATCTTGTAAATGGCGTCGCAAGTTTTAACGAGGAACCCGTTGACGGCGTTGTGGCTAATGCGGAAATGTTGGCTTTCCCCTGAAAATTCGCAAGAAAACACGAAACACGGCTAAGTCGAGCGTAGTTCTCAAATACGCTGAAACAGGGACAAAAGTAAGAAGAATAACCACACACCTGAGGCAACAAACCGCAGCGTGAGTTGAAGTTTGTCTTTGGCTGGGATGGCTGGACACATTTCTGTGTCGAGTTTTTGGATGCATGATGCAATTGATGAGAGAATGTCAGCAAACTGTTTGGAGTTGACGCGCAGCAAGCGGCGGTCCTCCACGGGGTCGCTCTCCAGAAGTTCTCGATAAAGTAGGTTTTGTATACCAAGTTTCTCCTGGGACATCCATGTTTAAATTCATGTTTTTTGTTTTTTTGTTTTGTTTTGCGTCGGTATAGGTGCTTCCACGACTTCCTCATCCGCCATCATGAGGGCATAAGCCACAACAACTCATGAAGCATTGTTTACCTCCATGTTCAAAACGAAAACATATTCCAGTAGTTTTCTTTCTTTTTCTTTTCGGCTCCTCTTTTCACTATGCACAGGAACCCTCGAGCATCTTCTACAGCTGTAGCTCGTGCGTACTAATCGTACTGAAAAATTAGCAAATGCCCATCCGTGTACGAGAAGCGTGAGAGGCATATAAAAAAGAGAAAACCGCTCGTGCAACTAAGTACCACGAGCACTATCACACAATCGGTTCAGGTGTATCCACACGACGGACCGGGCCGCGGACCGATTGATCACGTGATGCGCGGCCCGCGGGTCGCTCGGCTGCAATGAGCATCCACACGGCGGACCAAAAGAGCAGACGACAGAGTGAACGGGCCGGTATAGACGCTTTACACACGCGCCAAATTACAGCCGCCATTGCTGACCTTCTCCTGTCTTTCCCAGGTGCCGAGCCACTAAAGCGGGCCTGGACAAGCCTCCAGAAAGGCCAATGCTGTGGAGAATGACACAGTAGAACCTAAAATGGCAATAACCTGCCCTGCTGCGGTAATGATGAAGTGAAAAAATATAATAAGAGGAATCAAAAACTGAAGGTCGGTTATGGCGGCGCCCATGCACAGCTGGTGCAAAGCGTCTATAGACCTTTGTCCGGAAGTGCTCTTTTTAGCCTCGACCGCAAGGAGCAAAAGCCAACAATAATCTCGAACCCAGACGCTCACGGGGAGGAAGGGGGGGGGGGGGGGGGGGCTGCGCCGGCCTGCGCCGCCGCTTCCCGTTGAGGGCTTCTTCGCTGGTGTGCCGACTGCCGTTTCGCCGGCGTCGGTCCTATTTACCGCGGTATGTGAGTATAGTGCCCGTAATGTGAGAGCCGTGTGTCCATACGCCACTTTGCCGCTGTTGGTTTCCATCTAGCCGAGCCAGAAAACATCTCGCGACGAGTTTACCGCGCCGCGAGTGACGAAGAAGCAAACATGGCGACGGTTTGTGCGATTGCTTTGGTGGCTCCGGTTTTGAGTGTCTTCAACGTCCTCGTGAGAAGGTTCCCCTGCCCTTCGAAGTTATTGCAAGCGCCCCGAAAGATGTGGAATCATCGTCTCAACTACAAATAAGCAGGCCTTCACGAGCAACAACGGTGCCGAGCAGGCGCTCGGCACAGTTGTGTCAGGCTCACGCAGCCAGCGGCACAGTTGTGTTGGTTGTGTCGTCAGATGTTCAACGACGCCGAGGTATTTTCATTTATCATTTGGAATGGCTTCAAAAGTGGGAAATTAATCTATTTCGCGGATTGTTAACGCCGAGGCGAGTGCCCTCCGTTGCAGTGCAGAGAAAACCGGGTGGCGATGGCGGCGGTGCTCTTTGATCTTGCGCCGTCGGGTTCATGAAGTCCGGAGTAAAGTACGTACGTGCGTCTGCTGGATCGGTGTTTTGGACTTCCTCAAAACTTTTTCTCACGCGCATTTTCCTTGTGAAGCTTAGTAGTTCATTACACCTCATCGTCGACTGCGCTCATTTGACTACGACGGACGAGCCTGCGTGATGTGAATTTCACTGCCTAAGATCCTTGGTGTGCTGTAACGAGGGCTAATAAAATATCACCGCGAACTTCTGAACGAACGAGTCGAAGTTTCGTCTGCTATCATAACTGATCGCCTGTCACAATAATATTAATCAGTAGCGTTCCTAGACTCAGCCCCCACAGGCGCCGTGCTTCGTTGCCCGATAGTAAGTGTCTCCTGTTACCTCGTAGAATTCCAGCTCTCACTTCAAGTAAGTACCATCCTTTAGAACTGGCAATTAATAGTTTCAAACCCAGACGCTCGCAGTGTGTGTGTGTGTGTGTGGGTGTGTGGGGGGGGGGGGGGGGGACGCGTGCTAACATACTCGGAGCCCTCGTTTACGCCGCTTCGCAGCGGCAGACAAGGCGCCACATTACAAAAGAAAGCTAATCCGAGCTGTCTATGTAACTAGACCCATTCGCTAGTCATTCGATGAAACGTCGGGGTCTCGTTTTCATTCGCCAAAACGGCGTTCGATCAAGTGAACGCCTCCCACTTATTTCGGCTCGGCAGAGCCGCGCTGCCGCAGAAAGGCAAGCAGATCGCGAAAATCGGTCTCAAACGTGCCACGAATGTAATGTCGTATACAAGAAGCCAACAATCAAGCATTTGAAAGCTACAAGAAAGCGGTAGCGAAATATTTACTACGCAATGAACCCGGACTGAAACGCAGATGTCAAGGGTCAGCAGACACCGAGAACATTGAAGACAAGAAAGGTTTTCTCTTGTTTTCTTGATTGAGATGGATTCTCGAATGTTCACGACATCTTATCTGTTGAAGAACGGGTCGCGGAGGCTTCTGGTGAAGACATCGTTCACGATGTGCCGGTGCATTCGGAGAGCCTGCCGCATCCAGCCCCCCAAAGCAACGCCGCCAACGCAGCCCCCCCTCCTGCCTACCAGTTCTCTCCGCGTGGTGGCGCGAGCGTAGATAAACATGGCGGCGCCCTGGAATTGGCGCGGACACTGGTCTATAACCCTCGACCTCACAGCTCCGTCAAACGCATGCAGCGAGCTGCTTTGAGGCTATTTGTAAGGAGCCAAGATGGAGGTTGGACGAAAGAGACTTTTGGCCGCGGTGGCTCTGGCGTTGACTATTGAGGACGAGGAGGACTTAAGTAAACCGAAAAGGGCATGCATCTATTGTCCCACAGAGCGGAGAGTTGCACCACGAGCGCGATCAAGTAAAAAGTTGCATCGTCGCACCATGCCGCCATCGTCGCACAACAAAAGGTTCGTCTTCTTCGTCTTCAACAGTTGGCGCCAAAAGAACACGACTTTGGATTTGGATTCCAATCTAAACAACAAAAGTCAGCTTGTTGCCAGAATTAGCACTTCAATTATACTAAAAACGCCGCGGTCCGCCGCCAAGGTCCGGGCGAGAAAAGCGCTTGGCATTTCTCACAAGCGCGGGCCGCGGACCGCCGGCGGACCTCGAAAAGCGGTGACGTAAGCTCACGTGATGCGCGGCCCGCGGTCCAAAACAGCAATTTGGTCCGTCGTGTGGATACACTTTTCCCGGGCTCGTCCGCGGACCACAGCGGACTCGAAAAAAGGCAGAATCGGATCGCGTTCAAAACCCCTATAATCGTGGTCCGGCAGGTCCGCGGACATATTCTGTGACGTTCGCCCACGTGATACGCAAGATACACCAGGTCCGAGGACACGTTCTTTAGGTCCGTGGACATGTCCCTTGGTTTTGCCTGCTGTTTTCGCCAGAGATATGGCCGATTTCATACCCCAGAAGAGGTGACGTCACGCCTTTCGTGGGAACTTGTCCCCGGACAAAGTCCTTCGTGTGAATATACCTTTACCAGCTGCGTCACAAGAGGCCGCCCGCAAGGTGGCGCCACCAAAACATCTCGTCTAGGGTGCCTAGATGTCTGTCTGTCTCAGGGTGAGGACATCCATTGTTGCCCTGAAAGTGCCAGCGCGTGACGTTCTCGCGCACTCGGTGCGTGACTCGGGCGGTAAAATGGCGTCTATGCATTAGCCAAAGCTACGCGCTCGTGCTGAGCGACACCGGATTGCGCGCACTTCAAAATGCATAAAAAAAACGATTGAGCGGAAAAATGGCTGAGATGTCACCACTCAAGCAAAAGCGCGCGTGTGTATGAAGGCACTCTAATCTCGTCGCCAATAAGCAAAAAAAAAAAAAAAAAAAAAAACAACGTCAAAAGCTGCAGGTGCTTGAGGAGACGGCCACGCACGAACGCCGAACGCGAAACACTGTATACAAGGGACAGACGACTCTCTTTTCCTCTCTGATTGGAGCATACAGTTCATATATACTAACTCTAGACGAAAAGGTCCGCCATTTTCCCATGCATTCTGGCTGCCTCAAGCGGCGGAGCATTGAGGCAGACCTTTGAAGTACCGCACATGGTTACGAACGAGCTTTACGTCTTATTCGCTAGATTTTACGCTCTTCCTAAGGACCAATCTACGTATACTTAGAGGTGGAAAGATATTCGCGTTCTTTTCCAAGTTTTCTTTGTGCAAAGCGCGCAGGTGTACGGCATCGCGTCAACACTAAACAGAACCAGATAAGCGGCTTCGCGCTTTGATAGGGGCGCCCCGGGAATACAAAACCGCGCAACCACCAGATTGCCGAGATTTCGACAGAAGGGGAGTAAATGCAGCGTAATCTGTTCCTTTTTTTTCCTACTTCACGAGTTTCCGTTTTTCAAACCACAGTCTCAGGTTTCAATCATCATGTAATGAGTACATTTCTTTTTATAAGCGTTAGAATAGCTCAGAATTTAGTTTACAACGTTAAGTTATCACTGTTTACTTTGCGGAGAGTTTTCAGTCTTCGCGATTACCATTGCGACTGTCGTCCTTCAGCTGGCAACATTGGTTTGGTTTTCTCGTGTTCTGACGCGCTCTTTCGCAATCTTTCACTCGGAACTCCAGATGTCGGTGCACAGGATTTGCCACCCCTTCTCACCCACCTTTACACCCCTGGATTAAAGGGAGACAGTGCGAAGAGACAAAGCCTGGCAGTTCAACGACGGAGCCATAGAGTGCCCGGTTGCAGATATGGAGTGCGAGGATCCTGTAGCACAGAGGTCAAAGAGCCATTTCTCGGGGAAGCTGGACGTCAGCGCACAGCTTTCGCAGCTGCGAGGATCCGAAACATGCTTGTTCGCTCGGGAGAAGTGCGTTTCCGCGTCTTGCCGCAGTGGGGCGCCAGTCACGTGGCTCTCCTCTCATTCGTTGCCTGCCGCTCCACCATTTCCATTTCGGCGGCCACTTCTCGTGGCGATCTTCCAGGCTTCGTCAGTATATAGGAGGCTATGCAGCAAGCCTTTATGTCTACCCACTATGAATCAAGAACCCGGCGCTCGGACGCCGCACGCTCATCTCCTCCCCTCTCTCGTTTCTCTCCTGTTTACAAACTCATGTTTGTAAACAAACCGGAGCGTCCCTAGCGGATGCCACCGGCGCCGCGCATGCGCGATGGAGTCTGGGCAAGAAGCTCGCCGTCGCCCATAAACAAACCATTGAAATGCGATGTTGTCGGCGTCGGTGTGAGTCCCACTGCCCTTTTTCGCGTGCGAATTGTTGACTCTAAGTCTTCCTGGCAATGCTGACTACTTGAGCGGCCTCAGAGAAATTACCGAGGCTCGTTACACCGTAGAACTTCGCGTGAATAATGTGACATGCGGCGATTCATTCCGCGTGAACGCCGCAGAATGGACGCTAAAGCCTGATTCGCATGATGAGATTTCGCTCACAATTTTCAGTCGCGACATCGCTCGGGCTGCAAAAGCGTGAACCGCAGCTGAGATGGTCGACATCGATACTGAAAATCGCAAGCAGAATCGGGCCAAGTTAATCTGGCATAACAAATCGGTGATGGCCACTGGTAACAATGATCAACATCTCCCTGTATTTACTGTTTACACCGAACCTGCTTACCATGCAACCTTCAAACCTAAGTCTTCTGAGGCCTGCACTTACTTCTTATCTCAAGTACCGGGCCAACATTTGGTGTACGGGCCGGTGTCGCCTAAAACAGCAGACAACAAGCACAAGCGTTTGAAAGAGCAGACGACAGTTCGAACGATCAGGCGGCCGTTCGAACTTGAGGACGCACTGAACGTAGTCCGCAGGTGGTCCGTACAACTTGAAGGTATTCCGGCGTTCATATTGGAACACAACAAATAAATCTGATGACCACAAGCATCTGTGAATTCAACCCAAAATGCTTCCCGCCAAGCAATCGTGGTCCGACGCCATCTGGTTTTTCCTTTTCACGGCAGATATCCACGTTCTCGGACGAACCGAGCACATGGAAACTGACCTTCAAACCTTTCTCGACTCTTTTGGTGCAGCCGCAGTCGTGGCGTTTTGACGAGAAGGCAGGTTTTTGTCAGGTTCCTTTCAAAAGAACGCAGGAATACGCGTCAAACACGGGGACCTCCGCCCAAAGCCCCAGACCGGAAGTGCGCCCTACGCACCACCACCGCGCCGTGACGTAACAGAGATGAGTTCGTGTATACAAGGATAAAGATGGAAGCCTGTGTGTGCGGTGAGAGAACGCGCGTGCACGTTATTTCTACCCTCGTAAATAAACAGTTATAATCATTCATTCAATATGACACGATCTTTCTCGAACGTGGACGAAGGGGGCCGAAGCACCCGCCGAGGAGAGACGACACGCAGCCTGGTTGTGAGGGTGGACGATGTCTGGCCGGAGCACGTGCGCTCAACGGCGTTTATTGGTGTGGTGAACAATGTTGCCCGCCGAGCCTGGCGGCCACAGACGGGCGGACTGGAGGGGGGCGCCACTAACTTGTCACACTCCTCCCCCCCCAGTTTGTTTGTTATTGAACAAACTAAACACAATGCGCACGGCCGACACCATCTCGGCGTCTGGTCGTGCAAAGTCCCGGCCTGTCGACGATGAAGGTCACCCCGGCGAGTAGCGATCAGGTGGCCTCCTCTGCCGTGCACTCCGCCTGGGCACTGGTGTCGACGGGCCAGGTGTGGCGACGCCGGGCGCTGCCTGAATCGGTCGGGCTCCACCCGGTGGAGCTGCAGGGACCGGATTTGGGTGTGGCACCGGTCCAAGTGGTGCGGGGTAGGAGCCGTCCTGTCGCACCGGGGTCAGGATGGTCAGGAACACCCTGTGGCGTTTGCTTCTCGTCGACTACATGCGGCGGATCCCATTCCTCTGCAGCCAGTCCAGGTACTCGGCGCTAGCGAAAGCGGGACCATTGTCGGACACAATGATGTCCGGCAATCCCTGCGCCGCGAAGACCTGCCGCAGAGCCGCAATGGTCACGCTTGCCGATGGACTGGTGACTGGCAGTGCCTCCACCCACTTGGAGAAGGCGTCCACTACCACCAGGAAGTAGTGGCCCTTGAAGGGTCCCGCATAGTCCACATGCAAGCGGGACCACGGCCTCTGTGGGAACGGCCAGGGGGTGATCTCCACGTGGCGCGAGGCTCGCTGGTTCTCCTGGCAGACTTGGCAGCCTTGCACCTGGTGCACGATGTCCTGGTCCAAGCCAGGCCACCAAACGTGCGACCGTGCCACCATTTTTGTCTTTTCAATGCCAGGATGCCCCGCGTGCAGCAGCTGCAGCACCTTGGCCCGCAGACTTTGTGGAATCACCACCCTGGAACCCCACAGGAGGCAGCCTTGCTCCAAGCTCAGCTCGGCGGTCTTGTGGCTGTATGCCTGGTGACGCAGCTCCTCCCCTCGGGCAACGGCCTTGACCACCTGGGACAGCACCGAGTCCCGGCTGGTCGCCTGCGCCACCGCAGTCTTGGTGAGCACCCCCGGGTAGGCCCGCTCCAGCAGGAAAACGTCAGCTGGCTCAGGAACGGCAGCAGGCACCTCCGGCAGGGGCAGGCGGCTCAGGACGTCGGCAGGTCCCAGGTCCTTCCCAGGGCGGTAGACCAGCTTGTACCTGTAGGCTGCCAGCGTCAAGGCCCAGCGTACCACACGAGGCGATGCTTGCACTGGGACTGCCTTGTCAGGTCCCAGCAGCCCCAGCAGCGGCTTGTGGTCCGTGACAGCCTCGAATTGCCGGCCCCACAGGTACTGGTGGAAGCGCTGGACCCCGAAGATGAGGGCCAAGCCTTCCTTGTCGAGCTGGCTGTAGCGTTGCTCCGCCGCATGAAGCCGACGAGAAGCGAACGCCACAGGGTGTTCCTGACCATCCTGACCCCGGTGCGACAGGACGGCTCCTACCCCGTACGGCGACGCATCCACGGTGAGGACCACAGGCTTGGCCGGATCGAAGTGCACCAGCACCGGAGCCTTGACGACTAACTCCTTGCTGCGCTGGAAGGCCAAGTCCTGCTCCTTCTTCCAGGCCCACTGCTGCCCATCACGAAGCAGGCGATGCAGCGGCTCCAGATGCGTCGAAAGGTTGGGCAGGAACCTCCTGTAGAAGTTGATGAGGCCGAGGTAGCTCTGAAGCTCCTTCTTGCTCTTGGGCTTCGGCGCCTTGAGCACGGCCTCAATCTTGCGGGGTGCCGGGGCCAGGCCAGCCTGGGAGATGATGTGTCCCAGATACTCCACGCTGGGGGTCAGGAACACGCACTTGTCCAGCCTCAGCTTGAGACCGGCGTCCTGTAGTCGTGTCAGGACTTTGCGCAGGTTCTGCAGGTGGTCCCCGTCGTCGGTACCGGTAACCAGGATGTCGTCCAAGTACACCGCCACGTGCCTCATGCCCCTGAAGAGGTTGTCCATCTCCCTCTGGAAGATGGCTGGGGCTGAGGCCACGCCGAACGGAAGGCGCGTGTACTGGAAGAGTCCCATGGTAGTCGAAATGGTGACATACTTCCGGGCGGCATCCTGGAGCACCAGCTGCTGGTAGGCATCTCGAAGGTCGAGCTTGGTGAACTTCTGTCCCCCGGACAGAGCTGACCAGAGATCTTCTACCCGAGGCAGCGGGTACTTCTCGACGGTAGCGACGGGGTTGATGGTGACCTTGAAGTCCCCGCAGATCCTGACGCGGCCGTCTCGCTTGAGGACTGGAACAATCGGTGCAGCCCACTCGGAAGACTTGACGGGCACCAGGATTCTCTCTCGCTGCAGCCGTTGCAGCTCCTGGGTGACCCCGTCCTTCAGGGCAAACGGCAGCGGGCGCGGCTTGAAGAACCGAGGCCGGGCTCCCTCGGGAACGTGGATGCCGACCGTCGTGCCGGCGAAGGTGCCCACCCCTGGCTGGAACAGGGACTGGAAGTCGGTCAGGAGGCTCGGGACGTCCTTCACCACGTGCAGCGCAGCTTCTTGGTACTCCGGCAGCCGAACACCCAGCGAGTGAATCCAGTTCCGGCCCAGCAGCGTCGGCGACGGCCCCTTGGTTAGGTAAAGGGGAAGGATTGCCTCCCTGTCGCCAAGGCGAACGCTGACTTGGGCCCGACCCTGGACCTGGGAAAGCTGCCCGGAGTAGCTGCGCAGCATGACGTCAGACGCCTCAATGGACACGCCAGGGAAGGTCCGCTTGAACAGCTTCCCGGGCATGACCGACACGCTGGCCCCCGTGTCCAGCTCCATGGTGATGGGGTGGCCGCAGATTTCGACAGACACCAAGTAAGGTGGCACAGGCGATGGAGGCTTACTCGTCTGCCACACGTCGAAAATCTGCGGGTCCTCGGCCACGACGTGGACCCTGGCTGAAGACGGACCCGGGCCTGGTGCCGCTCGTCCCCGCCGCGTTCTCTTGCGACGGCCACCCTGGCCGCGGGCTTGGCTGGAACCCGGGCTTGAACCAGGCTGCTGCTGCTGCTGACCGCCGCTCGTCCTCCCCCCTCGGCAGACACGTGCGAGGTGCCCAGTTCTCCCGCACGTGAAGCATTGTGCTTGGACGAACTGGCACTGTGAGGGGGAGTGGGCAGCACCGCAGCGGCTGCAGGCACCGCTCCTTGTCGCCATCTTGTGCACCGCCGCTTCCGTCGACGGTGAGCCGGCCGCACGCGCAATCTCGCTGGCGTCCTTTGCTGCGGCTTCCATCGCCTGCGCTGCCTTCACCGCGTCGTCCAGCGAGGGGTCGGGGAGCTCCAGGAGTCGCGTCTGCATGGCAGGGTTGTTGATGCCGCAGACGAACCGGTCCCGGAGTAGCGAGTCCAACTGGTCGCCGAAGGCGCAGGTGCTCGCTAACCCTCGTAGCGCAGCGACGAACTGCCCGAGGGTCTCCCCGTCCTGGCGGCTCCGGTTGTTGAAGCGGAACCGCTCCATAAGCGTGGACGGCGCCGGGCTGAAGTGCGAGCGCAGCGTGGCGAGCAGCTCACCCAGCGTTTTAACGTGCGGCGTGGCCGGCTTGAGGAGGTCGAGCAGGAGGCTGAAGACTCGGGTCCCGCAGCTGGCCAGGAAGATGTCCCGTTGTTTCGCCTCGGGCGTGTCGTTCGCCCGGAAGAACACGTAGACCTGTTCTTCGTAGACCGGCCAGGCGGACCCATCTCCCTCGAACGGCTCGAGCCTCCCGTACAGCGGCATGGCGACAGGAGCGGGGTGCGGTGTTCCGACTCTCTCGGCGGCGTGGGCCGAACCGTGCACGTTGGTGGCCTCCAGTGCCACGGTTCCTCGTCGCCAGTGTCACGATCTTTCTCGAACGTGGACGAAGGGGGCCGAAGCACCCGCCGAGGAGAGACGACACGCAGCCTGGTTGTGAGGGTGGACGATGTCTGGCCGGAGCACGTGCGCTCAACGGCGTTTATTGGTGTGATGAACAATGTTGCCCGCCGAGCCTGGCGGCCACAGACGGGCGGACTGGAGGGGGGCGCCACTAACTTGTCACACAATATAATTAATTAGCGGGACTTGATTAAATTAAGCGGCACGAAAGTCCGCTAAATTTGGCGTGTCTGCGATGATCTTCCGTGAAGCTCTTTCGTGACGTAACATGCCGTGAACACCAGTCCCATAACAAATGTGTCAGACATGTGTCATCACTGCCGAATGCCCCTGCCCCCCCCCCCCCCCCCCCCCCTCCCCCCGACACGTCTAGCCGTTTTGAGAGGCACGAAGCGGCGATGGAGCGAGTGACGGACCCAATCCGAGGAGTGAAATTGACCGACCGAACGCGGGCTCCGTCAGAGTCAATCTGCATCTGAATAATAATAATAATAGCTTTATTTTTTCCAACAAAATACAATGTTGAAAAGGTGACATGGGGAAAAAAGCTGTAAAAACAGCTTGACGAGCCCCGAGCCACCTATACCAGCAGTCGCGATGCAGGCGCCAAAGAAATTATACAAAAATAAAACATGACATGTGTACTACATGTTTGAGAAACTTGACAAAAAAAAAGAGCTGACGCTATACAAGATAAGTAGCATATTCATACAATTTACACAATAGCGAAAACATACACAGAACGTTAGGACATCACTGAAATAAACGCGAAAGAAAACATCGACGATTCAAGAGATTTTAGCGCTTATTGCGGACAATGTGGCTAGAAATTAACATTTGAAATAAACATTTCCGTAAGATGCTCACCGATATATTTCTGAGCTCAATACCTTGCCTAGTAAGCTGGTTAAAGGTAGTGGGCAAAGTATATTCTAAACTTTGGTGGCCGTAATTTGTTCTAAAAAAGGGTACTTCCCAAGGTTCTTTAATTCGTGTTGGGTATCTATAAATTTTATCTCTTAGCTTCGCTAAGTTTTTAATGTGATATTGGGATAAATTTGTTTCTATTCTATGCTTTGCACATAAACGATATTTGTATAAATCAAAAATTTCCATCACACCAATTTTACTGAAAAGGTCATCGGTTGGATGTTCTAGTGGCACATTAGAGATACTTTTTAATATCTTTTTTTGTAACATAAAGGTTTTGTGGAGGTTGGTATAGGTAGTAGTGCCCCATATGAGTTGACCATAATTTAAATGTGAATAAAATAATGAATTATATAATATTAACTTTGTTCTAAGTGGTAGAGTGTGTTTATGACGATATAGAACACCGACGATGCTAGATAATTTTGATACGATATGATTAATATGGTCGTCCCATGACAAGTTTTCTTGAAAAATAACGCCCAAAGTTTTAATTGCGGGAACAATTTCTATCTGAGAAGAATTTATAAAAATATCCTCGGTAACATTAATATGTTTATTCTTAGGTCGGAATATAACTGCTTTTTTCTTAACGGCGTTTATTTTTAATGCATTATGTCTACTCAATCTATTAAGCTTTTCTAGTGTTTCGTTCGCGTAATCAATAAGCTCCGACGCATCATCACCATCAAACAATAAACTTACATCATCTGCATAAATAAAAAAATTAGTTGAGGGACTAATATTTACGATATCATTTATATATACATTGAATAAGAATGGCCCGAGAATGCTTCCCTGGGGAACCCCTGATTCAATCGGTTTTATTTCAGATGACTGGCCATTTATGCGAACATATCCTGTCTGCGGGAAGATAAACATGAACGTAGAAGTTTTGATACATGACCACGAAATCCATACATATCTAACTTCTTTAGTAGCAAATTATGATCTAGATAGTCGAACGCTTTAGTAAAGTCTACAAATAAGCCGAGAGTGAGTTTCTTTTTTTCAAAATTTCTAAGTATATGTTCTTTTTGCGCAAGGAGAGCCAGTTCTGTGGATCGATGTTTTCGAAAACCAAACTGCGACGAGCTAATTAAGTTATGATTATCAGCAAATGTTGTCATTCGAAGTAGTATAACTTTTTCTAAACCCTTAGAGAAAACAGGAAGAATTGAAACGGGTCGATAATTGCCCAGTTCGTTTTTACTTCCTTTTTTATATAAAACTGTTACCTTCGCTAGTTGCATTTGACAGGGAAACTCACCGTTTATGAAACAGAGATTGAATATATGTGCTAAGGGAAGAGAAATAAGGTCAATTACGTATTTAATTAGCTTGATCTGCAATCCATCGGGGTCGCAACTTTGGCTATTTTTTAGTACATTAAAGACAGATATTACCTCTGAAGCCGTAACAGGCATAAGAAACATGGATTCATTATTTCGAGCATTGATATACTTGCAAGCATCTGACTCTGGACGTTCTTTAACTAGACTTACATAATAGTCCTTAAACGCATTTGACAATGCTTATCCTGACAGTTCTCGATCATTGTGGCTGATCTTTAAAACTTGTTTGTGGCGCACGAACGACCCAATACAGAGTTTAGTTTTTTCCACACAACGTCGACTCTATTATTACAAGAAAGAAAAAAGTCACAAAAATAAATTTTCTTAGCATTTTGGAGTTCTTAGTTTAATTGGTTTCGATAACGTTTAAATACTGTCAGTTCTTCGAGTGATTTTGTTTTTACAAATTTTTGATAAAACGCATTTTTAGTACGAATTTTTGTGAGCAATTGTTTTGTAATCCACGGTTTACGACTTTTTCTATGAGTGCTTAATTTTTTATACGGAAAGCAGCTTTCATATAGTTGTTTGAATTTGTTCAAGAACAAGTCATACGCTTTATGTGCGTTCGTTTCATGAAGGACATTGGCGACACGTCTCGAGGAGAGCAGATCCTCACATAGCGGTTATTCCAGACCTTACCCTACAAAAGGGCGAGACGAGAGACCAAAACGTGCAGCTGTAGCTGCGTAGAACCGGCTGTAGCAGACGACGGAGGCGCGAGCTCGCAGAAAACGCGAGCGACCGAGCGAGGGCAGGCGCGACAACTTGACCCTCGACGTCTAATTCCTCTAATGGTTGACGCTACGCGTGCATGGCGGCGTACGGAATCGAGAAGAGCTTATTGGATCCGGCCGTGCCACTGCCGGCTCACGCAGCGCGCGTGCCTAAGTGCTTGCCTGATTATAAACATAAATTATTTTCGTTATTAGCCGATGGTCGGAAGAGCGGTGGGACCTTCGAAGGAAACGCGAGGGTAAGGGCAGACGAGCAACGTGGCCCTCAACGCGATTCTTCCTAAGCCCGTCGCTAATACGTCCTGTCGTTCATCCCATGCCAAGGGAGGCGATTTTTTCATGTCTGGGATTTGTATAAAAGTCTTCATTTGGATAAAAAAAAAAAGACTCTAAACTCCAAGATTTCTTTTTTAGCTCTTGATATTGTGTTTTATATTCCTTGAATATGGATAACACCCGTGTAGTGGAGAAGAAAAAAAAAACATTGTGGACAAACGGTTGCGCCGCCTAATTACTTACTAACGTGCCCTATCTATCTTACGGTAAAATACAAACGTTGAAAGACGCCATTTTGACTCCAAACAGGAGCTCCAAAAACAAGAGACCTTATGAGATTTCTCTATTTTTCTTAGACAACTTTGATTTAGGTGTTAACTACAGTACAGGGTGATTTAAGGAGAGGCCAGGCTCTTTAAATCGACCGCAAAATTCGGTTTCTTAACCTATCGCGCTACGACTTTGTACAGCGTTGCCCACAGATGGTGCATTTTGTGTGTGTGTGTGTGTAAATTTTGCAAAGAGCGAACTTACTTGAGGAAAAAGTAAAGAAAGAAAAAGGCTTAGCTCCTATGGAAACGCAGCGACGCCACCGGTCTTCAAACAACACGGCGCCGTTTCGCACAAGAGACACGAGATCGCGCAACGAACGCCGCCAACGAACGAGCATACGGCGCCGAGAGCCGGCGTCTTTAGCAGACGATCTTTTCGACTCAAAAGCGGCGCGCGTTCCGCAGGCGGCGACAGTCGCAGAAACAAAAACAGGCTCGGTAACAACAAGGAACTACAGTTCCTTGTCTGCTAAAGACGTCGGCTCTCGGCGTCGTATGCTCGTTCGTTGGCGGCAGTTGGCATCGCGACCGCTTGCGCCATCTCTTGTCTCCCGTGCGAAGCGGCGCCGTGTTGTTAGAAGACCGGTGGCTTCGCTGCGTTTCCATAGGAGCTAAGCCTTTGTCTTTCTTTACTTTTTCCTCAGGTAAGTTCGCTCTTTGCAAATATTACAAAAAAAAAAAAAAAGCACTATCTGTGGGCAAAGCTCCACAAAATTGCAGCGCGCGATAGGTTAAGAAACCGAATTTTGCGGTCGATTTAAAGAGCCTGGCCGCTCCTTGAATCACCCTGTAGGCAATTCTATCGTCATGTGTGCAGCGAACCCCGCCTCTTCTGTCCTATGTATGAACACTGGGACTGCGCTGATTTCGCCAGGTGCTAGGTGGCGCCACCCTCTGTACACTGTTAGCAAGTCCCGTGTATTTGGCGAATATTTGGGGTGAAAAACACGCTATTTACACAAATTACCATAAATTTACACGATGAGTAACGGATAATTCGTTCAGAAATCATGCGAGGTTGTAAAAAACGTGTTTTGGTTCGGTCATACACGCATAACCGTGTAGCCGACCTCGAAAACACGCATCGCCCCCGGCGACGACCGCGGCATTGCCGGCTATCGAAGCACCGGAATGCTTGGGGACACACTTAGAAAGGACCGTCGAGACAAATGCCGCGGAAAGAAACATGTCTCGGAGACAGATATGCACCAAAAGCAATTGCGCCATGTCGCAGGACGTTGGCGAAACCCGCGCTTAGCCGCTTACCGTGCTCGCCGCCATCTTCTGGTCGATGGCAATGCGGCTTCCCTCATGTGCCCATGTTTGTATTTAGTTTAGGGGTCCTGATAACAGTTTCTTAGACACCACAAATAAAGTTGTGGGTCTAATTATTCGTTCCAAACAGTTAAAATGGATATAAAAAGCGTGTCCTCGATGTGAACACGTGACATTGCAGTTGGTTTCGTTTTTGCTTCAACCTTCAACTGCAAGCGATCTGGCCACGGCACAAGCGCAACGCCGATGTACGACGGAAGCAAGCGCCGGTTGGCTTTCGTTGTTTTTGTTTGACCGGAGAAAATCTGGCAAGTACGCATAGCGCCGCTACTGTTTCGGTTTGACGGGACGCGAGAAGCTTCGCATAGAGCTTCGGAGTTTGCGAGCACATAGTGAAGACGTGACCGGAGAAGTGCCCCTGTGATGTTCCTGGAAGACGGAAAGTAGCATTCGTAATCGTCGTGTGTGCTTTGAAAGCGAAGGGAGTCACAGGGTCCACGAGTTCGCAACCACAAGTCAAGGTTCACGATAGCGCGGCGTTGACTTCGGCGATCTCGTTCTGTTTGGTGCAACCCGGCGATGCGAAAAAGAGCTGAAACATTCGTCGTGTGTGGTGCGGTGCTTTGTATTCCGGGTCTGTTCTAACCACGCTTTTAACACGGAGCGCAAATTGTTTGTTGCGTGGTGGAGGTTCAACGGGTACAGTCCCGTCGTCGTCAGCTGATCCGGTCCAGCTGGTCCGGGAGGATGCAGCGAGCGTTTTTAAAAGTAAATCTTCCTTCGTTCCGTTTCAAACTGTGGAAGTATCCCGACACATACCGTAAGTAAGAAGCAGCGGGCGTTTTCAACAAAATTACGTTGTTTTAATTGAATAATGGACTCCGGATTGTTGTCTTAAATCTGCCGTTTTTTATGCTTCGTGTTGGACTGCGTTTGCATGGCGACGCACACCGCTCGAGTAGATGATTCGGTCCTGCAACGAGTTTGTTGCGCCAATCATGCGGCGTGAATAAATTAGGGCAAGGTTTCCTACCTGCCCACAGATGCATGTACTGAGACAATTTTTTATGTTGTGAACGTAGTGCTCTTTCTTTATTTTGGAAGACGCGTTGGTGCATTTATTATGGTACACTCACTTGAGAGTTGAGAAATTGGAGAGCGAGCAAGCTTTCTCAACTTTGTCTCTTTCTCTCTGGCGCTGCCCTGTTTCAGTTTCAGTAGGCAAATCTACTAGCAGGTACAAACTGCTCTAAAGCAGGTAAAAAACGGGAAGCTTAGGACGGTGCGGACTCCGTGTTTCGCGCTTTTCGCAAGGTGACAGGGTAAATGCTTATGTGAGATATGCGGAATATGCAAGCGATTTTGTTATGCCCGTCGTTTGCGTCTCTCCAGCAAAACGGATAAGATTATCTACTACAAAGGCGCAATCACAAGCCAAGATTTAAGATAGCAGTCGTTTGCTTCGGTGATCCGTGTAGCTGTATCTTACCCTGCTCTCTGCAACACCGTGCCATGACGAAGAGCTGGAATGGTCACGGTTTGTGCTGGCCTCCCGGTTGACAGAAACCCGCGTCGCCCGCATCGGCACCGAGTGCGCTTGGGCTGTTGATGCTCAAGCCTTTCATCCGCGGCTTGTCGCCAGCTCATCCTACTGCTCAACGGTGAGGAAGCGGCGAGAGTAACCTCGGAAGTGAATGTAAATCCTCGTTCATTCAGTTATCCGGTGTCAAAGTGTGGAAGATGTTCAACGTGTACTGAGGGCGGGAACTACGAGCGTTTTGCCTTGCTTTTATAACCGAAACCAGACCAATGAGATAACTGCCTTGCGTACTCTAAAATGACGGAAGCAATAAGTTTCAACAGGTCGAGTACGTCACCGGGGATGTAGGCGACACGGTGCACACTGTTTAAACGCTTGCAGTATCCACGAGTGGTACCAGGAAAGCGACGTCAACAGAGAAGGAGCTCGCGATTCAGCATAATGCACTGCTACGGGCCCGTGTATCTTCAAAGTTCGGGGTGGTGGCAGTATAAAAAAAAGACGCATCAGCGCCCCACACCAGTGTTCACGAATAACACCGGTCACAAACTCCCAAGCCCCACCGCTCTTCTCGACACCGACACGACATACGACAACAAAGTGCATCAAAACGCCCCAAAAGTGAAGGCGTCTGCTCCCGTAATGCAACTGCTGTAACTAGCGGAAGTGAAGTGTTGGGCGGATGTCTGGATGTCCTTCACAAAAATATATAAAAAATGCTTTGCGCAAGGATCATTTTCATTTATTATTGTATACGTAATGACAAAATCCCAATAATTTGTTTTCCTATCTGATTCAAGCTAGTCGGACTGCTCATAACACTGGTCAAGCAAGAAAATAACAAAAATTTGAACTTTCTCATGACCGGTTTAAGATTTATTGTTAACATATCGTTATTTATTGCAACGGACTAACATTATAGATTTTGCCTCCATACTTTTTAAATGCAAACAGTTCTGACACACGGCTGTCCATTGCTCTGTGTTTTGTGTATTCTTCTATAAATCTGTAATGGTCAGCGACCAAAGAGCTCACCCGCACATGTCAAGCTTATATGCGCCGCGGGGAGAAATGGATATCGATTAGGAAGTGTCGGCCGTAGTGTCGGTTGTTGTGTTTGTGTACATGTCGGTGCTGTGTAGCTGTGTGCTGTGTTGCCTGCGTTGTATGTAGGGTTGCTGTGTGGTCGTGGTCGTTCGCAGTGTCAACAGACTCGTCTTTAAAAAAAAAAAAAACAGGCTGCTAGAAATCTCGATAGGTGGCGCAAGTTACCGCCCGATTCTAAATAGTTTGCTCAAGTTATTTATCCATGTAAATTCGGCATCCGTTCCTTTTTTTTTTTTTTTTTTTTGTCTAGCGGTTTGTTGAGGCTACTGACGCCGCCGACCGCCGACAACGCACGTACGTACCTTTGCAAGTAGCTACGTCCGCCGCTTGGAGACTTTACTGTGTATAAAAGACATCGAACGAGAAATAACGCGCCCTGTGTGCTTTCAATTCGGCTGAAAGGCGCGCGGCTCGGTGGGCTCGTCTCTCGCCTGTTCTCGGCCGCTGGCCGCCATGTTTCATAAGGAACACGCTCGAAACGGTTTTGCGGAAGGCAGACACGGTGTAGCGTGTTAAGTTTACACAGCACCTCATGTGTAGACGAAAAACACAGATGGCCTCGTGTAAAACGAACACGTTTCGACGTGTCCGCTATGGGACAACGGTTTACACGTCTGGGCGTGTTACTTTTGCTAACAGTGTAGTACTCACTTGATAACGGGGGATATACGAAGAAAACGCGTGGATTGATCCTGAAGGCGTTATAACACGCTGGGCAAAGCTAGCACGCGTGCTCCAGGTGAACACAAAGAAGAACGGTGCCGCAAAATGGCCCGATGTCACCACCTCCGCATGACTATTACAAGAGCAAGCTCGACCCTCGAGAGCCGTGGACTACTCGTAGCCCGCTAAACCGACGCTCGGAGCGAAACGAACCCCAGGCCAGGGAGGGAACGGTTGTGGCAGCGGCGTTTCCCAAAATAAGAGCGCGACCGCGATGAAGGCGTCCAAGACCCCGCGAAGCGCCGAGCATCGAAGCGTTACCGCGCGGCTCGGAAACCAAGCCCTTTCGTGGAACCATCGACGCGACGGCGGGCGCCGGCGACGAGCGGAAGAAGGCCGGGCCGTGGTAGATTTTACGCGTCACCTCCGGAGGCCAGCGCGAGGCTAACATTGGACACGGAGGCTACGTTCGGCCGGGACTCGGGTCCTCGGTGAATGGGCACGAATCCCAGCCGAACGCCGGAGCAGCGCTCGTGTCCAATCGGAGTTCTATACGCTGGCCTCGAATAGATGACGTTAAAGATCGAGCAGCCTCTTGCCGCCGGCGCCACCCGTATGCGCCGGTGGTCTCCTCTAAATCGCTCCTGCCAAGCGGCGCAGACGGGGTGGGGGCACCGCCCTTCCGCCGCACTCCGTGACCCCTAAGCTGACAGTGGCGTGGAAGATACGTGCTCGTTGGGCCGCGTCCATCTTTTCGCTGCCTGATCCCGCTCCCGCCCGTACACGCGCAGAGTGGAGTCATGCGATCAAAGGAAGACGGCGGATTGGTCCGGGCAGCCCGACAAACTGTCAGCTTAGGGGGCGAGAGATGTACGCGCTTTGGGTGATCCCACGAGCAGGAAACGGCAACGACTTTAGGAGCATCGCGAGATAGGAGACGCGGTGTCCGACTTGAGCGTCCTTGAGACCGGGTTTGATGAACGCTCCAAAGTGGCAGTGACGCCACGGGCGGCGTCCATTGTATTCCGCTCCCAGCTGTAGAGGAGCAATTGAGCCAGTGCAGTACAACTGCTAGCCCGGGGTCTTGAATGACGCCGGTATACGATGCTCATCCAGATCGAAACGAGCAGGGCGGGGATTGAACCTGGGATCCCCTGGGTTCAACAGCTCGAGCTTTCGCTCCAGGCGCTCCGAGAGCCTGGCCACCGATCCCCATGCACTCACAAATGAGCGCGTCTAGGGGCGGCTTATTTCTGTAGTTCAAGAAAGGCGTTCGGAGGTCTTCAAATGGAACCGGCGCCGCCGAGACCAGTAAGCACGCGCGCAACAAACAAGCAAATGAAACGAGACCTTTGCGGGGTGTGGGTGGCCTCGCAGTCGATCTTACGGCGTCGTATAGCACCCAAATTTATTCCGGGTAGGAGTGGCAACTCGGGGGTGTTAGCGGGGCGTGAGAAGCCGAGAAAGAGTTTCATGGAATATCTACGCGATGGGATCAACGTGCTGAAACTAGGTCTCCCGAGACTCTCGTCGATGTTTGTTCATTTATCGGGGCGTAGCATGCGCGTGGGAAACGAAGGCCAGCACCGCTGCGAGTTTTGAACTCGACGGACGTACTATAGATCCAAAGCGCTATTTTATCGTAATTGAAAAAAAAAAGTTCATAGAGAGTATTAGTAGGTTGTATCGATGATAACGGTAGCAGACAACGAAACGATGCATGCGCAAAGGCAGCGGCGGAGTATCCAATATCGTTATCGTACTCATCGGAACGATTTACTAAAGTCGAAAACTTTCTTTGAACCTGAACCTTTGCACGTGGACGTCTTTAGGTGCTGCATTTACCACACTCAAATTTTGGAAGTGTAGTTCTCTGGGGAAAGGAAAAATTCGAGGAAATAAAAGCTCGTTATCTCGATCCTCTCGCGGAAGGAAAACAGAAGCAAACCGTCGGGTGAACGCTGCTACTCCCAAATGGCCTCACATGGTACAAGAACGAGCCAGCTTCTTAGACATGAACATCGGAAAGCAGATCCACCGGCTCCAAGTGTGTGTGGCACGATATGTGATTGCAGCTTTAAAGAAAGGTCAAGTTTTTCTCCTTTTCTTTTTGCATTTTTTCTCCAAAATTTAGAGTCAGGAAGTTTTTGTTTTGTGAATGAACCGCCTAAAGACAGCTCTGTGAAAAGTTTCACTGAACTCTGCTTATTTGCTTATTTCTAGACTTTTTTTTAACAACCGAACAGCGCATAATGATATCTTCTCCAGCCTAAAAAAAACAAAAACAACGATCATACGTCTTCACGCCTGGCGCAGGTTTAGGTATGTACCTTCAATTACGCTCCTAAATCTTCGAAACAAAACAACTTAAGACTTCATCGGAAAATTAATACAACAAGGTCAGATTTTGAAAGAGGCAATTTCGTCTCGTCAAAATCTGCGGAGTAACAAGATACTACAGACACTGATCGTGACGTCACGCCTTTTTTCGGTTTACCTCCTTACCAACGCGTTAAAGGGGTACGGAAACGAAAATTTAAATATTCAGATCATTCGGAAATGGGGGGGAGTCAAGCATGACGAATAATAACCGTAAATGATAGTCGCACGTTTGTATTTCGAACGACTGCCTCGAGTGCACCCTTCCAAACGGTGCACTCGAGCAAGCGCTCGACGAGAAGCGAACGGAGACCGCGATGCGTCATGGGATATTCGGCGCAAACAAAAACAGAAAGAAAAGATTTCCCGCATTCGTGACGTAGCAAGGCTGGCGTGATTATCAGCTTTGTCCTTGGTGGCGTTGTCAGCGTATTGGTGGTGCCGATAGCGTCAACGCGTTATAAACGAGCCGTTCAAAGTACCCGTGGGGTGCCGAGCGTGTGGCTGGCCCAAGGCAGAGCCGTATATCTGGCCCAAGGAGCACGTAGCTTCCACAGCACTGCACGCTTATGAGTGGACGGGGTGGGAAAAGCAACTTTTGTTTGAATTCTAAGCGACGGGCTAATTTTTTTAGGGGGACAATGGCTATGTCCGCGTAGCCAAACGAGGGTCCGAGCAAGAGGGGAGACTCTCCTTTTCGTCTTCTTGAACTGTGAGGAGGAAAGCTATGAAGGAAAATGATGGATTCCAAAGAGCGGAGCTGCTCCGATGGAAGTTGCTTCGTCATGACTACGTAGCAAGTTCCCCAACGTTGCTAGATCACCTCCCAAATAGGCTCCAAACGCATTCACCAGGTGCACATTGAAAGATCGTTTATAAAATTAGTTTTCTTATGCCTTTCAGCGAAAAACTGGTATTTTTGAGGTTATGCTGCAACTTGCAACCCATTAAAGCTAAGAAATGAGCGCTAGAATTTCGTTTCTGTACCCCTTTAAAGTGACACTGACAGGGTACTATTTATGCGCGCCAAGGTTTTTATTTGTACAAGACATATGAGAGCCCAACTACCTAGAACACAATTTGCGGCTCGAAATTCGGTTTCTTTTTAGCCCGAATACCACCGATCGAGAACTGGCCGGTTTGAGTCGCGCTCACTCTCTTCTATGGTCACGTGCCGTTCTCTGTGGTTTTGATAAACACACCAAATATAATCAAAATAGTAAATCAGCAAAGACGTGTACCCAATATTTAAAAAAAAAAATAATAATAAGATACCCATTCTTTGAGAACCGGAAGCACTTTGGGCATTCTCTGCGTTATTCCCAACATGGCGTCGTATCGCCGGAGTCGCGGGCAGGACGGCTGGACGAAGCGGATTAAGCGATGGCGGCGGAACTGCTGTTCCCTGTTCCGGTGAACCTATGTAGTTTCGAAGGCGAAATCGTTTACCGATCAAAACATTTAGGATTTATTCCGTACGATACGCCCGAACAAAAAGCTGATTCGCACGAAGACGTCGCCGAGACAGCTTGAAAAACGCACAAACCTCATGAACGAAGTGCTGGACTGTTGCAGGAAGACGACGTGCTCCGGCTCTGTAGCTTTGGAAGCATTGTCAAGAGAAGTTGTTCCCGAGTATAAGACACTCGGTCAACGATATCCCCCTCTAAAAATGATAAACAACGTAAAATTAAAAAAAAATAAAAAGACTGAGAGCACAGATGTTAATCATACCGCGATCAAAGCAGCTCGTCGTTACTTAACTAATAAAAAAAAAAAGAGACAGGAAGAGAGAGCCGACTAATAAAGCCATCAAACGGATGCTAGATGGCGACGAAACGCAAAAAAAGAAAAAGGAAAGTAGGACCACATCGGGATTCGCATGAATAAAGATGTTGGGTGAAGGCTGAGCACCGAGGATCACGAACCCTCGGCACTTCCGGGGACGACGCCCCTTTTAATTAGCATCTTGAGCAACACCTACCAGCGAACCCAGTTTGCAAATTGATCAACGCCGAGTCTAAAGCATTCACAAGTAAGCCGTAAACTTTTGTTGTTCCTTTTTCCCAAGAGAACGAGGTAGCAAACTACAGGAGGTCTGCTGTGGTTTAGTCACGCATCAACGCCCTATACGCAAACAAGTAGGCTTTGTTCGACATATTAAAAGAAAACAAAATGCAAAAAATAAATAAATAAGACTGGAGTAAGCCATGGAAAAGGCACAGGCGCTAACTCACACTCATCAGACCTCGCAAATTGTCTTCCAGTGTCTGACAGACGGTCCCAAAAGGAACCAAACAAGCTGACAGCTTTGGAAAGCAGGACGTCCCCAGCTTCTTATCATCGGTCCAGCACCAATGAAATTTCTTCCTTAGCCGATAAGAACGTGGACGAAGAAATTACAAAGCGAGAAGTCTAAATTTGCGTTTCTTGGACTGTGAATGATTGTGCCAACACCGGGAGGCCGCTGACATTTCCAGTCAGAGAGCGAGACTTCTTTCCTCATTGGGCTGTTTTCAGTGCTTGCTTTCACTTTGCGAGCACTGGACAATTCTCATCGCCTTCTTCACAACTTCTCTTGGCATTTCCGAGTAGAGGAGGAGGGCGCGCGCACAGCCGGCCCGCACCTTTGATTGCAATACCAAGACAAGTTGCCCCTGGGGTATCCTTCTTTTTTGCCTCCGAAAAGGCCTGTGCACGGTCCCAATGTTGCTATCTTGTTTGGTGGCTTAGGACGAGAAGGTCATTTGCAAGGCCTTCAAGTTTGAGGTCTGCTCCCGGAATAAACATCTTCCAAAATTCAAAGCGCCCCGCGGCGAAATGCCCACGCAGTCTATTATCCGACTTCCCACGAATGTACAATACTCTAAGCATTCTAGAGCGATATACAGGGTGTCACAAAAGAAATTTTACACGGTCTTTTTTACCGCAAAAATAAACTAGGCATCGCCGAACGCTCATTCTCCGCCCAAAGGTAGAGCTAGAGGTCACAACCAGATGCCAAAGTTTCAGCCCGATCCGATAACTTAATCAAAAGTTATAAGTGATTTTCTGAAAATTTCAATGGGAAAATGGCGGCCGACGGAGTTTTCAAATACATGGGACTCTATGGCACCAGAAACCGAAAACGGGCAAAAATAGGCTCCATTTTCCCATTGAAATTTTCAGAAAATCACTTATAACTTTTGATTAAGTTATCGGATCAGGCTGAAACTTTGGCATCTGGTTGTGACCTCTAGCTCTACCTTTGGGCGGAGAATGAGCGTTCGGCAATGCCTAGTTTATTTTTGCGGTAAAAAAGACCGTGTAAATTTTCTTTTGTGACACCCTGTAGAGCTCTTGGTTCCCGACATGCCGGATATTGTGCGTGAGTATGCAAACGTAGTAAGACTGAGCTTTGTCAATTTAGCTCTCGATTGTATCTTGGAACTCAATTTCAATAATCCTGTCTATAGCACCAGTGAACGACAATTGCAGTTTTGTCACTTTGAGTCCTACGCGCATTTTGTTCGCCAAACGTCCGTTTCTTGGTACCTCATTGAGCAAAAAACAAGCCGTGTAGTCACAGAATACTCGAAGTTGAGCCCAACGTTGGCGCATTAACTTTTAGAAAACGTAACAAATTCGCCCCGACTACTGCACAAAAGTTACAATGAAGTCTTCCTCGTGTCATCATACTTCTCTCACTAAAGCTTTGTGCTAATTGGTAATTAAGCTTTTCGTTTCACGATAACTTGTCGAACTGTGGAGGCTGCGGCCCCCGCGACCCAATAAGAGCGCCGGCGCAAGGCACGGGATACTACTCCATGGTCGAGGCCACGGGGACCTCATTGCCGCTGCAGCAACAGCGCCGTCCGAGACAAAACGTAGTCCAAGACTTCCTTTTAATAATTATACTAGTAATTAGGGGTGCGCGAATATTTCGAGTACGAATCGAATATTATACATTTAATATTCGTATTCGATTCGTAAACTAAGTCTCTGGTATTTTTCGAATATATCGTCTTAACGCGAATATTCGAAATTAATAGAATATTCGAGAACGTATTCGCAAGCGTAAGGTTTGCGTCCGCCTTCGGTTTCGGTAAGACCAATTGACAGCGACATAGCTGCATGGCAGCTTCAACCTAAACTGGTGGCGTCGGTGTCGGTAGCGGTAATCTGTGAGTTTCTGTGCCCTTATGACTCCTGACTTTTTAATTAACTGCTCACTTTCGCGTTCGCCCACCCGTGTTATGGCGGATGGAGGTGTTTGCGGGGAACCGTCTGCGAAGCGGAGAAACAAACGGGAAACGGCACCAAAAATAAGAGAAAGGAGCGCTATTTGGAAATATTTTGCGAGGGTGACGGTATCGACGGCGCAATGTATAAGGCATGCAGACGACGCTTAAAGCGCCCACAGGTACGACAACATCCCTTGTGAACCATTTCAAAGTACATCCTGCGTTGTTGAAAGAGTATTGTGGGAGATTACCGCTGGTACGCCAGGAAAAGATCAACCGACGCTGACGTACTTCGTGCGTCGCACGGGAGCCCCTGTCAGAAAAGAGGGTGCGATCGCTAAAGGACACGGTGGCCTCATGGTGGCGCTTGATTTACAGCCTTACAGCATTGTGGAAGACCGCGGCTTCAAAGAACTTCTAACAGAAGCCGTTCCCTACTATCGCCTACCGTCCCACATTACTCTCGCGCGTGCTTGTGCCACGGATGTAGGACGACACCCGAAAGAAGGTGAAAGCAGAGCTAAAATTTGCCTTTGGAGGCGGCACTACCACTGTTGCCTTCAGAAGCGACAGGTATACATCGCGCGCTAACGAAAGTTATGTGAGCTTCACTTGCCATCTACTCACATCAAAATTTATGATGAAGCGGTTCACACTGGACACTCGACACATGGCTGCCAGTCACAGTGCTGTGCAGCGGCGTAGACTTTCCATTTTCCAGGGGGGGGGGGGGGGGGCAGGGCTGAGAAGTTGCGCGGAAAAGCACCCCCCCCCCCCCCCTTCCACGGAAGCACGCTGGGATTCCATTTTTCATGTATTTTGTCAATAAAGGCAACGTGGGCATTATTTTGTTTACATGCCACTACTAGAAACTCATTACATGGCACGTAAACAGCGCCTCAGTAAGGATCATAGCCCGGGCCCGGGTGGGGGCTCCGCCCCCCCACCCCCCTGGATCTCACCAGGGGGGGCACGAGCCCCGATGTCCCCCGGTAGTCAACGCTTATGGTGCTGTGAATATCGCAACTATGCTGGACGAAATGTGCCGTCACTGGGAGATAGCCGATGAAAGTGCGTAGTTTATCGCAACGGATAACGGGCGAAACATCCGTGCTGCGGTAAGGATACTTCCGCGGACTAAAAGAGCGTGTTTCGTGCATACGCTTCAACTGGCGATTAATGGCGCGAGATTCCGTTCGCCAGGACTTGATGGGCTGTGCAAGAGAGTGAGGCATATTGTGGGACATTGCAAGCACAGTTCCTCAGCTCAGAAAAGGCTTGAGGAATGCCAAAAGAAGATGGAAAAGGACACACTGCGTCTTGCGCAAGACGTGAAGACGAGATGGGATAGTCAGTATTGTTATATCTGTGGCAGTGCTCGTGCCTTGACGTGCAGCGTGCGCGCGAGACTATCGCGTGAACTGACTGACTGCCTACCCGAGCGACAGCATGCAGCCGTGTTTTAACCGGGCTGATTTCTGTAACCCGTTTTTCTTGTAAATACACCACATTTATTGGCGACGAGGATGTTCGGGTCCACGGGTTGGATCATCGTCTGACTGCTGGGGGCTTGACTGGAGCCAAGGATTGTCCAGCCTCGGAATCCTGGAGCGGCCATCAAGCGGCAACCCCTCAGCGAAGACCATGAGTCGCATCGGGCACATCGAGTCTTTCGACGATACGACGAGCGACTGGCGCTCCTATGAAGAAAGACTGGCGTCATACCTCCTGGTAAACGAGGTTCCCGAAGGTAAGAAGGTCCATGCCTTCTTGAGTCTCATCGGTCCGAAGACGTACGCTTTGTTGAAGTCGCTTACGGCCCCGCAGTCACCGTCCGAAAAGTCGTTTACCGCGTTACTCAAGCTTCTGGGCGATCATCTTGCGCCGCAGCCATCCGTCATAGCGGAAAGGGCGAAGTTCTACAAGCGTTCGCAAGAAGAAAGTGAGTCCATCGCCGAATTTGTAGCGGTACTTCGAGATCTAGCACAGAGCTGCGATTTTGGAGGCTTTCTTGATGAGGCGCTACGCGACCGTTTTGTGTGCGGCCTCCGCCGAGAAGATGTGCAGCGCGTCCTCTTCACAGAAGACAAAAAGCTGACTTTCCAGAAAGCCGTAGAGAGGGCTCTTGCGATGGAATTAGCAACTAAAAGTGCAGCGTTAACGCACACCAGCGGTGCATCGGTCCCTAACGTCCACAAGGTTCGGATCGACCACAAAGCGCGGATCGACAAGCAAGTACCAGAGCAGTCAAGTTGTTTCCGTTGTGGCTCGACCAACCATCGCAGTGATGCGTGCCCCCACGTCGGCGACACATGTTTCAAGTGCAACCGGAAAGGGCACATTCAGCGCGCCTGCCGTTCGGGTAACAAGAGGCCGACAAAATCGAAACGACAAAGGCAGGTGAAAACGCTGACGTCCGTTCACGACGCGGTATCTCTGCAAGCGGTCAAGGCTGTGGGCTTGGAACCGATCACCGTACCCATAAACGTTGACGGTGTGAAGCTTACAATGGAACTTGACACAGGCGCAGCTGTGTCCGTTGTCTCCATGGCTGAATTTCGGAAGCTGTTCCCAAGAAAGCAGCTACAACCTACAACGCTGACACTTCGCACGTATACAGGAGACTTTGTGAGGCCGAAGGGTCGGGCCTTGGTCTTTGTGCAGCACAACGACCAAAGTAAGGAGCTTCCACTGTACGCCGTGGAAACCAAGGGACCGGCATTGCTTGGCAGAGAATGGCTGCGAGAAATTCGGCTAGACTGGAAGAACCTGGTCACTGTCAACAGGCTCGACACGTCGGAGAGTCTCAAACAAAAGTTGGGCGCCTTGTTGGAGAACCACAGCGACCTGTTCAAAGATGAGCTTGGCACCATTTCTGGAGAACAAGCCGAACTTTTTCTTCGTGAAGGTTCACACCCGCAGTTTCTGAAGGCTAGAAGCATTCCATTCGCACTGCAAGCAGCAGTCGAAATAGAATTGGCAAAAATGGAAAAGTTGGGAGTCATCACGCCCGTGGCTACCAGCGAGTATGCGACACCCCTTGTACCTGTAGTAAAAAAGGATGGCAGTATACGCCTCTGCGGAGATTTCAAGGCTACGCTCAATCCCTGCCTGGAGGTGGACAGGTACCCCATACCACGTATTGATGAGCTGTTGGCGGCCTTAGCTGGCAGACAAGAATTCTCAAAGATCGACCTCAGCAGGGCTTACCAACAGGTGGTTATGGCGGACAACTCAAAAAAGTTGCTAACGCTGAACACGCACAAAGGGCTGTACGCCATGAACCGTCTTGCTTTTGGCATCTCATCAGCACCAGGCATCTTCCAGAGGATAATGGATAATATGCTGAAGGGCCTGAAGGGTGTCAGCTGCTATCTCGATGACATCCTGATCACCGGAAAGTCGAAGCAAGAACACCTCAGCAATCTCGAAGCCGTCTTGTCGAGATTACAAGAACGTGGTGTGCGAGTGCGGCGTGACAAGTGCTCGTTTTTTCAGCACGAACTACGTTATCTCGGCCACGTCATCAACGCTGAAGGTGTTTGCGCATCCCCTGAGAAAGTGTCTGCACTACTGAATGCTCCTGCTCCGAAAAACAAGCAGCAACTGCAGTCGTTCCTTGGGATGGTGAACTACTACGGAAAGTTCGTTCCGCAACTTTCTACGCTGGCACACCCCTTGTACAAGATGCTGAGACAAGGAGAAGAATGGACGTGGGACGAAGTTTGCCAGTCCGCTTTTCAGAAAATCAAAGCTGCGATGACTTCCCCACCGATCTTAGTTCATTATGATCCCAAAAGACCCCTGCAGCTCGCCTGTGACGCTTCGCAATACGGCATAGGCGCCGTTCTTTCTCAGGTTTCTCCGGACGGAAAAGTTCAACCTGTGGCTTACGCGTCTCGTACCTTATCGGAGGCTGAAAAGAACTACAGTCAGATTGAGAAAGAAGCACTGGCCCTGATTTTTGGAGTTAAAAAATTCCACGTGTATATTTACGGCCGTTTCTTCACGTTGATTACAGACCATAAGCCTTTGCAAACCATTTTCGGCCCGAAAACAGGTATTCCAGCAATGGCTGCTGCACGGATGCAGCGCTGGGCAGTGACGCTGTCTACGTACAGCTACTCGCTCCAGTTCAAGAAATCAAGTGACAACACTGAAGCAGACTGCTTGTCAAGATTGCCACTTGACATTGTGGCAGATGAATCTACCGAAGGAAACGAAACTTTCTATTCTCTGCGTCTAGATACGCTACCTGTCACCAGCCGTGACATTGCTCGTGCCACACGCCACGACCCTTTGTTAAGCAAAGTACTCGACTTGACACACGTGGGCTGGCCATCGTCCATCACTGACAAGGAAATGAAGCCTTTCTTTGACAGACGTCTGGAGCTCACTGTGCATCAAGGGTGTCTGATGTATGGCATGCGGGTAGTCGTACCACCAAAACTGCGCAATCTCCTGCTTGAAGAGATACATCTGGGTCATCCAGGTATTGTCAGAAGCAAGGAATTAGCCAGGAGCTACATCTGGTGGCCTTCAATTGACAATGACCTGGAAGAGCAAGTGAAAGCATGTCAAGAATGCTATCAACAGCGGAACGAGCCAGTCCCCGCGCCCCTCCACCCTTGGGCATGGCCGACATCGCCCTGGCAAAGGGTGCATTTGGATTTCGCGGGTCCAGTCAAGGGGAAGATGTTTTTGGTCGCCGTAGATGCACACTCAAAGTGGCCCGAGGTCTATGTGATGGAGAAGACGACATCACAGCACACGATCCAACGTCTTCAGGACTTGTTTTGTCGTTTTGGTGTACCTGAGGCCATTGTTACGGACAACGGTCCTCAGTTCGTCTCAACAGAATTCAAGTCTTTTATTAAGAATCTAGGAGGCCGTCACATCTTGAGCGCGGCCTATCACCCGAGTACTAATGGCCTCGCGGAGAGGTTTGTCCAGACATTGAAGTCTGCTCTCCGAAAAGGACGACCGCAAGACTCCCTGGAGTTGACGGTACAAACGTTTCTTCTGACGTACCGCAATACCCCTCACACGACGACAAAAGAAACACCTGCCAGTTTGTTCTTAGGCAGAAGACTTCGCACAAGACTCGATGCCATTAAGCCTTCCGTTGGGGGAAGAGTAGGACATCAACAGTTCGTCCAGACCTCGCAGCGAAAGGCACGAACAAGGATTTTTAGTGTGAACGACAATGTTCTCGTGAGGAACTATAGAGGCTCCCAGAAGTGGGTTCCCGGCACAATTCTCAAGCAATCTGGCCCAGTGTCGTTCCAGGTTCGAGTCATGACTGCTCGGGGCATATATATCTGGCGCCGTCACCAAGACCAGATGCTTCATCATCGTGAAAACTCGATGCAAGCCACATCGGACGGATTCCTGCCCGACCTGAGGGATCCAGAGAACTGCGTCGACGAGCCTGTGGTCAGTGAGTTTGCAACCACCCCACAGAGGGCAACCGACAATCCCGCTGTGCAACAGCGCTACCCCACAAGACATCGTCGTCCTCGAGACAGATACGACGCATAACGTTTTCGGCATTGTGTGCAGTGTGTGTTTTCCTTTGGTTTCTTCAATTACGCCGGGGGAAATGTTATATCTGTGGCAGTGCTCGTGCCTTGACGTGCAGCGTGCGCGCGAGACTATCGCGTGAACTGACTGACTGCCTACCCGAGCGACAGCATGCAGCCGTGTTCTAACCGGGCTGATTTCTGTAACCCGTTTTTCTTGTAAATACACCACAAGTATCTAATGTTGTCTCGCCTTCTGGAACTCAAAGGACCAGTCACTGCGGAGCTTGCTACCTGGGAAGGTAACATCGATGGACTTGTTTCATCAGAGTGGAAAGATGATTCTGAATATGTACAAGCATTAAAGCCATTGTTTGATGCCACTGTTATTGACAGTGCTGAGAAGTATCCGTCCTTGTCCTCCCAAGTTCCTATGATTTTCGGTATGCTCGACTGTCTAGGTAACTGTGCTGGAGCATCAAAATTTCCCGCTAAACTGATAAGGTTCACAAGGCAAGGTTCCCTCTGTATGACGAGGACAAGGAAGCATGCCTTGCTATGTTCTTGGATCCACGCTTCAAGTCCAATATTTTAGAGCGCAGCTCTTAGGGGCCCGTTCCCGGCTTAAGCGGCGTCGGCGTCGCCGTCGGCGTAACCAAGGTCATCCCAAGGTCACGTGACCCCAAGGTCATCTCAAGGTCACGTGACCCCCTAAAGGTCACGTGACCTTGGGGGTCACGTGGGGTCATCTTGGAATCACGTGACCCCTCCCAAGGTCATCTCAAGGTCCCGTGACCCCAAGATGACCCCACGTGACCCTTTAAAGGTCACGTGACCCCCAAGGTCACGTGACCCCTCTGAGGTCACGTGACCCCCGAGGTCACGTGGTCTCCTCCCCAAGGTCACGTGACCCCTCCCAAGGTCATCTCAAGGTCACGTGACCCCAAGGTGACCCCCACGTGACCCCCCAGGTCACGTGACCCCTCTGAGGTCACGTGACCCCCCCGAGGTCACGTGACCCCTCCAGATCACGTGACCCCCTGAGGTCACGTGGGGGTCACCTTGGGGGTCACGTGACCTTGAGGTGACCCCCATGTGACACCCAAGGTCACGTGACCCCCAGGTCACGCCTCCCCGAGGTCACGTGACCCCCCTCCCCGAAGTCACGTGACACCCCCCCCCCCCCGAGGTCACGTGACCCCCCCCCCGGAGCATATTAAAGAATGAGGGGAGGAGGAGGAGAAGGAGGAGGGGTCTACCCTCCCCTCAGTACCCTTCACTCCTGCTCAAGAGCTGCGCTCCAATTCGGCGTTACAGGGATTTGTAAACGGCTTTCACTTTTTTTTTAAACCCACAAAGGAAACATTATTATACCTAAGAGCTATGATGCTCTAAGAGCTGCTGATTTTTGGGGGCTCAGGACCAGTCAAGCTGTTTCAGCAGCTTTTTAGAGCGCAGCTCTTAGGGGCCCGTTTCCAGCCTGAGCGGCGTCGGCGTCGCCGTTGGCGTCGCCGTCGGCGTCGCCGTTGGCGTAACCGCGCCCCTCCCTCTCCTCCCCTCCTCCTCCCCGTCCTCCTCCTCCCCCTCCTTCTCCTCCTCCCCTCATTGTGTAGTATGGTCCGGGCGGGTCACGTGACCTCGGGGGGAGGGGGTCACATGACCCGTTTCCAGCCTGCGGCGTCGGCGTCGGCGTTGGCGTCGGCGTCGCCCCTCCTCCTCCTCCCCCTCCGCTCCTCCTCCTCCCCCTCCTCCCCCGCCAAGGTCACGTGACCCCGGGGGGTGACTCCCCTCCCCCCACCGAAGTCACGTGACGGCCCGCCCGAGGTCATATGAACCCGTCCCCTCGAGGTCACGTGACCCCCCGGACCTCTGCCCTCCTCCTCCTCCCCCTCCTCCCCTCATTGTCTAGTATGGTCCGGGGGGGTCACGTGACCTCGGGAAGAGGGGTAAAGGAGAGGGAGGGGGAGCAGGAGGGGAGGTGGACTAGCAGGCATGATCACGAGGGAGGAGGAGGAATATACCCTACACTCCTCCTCCTCAAGAGCTGCGCTCCAATTCGGCGTTACAGGAAGTTGTAAACGGCTTTCACTTTTTTCCCAAGCCCCCACCAACACTGTACCTCATTGTTGGAAATAAAGCTATTATTATTATCATAATGTAATGCTAATAAAAAATAAAAAAAAAGAACAGCCGAAAGTTGCAACACCGTCACAAGAGCACGGCTCAACGCCGTCAGCAGATGTTTGGCAAACATTTGACCACTTAGCCAAAAGTGCAATGGAAAGCAAAGCGGTTTCAGCTTCTAAATGGGAAGTTGTAGCGTATGCGGAGGAGGCGCTGCTAAAGTGAGAGAGTGACCCGTGTGAGTGGTGACCGAGTCTGGCGAAGCTTTGCATCAAATACCTGGCAATACCAGCCACTTCAATGCCAAACCTTTTTTTTTTTTTTTTTTTTTTTTGTGGCTGGAGGTGTAGTTTTTGCTTGAAAGTAGCGCCTCCTACCTGACCATGTGCAGCAGTTGATTTTTCTGCATGACAACTTGTGATCTTCCCTACCACAAGAATATTCGTTTTTGTGTTACTGTTCTCTTTAACAGTAGTGTCTCACTGGTGTTAACAAGAATAAAAACACAAAAACGAAAATTCTAGTTGTAGGAACGACTACAAGCTGTCATGCAGAAAAATCAACTGCAGTTCTGCAGTTCAGAAATCAAAAGAAAAATCAACTGCAGTTCCGACATGTGAAAAAAAAAAAAAAAAAATGCCGTGAATAAATGCACCTGCCTTCGCCTATTCGATATTCGATTCGATATTCGAAGCTAACTATTCGTATTCTATTCGTATTCGAAAATATTAATATTCGCACACCCCTACTACTAATACTTTAATCGTACTTTGGAGGGGTTGATCCAGGAGCACAGGGTCGCACAAGGCAGCGATGCCCATACTTCGGAGGCTTGCGGTCCCAATCTGGGGCCCATTATTGCACATACTCGTGCAAAATTCAAGTTCGAAGAACACAACGAAATAAACACGAAGAAACAAGAGAAGAGGGGGTGGGGGAGTAATGTCAGAATCCATCCCACGTGCTGCACAGCCTTCAGGGTAGGTCTAAGGTCGTGGAAATCAGGGGAGAATGTTCGTGCGAGTTTGCGGGGCAGCTGTCTCCACAGTGCTAGAGCACGAAGTAACCACGAAGAACCACGCCTTGCCGCTCGGGTGAAGGGGGGCTGGAAACTGTAAAACTGATTGTGTCATGCTTCTGCTTGGACACCCTGCCTTCGATTTGGCTGCACCAGCCTAACCGTTGCAGAAAAGTGCAGGGCAGTGTACTTCCGGTTCTGTACTCGGAAAAGAAAAACGGTGGCGCGCACCGATTGCAGTTGGCGCAAGAGGTGCAGGTAAGTCGAACGCAGCAAAAAGTTTCTTCAAAGATGGCGCTTGTGCACACCGGTAAACAGCAAAACGTTTTCATTCAGAAATGAAAAGTAACGCAAAAGTAACCTGCGTTACTTCTTAGCGGTAGTGGTAACGCGTTCTTTTTATTTTGAAGTAACGTAGGTCTGTAACTCGTTCCATTTATTTCCAAGTAAGGAGTAGCGTATTTCGTTACTTGTAACGTGAAATGTTCTTAAAGATCTTTATGCGTTCCGCGTTTCGTGAACCCGAAAAGTGAAGCCTGGGTAACGAAAATAATCCCCGGAGAAGGGGAAGAAAGCGACAAAGGACAAACACAAATCTCCAAACACAGCTAGGTGACTGGTGAGCGACCGAAAAAATCCGCCTGGTCCGGGTATCGAACCCGGGACCTCTCCATTACACGTGGAGCGCTCTACCAACTGAGCTAACCAGGGGCTAGACGTCAGTTGAGCAAACGGGTTTTATCAGCTGCCACCAGTCTAACACCGACAAGGGTGAAGCTTGCAATTTAATGTTATAATTATAATGCAATTAAATGCAAAGGGGCAAGCGAGCTGGACAAGAATGACGAAAATAAACCCCGGAGAAGGTTTATTTTCGTCATTCTTGTCCAGCTCGCTTGCCCCTTTGCATTTAATTGCATTATAATTATAATTAAGCCTGGGTAGAACGACACTCATTGGTGTTTTCAGTGTTGGGAAGTACTACGTCGAGTAGGTTTAGAAAATCTGTGCTTTACTCGAAGTACATTACTTTACCTAAAGTTTTTTTTTTTTTTTTTTCTGGTACTTTTATAGGAAAGTACGATCCTCGACTTCAAAATACATTTCCCAAACTTGGTTTTGTTAAATTTGTATCACGAAACGATGCTTTGTCAACTGCGAAGAAATGCTGGGAGGGATATTCTACTCTTACCATAACACGTGAGCAGACGACGCATATCGATCCGCTTGTTCTAGGAGCGACTTTCCAGCCGCTTTTTGAACTCTCGTTACTTCTCGGTCGGTCAGCGCGAACGAGGAGGTTGAAAATATTAGGAGAGAACTATTATTCATAATGTAGCGCCTGAAAGTGTGGAGCGGAAAAAATAAACATTGAAGTCGCAGAAAAAGACAACAGAGCTAGGGGAAAGTCACAATCTTTTAAGACATTCTATTTTGTCTTTTCCTTCGACTTGAAAGTTCCTTTCTTTTTTTTTTTCGCATCACAAACTCAAGTGTCACATTAAGATTAATATATCACCAGCTCGCTCGCGCACTTATTTTTTATTTTATTTTTTTATTAAGGAGAGGGCATTTTTCTATGAGAGGATTGCTTGTGGAAGCTACGGTGCTGACGTCATGCTCTCTCCTATATGTACGTGTACAATTAGCCCCCTTGGGTGCAACAATCCAGTGTAAGCGGTGCCCGATTCAGAGGAGGGATTTCTGAATTTGGATCCCTTCCTTAAAATAACTGCTCTGTGGCCACTTGACTTTATCGAAAATTTGCCGCTGTTTTTGAAAATAGGTCATGCACCCCTGATTACCCCTGGGAACGCATACCTTTACATTTTTACTGTATAGAGCGGGGGGTGGCCAGGCTGACCCGGCCCAAGAGCCGCAAACAAAACCACGAAGCTTTCAAGGGCCGCGGAGGAGGAGGGGACTTTTGTCCAGAGCAATAAACGAAACTGGAACTACTTTCAATCTAGCCGAGTCAGAAGCAGCCTAACTGTACGTAAGGGACCAGTAGCACAACACTACCAAACCGCAACCTGTCCTTCGATTTAAAAGTCGTTCCATTTCTCTTTTTGGGGAAGGGCTCGTGTGACCGGGAGGGAAGCGGGAAAGTAGAAGAGGGGGGCGCAGGGGAGGGAGCCGCGACGCGCACTTTGAGACGCGAAGAGCCGCATGCGGCTCGCGAGACGCAGCTTGGCCATCCCTGGCACAGAGGAATGAAAGGGCATCGTGAAAGATTGGGTTAAAATACTTGTACTTTACTTTGGAAGTACATTGCATTTATAGTACTTTACTTCAAGTTCATTGCGCCCAGTGTAAATACTACTTTAGTTGAAGTACATCACGTCACATTTATTTTGTACTTAAGTACCTTTTACATGTATACTTTACCCAACACTGGGTGTTTTGAGGGGAGGGGGGACATCGCAGTCAAAAAAGCATTTGCACTTTACAGCATGTCATGACTCATCGCCGTGAGTTGAGGTGTTATTTGGCGGGCAAGCCTCGCGGTGCCTCCGCTCTGCGTTCGGCAGTTGGCAAGTTGACACCCTGTCAAGGCCTGTCCAAACAGGACACTTCAGAAATCATTAGGCGACACAACTGTTGGCTGTCGGTCAATCGCTCAAGGCCTCCGCTGCTGTTCAAGCCCCGAAAACAGGAAAAGGAAGGGATGTGTTCCAAATCTTACACAAATAGGTCCGAAGTATAGGGGGCAAGTTCGCCGAAAGTATTAGCGCCCCCCCCCCCCCCCCCCCCCCCCGCATATACTATTTTCAAGAAAGCAGGGGCACTCGTACTATTCCCAATATTAATCCATCGGAACTTTCGTTTTGGTCAACGGTACGTTTTAGGAACATGAAACAGTCTGCGGTAAAGCAAGGAGGAGTAATTTGTCTGCTGTGCTTTCATTAGAAGCATTGTCAAAAATTGCACATATAACGCTTTTTTTTTAAATCTTATTTCTAATAAAATATCAGTCAGACGCTCAAGATCGCGCTAGAAATGTAGAATGGACACATATTTGTAATATGTATGATATACCTCTAGCGTACATTTTAGGGGGGGCTGAATATGTTATGCACGCACAGCTCAAATATTATTTCTTCGATGAAAATACCTCACCTTATGATCCCATCATTCTTTTTTTCAGCTACTGCGACAGTGCGCGAATGCTGCGTGGATATGATTAATTACCAACATGCAGAATCACTACAGCCCAAAATTTACAGCGAAGTCGAGCACTGGATCGGTTCTTTTTACGCATCTTTGATTTGTTTTTGTTTTCTTGCTATGAGACGAAGGCGCGATTAGTGATTAAACATTCTATACGAATCTGCCGCGGAGCTCTAAATTAGATCTCGGACGCATTGGTCCGAATAACACGGGTGCGAATGATTACAAAACCTCCGCGCGTCTGTTTTGGTGGAAGGCTGCATTTTAAATTTCGCGCCTCAAACGGTTCACGCGCGGCTATTTATATCAAACCCGAAGACCGTATTCACGAAACGTTAAAAGTCAGCCGCAGGTGCAGTACAAAGCGACCCGACCCCTGCATACGCCTGTCACCGGCTGTCAACACGATGCAGGCCATCCCCCGAGACGCACGGCCCCGCCCACACGATCAGCTGCTCAAATTTCTCCGAAGCGCACCACCAACCGACAGAGAAATATTTCTCGGTTGCGACGATGAGCGACGCATATCCACGGACACCAGCGCGCCTGTTCAAACCGCCGACAACTGACAGAGCCGACATCGGGAATACCTTGAATCAAGGACGGCGGTATTCCGACGACGCGTCGTCTTCAAGGCGACCGACGACGTACTGCGTGAGACGCGACGAACTCCAAGGCGTAGGCTTGGCACCCACACTCTTCTCCCGGCGCAGCGGCCGTCTCGGCGACACGGACACGACACCGGGGCCGGCGAACACCACCACTCATCGGAACAGCCACCACTCGCTTCGACGTCGACGTTCACGATTACGGACACGGATGACAGGGGGGAGCGCGGGGATGCCCCACCGCAAACACGGACCGGTGTCGGCGATCTCGAAGCCGTCTTGGTCGCCCGTAGGCAAACATGATGCGGATTACGAGCGACGGCGGCGACGGGGGCGATGAGGCGATGAGAGGAGTGGCGAAAGGTTGCCGCGCTGTGGCGCGACGATCGGCTGCGCGGGATAGTGTGCCTAGATTTGCGTGTGTTCCCAACTGCTCGCTTGGAGCCACTTTGTGGGCGAGTCGAATAGGCGCGTCGATTGTCTGCAAGCGACTTCAAGCTTTGCTCAGCCCCTCTGCCCCCATAACCCTCGCAACGTGATAATACACGTATGCGCACGTGTGATACATTTGGGAGGGAGAAGGTAGCCTTTATATTCCAAACGCGAGAGACGAGATCGGTCAAACACATTTTAATGGTAACCGGCTTCGGCTCAGATTGCAGGTTCATGCGCAAAAGAGCGTTAAAGGGAACCTGAAAAACAAAGCTTTTATTTATTTATTTATTTATCAATACTGCCAGCCCAATATAGGGCCAAGGCAGGAGTGGGTTGAGAGTGTCATACATGCAAATTATAAAAACAATTCTAAAAAAAAAAAAACAATTTTAGCACCAAAAAATAATGTCTACGACTTATTCGAACAGATTACTTGGGACACGCGTGTCAAAATATTAATTTCACGTGAAAAAAAAAAAAAAAAAAAAAAAATTAGAACAATGTTGGCGGCGCGAGATGCTTTTTTTTCTGCGCGCAAAGTTTATGACGTCACAGAATTTTCATACACTCTTTCCACCTCAACGAAATGGTCATACACACTCTCTACCTCTTCGGGATGGCCACATGCTGCCACAGCTTAGTTCCTCCCCTCAAGAAGGGGGGGGGGGGGGGGGGGGGGGGAACTAAGCTGAATATTGTTCTAAACATTTCTTTTTTCCCATAATTTTTTTTGTACAAAAATTTCTTAACCAGTTTTTTTAAAAAAGAAATATTGTGTTTATTTAAAAAAAAGAGGGGGGGGGGGGGGGGGCGTGCAAAACGGCGCTTGAAATTGATCGAGCAGTTGATAACACTCTCAAACCTAGGCGCTCTAGTGCGTGACGTCACCACTTGTAGCAGACGACGCAACCGGCGGGTTGGCCGAAAGTGAAACTGCACGAGGTTTTGACGGATTGTGTTTTAACTCGGCGGAAGTTTCGGGAACTTGGCAGGTCTTACTTTGTGGTTGTGTTGTCTTCGTCGGCTCCCCTTCCTGATAAAATGAGGTTGCGGCCGGTGTCGCCCTTGAACTGGCGGGCTGGTCTTGGCGGGTGAATTCAGAAAGTGGAAAGGTTTCCCGAGGAATAAAAATTAGGGGGGTCAGAATTTCCAGATGTCTAGGAAAGGGGAGGCACAAGGAGGCATATTTTTTTTCTCTATTTAGCTCACTTTCCTCTTGCTTTTTTTTTTTTTACGTGGGAGCAGGGATGCATGCGTAGTGCCCGACAGAGTTTTTGGAACTCTGCATTCAGCATGACAGTATACAAATTTAATGAAGAATGCGTGGTTGCCTTAAGAAAGCGAGAAGTAAGGCAAAAAGCAACGTCAGAAAATACCAGTCAGGTTATCAATACTGTAATACCGAAATGAATGTCAGCAACGAATATATATGCTAGTGAAAAAGGATCTGCAGCACAGAAACATTTCCACTATTTCGAAGGATCGTCAGCGAAAGTAAAAGCTAGTTTTTCGCGATGCGAACACATGTTATAACAGGCTTTCTCGCGGTGTAAAAAGGGCCGATCAATATTCATAAGTTGTAATCGCACTCTGTCTCCCGACGCAACAAAGAAGACGACAGTATGAAATGCGATCTCTGGTACCACATTAATCGAAAGTTCTAAACAATTTTCGTATTTATTATTGACTACAAATAAGGCATATGCTTATAATTTAACTTTAGTTTTTTTTTTTTTTTTTAGAAACAATAATGAATCATTTTAGCTTTAGATTAACTGTTTTAAAGGTGTAATGTCAGAGAATACCCAAGCTTACGAACAAGAACGTGAGACAGGGGAAAACAAAAATACTCGGAATAAAACGGAAATGGACAAAAAGAACAAACGTACAACGCCGCACTAACCATTTCGGGTCTCAAAGCAATCGTGCAATGAAGACAGTGCACCGCGTAATTTAAACCTTGGATTTAGTAGTACACACGCGCACACGAAGACCAACGTTGTGAAACGCACACTCATACGCAGCTGATCTCGACGCACCGACACAATAAATGAACAATTCCAAACCACGTATGCTCAACACTGTTCAGACGAGCGGAAGATGCATATATCGGAGCTCTCCACGTTGCAATTAAACGATTCGTACGAACCGAGAGATTGTGCGGAGCGCAAGTTCGTCTGCTTTTCGCGCAGGAGTTTCGGTGACGTCAGAATGACGCCGATCTCTGAGTGGCTGTGATTGAAGGATAGTATAGTGTTTAAGACCTGCCCCACCAGCTGCGTATAGCCGGAGGACCGGCTCTCGTCGTGGCACCGGGCAGACCCCCACTTTGCCTGCGCTGTCAGCACAACGGGCACATCCGTCGTGATTGACGTGTGCCGAAGTGCGCATCCTGCCATCGGTTCGGCCATGAAGCAGACAACTGCATCAAGACCTACTCGGCGGCCACATGCTCCGGTAGACAAGACGCCAAGGCCGAGCATTTCATGGATGAAGTTGACGCCCAGGAAGCACTGGAAGCGGCGGCCCCCGCCACCGAGTCACTGGAAAGCACGGGCACGGAGGTCGACCGGCCCGCGTCTGAGCACCCGCTGAAGGTGGTCACTGCTTCATCGGTCGACGCATCCACGGGAAACCGGGAAGAGACGCTGACCAATAAAGACGAGACAGCGGTAAGAATTTGAACCACCGACGTCGAAAAATGAAGGGCCTGAGTTAAACAGTGCGGTTCAACCGGTTAACAAGGTTAACATGGTGGACGCCAGCGGACTGGCTGCGAAACGCCCGCATCCTGAAGATGCGGACTCAAAGCACGGGGACAGCGGAACTACCCTAGCGAAGCCACCGGTGAAGGCGGCACCGCCTAAAAGGAAGCCGCTTCGACCCCCTTCAAAACCTGTGCTCGAACCCAGAGATCCGGACAAAAAGGCCGCCTGAATCGTCCCCGGGCCAGCTCCTGGTGAAGATCCGTTTACTAAGCGAGTCTCTGACACGCGAGGGCGTCTAGCCTTATCGACAACCTGAAAGTAGGGACGCTAAATGTTCGCGGGGTTGCCTCGCGTCGGAAACAGTACCAGGTCAGAAGGCTGCTAATCGATAATCGCATTGACATCCTCGAGATTCAGGAGATAAGGCAACCGCTTCCCTACCGGCCCCTTCTTAACATTACTTCGAGGTTTGCGTTTCTCATGCCAATGAACTATCCGGAGGATGTATGTTGTTTTTAAGAAAAAGTCCTTGAACGCGCGTGACCTCTTCCTTAAAGGGGCACTGACACATCAAAATCATATTTTTTTTTATTATCCGAAACGATTGAAAACGATGCCGGGACATTACCCTCAAAATTTTAAATTTGGGAATTCAGTATTCGTGAAGTAAAAAAACAATTTCCAAATGCCGAATTCGAAGTTCCCGCGCGATCGGCGCCGGTGCCTTGACGTCAAAAATTGCGGAGACCTGAGAGTCCCCTTTCTTTCACCACTCCCTGCTGTTGCCATGGCGACCCAAAGCGAGGAGGAAAGGAGCGAGCGGCGGCGTTCCGGCGGACCGGTTTTGAGCGGTGTCGCCTGTTTTCCGTTGGAGGATACAAATCCAGGAGACGGCACCACAAGGAACTCCCGATTTTTGGTATTTATTTATTTAGGTATACTGTTAACCCGTTAGGGTTGTTACAGGGGTGCACAAGGCACGAGAATACATATGACCAAATACAAAAAGAAACAAGGACACTGTATCAACAACAATTCAAACATACAAAAATAGCGCTTGACATTGAATTTATAAATCGTCAAACAGCGACGAAGCAAAGACATCACACAATAACATCACAATTTTCTCATGATTATACGTGAATAGGAAATACTAAGGATTCGATAGATATCATTGAAAAAGGTTCAGAATGCTTTTTTCAAACATAGTTAGTGTATTTGCTGTTGTTAATTCTTGTGGTAGGCTGTTCCAATCAGTTATCGTTCTTGGAAAAAAGGAGTATTTATATGCATCAATATTTGCCGTATCTATTTGGTAGTGGCCGTACTGCGTTCGCAATTGCGTTAAAAAACATGTTTTAGAATTGCCGTAATTAAATGTTATAGAGATGTCGCCTACAAAGCTTCTAAATTTCATGATTCTTGACGTCACCGATCAAAAGAAGCGAGGAGGCGAGAGGCGGGAAAATCAAACGCCAAAAATAAAAAGGCGCGCGCGCGCGCGGGAAAATGTTTTTTCGCGATGCGGTTTTTTTTGCGTGTCTATGGCTGCAACTTGCATCGTTTTAGACAATAAAAATAAATACGACCTTTGGGGTGTCAGTGCCCCTTTAAGGGCCGTTCACACTCTTGCAACCGAGTACGACCGAGATAAACGAGATCTGTTAAAACTTCTTAAAATTTCTTAGGACGAGGGAACACACTGGCATTCTGGCGCCAACTATGCGGTGATTCTGGAACTGCATTTCACAAGAGCAGAGGTTTTGCGGGGTTTCCGAGGTCAAATGTGCGTAATACCTATAAGAAAGGCTCGTTTATAACGTTGACAAAAGTTTTTCGAGCCAACAAAGAAAGGATAATGCGCGAGAGAAATAGAAAATATACCGGACCGCCAAGTTTACACTGCTACCCAATAAATGGCGCCAGTGTGTCCTCCGGTTCTAAGAAGTTTTAAGGCACCCAGTTTTAAGAGGTTGCAAGAGTGTGAACGGGCCTTTACTGTTGATTGCGAGGGTAGATTTGTTATTTGTGACTGCAGCTTGAGCAATGTTGAATACTCGATTTTCGGGTAAACGCGCATGACTCCTGCCCAAAGACTAGAACCCCGACTTGGATCAAACCCAAGTTTTAGGATAGTTCCATCCTTCTATATTGGCATACCGCTGAGAGCAATCATCTCTATCGCCTAATTACTCGCGTGTCACGTCATTAAAGAGGAGCCAAATGGTTACAATAGCGAAATTATCCTCTCCAAGCTCGATTTTCGGGTAAACGCGCATGTCTCCTGCCCAAAGACTAGAACCCCGACTTGGATCAAACCCAAGTTTTAGGATAGTTCCATCCTTCTATATTGGCATACCGCTGAGAGCAATCATCTCTATCGCCTAATTACTCGCGTGTCACGTTATTAAAGAGGAGCCAAATGGTTACAATAGCGACATTTTCCTCTCCAAGCTCGATTTTCGGGTAAACGCGCATGTCTCCTGCCCAAAGACTAGAACCCCGACTTGGATCAAACCCAAGTTTTAGGATAGTTCCATCCTTCTATATTGGCATACCGCTGAGAGCAATCATCTCTATCGCCTAATTACTCGCGTGTCACGTCATTAAAGAGGAGCCAAATGGTTACAACAGCGAAATTTTCCTCTCCAAGCTCGATTTTCGGGTAAACGCGCATGTCTCCTGCCCAAAGACTAGAACCCCGACTTGGATCAAACCCAAGTTTTAGGATAGTTCCATCCTTCTATATTGGCATACCGCTGAGAGCAATCATCTCTATCGCCTAATTACTCGCGTGTCACGTCATTAAAGAGGAGCCAAATGGTTACAATAGCGACATTTTCCTCTCCAAGCTCGATTTTCGGGTAAACGCGCATGTCTCCTGCCCAAAGACTAGAGCCCCGACTTGGATCAAACCCAAGTTTTAGGATAGTTCCATCCTTCTATATTGGCATACCGCTGAGAGCAATCATCTCTATCGCCTAATTACTCGCGTGTCACGTCATTAAAGAGGAGCCAAATGGTTACAACAGCGAAATTTTCCTCTCCAAGCTCGATTTTCGGGTAAACGCGCATGTCTCCTGCCCAAAGACTAGAACCCCGACTTGGATCAAACCCAAGTTTTAGGATAGTTCCATCCTTCTATATTGGCATACCGCTGAGAGCAATCATCTCTATCGCCTAATTACTCGCGTGTCACGTCATTAAAGAGGAGCCAAATGGTTACAACAGCGAAATTTTCCTCTCCAAGCTCGATTTTCGGGTAAACGCGCATGTCTCCTGCCCAAAGACTAGAACCCCGACTTGGATCAAACCCAAGTTTTAGGATAGTTCCATCCTTCTATATTGGCATACCGCTGAGAGCAATCATCTCTATCGCCTAATTACTCGCGTGTCACGTCATTAAAGAGGAGCCAAATGGTTACAATAGCGAAATTTTCCTCTCCAAGCTCGATTTTCGGGTAAACGCGCATGTCTCCTGCCCAAAGACTAGAACCCCGACTTGGATCAAACCCAAGTTTTAGGATAGTTCCATCCTTCTATATTGGCATACCGCTGAGAGCAATCATCTCTATCGCCTAATTACTCGCGTGTCACGTCATTAAAGAGGAGCCAAATGGTTACAATAGCGAAATTTTCCTCTCCAAGCTCGATTTTCAGGTAAACGCGCATGTCTCCTGCCCAAAGACTAGAACCCCGACTTGGATCAAACCCAAGTTTTAGGATAGTTCCATCCTTCTATATTGGCATACCGCTGAGAGCAATCATCTCTATCGCCTAATTACTCGCGTGTCACGTCATTAAAGAGGAGCCCAATGGTTACAATAGCGAAATTTTCCTCTCCAAGCTCGATTTTCGGGTAAACGCGCATGTCTCCTGCCCAAAGACTAGAACCCCGACTTGGATCAAACCCAAGTTTTAGGATAGTTCCATCCTTCTATATTGGCATACCGCTGAGAGCAATCATCTCTGTCGCCTAATTACTCGCGTGTCACGTCATTAAAGAGGAGCCAAATGGTTACAATAGCGAAATTTTCCTCTCCAAGCTCGATTTTCAGGTAAACGCGCATGTCTCCTGCCCAAAGACTAGAACCCCGACTTGGATCAAACCCAAGTTTTAGGATAGTTCCATCCTTCTATATTGGCATACCGCTGAGAGCAATCATCTCTATCGCCTAATTACTCGCGTGTCACGTCATTAAAGAGGAGCCAAATGGTTACAATAGCGAAATTTTCCTCTCCAAGCTCGATTTTCGGGTAAACGCGCATGTCTCCTGCCCAAAGACTAGAACCCCGACTTGGATCAAACCCAAGTTTTAGGATAGTTCCATCCTTCTATATTGGCATACCGCTGAGAGCAATCATCTCTATCGCCTAATTACTCGCGTGTCACGTCATTAAAGAGGAGCCAAATGGTTACAATAGCGAAATTTTCCTCTCCAAGCTCGATTTTCAGGTAAACGCGCATGTCTCCTGCCCAAAGACTAGAACCCCGACTTGGATCAAACCCAAGTTTTAGGATAGTTCCATCCTTCTATATTGGCATACCGCTGAGAGCAATCATCTCTATCGCCTAATTACTCGCGTGTCACGTCATTAAAGAGGAGCCCAATGGTTACAATAGCGAAATTTTCCTCTCCAAGCTCGATTTTCGGGTAAACGCGCATGTCTCCTGCCCAAAGACTAGAACCCCGACTTGGATCAAACCCAAGTTTTAGGATAGTTCCATCCTTCTATATTAGCATACCGCTGAGAGCAATCATCTCTATCGCCTAATTACTCGCGTGTCACGTCATTAAAGAGGAGCCAAATGGTTACAATAGCGAAATTTTCCTCTCCAAGCTCGATTTTCAGGTAAACGCGCATGTCTCCTGCCCAAAGACTAGAACCCCGACTTGGATCAAACCCAAGTTTTAGGATAGTTCCATCCTTCTATATTGGCATACCGCTGAGAGCAATCATCTCTATTGCCTAATTACTCGCGTGTCACGTCATTAAAGAGGAGCCCAATGGTTACAATAGCGAAATTTTCCTCTCCAAGCTCGATTTTCGGGTAAACGCGCATGTCTCCTGCCCAAAGACTAGAACCCCGACTTGGATCAAACCCAAGTTTTAGGATAGTTCCATACCTCTATATTGGCATACCGCTGAGAGCAATCATCTCTATCGCCTAATTACTCGCGTGTCACGTCATTAAAGAGGAGCCCAATGGTTAAAATAGCGAAATTTTCCTCTCCAAGCTCGATTTTCGGGTAAACGCGCATGTCTCCTGCCCAAAGACTAGAACCCCGACTTGGATCAAACCCGAGTTTTGGGATAGTTCTATACCTCTATTTTGGCATACCGCCGAGAGCAATCATCTCTATCGCCTAATTACTCCCGTGTCACGTGTGGGGCATTCAAGTTTTGTTTGCACACGACTTACAAACAGGAAGATATTTGATCCATGTTTTTGAAGGCGTGTGAATTGTTTATTTCCATCTTTTAATAGTATATTTTTTAACACATTGTTGTTTCACGCAACAATAATTTTCTTAAAGCTTCTGTATCGCTCTGATTTAACTGTAGCAAGGTTGTCACCGAAACACCCGCACCCATGATATGAGAATGCAGTTTGGTTTCGATCCGTTCTGAATCAATAATAAAAGAAGCGGTCTGTGTCTTGTTTTCGGTTTTGTGTGGGTCCGGTTCGACAACCTACTCGAGAAGCCCAGGCTCACGCTCAGAAATAAAATATTATGCTTTTATTACTTTTCTCGTGAAGGAAAAATGGCAAATTTAACGCGAAACTCAAGTTTGTAAGTGTGGCGGTTTTATGTTACATCTCTGGTTTTGCATTGCCAACCCTCAAAAACGGCGGTGCTGTTTTCGCACTGGCCTTGAGTCAAACTTGCAGCTTGTTTCGTGTCCTCCCGCGTGCGGGGGAGGAAAAGGAGAAAAGAAAGAGCTTCGTTTTTTTTTTTTTATATATATAATGCTTTTTTTAAGATCTTTTAGCTAAGACAAAATCCTTTCCGAGAGGCCGCTGGAGGAAGCTACCTGGCGCCACTGTGTTTTGTCTTGCAGCGTTTTGGAAAAGATTGCGTCTCCTACGGTTCCTAGCAAACTGACCCTGAGCATGGAGCAAGGAGTGTTTAGTTAAGGGGTGGGGGGTGCAACGATTTTAAGATTAAAAGGACTTGCATCTTGTCATTTTTACGTTGTTTATCGGGTGCCGGAGGATAGAGAAAAAATCTCCTTCATTAAAAAACGTCGCGATTCCGCTGCCTAATCGCAAAGCAAATGTCGAGCTCCCCCCCCCCCCCCCCCCCCCTTCCCCTTGGAGCCGAGAGTGGCAGCCGAAGGCATTACGGCAAAAAGCTTACGTGACCTCGCTCTCGCCTCTAAGCTGCAGCTTAACGCCCGCTAATGTCAGCAGAGAGAGGGAGAGGAGGCGGGCGTCCTCCGAGAGAGCACACGGGAAGCTACACGGCACCTCGAGTTACGTCAGTAGAAGGGGGACCAGGTGTGACCCTGAACACTGGGAGTGAGTTGACGGGTGCGAAATATGCCAATAATACAATATTTACCTTTTTTTTTTACACAACAACCAGGACACGCAGGCGAAATCGGTTTTGTGTTCTTTATTTAGAAGTGTCTGTGGCGACTTCCCAAAATGTTTGACTGAAGTCCGGAAATCGTTGCATCCCCCCTTTCAACCTTTATGGTCGTGAAAAGGACAGTTCTGACCTTTTTTTATATAAACATTTCTTTACAAAAAAGAAAAAGGAACTTTTTTTTATTATTTAATATATTTTTTCGAAGACCGGTTACGCCGAATCTTTTAAGGAACGCCGTTGCTGCAGCACATAACTTTTTTCGTGCTTGAGCATTGTTCTCGTGATTCCTCGTATCGGGCGCGTCTCTCCCCTTTCATCGCTACCCCCCAGATATTCGCATCAAACGGTGGACCTATCCTGCCAAGGTAGCACGCCCCCTGTCTGGTCTCTAATTTTTATTCTTCTAATCCAATTTTCCTACCGCCAGTGACATGTACACCTTGAGCGTCATGAACTACTACGTCGATTTCTCACTCCTCATTTAAATAAATAAAATTACTCTTTTCTGACGTCAAACAAAATTGAGGCGCAATCCAACTGAACACCTTTTTGCCGGATGCACCCCCTGCAATTGTAATCTTCAATCTTACAATGACAGTAAAAAATATAATTTGTGACAGCGCTGGGAAATCGATAGGGAGCGCACAAGTAAAGCCACAATAAAACCTGACTTGGCTTCTTGCTTTTGACTAGTGAATGAGGATACTTATGCGTGCATTTATATTGAGTTGTTTATTATTTTATCAAATATATTTTTCTTGCTATCCAACTTTTGTTAGAATCACATCACGCAGAGTATAAAATTCACGCACAAACTTTTTTTTTTGTTGCTGGTTGTGTTTGTATTTTACGTCCGTCAACAAATGACTCCAGTGTGCCACATTCGCCTCGAGAAGCACGCCAGTCATTGATAGAAATTCACCGTTCATACTACAAACACAAAAGCTTCCAAGTCAAGACGGAAGACAGACAACCGGAAGCAGCGCTACTTTTCGGAAATTTTACTACGCGGTCACTCTAAAACGCCAAGCGTGCAGTCTTCAGAAATCATTGGGTGCTCATTTCCGCCTAGCGTAGGGCAGGCGGAGGTGTGGATTTACTGTGCGCGTCCTACTCCGACGCTCCGAGTTTCATACTCCGAGCGCCGCAACTAAACGACGAATAGCGTACAGGAGCGCGACACACCGAGGCTGCGGTCCAAACCTACTCGAATGGATCCGAGTTGCCCTGGCGGATTATGTCACGTGACAACAAAAAATAAAGAAACGCTGGACGCAGGTAGGTTTTCGATAACCACCTTTACCCTAGAGTTAGATGAAGTAAGTTTTGTAACACGGCCAGAAACTATCGACGGGCCACACGAGCTCCTTCCGACCGTGGTTACGGATGGCAGAAGCCGAAAATATTTCGAAGATAAATATATAGGCCCCTGTGGAGCGGCAGAGTCTAAAGCAAAAGAGAGGGCGACGTTTTGAAGTTTCTACGAACGTTTTAATGTTCCTGAAAGGTTTGAAGACTCGCTTCGTGCACGTATGTGGAAGGTTATCTTGACCGATCTATTTATTGACGATGCATGCTATTTCGGTTTAAGAGGGGGCGCACCTCAGAGCCCCATAGAGAATACATGAGGTTTTTCATCAAATTAAAAAAAACTTCTCACATAATAAAGGCTGCGCGGATCTTCTCGAAAATTTCGGCTTTAAAGACATTGAGTCATTATCGAGACACTAAGCGCAACAAATGTTTCATCATCAATTTAATTATATTCTTTAAAAAATCATGAAAATGGTCAAAATTGGCTAGTTCGGCACTCTTGCGTTCGGAGCGAATTTACAAAATTATATAAATTCAAACATACGAGGTATTGCGCTTAGTGTCTTCTAAATTTATTACGGAATCGAATAATATTCAAATTATTCATGTAAGTCGATTTGTTCCGTAACTACAGCAAATATAAAGAACCAAGGTGTCGGTGCTTGTTTTCGTCGTTTTTAAGGTACCTCTCTCTCCCGTGCGGTGGCGCTCGCTGTCCACGAAATGCGAAATCGGCCGTTCGGAGATCGGCCGGATCGGCACTGTGCGAGGTGTTCTTCCGCGGCCGTATTCCGCGCCCGTATCCTGTTTCATTCTGCACGCCGAAGCGTCAGTGTGCGTGTCTCGCCTTCCTGGTTCTCGCTGGGTAGGTCTCCGTGTTTTCGCAAGTGGCAAATTCACCTTGGAGCTATGGGTCGAAGACAACCGTCCTGTGGCAAGCGGACCGCGAGGTGTTCCACAACCTCGCGGTCCGTCAACGCGTTGTACTTGTTTCTACTTTTTTTTTTCTTTTAAAAACGGGCTTTTTTTTACGCAAAGTTTTATTTTATCGTTATCCTTCACACAAACGTCCTTCGGCCTTGGGGTCGTGGAAATCGGGGGTGAAGCGTGCACAGAGTAGATCGTTGTTTGCCTCATTTTTATTTTTCACGGACGTCCTGTGACCTCCGTACGGTTCGTGGTCACCGCAATCTAACGCGGGGAAAAACGGGTCGCCTGCTCTGTAGTCAGGGTATTCCTAGGGGAGGGTGATAACTCTCTGTTCTTCTGGAAATTCACATATCACCCAAAAAGGTGACATGGGTAATGATTACGGTATGTTTTTTTCCGGTGTTTATTTTTGAGCGAAAATCGGTGCATGTTTTCCGGTGCTTATTTTTTAATCACCAGTGTATTATGGGTTGAACGTCTTGTGATGACGCTAAAAGCGTTGATAACCAAAGAAAAATGCGATTGGACAAGAACATTTCAAATTTCCAATTCTATTCACATATCCATTACGCTCTTCTCGTGGGAGCATCTATCCTGACGAAAAATGCCTAAGTCATTGAGCTGTGAACGCATACTCAGTGTACAATCTTTCGGCCTAGAGAGGTATTGCGCACGCTCGAACGCGCTTTACAGCCCAGTAGACGAAGTTGGTGGCACCGAGAAGGCGAGTTTTTGAATGGTATGTAGTAGGCAAAAGAAACAAATAACAATCAACGCATATCAGCTCTTCAAGCGAAGAGGCGCGTTTCTAAGGTCAATGGTTCCGGACGGCACTAATGTTGTTGGCGTTGTCGTAAGGTGACGTCAGTTCATACGAACTGACGTCATCTTACGTGACCACGTAACACGTCATCTTGTAAGTCAACCTCTCCCCACAGCAGCGCGCTCCGCGCTTTCCGGGCCCGTGCAGTGCTGTAGTCGAAAGCAAGCTCCCTATGGCAAGCGAAAGCTTCTGAAGTCTCACATTGAGAATACTCGCAAGCGACCGTCTGTGGAAGCTTCGCACGTTGAGGTTTTTGTTGAGATCGAGCCATCGTGTTCCATTAACTATAGTTGAAGTTATCGTTCAATAAAGCCCTAAAAAATATGAATGTAGTTGGTGTAGACATCAAGATCTAATCAAAAATGCGGTTTGACGTCGTTTAATTAACGTGTATATACAAGTGTAGAAATAAATGAGTTATTTGTGCATAAATGTTTAAAAAAGTGTTTATTATTCGACACAGGACTTTGGGAGAAGGATGTGTTCAGATTTTTCTTCATGAGCGCAAATATACCTGACGCAATAAATAGCGACGATTTCATCGTCCCAGTGGTGAGCAGGTGATTTCTTGCTCGAAACAATGATGCTATTTCATAAACCAAGTTCTGTGACATATGCTTTTCCAATGCCTGGTCACTATTTTGTAAACCTTTCAGTCCAAACGAGTATACTTCTGTTTGTTTTTGTTAGCTTAGGAGGGGGTCACAGAGCCTATATTTTTGTCTTCCTCTAGGACAGACGTACAGAGTTATACCGCAACACGCATCTGTGGAGCACACAGAGCTATCGCTCTCCTGTTGGCGGTACAGTAGCAGACGACACAACGCAGCTCCGTAGTCTATCGAGGGCACGGCTAGCCGCGGCCCGTAGCGCGACCGTTCAGACTAGGGAAATGGTTTCGAAGAACCGAGAAATGGTATCTTGTGTACAATAATCCCATGTCGTTAGTATACTAGTATTCTACTTGCTAAGCCAAATAAATATTTGCAGCTTGTGGAAATAATGTTTGCGTGACGATTTACCGTTCACACTCCTGACGGATGTTAGCGAATCCTTCATTTTCGTGGCTCGCAGTTATCGGTACCCCCTCGGAGTGACTTCACCATATATATTTTTTTCTTGCTTGCAGGACATCATAAAAATCACAAACACGCGAGAAAAATAAAATCTTATGAGTACGCGTGATTTTGAGCTTCGCAGCTCTAAAGATGCCCGGTAAATGTCGTCCAGCTTGGGAAGAAACTAATCCTTTTTGTTGGAGTTTGACTATCGTATGCTGGCAGCTCGTTTCCGGTCTGTTTTGTCTATACTCCGTTTCACCGTAATTTGGAAACCCTCAGTCAGAGCTGCTGTGAGGGAATCACAGTCGCGGAGCAAAGCACGTGACAGCTACTTTTAGGAGCAGTACTATGGCACCTGCAGCGCGTCTCCGACTAGTGTGTTTAGCGTCTTATGCTGGCCATACATCAAAAGTGGTCCCGAAGTGCAACAAATGACGTCACAGAAGACGGAGTGTCACGCTGTTGCATCTCGCGATCCTGGCAATTCATCGTAGAAATGCTGGCGAAAACCACGAGGGAACACGAGTGTCGTTGTCGTCATGGCGTCCCAACGAAAAGCAATTATACAATTTCGATGTTTTTGTAATTCGGTAACTTAAATTACTGTATACAATTTTCAAGAAAGTAAAGACATCATAACCAAATAGGAACTTCCGTGCTAAAACATGCGGTGCGAAGTGAAGACAACTACTATCTTTTTTTTTTTCTTGATGTCCACAAAAAAAAAAAAAGGCTATGCAGCATCGATCCTACCGTTTTTTTTTTTTTTTTTTTCGCACATTATGTGATGTCCTCTAACACGAAAGTACCGACGTAAAAGCGCTGTAGAGACGATATAAAAACAAAAATTTAAGTGAATCGAGCTTTGTAGTGGAACGGGAAAAAATAAGTAATTAACGACTTTTTACGGTAAACACTTCACCTCTAAGTAGAACTTAAAAAAAATGACGGTTACGCGCTTTCATGCCCATTTCGACAAAGTTGGTAGAACGATGTATTGCATCTTGTGAATAGTCATGTGGAGCAGCATGTTTATGTTAGAGGCATTGTGTGTAATCGCTGCGCAGTACCTGCCAAAAGAAGATATTATTTGGGCACAATCTCAACCGTTTCCGTCTGTGTGTGCTACGAATACAGCAACTCTTTTCGTAGAAGAAGTGATGAGGAAATGGCGTGCCCTTGATGATACGATTGTGATTATGAAATAAAATTTTTAATTTTATTTCATATAAAATTGTTGTCGGAACCCCGACAACAACTATCGTTCTCTGGAAAGTTCATTCTAATATTTACACGTTTTGTGGAGTTCATCGAGCGAATAAGAATGTTCCAACAATGAGCTAAACCTACACGAGTTCCCGAATCCAACACGGCGCTTTTGAATTTTAGCGCCGTAGATAGTTCTGCGAACAGTGTATACTTCTGTGCAAATATTCGTCTAACAGTTTTGCAACGTTGGAAAGCATCGGAATGATTCAGAATCACTGCGGAGTTGATACTCGGGAAGATAAGACGGGCACTTGGGAGAAACGGACCGTGGCATTTGAGACAGGGGCACAACCGGGAAACAAACCTGCTACAATCGCATACCCTTCCAAGGTCATCGCTTGGGCGACCGCGCGCGCGCCCAAGAAACCTTTCTTCTCTTCTTTTTAGGGGTGGGGGGGGGGGGGGGGGGGGGGGGGGGGAGGGAAGGGAGGGGAGTGGTGTAGGCGCTGATTGTCTTCCTCCTTTGTGGCTTTTGACAGGCGCACAACGAGACTGGCAGAGCAAGCGCATGATTCATTTCTTTCGATGGAGGCGTTCTGTCTGTGTATGCGAACATGATTTTTTCCCCTTTTAGTAGTTAGTTGTTCTTGCCTTGACTCGGGTCCCAGTGGGTGCGTTGTCGTTGTATGCCCACTATTTTTTTTTTTTTTAGTTTATGGTAGTTTTTGCGTTCATGGGGTATCAAGATAGACAAAAAGAAAAAAAAAAATGAAATAGCCCCTCGACAAAAAAAAAAAAGTTGTTGCGATCAGGACCGTTTTTAAAGCGATTTTAGGAGCCTGCAGTGTTACCACAGGTGCAGGATTGAGAGCGTAACCCACGCACTTGAAGAGAAGGGGAAGCTCTCGTCTTATTGGAACTCTCTTTTATGGGTTTCCACGTCGCGATTGTCCTTCAAAATCAACTGTCATTTATTTCTCGCTCGTGGCTTCCAAGTACTGGAAGCCACGACTCGAGCCACAATAGTTTTGCGAAATCAAGGTTTCGCTGAAATGGATAACTCTCACGTACAGTTCGACGCGCAATACCTTTGCCGTATTGACTCGCGAGAGATGCCCCCAACACGGCTGAGTATGGCGGTTCTCCAGACCTAACATCTAAATTTTATTGCCTTACCTGTTACTATTTCGCGCCCATTTTGAGCCATATCAAAATGAAAGCGCATGATGAAATAAAAATGACACTCGTCTTCCGCTCGATGGAAATTTCACGCCAGCTCGCTGTCTTTGCTGGTACCTTGAGCGTTTACCAGCAATGCGGAGAGTTAAAAAAAAAAAAAAAAACACGTACGATGGCATCCCTTGCACACTGATTACTTCTATAACACTGAGCCACCTCGTATCCTTTTGTTTTTCTTTCATGCTACTAATTTCTTTGTGGGCGGCATTACGGCTGTTACGACGCTAAGTCTGTCTGCCCTTCGAATTTGAACTTAGGCTCAGATCAGGGACGAACCAGTTTAAATCGGGAAAATATAATTAACACTGTAGCAAAGTAAATCTATCATATCGATCGGAAACACGATTTAGCACATTCCATCTGAACACATATTGTGCACAGCGAATGCAATAGCGAGTCAGCGTGCAAAACGCCACCACACTGAGCTACCATAACATGTCAGCGATTTTTGCATAGCACCGAGCACGGAAAAGAGAAAACAGTTATTCATTCACATAAACGAAGCAAATTTATTTAAAGCCCGGACACTTCGTACGTCCAATCTAGCTAAGGTTATCAATAGACTCGACCATGTCATTTGTCGAAACGGATAAAAGACGTTGGCAAAAATGATTAGACTGAATAAGTGAATCTAACGCACGTATTTTACCAACCGACGGTCGCGCGCCTTCAATACGCTTTCCAATTGTCATTGCGCACCTTGGACACACTTTGGGGAGCAATGCATATTTACATCGCCGCCCGAGGTCTCCATTGAACGTGTAGTGCTGACCCAAATAAAATGCTAATCTGACTCTTAATCGCTCACCGCAAAGGACGATTTCGAACAGGCGGTACTGTAGGTCACTTGAGATAAAAAAAAGAAAAGAAAAACAAGCTATAGAAACGAGCGTCGTAAAAAAGGGGACCGGCATTTTTATTCCTACCTCCGAACAGAAACGAGCGCCACCCACTGCATCACACAGCGCAGAGGCCGGACTCGGCCAGCGCGCGACGCGCGTACATACCAAGCGCGCGCGAGGGAAGGAGAAACTTCCTCCGCCGGGAGAACACGGCACATTTCGGGATCTATTTCACGCAGCGGATAACGCGGGCCTTTTCACACCTCGATACTGGCGCCATCTAGAAGTTGCGCGTTCAACCACGTTTCGAGCCGCGCGCCATCTGGTGGTTGAAACGGACGAATAAATAGAGGTACCGCGCCCTCTTAAATTAAAGACACCATTCTTGAACTCGCTCGTCGACGCAAGAAACCCTAAAAGTTCTCATTCCCTGGTTCCGTCAGTTCCGTCTCGCAGCGAGACGGAAGCCACGCCGATACCGGCACACCGTCGTTCGATGGCACGTCAATTCGTTTTTAGGCGGTATGCATGAACAAACCTTTCCCGTAACGCTAACTGGTGTTTCGGCTTTCAAATCGAAATATCTTTATTCGCTGGGCTAAGCATTATAGAAGGGTCAGAGAGGTGCGAATGTCTCCTCATCATGACTATTTCTCTGTCGCAGTGCTATCGGCACGCTACCGTTTGACAGATGAATTTCTTTTTCAGGCGAGATGCGCGAACAAACCTTTTTTGGAACGCTAATTGCTGTGGCTTTCAAATCAAATCATTTTCCCCTGCTGGATTAAGCACTAATCAAGTGAAAAGGGGCAGCGGTCTGGCTACACTTTTTGTCTCGACGGTCTCAACAGCAGCGCAGCTACCTTGTTTGTTTGCGTTGCGTCATGGAGCGCGAAGAAGTCACTCGCGCTCCGAGAAATTCTCGGCGCAGGAAGAGCGTGCTCGAGTGTCAGGCTCGGGGGGATCGGTGGCCGAGTGGGCTGAAGCGCACACCCAGCTCGACGCGCGTGGAGCGAAAGCTCGCGCTGCAGAACCCAGGAATCCTGGGTTCGAGCCCCACCCCTGCCCGTTTCGATCTGGATGAGCATCGTACCGGCGTGCGGTCGTGTATCACTACTGCGTGGTGCACGTTGAAGACCCCAGGCTAGCGGTTGTACTGCACTGGCTAAATTGCTCATCTACAGCGTGTGACTCGTCGCAACTTTAATGGCAGACCAACTACACGCTGTATAAATATCCCCACAACCCAATTATTATTATTAGTGTCAGGCTCCGGTGGCACTCCTGTTTGTTTAGTGAAAGGAGCGCCAAGGCTCTCGCTCTCCGGAGCACGGACTTAACGCGCCCACTTATAGCGAATTCCACTCATCGCTTTGGAGCGCGCCGGGATCAGTAGACCAGATCCGAGATGGAGCACGCGATCCAAAGTGAGTCGCTTCGCCTCCGGATCCCCAGTGGAACATGACCAATCCTCCAGGATGGGCGGATGCCTCCCCGTCATTCACTTTCCCGGGAGTCCCCTTCCGGCGGTCCCTGGTGTCGACGAACATGCTTTTGCAATCGCGGCGCTAACAACACGTGTTCAACGCACGAACGAAGTTAATCATGATGTGAAAGATGCGTGTCGATAAGCCATCTGCATCAGCGCAGCCCACTTGCATCATTATCGGAATACTCGTGAACGGTGTCCCAAGTACGTCACGATTTTCAGCGTCTTCTGCGGAGGTCCGAGAAGGCAATCGAGTTCATACTAGACATAACAGCAATTGTTATCGTGCTACTCGAGCCACTGCTGCTGGAGGAGCTGCTCGAGCAACTTGAAGACGAACTGTCATCAAGCAGCAGCAGCATTAAAGCGGGCAGCACTTCGCGAGCGGCCACCCCAATTCTTTCGAGGCGAGATACGAGATGCCCGGCGAGAAAGGAAGCCACGTGTTCGCGCCAAAGGCTGGCCTGGTCGAATCCGCAGAAATCGGACGAGCGACTTTTCTCGGATTCAGACCAAGAGCTGGAGTGGGGGCTGATCCGAAAGGACGAGCGGAACACGTCCGTCTCGATCCCGATCGCCCAGTGAAATAGGCGGTCCCGGCGCGCTCCAAAACAACTAGTGGAGTTCGCCATAAGGCAAGGCTTCTTAAAGGGACCATGAAATGACTTTTTTACTTTTTCCAGATAACTTTTACAATAAACCGTCAATGTTCACTGAATGCCGAACAGGCATCCGTTTTCGTCTCGGTTTATTAACTTCTACACAAAAAATTAATGAAATATCGACTTTTTCTTGACCGCAAAACAAGCCGTGACGTACGATGTTTCCGGAACCGGAAGTTCTCTCTGCAGTAGGAGATGGGAGCGTTAGCGAGTTGGGGTGCGCCGGTGGGTTTTACTGCGCCGATGTCACCGACGTATTTTCTGAATCGGCGCCTCTCATCGCCGCATCGCAGCTGAACGAAATTCAATGAGATACGTTGCGCTACAGCGACAGCATGGGACTAGTCCCATACGCCGGTATGCCTGTTGGGAAGTATAGATGGGAACAATTTGCCGCGGCGTTTTTCGCGGTCTCGGAGATGCAGGAGGAGCCGACGTTAAAAAAGATAAGTTTGAACTGTCAGCAAGAGCCACGTAAATACCTGTTCACACTCGGAGCGGACGCGCGCGTTTGATGAAGTGCTGTATTCGCGCTGTTGGTAAGCGCTTCGGGACCGATCTTTTACAATTGCAACTCGATACTGACGCGACACTCGGCAAAGAAAGGTTGGACCGGTATTGCACGTATACCTCCCACGAACTGTTACAGCTCGACAGTGACGTGCAGTCTGTCAGAATAAAAATGGCATACCAATAACAAAGTGTACATACCGTGCTACGAAGGTAATCCATACAGCGTTTATTTCAGCTCTCGATCACACAAAACAAGGAGAGGATCGACGAGGGTCCCTTTTCGACGAGTGTTCGTCAACACTGCCTCGGAAAACAAGGGGAAGAGATTGAACTCACCTCTTAACCTAAAATTGAGGTCAGCGATCAAACTATAATACGGAAGGGTCCACAAGGGTAGCGCGGGCATATTCCATTCAGCACGCCAGCCGGTCGCAGGCAGACAGACGGTCTTGCGACGAAGCAACGCTGCGCCGAGTCGGAGTGCCTGCTAGGCCTATATTCTGAGAGCTTCGTCGGAGCGCGATTCGCGGCTGTTGTCGCTCTTCTCGGGTGTTTGTGGATCCAGCGTTCTTGTTCGTCGTGGTTTGTTTTAAGTACATTTCTTTCTTGCTGCTTGAAGTCGGCACGCGCGAGATGAACACGTAGAAAAATAAACGTTCAGTCAGTCAGAGTTTTGAGAGGAAGGAAACCAAAGGAAATAACCGTTCTTGCCCTACTGCGCACGCGCAGTAGTTGCTTCGTTTACCACACGATAGATGGCGCTTGGCTCTCAGCATTATCAAATTTGGCAATTTTCGCCACACATCTCTAATTACGCTACAAAATGTGGATCTGAATATTATTTAACAAAACTTTTAGGAAACATTCGCCGGCTATTTATTGTTTACGATCGCGGTGCTGGTGAGGTAGGCTCTTACCCAATAGGCGATGTGGATTCGGCTGACGTGCACCGATTCTGCGTATGCATCGTAGTGAAAAGGCAGAGCTTTTAAAGGAAAGAAGTCGCAAAAGAGTCCAGTTTTCTTTTAAAAGTTCTATAGCAAATAATTTTTTTTGGCTCCCTAGTCTTGTGTTTTTGTGTTCCTTTTCACACCTTTTACGACGTGCGGTGGATGAAATTCGATTTTAAAATCATTTCATGGTCCCTTTAAGCACACTCTAAAAAAATCCCGTGAGTCTGCTTTCCCGCACAACACTCGGAGAGCCAATCACCGCAACTTACGGAGGCAGCTCAGCGAATGACGATGCCGAAACATATTTTTAGATCAAAAAACGCAGACGGAGTTGTGACATTAAGCAATGCAAGCGTGACGTTTTGCATTGCTTAATGTCACAACTCAGACTGCGTTTTTCGGTCGAAACATATGTTTCGGCATCGTAATTCGCTGAAGTTACTCCGTAAGTTGCGGTGATAGGCTCTCCGAGTTTTGTGCGTGAAAGTAGACGCACGGGACTTTTTTTAGAGTGCATGCGAGTCACTTGGCAATACATCATTCTAAGAAATGCCTGCGCGTCTACTTGTCCGCAAAACACTCGAAGAGCCAATCTCTGCAATCGACAAAATCAGCGCAGCGAATGATGAGGCGGAACATCTGTTTAGGCCTCAAAGTTAAGTCTGCTCTGTGGCATTACGCGCTGCAAGCATGACGCAATTCGCATTGCGTACTGCCACAGCGCAGACTCCATTTTTAAGTCTAAACGGATTTTCCGCCTCATCATTCGCTGAACTGATTTCGTAGTCCGCAGAGATTGGCTCCTTGAGTGTTTTGCTGGTAACCAGATGCGCAGGCATTTCTTAGAGTGAAGGATAATGCTGTGTTGAAATTGGTGCCGCGGAAAAAGCATCTGTTATCGAAGCTAAAAGTTACAAAACTAATGCCTTTAATTCGTGTGTATGACTATTTAGATAGCGCGACTATTTTCAGGCATACAAGGGGCAACAGGTCTCTAACCTGAGGAATTGAAATTTAGCCGACTTAGTACGACTGCTAGCCTGGGGACATTAACGTGCCTCGCGCAGCAGTGAAATACGGCCAGATGCGGGTGCGATGCTATACACTGTTTCATTTTAGAGGCATACTGAACCAAACAATTTAGTGTCTATAATAAGTGCCGAACGACCTTTCCATGAGCCAGCAGCCGCCCCTGTGCGGATGCACTCGCAACGAAATTGATGTCATAGTGCCCCATTCGCGCTTAAGATGACGGTGAAATGTATGGGCTTTAGGCCTAGTCAGAATAAAGGCAGGCTTTTCATCTCCAAAAGTAAAACCTACGTGCTTGTTAGACCAATTAGTCGTTTACCTTTTACACCAGACCCCGCTGTGGAGATGAAAAGCTTGTCACTATTCTCCGTTTCTCTGGAGCCCAGACATTTCACCGTCATCTTAAGCGTGAATGGGGGACTATGACGTCAATTTCGTTGCGTAAGCTCGCGCACACCGGCGGCTGCTGGCTCGTGGAAAGATCGTGAGCCAATTACTATAGACACTGAAATCCAGCATCCCTTTTAGTGCGAGCGAAACCGAAGCTAGACGCTCGAGCATACTGCCCTGAACAGTGCTTGCGCTGCACGAGTGCACGTGCTTAGCAAATTTAAAGAGGGGAGCTCGCACTCGTAGCTTCTGCGCTCACACTTGAAGTGAAAGCGAGTATTACTCGCGCTTTGAATGTGCTTGCCAAGCACGCGCACGTGCAGAGCAAGCATCATCCCGGGCCCCACGCTCGCGCTTGAAGCGAGCGCGTTTCGAGAGCTCGCCCTGCAGAACCCAAAGATCATGAGTTTAGTCATTTTGTCCCGACCCTGCCCGTTTGAATCTGGATGAGCCTCGTACCGCCGTGCAGTTGTGTATCACTACTGGTTACTGATCGTTACAAAATACAGTCTGTACTCTCTTGGGCTGGTCCGCAGCGGACACTATGAGCCGTCTCGGTCAATCGAGCACAATCGGCGGGACACGCGGTTTCGCTCTCTCCATGTCGTTCTGCCAAGCCGGGATGTCAGTGACACGTCATCAGCGGTCAATATGCTCCGATGGATCATAGCGTTTGCTGCGGTCTATTTTAGGGTGAAACGGATTATAAGTCATACAGCAATGGTTCAATTTCTTATCAACATCGTAAAGGCAACTAACAAGCGGCAGTCGCCACTTGAATATTCGACAAGCATTGCGCTGTCTAAATATCCAGAAACATTCAGTTAGGTTTCCAAAGATGCAACGGTGCTTGTGGTTGACTTCAGCTTCCCAAGGTCCTGCGTTCGATCTCTGACGTGTCGCTTGAGCAGACGAATTTGGCCACTGGGCAGGATTAGCTCGTATTAGCTGGGACCCCCCTCCCCCCCCCCCCCAAAAAAAAAAAAAAAGAAAAAAAAAAAGCTTCCCTCTTTTTATTTTTAGAAGGACACTTCCCCTCCCCCTTTTTTTTCTCTCTTTCTCCTAAGGTGGCAAGGGGGAAAAGGGGAAAGGGTGCGAGAAAGGGTTCTCTTCGCTCGGCCTTGCTACGATCGAGGCGCCACGTGGCGACGGTCGTTACAACTAAGATGGGATGTCCAAAAATCCTGGCCTTGAGAAGAACAATTATGTACGCGCCAAACGATGCTCATTCTAGGAAAAAAATTTTGAAACGATTTACGCTTATCTAGACTGGCAAAAAAAACCATTATGTTAGGTCATTTCAATCGTGTCTGTAATGTAAGACACCGCTCTAGTAATACACGACACCGCGATAGCAGCACGAGTATGTCAAATGAAATGATACCCGAATTCCCTTTATATGATGTCGCAAATTATCAAAGAAAAAACGCTGCAATGTGGTACACGCATTTTCAAGGCTCAAGTCGTGCCCGCCTCGACAGTGCGTATGTGTCTATTGAACCTTTAACTTGTTTTGTTATTACTACTATGTGTCACACGTTTACTTCTCCGGCCATGCGCTGGTTCCTTTTTTGTCTGGGGCAAGAAGAAAAACACTAGCTTTCAATGGGAATTGTGGAAACTTAACGACAGCCTGCTTAAGGATGACATGTTTAATGAGTCTATAGATGCGTTAGTAGCTAGGTTGAATGACACTAGAGAGCCCCGGTACGAAGTGGGGATGGTTTAAACGGGACGCTAAGCTAACTGCTATAGAACGTGCAAGTACGCTTACGTACTGGAAGAAAAGAGAAGAAAGGCTGCTGTTAAAAGATCTCTATCGCATTTCTAAACTGGAATGCGAATATCCTGGACATTTACAAATCAGCTGAGTTACGTGAAACAAAAAATAGGTGAATTTGAAAGAGAAAAGTATAAAGGAGCACTCGTAAGAGCTCGAGCTGAGAAATACATTCTGGGTGAACAGCCAACCAAACGGGCACTACGTGCAGAAGCTAATAACGTAAAGAAAAAAAGAAAAAAAACCACAACATCGCAGAGACAGAATACGATGGCCTGTCGAGTAGTCGCCCGCCCTGAAGTAATCGAAAAGTCTTTTGTCGAATATTATAGCAGTGTGCTGCGGTGACGGAAGCACGGCAATGACTTGCAACTTAAAGATTTTCTCGCCGTGATACCCCGTCTAAGTGACGAGATAAAGCAAAGACTTCAAGTTCCGATAAGTGCGGAAGAAATTACGCGATCAATCGACGACCTCCCGTCAAAGGAGTCTCCGGGGCCCGACGGTCTGACAGTGGCATTTTATAAAAAGTACAACGACGTAGTTGTAGGCCATCTTCATGGTGTAATAATTGAGAATGTGAGACAAATACGATACTACCTTCTTTCACATACTGTTCTGATACCCAAGGATGACGATGAACAAAAATGAAAACGTATAAATACTACAGGCCAATAGCCCCTGGCAATGTTGATTATAAGGTTACAATGAAATTTATAACCTTATAATCAATATTGCGGTTGCAGAGCGTTATTTATAAGATCGTGGGTAAGCATCAGACGCGTGGCATTAAAGGTTGTTCGATTCGCACAAATGTTTACATTGCCAGCAGTATATTATAGGTGTGTGGCGAGGAACTAGACAAAGTTGACATGATTCAGATCGACTTGGAGAAGGCCTTCAATCGTGTACAAAAGAGTGTATTGTATAACACATTAAAACACGTCGGAGTAGGCAAAATGGTATCAAACTTTGTTCGCAAGGCATATATAGGATGCACTTACTGCCCAGCTTATAATTAACGGGAAGCTTACAACACGTATCAGTGTACAGTCCTCCGTCAGACAAGGTTGCCCACTGTCCCTGTTGCTGTTCTGTATATTTCTCGAGCCCTTTTGTAGAAACGTAATTAAAAATATACATAAAAATTGATCTAAATGGCATTTCTTTACAAAATATAGACGCAAAACGTCTGGCATACGCGTATGTTGTTGATGTTTTTGTGTAAGGGTAAGAGGAGTATTGTCGAAACGCTGCGTGAATTAGTCTTACTGCGAGCTGACCGGCGCTGCAGTTAATTGGCTAAAATTCTATGGCTTTTGGCACGGGGTATGGGCCATGAAGCCTGAAGCTTTTTAAGGCATCAGTTTTATGTCAACGCCAACTGAGTACCTTGGTGTGCCTTCGCAATATTATATTATATCAAATGAATACTGGTCGATGGTAATTCAGGAGACGCGAGAGAAAGCTGTTAAATTGAATGGGTGGGATACGTCAATTTGTACGCTTGCCGCTATCGGTAACATCTTTTTAATTGCAAAAGTTTCGTTTGTAGTTCAAGTTTCGGCTTGCACTAGAGAAAATGTAGAAAAATTACACCGTGTTATCGCGGTATTCATTGGGCTGTCTTGGTGGGAAAGAGTATGTCGCGATATTCTGTTTCGCTGCTTCAAGAAAAGACGGCTGTCCCTATGACATCAATTTGTCAAGCAAGTTGTTTCGCGTTTTTTATGGTTTTTAGGGAAAAAACTAATCCTTTTCTTCGTGCCGTCATTTAGACTAGACTTGCAGAGGAAATTCCTTCCGTCATTGTTTCCAAGTGTTAAACAAAACAAAGGCGAATTAATAGTTTTCTTCGCGAATTGATTGACGTCTGGCGGTTTTTGACTGTACGTTTTCCTTTTGATATTTCGATATAAATAGCAGAAATATAGAGACTATCTCAACTTTTACACTGATAGCTCGAAAACATCGACTTGCGTAGGTTGCGCAATTTACTCTCTCGATTTCTGTAAAGTTAGGCAGCTAAACCCTCTAGCAACTGTTCTTACTGCTGAATTGTATGGTATCCTTATTGCTGTTCAATTTATACGAGAAAATAACGTTAACAAAGCAGTTCTGTTTGTTGATTCCAAAGTTTTCTCTTGGCTTTTCCCTCCTTAGCAGAGAGAAAGAACATTCTTCTGCTACAGGTTCGTATTACGATAAACAAAGGTTTCCATCTAAAACAACTTATAAAAATCTGCTGGGTGCCCAGCCACGTGGGCATTATTGGTAACGAGAGTGCAGACCACCTTGCACTTTCTGCCAAAAACTACATGGAAACATCTTTTTGAATGCCAGACCAAGACCTCAAGCCAGCCTTAAACAAGTCGACTATTAAGTTATGGCAGCTGGATTGGGACACACAGATTGACAACAAACTCTATGTTATTAAGAGGGGGCGCACCTCAGAGCCCCATAGAGAATACATGAGGTTTTTCACCAAATTAAAAAAATTCTCACATAATAACGGCTGCGCGGATCTTCTTGAAAATTTCGGCTTTAAAGACATTGAGTCATTATCGAGACACTAAACGCAACAGATGTTTCGTCATAAATTTAATTATATTCTTTAAAAAATCATGAAAATGGTCAAAATCGGCTAATTCGGCACTCTTGCGTTCGGAGCGAATTTACAAAATTATCTAAATTCAAACATAAGAAGAATTGCGCTTAATGTCTTCTAAATTTATTACGGAATCGAATAATATTCAAATTATTCATGTAAGTCGATTTGTTCCGTAACTACAGCAAATATAAACAACCAAGGTGTCGGTGCTTGTTTTCGTCGTTTTTAAGGTACCTCTCTCTCCCGTGCGGTGGCGCTCGCTGTCCACGAAATGCGAAATCGTCCGTTCGGAGATCGGCCGGATCGGCACTGTGCGAGGTGTTCTTCCGCGGCCGTATTCCGCGCCCGTATCCTGTTTCATTCTGCACGCCGAGGCGTCAGTGTGCGTGTCTTGCTTTCCTGGTTCTCGCTGGGTAGGTCTCCGTGTTTTCGCAAGTGGCAAATTCACCTTGGAGCTATGGGTCGAAGACAACCGTCCTGTGGCAAGCGGACCGCGAGGTGTTCCACAACCTCGCGGTCCGTCAACGCGTTGTGCTTGTTTCTACTTTTTTTTTTTCTTTTAAAAACGGGCTTTTTTTTTTTTGACGCAAAGTTTTATTTTATCGTTATCCTTCACACAAACGTCCTTCGGGCTTGGGGTCGTGGAAATTGGGGATGAAGCGTGCACAGAGTAGATCGTTGTTTTCCTCCTTTTTATTTTTCACGGACGTCCTGTGACCTCCGTACGGTTCGTGGTCACCACAATCTAACGCGGGGAAAAACGGGTCGCCTGCTCTGTAGTCAGGGTATTCCTAGGGGAGGGTGATAACTCGCTGTTCTTCTGGAAATTCACATTTCAGCCAAAAAGGTGACATGGGTAATGATTACGGTATGCTTTTTCCGGTGTTTATTTTTGAGCGAAAATCGGTGCATGTTTTTCGGTGCTTATTTTTTAATCACCAGTGTATTATGGGTTGAACGTCTTGTGATGACGCTAAAAAGCGTTGATAACCAAAGAAAAATGCGATTGGACAAGAACATTTCAAATTTCCAATTCTATTCACATATCCATTACGCTCTTCTCGTGGGAGCATCTATCCTGACGAAAAATGCCAAAGTCATTGAGCTGTGAACGCATACTCAGTGTACAATCTTTCGGCCTAGAGAGGTATTGCGCACGCTCGAACGCGCTTCACAGCCCAGTAGACGAAGTTGGTGGCACCCAGAAGGCGAGTTCTTGAATGGTCTGTAGTAGGCAAAAGAAACAAATAACAATCAACCCATATCAGCTCTTCAAGCGAAGAAGCGCGTTTCTAAGGTCAATGGTTCCGGACGGCACTAATGTTGTTGGCGTTGTCGTAAGATGACGTCAGTTCATACGAACTGACGTCATCTTACCTGAAGACGTGACACAAACACGTCATCTTACATGATCTCGTTACACGAAATGACGTCATCTTACGTGATCACGCTGCACGAAATGACGCCATCTTACGTGACCACGTAACACGTCATCTTGTAAGTCAACCTCTCCCCACAGCAGCGCTTTCCGGGCCCGTGCAGTTCTGTAGTCGAAAGCAAGCTCCCTATGGCAAGCGAAAGCTTCTGAAGTCTCACATTGAGAATACTCGCTAGCGACCGTCTGTGGAAGCTTCGCACGTTGAGGTTTTTGTCGAGATCGAGCCATCGTGTTCCATTAACTATAGTTGAAGTTATCGTTCAATAAAGCCCTAAAAAATATGAATGTAGTTGGTGTAGACATCAAGATCTAATAAAAAATGCGGTTTGATGTCAATTAACGTGCATATACAAGTGTAGAAAAAAATTAGTTATTTGTGCATAGATGTTTAAAAAAGTGTTTATTATTCGACATAGGACTTTGGGAGAAGGATGTGTTCAGATTTTTCTTCATGAGCGCAAATATACCTGACGCAATAAATAGTGACGATTTCATCGTCCCAGTGGTGAGCAGGTGATTTCTTGCTCGAAACAATGATGCCATTTCATAAACCAAGTTCTGTGACATATGCTTTTCCAATGTCTGGTCACTATTTTGTAAACCTTTCAGTCCAAACGAGTATACTTCTGTTTGTTTTTGTTAGCTTAGGAGGGGGTCACAGAGCCTATCTCTTTGTCTTCCTCTAGGACAGACGTACAGAGTTATACCGCAACACGCATCTGTGGAACACACAGAGCTATCGCTCTCCTGTTGGCGGTACAGTAGCAGACGACACAACGCAGCTCCGTAGTCTATCGAGAGCACGGCTAGCCGCGGCCCGTAGCGCGACCGTTCAGACTTGGGAAATGGTTTTGAAGAACCGAGAAATGGTATCTTGTGTACAATAATCACATGTCGTTAGTATACTAGTATTCTACTTGCTAAGCCAAATAAATATTTGCAGCTTGTGAGAATATGTTTGCGTGACGATTTACCGTTCACACTCCTGACGGATGTTAGCGAGTCCTTCATGTTCGTGGCTCGCAGTTATCGGTACCCCCTCGGAGTGACTTCACCATATATTTTTTTTTTTTTTGCTTGCAGGACATTATAAAAATCACAAACACGCGAGAAAAAAAAATCTTATGAGTACGCGTGATTTCGAGCTTCGCAGCTCTAAAGATGCCCAGTAAATGTCGTCCAGTCTGTTTTGTCTATACTCCGTTTCACCGTAATTTGGCAACCCTCAGTCGCGGAGCAAAGCACGTGACAGCTACTTTTACGAGCAGTACTATGGCACCTGCAGCGCGTCTCCGACTGGTGTGGTTAGCGTCTTATGCTGGCCATACATCAAAAGTTGTCCCGAAGTGCAACAAATGACGTCACAGAAGACGGAGTGTCACGCTGTTGCATCTCGCGATCCTGGCAATTCATCGTAGAAATGCTGGCGAAAACCACGAGGGAATACGAGTGTCGCTGTCGTCATGGCGTCCCAACGAAAAGCAATTATACAATTTCGACGTTTTTGTAATTCGGTAATTTAAATTACTGTATATAATTTTTAAGAAAGTAAAGACATCATAACCAAATAGGAACTTCCGTGCCAAAACATGCAGTGCGAAGTGAAGACAACTACTATCTTTTTTTTTTTCTTGATGTCCACAAAAAAAAAAAAAGGGCTATGCAGCATCGATCCTACCGTTTTTTTGTTGTTTTTTTCGCACATTATGTGATGTCCTCTGACACGAAAGTACCGACGTAAAAGCGCTGTAGAGACGATATAAAAACAAAAATTTAAGGGAACCGAGCTTTGTAGTAAACGGAAAAAAATAAATAATTAACGACTTTTTACGGTAAACACTTCACCTCTAAGTAGAACTTCAAAAAAGTGACGGTTACGCGCTTTCATGCCCATTTCAACAAAGTTGGGAGAACGATGTATTGCATCTTGTGAATAGACATGTGGAGCAGCATGTTTATGTTAGAGGCATTGTGTGTAATCGCTGCGCAGTACCTGCCAAAAGAAGATATTATTTGGGCAGTCTCAACCGTTTCCGTCTGTGTGTGCTACGAATACAGCAACTCTTTTCGTAGAAGAAGTGATGAGGAAATGGCGTGCCCTTGATGATACGATTGTGATTATGAAATAAAATTTTTAATCAGCCAATAATTGCGACCTGTCCGGTCGCCTGGAACCCCGACAACAACTATCGTTCTCTGGAAAGTTCATTCTAATATTTACACGTTTTGTGGAGTTCATCGAGCGAATAAGAATGTTCCAACGATGAGCTAAACCTACACGAGTTCCCCAATCCAACTCGGCGCTTTTGAATTTTAGCGCCGTAGATAGTTCTGCGAACAGAGTATACTTCTGTGCAAATGTTCGTCTAACAGTTTTGCAACGTTGGAAAGCATCGGAATGATTCAGAATCACTGCGGAGTTGATACTCGGGAAGATAAGACGGGCACTTGGGAGAAACGGACCGTGGCATTTGAGACAGGGGCACAACCGGGGGACAAACGTGCTACAATCGCATACCCTTCCAAGGTCATCGCTTGGGCGACCGCGCGCGCGCCCAAGAAACCTTTCTTTTCTTCTTTTTAGGGGTGGTTGGGGGGGGGGGGGGGGGGGGGGGGAGTGGAGGGGAGTGGTGTAGGCGCTGATTGTCTTCCTCCTTTGTGGCTTTTGACAGACTCACAACGAGACTGGCAGAACAAGCGCATGATTCATTTCTTTCGATGGAGGCGTTCTGTCTGTGTATGCGAACATGATTTTTTTCCCCTTTTAGTAGTTAGTTGTTCTTGCCTTGACTCGGGTCCCAGTGGGTGCGTTGTCGTTGTATGCCTACGATTTTTTTTTTTAGTTTATGGTAGTTTTTGCGCTGATGGGGTATCAAGGTAGACAAAAAGTAAAAAAAATGAAATAGCGCCTCGACAAAAAAAAAAAAAAAAAAAAAAAGTTTTTGTGATCAGGAACGTTTTCAAAGTCATTTTAGGAGCCTGCGGTGTTACCACAGGTGCAGGATTGAGAGCGTAACCCACGCACTTGAAGAGAAGGGGAAGCTCTCGTCTTATTGGAACTCTCTTTTATGGGTTTCCACGTCGCGATTGTCCTTCAAAATCAACTGTCATTTATTTCTCGCTCGTGGCTTTCAAGTACTGGAAGCCACGACTCGAGCCACAATAGTTTTGCGAAATCAAGGTTTCGCTGAAATGGATAACTCTCACGTACAGTTCGACGCGCAATACCTTTGCCGTATACACCAACTCATCTCTGTGACGTCACGGCGCGGTGGTGGCGCGTCGGTCGCACTTCCGGTCTGGGGCTGTGGGCAGAAGTCCCCATGCCAGCCGTGCATTCCTGCGTTGTTTTGAAAGGAATCAGACTAAAACCTAACTTCTCGTCAAAACGCCGCGACTGGGGCCGTACCAAAAGTGTCGAGAAAGGTTTAAAGGTCAGTTTTCACGTGCTCGGTTTGTCCGAGAATCTGAATATGTGTCGTGAAAAGGGAAAAGCAGACGCCGTCGGACAACGATTGCTTGGGCGGGAAGCACTTTGGGTTGAATTCACGGATACTTGTGACCATCAGATTTATTTGTTTTCTTCCAACATGAACGCGAGAAAACTGTCAAGTTGTGCGGACCACCTGTGGACTACGTTCAGTGCGTCTTCAAGTTCAAACGGCCGCCTGATTGTTCGAATTGTCGTCTGCTCTTTCAAACGTTTCTGCTTGTCGTCTGCTCTCTTAGACGACGCCGGTCCGTATAGACCAAATGTTGGCGCGGTACTTGCGGTAAGAAGTGAGTGCAGGCCTCAAAAGACTTAAATTTGAAGGTTGGTAAGTAGGCTGGATGTGAAAAGTAAATACGAGAAGATGTTGGTCATTGTTACCAGTGACCAACACCGACTTGTTATGCCTAATTCAGTTGGTCCGATTCTGCTTGCGATTTTCAGTATCGTCGTCGACCATCTCAGCTACGGTTCACGCTTTTGCCGCCCGAGCTGCGTCGCGACTGAAAATTCTGAGCGAAATCTCATCATGCGAATCAGGCTTTAGCGTACAATCTGCGGCGTCCACGCGGAATGAATCGCCGCATGTCACATTATTCACGCGAAGTTTTGCGGTGCAATGAGCCTCGGTAATTTCGCTTACGCCGCTCAAGATAGTCAGACATCGCCAGGAAGACGTAGAACCAACAATTCGAACGCGAAAAAGGGCAGGGGGACTCACATCGACGCCGACAACATCGCATTTCAATGGTTTGTTTATGGGCGACGGCGAGCTTTTTGCCCACACCCCCCTCGCGCATGCGCGGCGCCGGTGGCGTCCGCTAGGGGCGCTCCGGGCGCTCCGGTTTGTTTATAAACATGAGTTGGTGTATTGACTCGCGAGAGATGCCCCCAACACGGCTGAGTATGGCGGTGCTCCAGACCTAACATCTAAATTTTGTTGCCTTACCTGTTACTATTTCGCGCCCATTTTGAGCCATATCAAAATGAAAGCGCATGATGAAATAAAAGTCACACTCGTTTTCCGCTCGATGGAAATTTCACGCCAGCTCGCTGTCTTTGCTGGTACCTTGAGCGTTTCCCAGCAATGCGGAGAGTTAAAAAAAAAAAACAAAAAAAAAACACGTACGATGGCATCCTTTGCGGGATGAGGACGATTCGTCACATGCGCATTCGTCACAGGACGATTGGTCACAGGATGATTCGTCACATAGGAACATTTGTCACAGGATGACTCGTCATGCGGGCAACTGGTCTCATTGATCGAGCAGGGGACGATAGTAAATTGTAAATTTCAACATCTGTCCACATACCCTGATGAGGAGTTTCACAATTTTCCACTGTCACGTAAACCAATGGTTATATAAACTAATATTACAATACTCATCCGCTTTTCCTTTCATTATATTACGGGTCTTCAGCAGGTTGATCTCAGTTGCAGGCTTGAGCGAGCAATAATCCGACTGGCAGCCAAATTAGTTTTTAGTTTTGCCTTGCATACACCTATTCGACAAAACCAACAAGTATCGGAATTCCTTCTGCCGAATGTGTACGAGTACCCCTCGTGCAGCATCATGGCTCTCTCTGTTGCGATCACCTCCATCCTTTTGAATGTAGTTCAAAAATAGTCGCTCTTCTATGGCCTCCGCATTCACCGTTCAGGACGGACCCAGATAGCTAGAACGTCTGTTACAAATTCTTTGACCTCGAGAAGCGAAAGACATGCTAAGATAAGAGGTGACCGACTTTCTGAGGCCCAACCAACATTCAATGTTCGGGACCGAATCAGAAGCTAAAACGTTCCTTACAAATTCTTCGCCTTTGTCCGCCCGAACCAAATTGAACAATACATTTTTGGGGGGACGAACTATTGTGAGACCGGTTGGCCGCGTGACGAGTATTCCTATGACGAATGTTTCTGTGTGACGAATCGTCCTGTGACCAATCGTCCTGTGACGAGTGTGCATGTGACGAATGGACCGTATCCCATCCTTTGCACACTCATTACTTCTATAAAACTGAGCCACCTCGTATCCTTTTGTTTTTCTTTCATGGTACTAATTTCTTTCTGCGCATTACGGCTGTTACGACGCTAAGTCTGTCTGCCCTTCGAATTTAAACTTAGGCTCAGATCAGGGACGAACCAGTTTAAATCAGAAAAATATAATTAACACTGTAGCAAAGTAAATCTATCATATCGATCGGAAATACGATTTGGCACATTCCATCTGAACACATATTGTGCACAGCGAATGCAATAGCGAGTCAGCGTGCAAAACGCCGCCACACTGAGCTACCATAACATCTCAGCGATTTTTGCATAGCACCGAGCACGGAAAAGAGAAAACAGTTATTCATTCACATAAACGAAGCAAATTTATTTAAAGCCCGGACACTCCGTACGTCCAATCTAGCTAAGGTTATCAATAGACTCGACCATGTCATTTGTCGAAACAGATAAAAGACGTTGGCAAAAATGATTAGACTGAATAAGTGAATCTAACGCACGTATTTTACCAACCGACGGTCGCGCGCCTTCAATACCCTTTCCAATTGTCATTGCGCACCTTGGACACACTTTGGGAAGCAATGCATATTTACATCGCCGCCCGAGGTCTACATTAAACGTGTAGTGCTGACCCAAATAAAATGCTAACCTGACTCTCAATCGCTCACCGCAAAGGACGATTTTGAACAGGCGGTACTGTAGGTCACTTGAGATAAAAAAAAAAAAAGAAAAACAAGCTATAGAAACGAGCGTCGTAAAAAAGGGGACCGGCATTTTTATTCCTACCTCCGAAGAGAAACGAGCGCCACCCACTGCATCACACAGCGCAGAGGCCGGACTCGGTCACCGCGCGTACATACCAAGCGCGCGCGAGGGATGCAGAAACTTCCTCCGCCGGGAGAACACGGCAGATTTCGGGATCTATTTCACGCAGCGGATAACGCGGGCCTTTTCACACCTCGATACTGGCGCCATCTAGAAGTTGCGCGTTCAACCACGTTTCGAGCCGCGCGCCATCTGGTGGCTGAAACGGACGAATAAATAGAGGTACCGCGCCCTCTTAAGCCCAACTTGGAAGTGTGGGAGAGTTCCTCCCAAAAGAATCGCCGTTCGGATGCTCTCTTGTGCCGTTTGAGAATTTTCCATTCCCGCTTGACTCACCTCTACTTGCTGTGCGGTGAGGATGTAAAACTCTGTGAAAAGTGCGTGAAAATGTTAACTGTCCTTCACATCCTGTGGAATTGTAGATTTCTTGATCATGAGCGTCGAAGATCTTTTCCTCAACGTTTAAGTAACAACCTTCCATTTCAACCTTATCTTTTGCTTGGCGATAGATCTCTGGTATCATTTGTTCGCGTTGTAAGTTTCCTACGTCCAATTGGCGTTTTGCACCTCATATAGCTAAATGACTAATTTTAGACGTAACTGCGAGGCTCTTTAAAGGAAGTTGCTGGGCGAAATTTAGCCAAAGTCGCTCTTGAGCCGTTAAACCCCAATCATCATAAACCACAAATGGCCGGCAATTTCGCTAGAGGGATGACTCCTGGCTTCGGAAAATTAGCGATCCCGTGCTGAAGGACCTCAAAAATCGCGTCACAAAAAGTGCCTAAAGCGTCCGGCAGAAAGTCGCAGAAAATGCAGAAATTGCCAGAAGCAAGCTTTGTGAGTCCCTAAGGACACGGTTGGTGCCACTGAAAACAGACGGCGCCATGCGTCTGGAACGCGCAGTTCTCGGCGTGAAAATACGTCGAAAATTGGAAAATTTCCCTGCTAACGCTGGCAATAAAAGAAATTATACTTTCTGACGAAAAGTATCACTCGTATGGAGATCTGATAAAAATACAGCGAGAAAAAAACATCCGTTTAGAACATTGTATTAAAGTAGCGTAGGGCCCACTCTTGTGTTTTGCAGTTGGCGTGCGTTGTAACAAAACAACATATATTTTGATTCTAACATAAGCGGTTTGAGGCACCAAACTTTGGTTTTCAGGCTCGCAATAAAGATATTTTTGTAACTTTTTGTAACCATCATATTAAGAAAACATCCTACTGATTTTTTTAAATTTTTAATGAAGGGGAGACACTACCTTGAATTGTACTTTTTTTCAAAAATATTCATATTTAGAACTGCAGAGTTTTGGCATGTATGGATAACAAAGAACACTCTCAGAAAGTCTTGTCAATGTGCACTGACAAATAATGTCAAAAATAATTATCCTTTGTATGTTGGTGAGGTGTGCTGCACTGCGTAGCACTCGTCATCCACGAGTGAAAATAACTGAAATCAATATCAGTATATCAAAAGAAGTTTGAGGAAGACATCACATACACTGCTGGAAAGAATTTCTGACATTTAACACGCAAAAAAGAAATTTTTAAAATGTTATCTTGAAACTTCAAGGGCAGTTATCTCAGCTTCACTTTTTAGTGTCAAATATCAGTTCAGGGAAGCTATCATTTCATAATCAAATTACGCGTGCAGATATATTTTGGTTTTTCTATATCGAAATTTTCTGGAGAACACGACTGTGAACTTACTTTCTGCATTTTTCTGCTCTTTAATTATGAAAAGTTTATATTACTTTTAATTAAATGTACACAAAAAAACTTTTTTATATATTTTTGTGGATAAATTTTTTAATTTTTGAAATTTCTTTTTATAGTCGTCTGAAGCAAGTATTCTGCTGTATGTTGCAGCAAAAAAAAAAACAGGCCATTTTCATTACCCTTTCTAAACGATAGCTTTCCTCAGCAGATACACTTTTTTATTATGAACTTTTATGTAACTCATCGTGGGATAAATTTATAGGGTTGAAAATTTCCACGGCATCCTTGTCCAGTCCTATGAGTACACCCTGCAAATTTCATGCAAATAAGACAAACGGTTCAAAAGTTAGCCTTCCGGAGTAGTGTTCCCCCTTAAGTAAGAATTTAAGTAGCGTAGGGGCAGGATAATAGCAACCGGTGAGTTACATTGCCGTGGGCATGACCGAAAAGGAAAGCTTCTTATTACATGTAGAAGCTTCGTGTTTACTTTATCTTAAGTGTAAAAGATAACGAGGCCTGGTATGGCCACGTCTGGTCAGTCTCGAACATTCTAGGTCGAATGTTCGAGGGCCGAGTGGAGTAGATAAGGAGTCGAGCGTGAGCTTTGCCTAATATCTCAGGTTCTACAGACGACGCATTCACTCTCGCTCCAGCCAGCAGTCACGCTGACGCCGCAACATAATCTCCTGCAGTTTCGACGCATTCCTTCTTTTGCTGCTGGCATAAGTTCGTCGATTCAACATTCCTTTCCAGTTTACGCTCGTTGAAACTTTTCCATCCGCGAAATTTCTGGTGGAGGTGCGCGTTAGAGGGGAAAGCCTTCCTTTTCTGTCATGCACGCAGGAATATATATATATATTGTAACCTTTCACGTAACATGTGAAAGTTACTCTTATGCTGTTTGTGCAGGTGTGTTCTAGGGATAGGGGGGCACAGTATAGGGAAATAATCGTAACGATCAGTTAGCTATTTACAAAAGTTTGTTAATTTGTTTTAATTAGTGAAAACAAACCGATGGTTTAATTAGAAACTTGATGAACCTCACCAAAAACCACTAAATCAGTCATTTTCTTAAAAGCTTCGAGCGCTCAAGTTACCACTCCTGGAAGGTTGGAGCTCTCATAAGAGACGGAAAAATCGCGCGGGCGCCTTATTGCAAACGCTAAGGAAAGTTAGAGTAGTGCACTTAAAAAAAGCTTAGACGTCCGTATCCACAAGTGCGGGCACCAGCGCTTACTTTCTTCCAATTCGGGGAATGCAGATCGTTAGAGAATTCCTCTGTGGCCTTTTGATTTCAGCTTTGAGTTTGAAATACCGAACTTGATATGTAATTGTCATATTTCCTTATGTCAAACAGGTATTTAGTGTATATTCACAAGTAAAATTCACTATCCGACGCTTAGGAAGTACGGTTTATTTTGTGCACATACCCTTCTTTCGCAAAATAACAAGCATTTCGTAGCGTGTAAGGCCTCAAATGTGTGAGTCATGTGTTTAAGTTTCATTTCTTTTTTCAGTGATTCGTGCAGGGTTACTTAGACTTTTCCCTCTTGACTTAAGTTTGTACGGGGTCCAGAGGTTACGTACCTCCTCCGTCAATACATAGGACGAAGCTCCCACACCTTGCAAATCACCCCAGTGCCAATTAAATAAATATTGTTAGGATAAATAATGTTGCTTCACTGGCTTTTACGCTCAGATATTGAGGCAAGTACTAACATTAATTAGAAGACCTTACATAGGTCAAACTCCTGCTCAGCTGAGCGTCTATGCGAAGTCCCGATCAATCCTCTCATAGCACGATATTCCAGTCCTAGCAGCGGCCATGTAAACAATATATTACAATTTCTGTTGGTACTTCCTGATAGACTACAATATTACCTAACTGTGAATAAAAAATAAAAGAAATGAAAGGTGTCTTTTTTTTTTTCTTTAAAGAAAATCGACTTCAAACTTGCTGGTTTTTCGAGATATTCATTTTTCAGGCAAATGTTCCGCATTATATATTTAGCGCAAAATATTTAAATTATTTTCAACAGAAAGAGCTTAATTTGAGCTCTACGATAATGTAAAGCTCATAAAAATATGTTGATTAGGTCACACTGCACAGCTTGCTGAACTTCGTCAAATATCGTCGCAGAGAGGCAGTTTGGGAATTGAAACAAAAAAAAATGTTAAAGTTCTTATGACCTAGATGCTTAATTAGTATAAAAAAAGCATATCTCGAGAGTGTTCCCAAAAGGTTATATCGATGTAGCGTTAAAAGTAGGGAAATGGGATGGAGTGAAATATGACACCCCCGATAAGCTGAAAAAACGACAGTTTCCACCTTGGTTGCTTCAAGGTCCAAAATTTGAGAACACAAAATACCGCGAACTCGCCGCTTGTGTCTTTTTTTATTAAAGCAATTGCCCGAGAACATGTATTTTCTTGACAAAAATTAAACATTCGACCCGATATTTGTGCCTGAGTTGAGTTGAAATCACGCATGTATATACTACGGACAGTTTGTTTGATCACACAAATGTGCACTGAAGCAATTTTGCTGCCAGAAATCCATGCAACATGTGCTGGCCTACACTTCAACTTTGATACACTTCACATTGTCGTCGTGTCTGATTCGGGTTCACAGTGTTTTCACCTCAAATATTTCAGAAGCGTGCTCCACGGAGAGGAGTTTGCGAGCTCGCGCACTCGAGCGTCGATTAAAGCTATGTACTGGCACCCTTCGCTTCCGAAACGCCACAGAAAGGTGATCGACACCAACTTTATTCAACGCAGTCGGGCACTCCCTCCGATAGAACCACGGAATCCTCGAAGCCATTGTGTCGTCTGCTAGAAATGCGGAACCAGTTGTGAAGCTACGGATACAGTTTCAAAACACTGCATGGAAGCAATTTTTTCTATAACAGATTTAAACATCAAATTGAATTCGTAAGCCCTGGATTAGTTCATACCTTGTATCGAAAATTAATATAAGAAATAAATTGTTGGATGAATTTTATACAACAAAAATCGGAACGGTCTGAACAATTTCAAGTTATATAGAAAGAGAATAACATCAAGACTTTGTAAGTCAAAGATGTATTACTATTATTGAAACTTGGGCTCGTCAAGTGGACGTGTTGATGTTCTATGGAGAACGAATAATTCACTCCTACAAATGCGACTGGTCTCATGATGGTGTGGAAAGGCTTTGTGTGAGCGCCACAAAAATTACAGGTGTTGCTTTAGATAACGATAATTTTATAAACTTATCTACAAATGCACATATTAATGAAGCCTGCTCATACACTAAAAAGGATTGAGAATTCTATTTTCCTAGATTTGGTTATTGACACCGAGGTGTTTTCGGTGTTCCTGAATTTAATGAACACTACGAGTACAGATGAGGATGGTATCCAGGTTAAGTCAGTAAAATATGTTTTAGGCATTATAACACCTTATGTAACGCAAATTTTCAGCTTGGCATATCGACAGGAATATTTCCTGCGCGTATGCAAGTAGCCAAGGTTTCCAGTCTGCACAATAAGGGAGATAGGAATGGCATGGATAACGTAGACCTGTGTCAATACTTCCAGTAATTTCAAAGGTCATTGAAGAAGTTGTTCATACCCGCTCGTGTAACGTTTTTGACAAATATAAGCTAATTACGAGATACCAATTTTGACTAGAAAGCATCAATCGACTGAACTGGCCTTACTTGAAGATAATTAATTTATTTTAAAAAAATCTTGAGAAACGAAAACTTGTACTCGATATTTAGGTTGACTTTTCTAAGGCTTTTGATTTTTTAAACAATGAACTATTATTGAAAAAGCTGGAATATTACGGAATTCGCTGACAAACATTAACTCTTCGATCCTACCTTGGAAACCGCAAACAATACGTTTTTGTAATAATTTCATTTCCAGATTAAACAAACGGTAATAAATGATGTACCTCAAGGCAGCATTTTAGAAATTTTCTTTTTTGCGTTTATGTCAAAGATATTGTGAACATTGACCAGACCTCTAGTTTTGCTACATAGGCCGACGATACGAGGCTTCCTTTTACTGCTGATGAGGCGCATCGACTAATATCTATCATCAATGCTGTAGTAGATTAATTAGGTGTATGAATCGGTAGAAACGGTTTAAAAATAAATACCAGTAAAACAAAAGCCATGATATTTAGGCCGATTAATAAAGTTAATTTTACATTAGGACGCGTTTATATAAACTCAGTAAATATTGAATTGATTGACTCATTCAAAACGCTTGATGTTGTGTTTTTACAAAACATGTCAATGCACCAACATATTGAATATTTAAAATAAGAAATAGCGAAAGGTTGTAGGTTTGGTATATCGGTATCGATATATATTTCTGAAGTCAGTAAAAGTATTACTTTATCAATTTCAGTTTTTGCTCACTTAAATTACTGCAACCTGGTCGGGGGTTCTACCATGGCAACAAATCTTAAACTAAAACAGCTACTCCAAAAACGAATGTTACATACAATAGCTAATGTTCCGTTCTGCTCGCATACAGCACACCTACATATTATCTAAACTGCTTAATTTGTTTTTTTCAGTGATGTTCCCTTAGATACTGTCATCATGAAAGTGTTGCGTGCGTTGATGTGCCATTTTGCTATATAGCCGAATAATGCTTTGGGTGTGCGGGTGTATTTCTTGGTTCTCTCTCGCCAAGCCGTTTCATGCGGCTTTTCTCTCGGCCCCCGCCATTGTAATTGGGAAAGAAATATGTTATTTTTATTATTATTACGGGCTTTTGTCATCGCTTTAAGGCACTTAGACGGTAGAAGAACTCGTTATGAGTAGATATTAAAAAGGCAGAATACTTTCCAAAAATTTACTATTTTATCAGGCAATTTTGAACCTCATTTCAAGCCTCAATGCATTTACTCATAAGAACGGCTTTAGCAACAGTGTTTGGAACGGAGCGCCATGTTGTGGCGTCATCACTTACTTGGTTAATTGCGAGCGAGCGCTGCCTGGGCCACGATTTAGCAGATGTGGAATGTTATTTTTGTAAACAGTGGAAACATACATTCTCGGTTGTAACTATTTTGGGCTACACTGTCAGGCCAGCGTAGCGTTCACAGTGCTGCAGCTCCAAACTGCTGAGCACGTGACTTTGTGTTGCGTCTAATTCGCATGCGCTCAAGCTCCTTGGCAGGGTTCGAGCCCTGTTGAAGCACGGCCGGACTGGAAGCGCGCGCTCTGTTTCTCTTCTTACGGCCTTTGCAATCGCCCGGGAGTCTATGGCATATTTGCTCCGTATGTGGTTCACTTGCTTGCCGCCAGGGGCGCAGCCACCTCACCCTACTTGACCCCACTCGGAGAGTCCCTTCGAGCTGTTTTGCGCTGGTGTTCGAGCTTCGTAGGTTGTTGTTTTGGTAATTTTGGTCTGGTGTACGTCGGCGGCTATCTGGTGAAACTCATTAGTGAGTTTGGGTGCGACGCCTGTGTTATGCTGTTGACTGCGAGTAACAAAGGTGATCCTCTTTTCGTCTTATTGCAAGGCCAGGATAAAAACGGACTCATTATCCAAATCCTAGGTCCCTCGCACTTCTGGACAACATTGTTGCTTTTGTTTTAAATGCTGTTAAGCACCTTCCGCGTACAAATGTGCACGAAGTTCTGCAACTAGATATGGTGCAACTCATTGCACCCTATCTTGAAGACGCGCCAATCCTAAGTTGCCCAGAGGGCAACTTAGGATTGGCGCGTCTTCAAGATATACTTCAAGATATGTCAACTATTTATGCTACGTTGTCAAGGATAGCTACGCTATCCTTGACAACGTAGCATAAATAGTTGACGCCAAGTATACACCTTTTCATAAAAGCGTATGACGGCGCGTTAAGTGCTGTGTTTGTGTGTTGTGCATGCGCACTGATTTAGCACGTGTGGACTCTGACTGTTGTAGACAACAGAGACGTGCACAGAGTTGAGATCATACCAGAGGTAATTTGTAGCTTTTTCTAGGGCTTCAGTGGAAACGGAAGCGGTTCTGTATTTGAGGAAAACACTGCATTGTCTCTATCTGGAAGATTACCAATATCGAATTTTTTTTTCTTTTTTTAATTTGGTACACGGAGGACGCAGAAAATCATTTTCAAAGTGCCGCTGAAACAACTCCTTCCCGGATCGTGACTTCATGTTAGAAGTTTTCGGAATCGGCACTATCGCACATCTTCAGCGCCTATCAAAGCTACGCACGCGCACTCTCGTTATTTTCAAAAAGGTAAAAGAAAGAAAAAAAAAAGGCGATATCACGAGTGGTTTTAGTGTGGGGGAATACAACTGGCAAGGTTGCAATTGCACGTGGTGCCCACACGAGCGACACGCTTTCCGGCGGCCGAAAGATCCTTGTAGTACATAAAGACTGGTTGGAGGTTCTCCGTGTTTAGTTGAATCTCGAACGTTATAGACCCTTTCAGGCAACATTTTATGGGCGCCGCCATCTTGGCGTCACGTGACCCTGCCGCCATAGCCGCCCTTCAGTTTCTCGCCGTTCCTCCGCGTTGTGTGCTGCACCGGCTACTACCGGAGCTTTGTTTTCGCGTTCTTTTGCGTTCCGCGTTGAAATCGTGTGTTTTCTTTAGGTCGTTTCGATATTTCGGGCTTTCATTTAATCATTTCATATCTATATTTCAACATAGCTCTTGTATTTTCTTATTTATGAAATGGAATCGGACAGCGAATGGATCGACGTTACAGGATTATGGCTTCAGAGACCATGTAAGTTCATCCCATTTTAACGTTTTTCTCGCTAATAAAGGACAGTCAACACCATTGCGACATATGCAAATTTCAACTGACGCAGTAAGGCTCTCCAGTCGTGCTTCTCGCTGCATGTGCGCATTCAATAAAGCCGACCCGCATGTAAGCGATTTAGCGTGCGACGAGACGAGCGACAGCGACAACGACGAGAGTCAGCGACGAAGATTTCTCACTGTCGCCTGTTGCATCGCTCGGTTTTTCGGGTTTCTAAAAAACGTCACTCACCGTCTTGGTCGCTTGCTCCCGTCGCTTCCATGCGGTTTGCTTCGTCGCGCGACTGCTCGAGCGACAGCGAAGCGGGTCACCGTCGCTTGTTTCGTTGCTCGCCGAATCACTTGCATGCGGTTTATACTTAATATCGAGGCGCCAATGGTTCGATGCTGTGTGCATCGAAATTAATTGAATATAAACCGCATGTAAGCGATTTGGTGAGCGACCAGATAAGCGACGGCGACCTGCTTCGCTCTCGCTCAGTCAGTCGCGCGACGAGGCAAACTTGAATGGAAGCCACGGAGCAAGCAACCAAGACGGTGAGCGACGTTTTTTAGAAATCCCAAAACCGAGCGATGCGACGGGCGACAGTGAGAAATCTCCGTCGCTCGTCTCGTCGCACGCTAAATCGCTTACATGCGGGTCGGCTTTACGGAAACAAGCGCGCACATGTAGCGAGAAGCACGACTGTGATAGCCTTACTGCGTCAGTTCCAATTTACATATGTCGCAATAGTGTTGACCGCCCTTTATTAGTGACAAAAACGTAAGAATGGGTTGAACTTACATGGTCATTAAAGCCTCATAATCTTGTATCGTCGACCCATTCGCTGTCCGATTCCATTCCATAAATAAGAAAATACAAGAGCTGTGTCAAAATATAGATATCAAATGATTAAATGAAAGTCCTAAATATCAAAAAGACCTTAAGAAAATACAAGATTTCAAAGCGGAACGTAAAAGTACACGAAAAGGAAGCTCCGGTAGAGGCCTGTGCAGCACACATCGCGGAGCAACGGCGAGAAACTGAAGGTCGGCAATGGCGGCCCGGAAAGCGCGCGAAGGGCGCGCCGACTGGTGGCAGCTCGAGTAACTGACTCGCTGAAAGCGTCTATATTCAGATTTCAGGGATAAATATATTCTATAAGTCACCACTACCTCATTTTTTTTCCTTTTTTTTTTTTAGAACCTTTATTCACGTTTCGGAGGCGAATGAGTCTCACAGTCAGACTCACGAAGAATAGGCTAGAATTAACACCACACTAATTTTCAAAAACGTCACCATATGTTTTTTTTTTTTTTTTTTTAAAGGATTTTTGTGTTTTTGTTTAGAACTATTGTTTCCAAGCGGAGGAATGAGCTTACACATCGATGTACAGCGTGGGAATGGGACCCGTTTTTGGCGGCAGCCGCCATTTATCTCCGTGCATTCGTGGGTCTCGACGGCCCACTTTTCGCAATTGAAAAATTCCGAAATTCGACTCTTGAGTCAAGTAACGGCAAACTCTGAAACCTTGACACCTAGTTCGGACAGCTGTACTCTGTTTTATCTTACGACTGACCGCAGTGTATGCTGCGAGCCATTGGAGACACTCCAATGTCGTGTAAGTGTGAAGTGACCTTGGAGAGGAGGCGCAGTGTGGTGCGAGAAGCACAGCCACGTGCTAGCTCATAGAGCTGGTATTGGTTGGGATGGCTCCTAGTGTTCGCTGCGTTCGCTCTTGAGGTGAAACGGAGTATAATACTTCCTTTGGCCGGAGACTAAGCTTTCGGCGGTACGTCATCTATTTTCACTAAAAGCAAAAATAGAAAAAAAAATGATGGGCCGTTTTGTAGTTACACAAAGTGACCTCCGTTGTAAGGCGATTCAAATTTCTTTAAAATTAAACGTACTCTTCAAATGTTCTAACCTCTCAAATTTAAACTTTCAAACCTGTTTTTTCATCCTTGTTAGCATGACCAAGTGGGTACAGGAAGGTGACATGAATGGGCCACTGACTTCACCATCTGGCTTAAAACGAGTATCGTATGTACGAGTCAAGAAGGCACCGCTCGTCGGAGGCCCGGGGGGAGGCTTCAGACCACTCGAAGACACATCATGCAAGAAGGTAAACATCGTAGCGAAACTTTTTTAACGAACAGCTTAATAGGAATGGTATCTGATATATTAAAGCATAAATACAAAATACATCAGACGAATGTATTAGGAACAAGTTCTTTCAATGTTATTAACGAGAAGTGTGTAATATCGAGACATGTACAACGAGGAGTATTTGATCATCCACAAGTACTATTCGAAGGGAATCAAGTTCCTGTAGATTTAGAAGTTAGGTCGACATTCATTTTGAGTGGACAAACCAGACCTTGAAAAAAATAAAGATTAAAGTCCAGATGCCGATTTAAATCCCTAGAAAGGGATTTTCGTTCCCTTTCTCCTGGAATTATTATCGTAATTTTTGCCCAGCCCGCTTGCACCTTTGCATTAATTGCATTATCATCCAAGTCTACATTTTAGGACAATCAGTTGTTAAAAAAATACCAGGCTACAAATATAATTTGTTTGGCATAAGATGGGAAAGTACGTCATCGAAAAAAACATGCATTTATATATATATATATATATATATATATATATATATATATATATATATATATATATATATATATATATATATATATATATATATTGTAAGAAAGACAAAGTGGAGATAAAAAAGACCGGCTTTACCGGCCGAGCCCTGGAGCAATTCTGCCCCGCGAGCTCCAGCATGAGACACACACCGCCCGTGCAGGCGGTGCGCTGTTGTAGATGGTAATGATAGTGTGGATGTTGATGGTGATGAAGTTGCGCTGTTACAATATCCTCCCCGTAGAGGAAGATGGAGGCCTCCTGGCCGACCTTTAGGTTGGTGATGAAGTTGCGCCATGGTCGGAGCGCTGGACGAAGGGCTTCATCCGGGATACATGAACGTTTTGTAGCGCCCGGCAGCGCCGATCGGTTGACGGCGTTAGCGGGGTCACGGAGTAATTGACTGGAGATGTTCGATGAAGGACAGTATATGTTCCGAGATATTTGTGGAGAAGTTTCTCGGAGAGCCCTGGCGTGCGTACGGGTGTCCAAACCAAGACAAGGTCACCTGGATGGTATATTACGGAAGTGCGATCTTGGTCGTAACGCTGCTTCTGTTGTTGTCGGTTGTCATTGGTGCGAAGGCGAGCAAGTTGACGGCATTCTTCGGCTCGGCAAACTGTTTCTGCTACGAAGGAGCTTTGAAAGTTGCTGTCAGTGTACGGAAAAAGGCTGTCTATGGTGCAGGACACTTCGCGACCGTAAACAAGAAAGAACGGAGAGAACCCCGTTGTCGATTGGATAGAAGTGTTGTAGGCGCAGCTGAGGAAGGGAAGAATGAAGTGCCAATTCTTATGGTCATTGGAGATATACATGCTAAGCATTTGTGATAGGGTTCGATTGAACCGTTCGGTAAGACCGTTTGTTTGCGGGTGGTACGTGGATGTGAATTGCTGAATAACCCTAGAAGCAGCAAGAACCTCTTTTACGAGAGCGGACAAAAACGCGGTGCCACGGTCGCTGAGGAGATATCGTGGCGCACCATGGCGTAAAACTATGTTGGTAAGAAAAAACTGTGCAATTTCTTGTGCAGTACCTGAGATGAGAGGAGCCATCTCGACATACCTCGTAAGGTGGTCTATGGCTACCACGATCCACCGGTGGCCAGCCGAACTCTTCGGTAGTGGTCCATAAAGGTCGATACCGACTCGGTCGAAAGGCCTCTCGGGACAAGGTAGGGGCATCAACTGTCCATCTGACGCGTGTCGCGACGGTTTGCGGTGTTGGCAAGGAACGCACGATTGCACATACTTCTCGGTCGTCCGATACATGCCTGGCCAGAAGTAACGGGACCGGAGGCGGGCGTAGGTCTTGTAAGTGCCCAGGTGACCCGCTGTGGGATGGTCATGGAAAGTTGCGAGGACGGTATGTCGTAACTGTTTCGGGATTACAAGTAGGTGCCGCGCGCCATCAGGGAGGTAACTGCGTTTGTAGAGGAGACCATTGAGGAGGACGAAGTTGCGTATTTTTCGGAGGAACTTGGTGTCTTGAACTGGGCTAGTGAGGGTACGAATTATCTTAGCACTCCAAGGATCTTCTGTTTGGGCAGAGATGAGATTCGTTGGTGTTAGGGAACTGACGCTAGGCAAATCGTCGTCGATGTCGTCGGTACGGGAACTCAGTGGAAGAGGGCAACGAGACAGTCCGTCGGCATCCAAGTGTTTCTTTCCACTTTTGTGAACGATAGTGAACTGATATTCTTGTAGGCGGAGGATCCACCTGGCTAGACGTCCAGATAAGTTTTTCATTGAGGATAGCCAACATAGGGCATGATGGTCCGTGACAATCGTGAACGGACGACCGTACAAATAGGGTCTGAATCGTCCGATGGCCCATACTATTGCCAAGCACTCTTGTTCAGTCACAGTGTAATTTCTTTCAGGTCTGGTTAGGGTACGACTCGCGTAAGCGATGACGTGAGAGTCACGGCTGGAGGGATGTTTTTGGAGGAGTACAGCACCCAACCCGGTTCCACTGGCATCCGTGTGAAGTTCAGTTGCTGCGTTATCGTCGAAGTGACTCAGTACCGGATCAGAAGGCAACGCGTTTCGAAGGGCGAAGGATAATTCGCAATCGGTAGTCCATGTATATGGGACACGAGGAGAAAGAAGATTATGTAATGGAGAAGCAATATGTGCGAAGCCACGGATAAAACGACGGAAATAAGAACATAGACCCAAAAAGCTTTTAAGCTGCTTTGTGTTTGCAGGGTGGGGAAACGAAGAGACAGCTCTAATTTTTTCAGGGTCCGGTCTTATGCCTTCGTGGGAAATAAGATGTCCTAAAACTTTGATTTGAGTCGCTGCGAAATTGCATTTCTTTGCATTGAGTTGTAAGCCGGCATTGGTGATACAAGATAAAACTTCTGACAACCGGACGAGGTGTTCTTCAAATGTGGACGAAAAAATAATAACATCATCAAGATAACAAAGACAAGTACGCCATTTTAAGCCACGTAGGATGGAGTCGATTGTTCTTTCAAAGGTCGCCGGCGCGTTACAGAGGCCAAATGGCATGACGTTAAACTCAAATAGACCGTCAGGTGTCACGAAGGCAGTTTTTTGCTTGTCTGATTCAGACATCGGTATCTGCCAGTATCCGGATCTTAGGTCCAACGAGGAATAATATTTTGCTCCCTGCAGAGTGTCTAGGGCGTCATCAATACGAGGCATTGGATAGCTGTCCTTTCGAGTGACGTTGTTGAGTTTTCGGTAATCTACACAGAAACGGACCGACCCATCTTTCTTTCTAACCAAAACAACAGGGGAAGACCAGGAACTGTTGGAAGGACGTATGACATTTCGTTTCAACATTTCTGTTACCTCAGTTTCTATCTTGCTCCTTTCGACAGGAGCTATACGGTAAGGTCGATGCCGTATGGGGAAAGCGTCGCCGGTATCTATCGTGTGGTAAATAGAGTGAGCCCTGCCAAGAACGTCCGTCTGTGAGTCAAATGCGTGTCGGAATGACTCGATAAGAGAAAGGACACGTGCTTTTTGATCGTCAGGAAGAGCAGGATTGATAGTAAAGTCTAATTCAGTAGTGCTGCTACTAGCTCGTTGTTCAGCAGGATGGTCAAGGGCAGAAACATCCAAGAGGTTGAAACCTGTCGACGGAGTGGCTATAGCAACCACCATAGACTGCGGAACTACGATGTCCAAATTTGTTACGTTTACCGCTAACACGTCAGTACCAAAAGGGCCAAAAGTTGCCATACAAGAAGGCACGACAATACCCTTTTTCCAGATAATGTCAGGCGCAGATTCTACGAGAGCATCTCCAGTGTAGGCGTTTTCGGGTGCAATGGCCATAATCACAGCCATTCTTGCTGGCACCAGGGTGTCTCTGATTATAGTGCAACGTTGACTTGACTTTGTGTTATATGGTTCGACAAAACTCTCAGTTTCTAATGACAGCTCGGGCGTGGCACAGTCTATAAAAGCATTGTTTGCGGCAAGAAAATCCCAGCCAAGAATAATGTCATGACTGCATGAAGGCAAAATAATAAATTGAACGTGATGGTGCTTGCCCTGAATATTAATACGAGCTGTGCACATTGCTGAAGGGGAAATTACTCGTCCCGATGCACTTTTTAAGTGAATGCCAGTATACGGTGTGGATACTTTCTTGAGTTTGCGGCAAATATTTTGCCCCATGACTGACACTGCGGCTCCCGTGTCAATTAAAGCCCTTAGAGAAAGACCCTCTACTTCAATATCGATTACATTTTGCGGAGGCATAGGAGGACTTGAAACGATGGAAGCGGTCGCAGTTGTGCCCCCGGGAACTGCGCTTACCAGTTTCCCCCAGAGCGTCGGGTTTCTCCGTTATGAGCAGGAATCATAGGAGACAGAGATCTCCCTCGGGGAGATGGTGATCTACGAGTAGTGGGTCGTGACGTGTTCGGCTGGGGACGCTCGTCCAATCCCGGGGACGGTGAGCGAAGCTCTGGACGTGAATGAAAAGTGCGGCGAGGAGCCCAGTGTGATGAGGAGAAGTGATCGCTGGGTGCCTGCTCTTGGCGGCGCCGACGGCAGTTCCGCTGGACGTGCCCAGGGATGCCGCAGTAGTAGCAGACTGGGCGGTTGTTGGCAAAAGCGGCCGGTCGGTGATGGCCCCATTCAGGTACGAATTGAGAGGGGGTCGGAGAAAATGGTGCAAGGCCCTGGTTGTGCCAAGGTGACTGCACAGGCGCACGTGCGGCGACCTCGGCGTACGTTGGTCGAGGTGGTGGCAGAGGTTGCATTGCTGCCACGACTTCTGCTTGGATCATTTGTTTGAGTGAAGAGGACTCCGTAGGCTTGGCTTGAGAGGATGCTGTGATGGAGGCGATTTCTTCGCGCACAATCTCGCGAATGAGATTTCTAAGGCTCTCTGCATTGGTCGACGTTAACGCTGCAATGCTATGAGCGTCGTTGCTTGTGACTTCGGGAAAGGGGGATGTAACGCGACGTGTCTTCGCTTCTTGAAGTCGAAGGCACTCATCCGAGAATTGTGTTAATGTGCTTGGCTTGATGACAAGAAGAACACGAAAGGCCTCTTCGTCGATGCCTTTGAGGAGATGTTGCAGTTTGTCCCGTTCTTGCATGTCTTTGTCAGCAAGCTTGATGAGGGACAGGACATCCTCGATATAGGAGGTGTAGGTTTCTCCTTTTTGTTGCACTCTTAGAGCAAGCTTGCGTTCAGCGACATGTTTGCGTGCTGCAGACTTGCCGAAGACTTCCAACATGCGCGTTTTGAATGTGGTCCAGGTGTCGAATTCGAGCTCATGGTTAATGAACCACGTGTGGGCTACGTTTGTCAGGTAGAAAATGACGTTAGAGAGCTTTAGATGGTCGTCCCAGCGGTTGTGACGACTAGCTCGCTCGAAGGAATCAATCCAGTCGCTCACGTCGTCGGCTCCGACACCAGCGAAAACGCTGGGGTCGCGTTGGCGGGACGTCACAGTCAAGGCAGGTACCGGTGGAGTGCCGGTTGTCTGAGTTGCGCTGGTAGTCATCGTTGCGCTGTCCGAGGAAACCACGGGGTTGGATTTGGCAGCGGTGACGGTTATGTTGCGGTGACGAAGCTCCAGGATTTCAAATGAGGAGAGGGGCGGGAAGACCGTTGCCGACCTCCACCATGTGCAAGAAAGACAAAGTGGAGATAAAAAAAGACCGGCTTTACTGGCCGAGCCCTGGAGCAATTCTGCCCCGCGAGCTCCAGCATGAGACACACACCGCCCGTGCAGGCGGTGCGCTGTTGTAGATGGTAATGATAGTGTGGATGTTGATGGTGATGAAGTTGCGCTGTTACAATATATATATATATATATATATATGTTCACATGAAGCTTTCTTTGCAAAAGTAAAAAAAAACAAGTCTACTGCCACCTAATAAGCGACAAAGAATTTAAAACTTTGTATTGTTAATGCGAGACTTTTTGCAACCCACAAATAAAATCACCCAAACAAACAAAAAATTAAAAAATCCACCCGGCCCTTCCATTTTTTAAAATCTTCAATATGCTAAAACATCGGCAAGATTTGAGTCATTTATATAAAACAAACATCTCGAAGGGTGCCTAAAAGCGTAGTTGATTACAATTATAATTAAAATACCCAAGTTTTAGTATTTACTAAAAATTATGCTATGATAAAGCTGTCGGAAGCATAGATGACTGGACAAGCTGTGAGAAAAGGTAGAAGAATTTATGGAGGTAGAGCCCGCACGTGGAACGTGGCGCAAGATGGTCGTGCGCTCATGACCCCGCCATCGTCGTCCCCTTCCTAACATTACTCTCACCGACGAAAACAGCCGACCCGGCTGTTGATTATGAGGACAAAGCACACCTACAAGGACACACCAATAGATGAGCGAAGAACAGCTTTCGTCAGCGGGGGGTGGCGAAGAAGATGGGAATATCGTAGGAGTTCTGCCTCTATCCGCGGCCTTCCAAACCAATGCACCAGCCACAGCCACCCTAGTGCACGGCCGGGTCTGGGGTCATGTCATGAAGCACCATAACGTCTGGGCTGAGGACATGTGCGAGGGATATCGGCTTCCTCTGTTTCGTCTTGTCGTGGCGTTTGGGTGGGGGCGGGCGACGGAGCCATGGGCTGGTGTTCGTTCTGACGCTGCGGATGACTGCCAGAACGAGGCAGGATGGCATGATGATACCGGCGACGATGTTCGGTGTAGGGGATGAGCATGGCTCCGCACCTCACCATACTGTTAGGATGAGGCTGTCGGCAGCATAGAGAACAGTACAAGCGACAACAAAAGTGAGCAATACAAGCTTTACTGCCAGCTTTACTGTGCGGACGGTGCGTCCATCGCGGTTCTCAGCCCAGGAACAAGGGCCTGAGCTGCCGCTGGCACGAGATTTTCACGAGGCTCGCGGCATCGGCTGTTTAGTCCGTCTGCCGGCGGCGCCAGTACATGACACACTCTTCCCCCTCAGATGTAGCTCATATAGCGTTCTGGAGGCTGCCTATTTCGTGGAGGTTGCTCCCTTCTTCCAGTCCCGGCGTCTGTCGTATGTTTTGGTGCCGTCTCGGAATTATCTTGAAATGATGATCTCTCGTTATGGTGATCCTGTTGGGAGTCTGAAATAGGAGCAGGAATATACCACGCAACCGATGAAGTCGATGTCGTAAATCGACGCCTGATTTGATCCACGTGACTACGGGTTCATCCACACTCTAACAAAAAGGGGTGCGCTACTTAGCCCCTGAGGGGAGCAAGTGCGTTGCCACAACCGTTAGTGCCCTCGGGGACTAACGGGAAGGGGAGTAATGGTTGCACCCCTCCATTAGTCTTTCGCACTAGCACCGTTGGTACTAACTGTTACACCGTCTCAATTGCACCTCGAGGACCAACTGTTATACCCGTGTCACACGGGACACTCGAATGCCATTTACCGCGAATGACATTTCAACGATCGGCCAATCAGCGCGCGACACTCCAATAAGCGTGGGGCGTTCCACGCGCGACAGATCGCGAGCCGATTCGTCGATCACACGAATGTCATTCGTTGTAAATGGCATTCGATTTGCCCGTGTGGCACGCGTATTAGGCCCTTGCCTTGGTCCCACGAGACCACGAGACCAACACCGTTTCAACTGAACCCCGAGAGCGCACTGTTAGGCCCTTGCACTTGGGCCCCTGGAACTAACTGTTACACCGTTTCAAATGAACCGCGAGGACCAACTGTTAGGCCCTTGTACTTGAATCCATGGGTTTAAACCCCTGGGACTAAAGGTTTATCCTTTACATTTGGCCCCGAGCCGAAAATCTCCGAAACGAAATTGTGTAGTTCAGGTTAAACGTAGCTTTATTGCCTCGGAGATACACATCGCATTTAAGGGTGACTAAAGTCGAAGTTCCTGAGCGGTAGAATCCACGATAAGGCCGAATTCTGAAGAGTGCACTTGCGTCGGTGATGGCTTGAACACTGGGACGGCTGTCCAAACCGGTCGTGGTCCAAGCACCATTTATTGGGGCACCGGCAGCTTTTTGTCTGCTTGCGAGGAATTTGGATTATTAGCAACAGGGGCAGCATGAAATACCCGATTGCTCAACAAAAGTACGAGATATAAAAAACACATAATAAAATAGAAAATAGGCTACAAAAGTGTCACAATGGTTCACCTCTAACATGCAATCTGTTGACAGCAGACCAGCGCAATATTATATTTTTAGTAGACCGTTCGCTACGAATTACAGACCCAGTGTGTTGCTTGCTCAAACTATGCTTCAAAGTGATGGAACGAGCTCCCGCCATCAACGTGAAAGTCTGCACAATCGAATAAGTAGAGAGTTTTAGTCGACCGTTTTCATTCTCCGCTCCGCTCTGAGGGGGCCAAACTGTGCATGCGCGGCCTGGTTTGTCGGAATGGAAGGCGGAGGTCCAAAAACGCGTTTTAGTAGAGCGTTTTTCTTCAGCGTAAGAGCGTTTTGAGCGGGTTCGAAAAATTTGCTTGCGTAGCTTCACAATTAAGTGGACGTTTATAGTACTAGTAAGACAAAAAAGAAAACCTAAACGTTAACACCAAAAGAGTGAAAGGGAGCGTGTTTGTAGAGGTAGTAAAAACGAGGGCAACAGTAATAAACACAAAGGAGTAGGCACAGACCCGAAAAAATATTAAGCTATAAAATATAAATATAATCGTTCCACCTTGTGATCGAGTGAGGCCACACGTTGGGCCTAACGTAAGATGGTCGTGCGTGACACTGCCCGTTCGTCGTCTTCACTTTCTAGAAGTATTTATACTAAATACAAGTTATACAATAAACAATTTATACAAGTTTCAGTTTATAAAGGAAGTACAAAACACTCAAAGTCTAAATACTCACTTTACTATTAACTATTTTAATACCTTCCATCCCTAACGCGTTACACATATCAAAGACATCTATGTTTATGAAAGTATGTATAGAAGAGCACATGCTCATAACGAGCTCACATAAAAGGCTGCTAAGACCGACAATCTCGATGGTGTGGAATGAAAGTTGCAAAGCACTGTGGCAGTTCGCCATCATCACGCGCTCAGCAGTCGCGCACACAGCTATGGCCGCCAGTGAATATTCCCTATTCACCCTTTTTCGTTTGCCAACAAACTCATTGGCGCCATCTTTTGGGTAGCTCCGGCATACTTCTGGTTCACGTATATATTTTTTAATTTTTTACTCATCATTATTTTACCATAAGAGTGAATTAAGTTTGACAGTGCTATGAGTGGCCATTTTAAGAAGAGAGAGCGTATATTTGATTTCGAAAATACAGCGAAACCCGCCGTCTAGTTCAGGACTGGATGTGGCGGGGGGCTTTTTGCACACTTGCGCCATCACGTTTTGACTCACGCGAGAAAAAGCGAATAGCTACGCGCTAATGACACGAACGGTCATAAGAAGAGTGTCATATCCAGTGACTTAATGCGCGGTCACTAAAACTGTTGAGAGTTTGTCGACATACTTTGTGACATTCTTTGTGTTTTATAAAATGAAATGTTGCCATTTGGACAAAAATTTAGGTGAAATTTCATGCCATGAAAATAAAAGATTCGGTGAGTGAAACAATTTAAAATTTATCGGGCGACTGGCTGAGATATAGAGGCAGTTTTTAACACCATAGGTGGGTCTGAGGGGACTTCATGACTAGTACGGTTTGCATGTTGGGCATTATAGGGCCATATCTATTTTTGAATCAAAGTATAACCTTTTTAATATCGGTTTCTCGATTTATTTGCTGTATTAATGACCTATTTTGAATGTGGCAAAAATAAATAACATATTTACGCCATTTTTCCTTTACAGCCAGGAACTAAGCCTTCCAACTGACTCATATATAGAGTCTCGAGCTTTAGTGTCCGGCTGTACCACCTGTCAAGCACGCTAAAGACTATTTTGGGAAGAAGGACGTTCAAACGTTTTGGTTGTGGGAATGATAAATAAAGAATTCCTTTTTGTTCAGTTCGTTATTTTATTCCTAAATAAAGTAGCTCACTATTGCTTAGTTGTCAAAAGATTCGTTTCAGAGTTACCCATATTCCTTGATTTGGGTATCTTTCTTCAAGATTTGGGTCTACATTTTGTTCAACAAAGGCGAGGCTCATTTTTGTTAGTCGGAATGGAAAATGCTTCAATTTATACTCGAAAATTTATTTTTCGTTAAATACTAAAAATTTGACCTAATTTTAATCAAAACAATTTATCCAGTATAGATTTGAAAACTCGTTGATCTGCGCTTCGTCAGGGGCGCGGTCAACTTATCATACTTTGGGTGTCACACGTATCTTGAGGGAACAAGAGAGCGCTTATCTCGTTTTACACCCTTGAAATAGCCGGCCAGATGTTTCGCAGAAACGTAAAATTTTTATTTCATTCTAAGAGTCTCAGCAGATTTGCTATTTATACAAATTTGACGCGTCATTTTGTGTGTGAAAATAAATTGAGAAAACATTCTGGACAGATGAGGTGTTACGTTGCATTTCCAGGAAAACAAATGCAAAAATACTTCGTAGAATGGACTATCAGTACCCTTTGAAGGATCTACTCGTCGTTTGCATTCAGAATACAGCAGATGTAGTTATAAAAGTGAATCACGTTTATTAATAATTTGGTTAATTGAAATATAAAAAAAAAACTAGGTATAAACTACAGATGCAGGGCAGAATACAATCTGCGAGAATAAAGTCACCGCGAAGTTAAATACAGTTTTTTTCTGGCAGCATTATAATATAATGTGACATTAAATTAAAATGGCTGCCTTCAGTATTTATATTTATAAACAAGGGAAAAGTATAAAAGATATCAATTTGTGCAAAAATTTGTGGCTTCTTGTAAGTCAAACCTTTATGATTATTAGTCACAAAAGACGCATTTGGTGGGCAATGAGCATCTGAACCGGACGGTAAAACATACCCTCGATCATAGGTACACATGGCGACACTGTTGGCGCGAACACGACTTCGGCGCATTTTCGCATTTTACTTATAAATAGTATAGCAAGCACGAAATTTTATGGTTTACATTATGTAACAAAATTAGCTCTTTCCGTAGCAATAATATCTTGGACGACAGCCCTTCGTTTCCAAGAGAAAAACTTGAAAGACCGGCGATCGCTTGTTCGCGCTAACAGTGTCGCGCTCTGTACTTATATATTTCCAGTGTCGTTTGAAACTAAAAACGAGAATTTGTATGATGCACGGCCATAGGTTTAAAGGAATTTGTGTAACCGAAGGCTACGACCCTGAATGATATACCAAAATCTGTAAGTTCGATTAGGGAAAATACTTGATCACAAAGTCGTAAGCATTTCAAAAACAAAACACTAATATGATGTGAGACAAGCTATTAGAGGTTTTGACAGGTTATAAATAATTGTTTGATTAAAATTGCAACTACCCTCAGACGGAATTAAAATCGGTTATTATATCAAAAGAACTAGCTGCATTTATGTTTCTGAAAATTATACCTGCAATTTCACCTCTACCCTATTTCATTAAAATGGAATTGGAAAAAATTCAATATGGTTAATTTTCTTTTCTCCTCAAATCAGAAGGAGTGCTCATTGCAGGACACTTTTTAGTAAATTAGAGAAAATGCAATCAAACTAGTATGATATCTTCATCAAATAAGTAAATAGAACAATATTAAAATAAGTGCATATGTAATTAAACACGAGTAAAAACAGTGTGCTCATCAGAAAGCCTACCCTGAAGTGAGACATTAAAACCAATATATGCTATTGAAACAATCGTAAGGGAAAATGTGTGGGTCGCCTGTCAATACCGCCCGATTAGGCCGAGCTCCATCCGCTCGCCCCAAGGAAGTAACACGAGGGAGCCCTATCATTAAGAAAGGTTTAATTGCTACTTATGGGCTCGCTGTGTTCCGGGTCTTTCCTGGGCTCGTGAGGTCCGGGTCTTTCCTGGGCTCGCTGAGGTCCGGGTCTTCCCTGTGCCTGCTGAGGCCCAGCTCTTTCTGGGCTCCTCAGCACCGTCTCTTCTGTTGCTCTCTGCCCCGGAACTGTCTGTGTCCTTGCGCCCCGCCACGAGCCTCGCTTTTTCTTCTTCGCCGCCCACGACGCCGTCCCTCCGCGTGCCGTCCGGATCATTGTCCCCCACACTCCCCTCTCCTCAAGCCTCCAGCTCCAAGGGGGGGGGGGGGGGGGGGGGGGGGGTCCGAAGCATCCCGGGTCACTGGACCGTCCGCCAAACACTCTTCCAGCTCGCCTATCTCCGCGTCGCTGGTGGTGGTGGACGCGGATGGTGTCGCAGCCGTCGAACGGGAGGCCGGCACCGGTGGGACCGCGGTCTCACCGGTGCCGGTCCCCCGTTTGACGGCTGGTGGTGGTGGTGGTTCCCCGAACACGCACCGCGGTGCGTGTTCGGGGAAGAGGCCGAGCGCCTGTTCCTCGGCGGCGGCTCCGTCGACGAAAGAATCTGGCCCATCGGTAGCACCCGGAGTCGCTGGATTGTTGGCCAAGAACTCCTCCAGCTCATTCATCTCCGCGTCGCTGGTGGTGGTGGACGCGGATGGGGCCGCAGTTGTCAAACGGGGGGCCGACACCGGTGGAACCGGTGTGTGTTCGGAGAAGGGGCGGAGCGCCGGGTCTTGGGCGACGGCTCCGTGGACGAGCAGTTAGTCAGGGGCAGGACTCCGGCTTCCCGTAACTTGGCTGAAGCCGAGAGTCGCCGGAGCTAGGAGGTCTGGCCGATCCCGGTGGAGCAGTTGTACTGCCACTGTGACGCCGGCGGGGCGTTCCATGTCTTTCAGGAGGTCAGTGTGTCGGCGGGTGGCCTCGTGCGTGTCCTGGTGGACCACCGGAACCTGGTACAGCCAGCAGGCGTCTGGGTGCTATTCGGGTAGCAAAAAACGGGGCAGCGTATGCCCCCGGAAGGGCTGCAGGACTTGGATGTCCGGTTGAGTCCGGTTTGGTCTGGGCTGGTTCTGCCAGCGCATCCACGGCACAAGGTGGACGGCTTCTTGGCCCTCTTGGCCCGTCCAGGACCTTGTGTCGGAGGGAAGGGGGGCGCTTGCGCGGAACAGGGTCTCCAGGCTCAGGCAGGCCCCTCCGCTCCGTGGGGTGGGGTCTTGTGTGGCGGCCTGGTCTCTGGGTCTTCCCCGGTATTCCGCGTCTTCGCCGCCCTGCCTTCGTTGACGTGGTCGACGTCGGGATTGCTCACCCAGGCTCTGCCAACCAGGTTGACCACGCTGACGGTTGGTCCGCCTTGCTCCTTGCCAACCGGGTTGACCACCCTGTAGGTTGGTCTGGCCGTTCCCCTCCCCCCCCCCCCCCCCCAACGGGGTTGACCACCCTGTCGGCTGGTGTGACCGGTCTCCTGCCGAAGGGGTTGACCACCCTGTCGGCTGGTCTGGCCGGTCTCCTTCCGAACGGGTTGGCCACCCTGTTGGCTGCTCTGGCCGGTCGACTGCCAAACGGCTAGGCTACCCGGTGCGTTCGGCTGACTAGTCCTCTGCCGGAAGGGTTGGCCACCCTGGGAGTTGGTCCGGCAGGCTCCGCCGATATCCCGGGAGGTGCAAAGTCGCATTCCTGGATCAGCGCCCTGAGATTCCGGCTCATGATGTGTACTCCGGCGAAGCTGGGATGTAGGCCATCTGCAGCCATGACGTGGGGGAGTCCGCACGCCTGCAGGTTGTGCGTGTAAAAAAACAGGCCGGGTGTGGACATGCGGATGTCCGTCAGCTGCCGGTCGAAGATTCCGGCTCGGTGGTTGAAGGCATCCGTGAAATGCCTGTTAGGAAAATGGAGATGGCGGTTAATGATCCGGGGCAGGACGTGGCTGCAGACGACGAGTTGGATGCCTGGTCTTGTTTGGATGTGGTGCAGCAGGTCGAGGTAGTGTTGACGGACGGGCTGATGATCCTGAGAAGCTAGGTCATTAGTGGCGACGTGCAGAATGACGATTCGAACGCTTGGCGGCAGTAGGTCGACTTCTTGGTGGAAGTCCGGGATGTAACCGCCGATGACGGAGAAAAACATGGTCGGGAATTGGCGGCAGGAGGGGTCAAACCTAGTATGGAGATACTTCACTTGTGAGTCGCCGAGGACGGCGACAGTCGGCGAGTAGTGCGGGTACATCCTGGTAGGTTGCTGATGTCTGCGCTGGACAGGAAGCATCGTTAGTATATAAAGAGTGGCGAATGTTGACAAATGCTTCCGTTGATATATAGGCAAAAGTAATGTGCGCAGACACAGCAGCCGTAGGATGATAAAAATAAAATTCTAATTTAATGGCGAAAAGAGTCACGCAAGAAAAAAGGGTGAAGTGCCGAGAAAAAGTTGTATTAGTGTACGGGAGTAATGAAGACTGGGCACAAGAACGCTAATTACGCGGGAAAGAAACTTTTAAAAAGGACGGAGTAAAAGTCAAAGTTAAAACACAAGAACTTACGAAAATACATTGTTAAATGAAAAATTAAATAAAGAATTAAAAATAAAAAAAAATGAATAAAAATAAGAAAGGGGCCTGGTCGACGTCCATCGACGTTTCGGCAGTGGCACTGCCTTTTTCAGGACGGGAGCCCACATGGCGTAGTGGGTTAGTTTTATAAAATATCTAGGGGGAGGGTTTGTTAACGCGAAAGTTCGAAGGGGTTTGTAGGGAAAGGGAAGCAGGGGGGGGGGGGGGGACGAGTCCAATTTTGTCGCGATGAGGGAGGCGGTTCTGGGTTCTGTTCACAGGTGCATTGGTGATATGAAGGAGATTGTAGGGAAGGGGAACGCAGAGGGGAGAAGTCCAATCTTGGCGCGATGAGGCATGATGGTTGTTGGTTCTGTTCGCAGGTGCATTGGTAGCAGAAGGGGCTTGCAGAGAGAGGGAAGCGCTAGGGGGAATGAGTCCACTTTTGTCGCGGTGAGGGATTACGGTTGTGGATTTTGTACGGGAGCTGCATTCCTGGGTAATTACGGTGCAGTGAGTGAGTCGTGGCGCCCTCGTATGATCGGGTGGTGTGGGGCCCTCTTCCTCCTTGTCCCCGAGGGCTGGTTCGTCCAGATCCAAGAAGGAAGAAAATGAATAGAAAAAAAAGAATTAAGCAGGGCGGGGGTGTCGCGGCAGATGGTTGTTTAAGCTGTGTATTGTTGACAGAGTACGCAAATATTTGTTAATTTTGCACTTAAAGTTATGAATTAGGAACGACTCGTGAATTTCTTTATTTGTTTGAGTCTTGAAGCCACTCTGTATGATGACTAATTTTGCCTCCGTTATTACATGTCCATCCTGGCTGAAATGTTTGGATACTGGTAGGTCGGGTTTGCACCTAACGTCGAACTTATGGCCGTTGTATCCTTGACGAAACGTGGATTTAGTTTGTCCAATGTACAGCTCTTTACATTTGTGACATTCAATAAGGTATATTACATTGTCTGAGTCACAGTCGACATCACTGCTAATCGTTTGACGGAAGTGCGAATCTGTGCTAGATACAATGTTAGTGGAAAGCATTTGACGGCATATCTTACAAGGAGATTTTCCACGTGGTTTACATCCCGTTGGTTTTGAATGACTTTGTTTATTTAGTTTTGCATGCACGAGATTGTCACGAATGTTTCGAGGTCGTCTAAAAATCGCTGTGGGCGCGTCGAGGAATATTTTTTTTTTTTTTAAAGTTTAGTCATTTGCTCTATCAAGTACTGATTTTCGTTAAGATCGAGCGGATGGCTGGGAGGTTACTACTGTAGGTAAGTACGAGGTTCACAGGATTTTGGGGGCATTTCGCGTGGTGCCCGGAGAGAGTATTAAATTACGATCTTTTGCACGTGCCTTGTCTATCGCGTTATCAACTAAGGCCATTGGGTGTTCACGTCCCTGGAACGCCTCCCTGAGTTGTTCTAAATTTCTGTCTAGATCGTCATCGTTTGAACAGATTCGGCGGCATCGGAGGGCTTGACTATAGGGGATGGCTGTTTTGGAATGTCGGGGGCGCGAGCTTTTGATCGAGAGATATTGCTGTGAATCGGTTGGTTTTCGGAAGAGCGTGGTGCTTAATACACCATCTACGAGTTTCAAAGAGACATCCAAAAAGTTGATACTTGTGAGGGAATAAGAGCTTGTGAATTTTATAGTAGGATGAAACCGGTTAAAATTTTCAATGAAACAAAGTAGATCGCTAAGGCCGTGCTGCCAAATTATAAATATGTCGTCAATATATCGTTTGTACAAGAGAGGGGTTAGCGCGCATTGTCCCAAGAAACTGTCCTCCAAAACTCCCATCAATACGTTTGCGTAGTTTGGTGCCATTTTTGTACCCATTTCTGTGCCATTAGTTCGAAGATAATGGTCGTCATCAAATTCGAAATGATTAAAGTTTAGTATTAAATCCAAAAGTTTTGAGAGAGTCTCGGAGTTGACAAGCTTGTCTTTTTTGCGGTTGTAGGCGGAAGCGGTGGCCTGAATGCCATCGACATGTGGTATGTTGGTGTAGAGTGAGGATACATCTAAGGATTCCAATAGCGCGTTTGGAGGAAAGTCGACATTAGAAATGAGATTTAGAAAGTGATATATATATATATCACAGTATGCACGGTTTTTGTTGGCCGTTAGTCGATATAGCGCCTTTTTATAAAAGCCTCGGCACCAGTATCGAGCTGTTGAAGTTGCCTTCTGGAAAATTTTAATTATGTTAGAGCTCCAAAAAACAGGGTTGTATCCGCTTCCAACAAATCCCGGACAGAAGCTCACCGGACCAATGCTCGCCCATTTTTTTGAAGATCCGGAAAAAAGCTCAGCGTCTTACTCGTGAGTCCTGACAAACGCTCTCCCGGACAGAATTGCTTGCTGTTCTACATGACCTCAAATAGCATAATAAATTGAGCAGCGCATTTTAAAACAAAAAAAGTATGAATGACTTGCGCAATGTATGTTTCTTTTTTAAGAACTGTATGCTTATTGCTACAATATAGAAAGGAAAATAAAGGTTCTAGCTGCCTGTAGCAGTTTCGGCAAGTCTTTGTGAAGCTGATAGTCCACACACAGCTTCCTTACGCTGTTCTGAAGATGCTTCGTTGCCTTCTGGACCCTCATCCCCAGAAATGTGTGCCATCCTATGCTTGCGCCATGTTTTGCGGATAACGGCAACGCTCCCAAAGAAGCCCATGTATTTCATATACAAATATGGCCCCAACACCGAAACGTTGCGCTTCCAAAACTTTGCCATGCTACTAGTCTACTCTGGTATATACCAATTCTCTCGTGCCAAACTTTTAAGATGATGGCGTGTAAACTCTAGGTTCCTCATTCGAATAAACTTTTTGGCATATTGCCACTACAGATAATATCCACGTTAATGAAAGTCTACAGTTTATTCTTGGGTTTAAACAATTCGTTGTTATTGTATAAATTAACTAGAATCTCTCCAAAATATTAAGACAAAATCTGTAGTTTCTAAGATATGCATTACATCTGAAGAGAAATATATTCCGTAAGCAGCTTACACCAATTTTTGAGAAGCCACAAAGTTGAAGCGAGCACAATTTACAAATGAAGAAAAATACAAGATTTGCCATTCGACTACAGTAAACTGGAATGATCAGTAAAGTTCTGTGTATATTTCGGTTTTCCTCAAAAATATTTCTTGGGTTTTCGAGACCAACTTGAAAAATAAGGCGGATTCATTCTTGTTTAGACGCTTATGATCATTTCGAGTATTCTGCTAGTGACTAAGCGGGAAAACAAAAACCGCTGTTCGTATTATGATAATATAAAATTTAAAAAGAAAAGATAAAAATATTTCTACTAATTTTATTGTTACGTGATTATAACAGTGATGTTTTTATGGTAAGAAATGGAAGCACTGCGGTGAATAAACAATTTATGAGATGGTGATCGCTCTTATGAAATTAACATTGCCACGCAAAGGTAATATTGAGGCACATACTAAACATTTATATTAAATTAATTATCCATAGCACCCTGAATACAAACAACAAAAAAAAAAGAAAAAAAAGGAAATTGCTTATTGGAATAATCGACTTGATATCACATCCTTCGATGAGCCCAAGGTTTTGCAATAGCAGAGTCTCGTATTTGTCGGCCTTAACGTTTCTCTTTCTCCACCATTTAAAAATTTGACCAATCTCAAAATGTTCCTGGATGACGCGCGGGTGATTGAATTCGAAATGATTAACGAATGCCTAAAAGCAGTCGAACTATGTCCACTTTGAGCCAAGCTTTCTCAAAGATGGCTTATTTTAGAGGATCTGTCATAAGAGGAGCTAGTCAAGAGCCGTGAATTGTGTATTTGGTCAACAGTTAAGAACTGGATCAGGCGCAGGCGCCCAAATTTGAAATGATGAACGAATGCCTGAAAAACGTCATACCATGTCTAATTCTAGAGGGGTTTATGCAAATATGGCTCATTTTAAAGGATTTACCATGGTACCAGCTTATTGCAAAGGGCACTAAATAGTGTATTTCGTCACCAGTCAAGCTCTAGGCCGAACTCAAAAAGTTCCTGGATGAGGCGCGTGTGCACAAATTTTAAAAGATGAGCGAATACGTTTAAACAGCCGAACTATCCCCACTTTGGGACAGGTTTTCCCAAAAAGAATTTTCTTTCGAATATTTGCCATTGCTGCAGAATAGGCTCGATGTTTCTAAACTTCATATTTTATCTTTAGCTGGGAACTGGAATGTCCTCAAAGAGTTCCCTGGCGAGGTGCGTGAGTTCCAATTTCAAAAGATGAACGAATCCATAAAAACAGCCGAACCATCCCCAATTTGAGACCGGTTCTCTCGAAAAGGATGGGTTCTCAAGTACTTGCCATAGCATCAGAATGTGCTCGAGGGTTCTAAATTTTATACTTTGCCTTTAGCTAAGAACTGTATTGCCATCAAAGAAGTTTCCCGGCGAAGCGCAGGGCCGCAAATTGAAAAAGATGAACAATTCCGTAAAAACAGCCGAACCATAACCCTAATTTGAGGCCGTTGCTTTTTTTTTTTTTCAAAAAGGATTTATTTTTGAGTACTTGCCCAAGTACCAGAATGGGCTCGGGGGCCCTAAATTTTATATTCTGTCTTGAACTGGGAACTGGTTTGACCACAAGAAGTTCTCTGGCGAGGCGCGGGTGCCAAAAGTTAAAAAAAAATTAACGAATGCCTAAAAGCAGCCTAAGAATCCCCACTTTCAGCACAGTTTTCTTAAAAAGGAATCGTTTTCAAATACTTTCCATAATTTTGAGGATGGGCTTGAGAACATTAAGTTTTATATTCTACATTTAGCTGGTGAAAACTGGGTTGTCCTGAAAACGTTTTCTGCCGAGGCGCTGGTGCGGAAAATTCAAATTATCAAACAAATGCCTAAAATCAGCCGAACCATCCCCCACTTTAGGCACCGATTTTCTAAAAAAGAATTTGTTTTGAAGTACTTGCCATAGTACCAGGATGGGTTCGAGGGCTCTAAATATTAAATTCTATCTTTAGCTGGTAAATGTAATGTCCTGAAAATGTTTTCCTTGCGGGATGCGGATGCCCAAATTAAAAAAAAAAAAAAAAAATTTACGAACGCTTAAAAACTGCCGTACCATACCGAGTTTGACACCGGTTTTCTTAAAAATGAATCATTTTCGACTACTTGAAATGGTACCAGGATGGATTAGAGGGTTATAAACTTTATATTCCGCCCTTTGCTGCAAAGTTGGTTTTTTCCAAAAAGTTGCCTGGCGAGGGAATGTGGTTGAATTTCTAACAATGAACGATTGCCTAAAAACTGCCGAATCATCCTCCCTTTGAGACCGATTTTCTCGTACAGGATTTGCTTTTGAGTATTTATCATTGTACCAGGTTGGGCCCAGGGGCTTTACATTTTATATTTCGCCTTTACCTGAAAAATGGGTTGTCCTCAAAAAGTTCGATGGCGAGGTGCGCGTACCCAAATTTTAAATGGTTAACGCATTTCTAAAAGCTGCCGAAGCACCACCACTCTGGCACCGTTTTTAAAAAGTATTCGTTTTTGAGTATTTGCCATGGTACTGGGATGGGCTTGAGAGGTCTAAATTTTATATTTTGTCTTCAGCTGGAAAGTAGGTTGTCCCAAAAAAGTTTTCTGCCGAATGGCGGGTGCCTAATTTCAAAAGATAAACACATGTCTAGAAACAGCCCCACCAGCCATTTGGGACCGGTTTCCTCAAACAGATTCACTTCAAAGTACTTGCCATTGTACCAGGATGGGCTAGAGGGCTCTACGTTTGATATTCCGCCTTTAGTTAAGGACTGAGTTGTCCTCAAAATGTTCCCTGGCGAGGCGCGAGTGCCCAAATTTCAAAAGGTAAAGGAATCAGTAAAGGCGGCCGATACATCCCCGCTTTCAGACGATGCTTCTGGATATGCGAGATTTTTTATGATTTCCCACGATGGATGCGGATGATAAAATTATCGTCCAAGTTCTTCCACTGACAGCCTTGCGCCTTTTGCAAGACTGGTACCTTTAGCGCACCACCGCGTTTCCAATGTGCTGCGATTTATTCTAAAGTTTACTGATTAGCGGTTCTCAATGATGTGAATTTAAACAATGTGTTCAATTTTATCAAATTAATATTATAAATGAAATCTTTTGTGACGTTTAGTTTCCTATTTAATGTCCCCGTGGTCGTCTAACATACATCATTACACTGCATAATGTAGCCTTAAGGCATTTAAACGAACGACGCGAAAAGCCTAAAATAAGCATCCGATGCACATGATATAAATGTAATAGATCATAATTATTATCGAAGTACATTCGGGCGAGGCGCAAATGCCGGATAAGCGATAGTTTCTGTACTTCGTTTCAGCTGAAGTTCAGACGCAGCCGACGCTAAGAGCTAATGGGACCAATCAAGCAGCGTCAAAAACGCAATTCACTGAGCCTTTTCTGCTTACGATTTTCTCAGTGATGAGAGAACACGCACAGAAACATGACGACTGCCATGATGGTGCTCTTTGACGTTGTCTGATTGGCCCCATCGGCTCGAGGCGTCCGCTGCGTCGAGACTTAAAGGAAACGAAGTATATGCGATATTGCCGCGTTCGTGGAGTGAACTGTGTATGTACGCCTAGGAGGTTATAAATACTAGGAGGGGGCACGTTGCAGTATATGAGAAATTTAGTCATAAATATTTTAAACGATATTGCGCCCAACGTTACCGCACATCTCTGTGGTGATTTGTGCACGTGACATGCCACGTGCGAGATGGATGGTTGATTGTAGAAGGATTCCTTGCAGGCTTGCGCGCTCTTCGTCCGGTAGGTTTTATCCGATCGAAGGCCAAGCGTGAAGCAAGCAAGCAAGCAAGCGGTTGAGGTTATAATGCAATTAAGTGCAAAGGTGCAAGCGAGGTTGAGGCAGATCACGAGAAGACGACACACCGCTACTGGTACACGGGACGATCAGGGCAATCGCCGCAATACGGAGTAAACGAAAGCTTGGCATCGCCGGGACGCTAATTTCCTCTGGCTACGGGATGGGTGCTTGCAGCGTGGTCGGCTGCCGCAATCGGACTGGCTTTTCTTCAGCGGGGGTTATCTTTCACCGGTAAACCCTTGGTGTATTACACACGCATAGTTTTACGATAACAGGAAGCGATCAACAATTCTCTTAGATTTCCGACGGTGGCCGAACTGCGGAAACGATGGATTTCGACCGTTGGTCGCGGCGATGGCTGCAGGCCCCGTCGAAGTGGAGCATGGTGTGCTTTCAGCTGTCGATGAAACATCTTCAACCTCGAGTCAAGTTGAGCTGGTTCAATTTATCACGACAGCAATAAAACGTCCCAGTGGACGACCTGCATAGCGGCCGAAACAAAAATAAAAATCCGGTAGCGTTATATAACATACGAGAGCGCTTAGAACGGAGCTATCATTTGCAGGCGAGCGCGGAAACCTCCGTAAAAATGCGTAGGCATTTGCCCAATCTGTCGGCTCGACATGGGAGCGCAATCATGCATGTATATATTTTATTCTTGGTTTGGCTATTGCAGTAATTAGTGGCCTGCTGGGCCCGTTTGCTCGAAGCGCTAACCGCGGCTAAGGTTAGCCGCAGTACCTAGGAGAGGGATTTTGAAATCACGTGAATGACTCGTAGGGATGCGGGGAAACACGGCGGTACCCCGGTGAGTGATCGCCGCTCGCTTTGGAACTAATATGTCATTGTAGCTGCAATATCGTTCGCGTTAGTCAGCAACTAATGGCGCAGAAAGCTTTCGTTTTGCCTTGCCTCATTAAATCGCAAAGCATGAGCAATGACCTCGCCGCATTGTTTAGGTAGTCTTTCGATTGTGGCCATTCCTAAGCCTAAATGAACCTAGGTACTGCGGCTAACTTCAGCCACGGTTAGCGCTTCGAGCAAACGGGCCCAGAAGATAAAGGGAATAGTCCCCGGAAATGCACGGTACATCACCCAAAATACGACAACAGACTTCGTTACAGCGCTGACGTTCCATGTTGAATACTATCGTTTTCAGGATGGTAACGGTCCGTAAAAAACAGAAGGTACAACGAAGCGCAGCAGGCGTAGAATCGGTCGGCTGGGCCCGGGCCACAGTTTCTGGCTGTGATGAATGATAAATGAAACCCACGAGCACCACGCTCCCTGCCACTGCGCTCCCTGCTACCCGCAACCATCAACCACGCGACGTTCACGTGCTGGGCCGATAAGTGAGGAGGGTAAGGAGGACAATGAGAAAGAGGCGAGGCGTTAAGGGAGCATCGCTTGGGGAGGCTACGCGGCTGCCCGTCATGCCCCCTCCTACCCTCCTAACCTCTTTGATGGCGGAGAAATGCTTGATAATTTTGTGCACATTGAAAAGTACGTTGAAACTTATCGACTTTCATAATTTTAGGGTGATTTTAACTGTTTTTGTACAAGCCATGAAAGAGTGACTGGCGAACAATATAAAGACTCTGGCAGCGAGTTTTTCAATAATATGGCCGAACGCATTGAGTTAGAAGACGTTGTACTTAGCGCGTCAAGTGTACGGGATGTACGGTACACGCATTTTCAAGGTGGCGCTTGGATAGTGCGCACATTTCTCTCAACCTCGTCAAAGGGTGCAAGCAATATGAGGTTGATCCCGTGTCCTTTAGTGATCTTGATCCTGTAAATCATTACGCTTTGTTCCTTTAAAGAAATGCTGAATGAGTTTGTTTGGGATTTAGGGAAGTTTAATGCAATTCTTCTAACTGAATAATGTTTTGTAAATAGAGTTTGCCGACATCTTGAAGATTTGGCAAGCGCTAATAGAGCACAGTTCGGAATTAAGCGGGAACTGTTTAAACAGGACACTGAGATGATAGCTCTTGAACGCTTCAGTTTTTTTAAGTATGAATATAAGAAAAAAGTGAAGGGTTTAAATGCACTACTAGAGAAGCGGTTGAGGGAGGAATGCACTTCTCCTGGTCCCTTTTCTGACGAAATAGTCAATATAAAAAATAAAAAAAAGCCTTGGGGATCTTTATACTCTCTCGGAGAGACACGCGCGAAAGGGGCGATAGGGGTAGAAAAATACGTGAAAATGAAGGAAGTCAGTGAGATTGTGTATCAGGGGATACTGTCACGCGATAAAAGAATCATCAAGCGCGTTTTCGCAGAACAATATAGACACAATTTTAATTACCATGCGCCCCAAAAAGATGGTTCCTAGAAATGTGTTTGCCGGTATTGCCTTATTTGTGGCCGATTTAAAAGAAAAGTTAAAACAGCTCCATCAGGTTATCAGAATTTGAAAAGGCGATTGACATTTTGAAGCTTGGTAAAACTCCGGGACCAGACTGTCTGGGAGCTCAGTTGTGCAAAGCCTTTAAGGACCAGTTTGCACCTTTTTTGCGCTGCGTATTCAGTAAAACATACAAATTAAAAGCTTTCCTACGGTCATTTTGTACGCGATTTTATAATTAAAAGTTAGAACCTCTCAAAACTTTGTTTTTGTTGGATCGTACCATACGAACACAACAACCTAACGTAGACTATAGGATAGTGATGAAGGTTTTAGCGGAAAGTTTCCAGAGTGTTATAAACATTACCGTCGGCCCAAACCCGACATGTGGAATAAGGAGGAGAATCGTAACAAATGTGCATGTAGACCGGAGTATTTTGGTGTGTTGTGACACTTTGGTGCGTAGAGTTTTCATGTTAAAGGCCTACCTAGAAAAAACGACCAACCGCGTGTTACACACAATTACTTTTTTTTATAATAGAAGCTAACCTGGGGTTTGTCTTGAAGCATGGTGTACGCACAGTGTCCCAAAGCTGCGACACTACTCATGTTGTAAACAAGAGTGTAAGCTAGCGCATTCACCTTTCCTCTTTGGTGCGACAAGGCTGCCCACATCCTTCCTTTTTTTGTATGTTTATTGAGTCGTTTTGTCTAAATATTCTTCGGAGTATTTTTATGCGTAAATTAAAGTTGGAGGCTACAAAAGTGAGTACCTTAGCGTACGCGGACGGCGTGACAATTTCTGCGTAGACTTCAAGTGTGCCCAAAAAGCCGTCGAGCTGACAGAGATGTTTTAGGAAAATACGGAAAGCTCAGTCAACTGGGATAAGTTTTTGGGTCTTTGGCACAGCGATTGACCTTTAACGCCGGCTGTTTTTAAAGGTGTCATGTGAAACGAAACTCGTCCCGTTATCTTAATTATCCTCTTGAACATTACAGCAACAATGACAAGTATTGGCGCGATCATGTTGAAGTTTTGACGCAAAAGCGACCAAGTTGGGACGGTATGCGATGTCTATTTTTGTATGTGCATCGGTTTGCAATGAGTTTCTTACCGCAAATCTCTGCTATGTTTCGAAGGTGGCTCATTGCTCATGAATTAACATACAACGTAGGCGCTGTGCTTTGGCCATTTGTATTTGGTGCTCTATTTGAGAACGTACCAGTTGTAAAGACTTGTTTCGTGCAGTAAAGGCCCTTTGAGGGGGGGGGGGGGGGGCTGGTTCTAATCTTTTTGTCATTACACTTGTCAATAGATTTATTATTCTCAGAGAGCAGAGAGACAATTTATATAAATCCTTATTCAAGTGAGATTGCGTGGGCGCTTCATAAGTTTATTCTTTCGTCAATGGAAGACGCAGGTGCATGTGTACGAGGGTTTATAAAAGATGGTGGTGGTGCTTAATGGTTTCAGTCACTCCTTTCTCACTCATATACTTGTGTTGTATGTCAAGCAAGCGACTAGTGAGGGATTTAATTGATTTGCTTTTTTTTTTCAATTGCTCTGTACCGTTGTTTGTACTGTGCAGGCCTAGGGCATGATATCTTAAAGCGAGTAAAGCGAATGGTGGTACCCTCTAACGCGAACACTTTTTTTTCAGTCTGCATGGTCAAACATTTTCAGTTCAAGCCTGGCAATTTGAAAAGGTATCCCAGTAGCTTGGTGTGACAACTGCATACTTTGCAGAAAGCAGGAAACGGTTGATCACCTTCAGAGATGGCAAAATTACTTTCAAGAAGTAATAAAATTATATTAATGATTGCTCCACGAAAACATTAAAAAAGTAATTAAATTACATTACAAACTACCGCAGACTAAAATTAGTGACATTACATTACAATTACTTTCCAAGAGAAATGAGATTACTTTGATATTATTTTGAATACCTTGGGGCAGTATTTTAGATGCGGAGCATCTCTTGCTCGGGCTATGTCCCGCGGCGTCGTAGTCCGCACTCACACTACGCATGCGCAACTCTCCTCCTTCCCTCTCTCCAACAGCTGCGCGTTACTCTCTCCGCTCTCTCTCTCTACCAGCTGCGTGCACTTCGCGTGCGTTCGCTTCTACTCACACCGCGCGCGCATGCGCAACTCTCCTCCTCTAGTGTCCTCTCCTTCAAGTGTGAATATAAGCAGCGGTAGCGCGCTGCGCGCGTTCAAGGGGAGGAAGTGGGCTAACGCGTCTCAGCTCGGAGCGTGGAGCAAAAGCTTGCGCTGGGAACCTCCTGGGTTCGAGTCCCCGCCACCCCCGCCCGTTTGACCTGGATGAGTTTCGTACCGGCACGCGTTCGTGTGATGACTACTGCGTGATGCACGTTAAGAATCCCAGGTTAGCGGTTGTACTGCACTGGCTAAATTTCTCATCTACAGCTAAGAGACCGATTACCCGATGAGGCGCATCTCCATCAAGGCTGTATAAACATAAAGAGCAAACCAATTTCTGCGCGCGTTCAGTTCACCGCTGTTGACTCCACTTCACTTCGTTCTTCCGATGAAGTGTGATGGAACAATGCTCCGCATCACCCCATGATTCCCCTCGGGAAGGTGGTGTAATTTTTTTGCTCAAGTGCTTTACTATATATATATATATAAACTTAGGCCTTCCTGTTTACACCGCAGTCTTATGCGCCTCAAAGTGAACCATATTAAACATTTGTTTTGCTGACGCACACGACGTAAGTGTTAAACAAGTCGAGTTGCTTCTTTAGATGTGACTCAAAGACAGTCGACTCACCGGTTCCGCTGTTCATTAAACGGTTAAGGATTTTTGTTGAAAGGTGATATGTTTTCGTTTTTGTTTTGTTTTTATAAACGTTATAGAATGCAAGCGAAAGGTGAAACGTTTCTCTACTTTGCCACGGGCACAATCTAGTCCCATACTCCCATGAGCAGTAGTTGACGTATTCCCGTTCATCCTTCTCAAGGAGTTTTGTTCCTAAACACCTGAAGAGCCGAAGAAATTGCGCGTTGTCAGACAAGGGGGCTGGATATTTGCTTGGCAGAAGCGTCGCCATTTGAGGAAAGGGATAGCGCGAGCTTCCTAAAATGTGGATCTGGTGGTAGGGTTATTCCCGAATAAACTTCCCAAGGAAAGGCAACGAGGCATACCGCGAGCGGCATCTGTTTTGCTTGATTCCCGTATTTTCCGACTACAAAAAGCACCTTAACTTAAGGCGAAGGATACGCACGAAACATTCGGTGTCCTTGACAAGGAATTTGAGATTAACTATTCATTCCGGTCGTTAGTTGTTCCCAATGGTCCAAGCTTATGGTTCGACAATGCTTGACGAAAGAGCAAGAGGGCTGGTGATCTGATTGTATTTTCCTCCCAGGTTTTAAAATGCGTTGACCTCACTGCTGATGTGCCTTTCGCCTTGTAGCATAGAGGCCTTTCATCCCTAGGCTAACAGTGCGGTTGGTGCTACGTGCGCGTTGGAACAGTCACACGTCTATCTTTGGCCTTGTAACCATGCTTTCGTTCGTCCCATGCCCAGAGAAATGGACGGCTCAGGTAATCAAGCTAGATGTTTGATTGGTTCTGGTGAGCTCGTAGCTCCCACCGATGTGTCAGCTTAGGGGTGAACGAAGTATAGTATCATCGTGACGATGTGAGTCTGTCCTGCCAGTTCATGAGCCCTGGCCTTCCAGCTATGTCTCCGCACGTAAGCTTTTCTCCTTCGCCTTTCCAGCCTGCCTTTGTGCGCCTGTCGAGTTCTTCGTAGGAGGCTTTCCGCTAAGGTGGCCGTCATTTATTTGCTCTGGTGTCTCTTTCACAACCTTTCATCATGAAAAATATTTTTTTTCTTTCTCTGAAAGCTGGCATACGAACTTTGTGATTTGGAACAAAAGTAATTTAGAATCTTTATTTTATCCCGCAATTCAACGAATTTCACAATAAGAGGCCGAATTCTGCCGGATATGTGCCTCCCAAGTCCGTGAATTCTTTCAATGGAAACAACCTTAACTTTCAGTACACCATCAAATACCTCATGATTTCCGCTTCTCACTACGACTTCTTCCGTCTCTGGTGTCGCTTAACAGATACCTCTAAGGATAAAAATATTTCTGCGAGGTCAATTCTCAATATCGACGATTTGTTTTGTATAAATATGTAATTTCGTGATCGTGACCGGTAACCGAGGTTTCACTTTGATCAAGCCTGCCGCTGGTTTCACCGACGATTTGTAGTTTTTCCTCAATCGTGTCCAGCCTGCTTTGCAGCTTCTGTAAATTAATTTCTGAAGTGTCTTTTTTCACCTGAATTTCGTTAACCTTTTTAAGGCTCTTTTTTGGGGTCTGGAGAGCCTCAGAAAACATATATTCAGTAGGGGGCCCGGGTTTTCCTTAAAACCGCCAGATAGCTTAAGTAGCGTGCCCGCCATAGACAGACAATCATAAGCACACTGGCCTATCATCCGTGGACACGGCAACACCACTAGGGCAACGGAGTTACTACGGAACCCGTATTTACTATCAACAACCTGCGTGAACGTGATCGGGTGCATGCTAGACGAAGATTCCAGGGCAAGGTTACCATGTCCACTGGATATGGCGCCCGATGGCATGCTTCTTCCATACTGTTCGCAGGCAAGCAGGGGTCTCCTAATGACGTCATCCTGCGTGCGGCTGCTGCGCTGGGAGAGCCTACCACGAGCGTAGATAGTGAGGGAGCAGTCTTTGTTCCGTTCCGCTGTGAGTCGCGGGTGACCACGAAGCATCCCACAGTCGTCGATGCTTTCCACGATGTTGAGGATAATAACAGCCAGCCGATGATTATCGACGTGAACGTGATCGGGTGGATGTTAGACAAAGATGCCACGGCAGGGTTCCCGTTTCGGCCACAAGACGTGAATTTTCCCGCTAAATTTCGCAGGGAAACTGAGTTGACATATAGGTCAAGTGACGTCAATTTTTCCGCTAAATTTTGGGGAGAAACTGAAGTGGTCTTTATGTCTCGTGATGTCAGGTCACGGGACATTAATTTTCTCGCAACATTTTGCAGAGAAACTGAATTTGTGTATAGGACTCGTGATATTAATTTACCCGCCAAATTTAGAGGAGAAATACACGGATTGGCCGACGTACAAACTTTTGGTTTGGGTGGTTGCGTTAAAAAGCATTTCGTGCTTTAAAACATTTTAAAATATTTTATGCATTTGTCTTCAGTGTCAAATAAGATAGGCGCGTGCGATCTTCGAATTGTGGACTTTTGGCTGTAGAAGCAGACGCATGGTATTTACCGGTAATGATATTTTATTGCGAGCTCAAACTTGAAAACATATTTTCTACGTTTAGATTCACATGCTTCAATCGTGCGTTGTTTTCAGGCCGCAGTGTCACCGCTCTCCTATCCTGACAGCTGTTAGAAAAATATCCCCTTCTGTCGCTCACTAGACTGCATTGGCAGTCCGCATCGACGATTTTCAGAGAAAAACTTATTTTAGAATTATATTTTATTTCTAGCAGAAAAAAAATTAAACATACCTTTCTGTTTGATTTTTCTGCAAGAAGCATACATATACCAACACGGCCGTTACGAATATATATATATATTTTTTTTTCTTTTTTTTTTTAAGTGGAGCATGGTTGGTTGCTAGGGACAAAAAAAAAAACACGCAAACTTTTTGTGGGAATTACGCGCATGCGCCGGATAATACCATCTGGTTTTAATCAGTTTACATCCTGTTTTTCTTCGCCGTTATAAACGTATGCTGCAGAGCTGCTGGTGAGAAGCACGAACCGCAGTCTCTTCCGTTTTGTCTGAAATCGAAGGCTCAAGAAAAAGGCAGAAAAGTACTTCGGCCACTGCATTCCGTAAGTTGCCCTCAGAATCTAATATCAACTTTACCCAATGCTAAATTTAATCTTTGAACAAAGGCAACAGCGAGTGGAATAACGAATCGAATTCATCCTTTATAATATAAACTAACAGTGGCGGGAAATAACCATTGCTGGGTTTAAACAGCAAGCTCCCGGGAGTAATATTTGGGGCCGTCGATCCCAAAATGATTGGCGGGCTTTCACGCCAAAAACGCGAGGCAGTACGTTCATTCTCCGCCCAAATGTTGCGCTAGCGGTTCGAACAAGATGGGAAAGGTTCGGAACAAACCGTTATGTATTAAAAAAAATAATATATATACGTACGTAATGTTTTAAAACTATTTTTGGAAAAATGGGGTTGGTTTTGCGCGTTTTCGGTAACTGGCGCCATTCACCTCCATGTATTCGGAAGCTCCATCGGTCGGCATTATCCCATTAAAAATTGAAAAAAGAAAAACACATAAATTTTGAATGAAGCGACGATTCGTTCTAAAACTTCGGAATCTGGTTCGGACCGGCAGCGCTATATTTGGGAGGAGAATGAGCGTTCGCGATAGGCTGTAAAAAAATGCTTTATTTTTTTTTAGCGATCGGGACGATCAGAACCCGGTGTGTCCCTAGCATCTTATTATCGCGCCGCAGCCGATCGCAGTACGGCATTAGCTTTTACGGAGGCCGAAGAACCCATCACGGAGCTCTTGGCTCGTTCGATTTACGAGCACGTCCTGCACAGGTGCATAAAAGTGTCGAGCAGTGCTTACTTCCGATGAGTGTCTTGAGATATAACCGGAAGTACACTGCCACACTCTCTTCAGCACCGGTGCTTGAGATGCAGGTAAATCGAATGAGCCAAAGGCGAAATTAACGAGGCACGCCCTGTATGCCTTCAAGGCCCGACGTAGACCTGACGCTTTCCACTTTTTACCTTGCTCAAACACGGCTTCCCTCGCAGTTTAGGAGAAGGGCGCGCTAAGAGGATTTACTTACCTGCAGAAAGTCGATGTTGTATCCTTTAAGTTGCCCGTGGCTACAGCACATCTAACATGAGCGACTATTGCCAGGGACAGCAATTGAAGGGTTCGTGAGACGATATCGGGTTCGAATGTTCATGACTTCCCAAAGGCGTACTGGTCCTAGTCTCGCCCCTAGTATACTCGCACGGACTGCCACTGATTCGGAAGCTTCTTCGTCGCGGGGTAAAATAGCCAGGATAAAAAGGGACAGTTTCTTTCAGTCTTGCCTTCGCGAAGCTTGATGTCGTAATAGTGGGACCGAAACTACCCGCCTGACGACGGTCGAGCGCGGCTAATGGATTGGGCACGAAAACTTGGTGAGCACTCGACATTGGCTTGCAACAATGAATGCCCAGGCGGACTCTCGGGTAAAGGCTCGTGTCCAACCACTGCGGTGATGGGAATAGCCATAGCCTCCTCTATACTCACAAAGCCTGGCACTTGGATGACGGAGCCATAGAGTACCCGGTCGCAGATTTGGAGCGCGAGGATCTGGTAGCACAGAGCGTTTCTCGGGGAGTCTGGTATGCAGCGGACAGTTTTGGTTTTGCAGCGGCGAGGACCCAAAACATAGTTTTCCAACCCGACGAGAAAAGAAGCGGTAGCCCGAGGAACGCGAGAAGCACGAGCGGACATTCCATCACTCGGGACAAGTGTGATTCCGCGTCTTGCTGCAGTGGGGCGCCCGTTACAAGACCCTTGTCTGCCGCTCTACCTTTTCACTTTCGGCGTCTCGTGACGATCTGCCAGGCTTTGTCAGTATAGAGGAGGCTATGGAATAGCCCAACTTCAACACCGCCTGGAGCTCAATACGCGCTTTCTACTTTGCAGACCCCAGCGCGTGGCTATGATTAACGTTGGCGGCATACACTCTAAAAAAAAAAGGGAGTAATACTTCCTCCCTTAAAGGAGGAACTCGCATGTCCCTTATATTGCTCTATAAAGGGAGGAAATTTCCTCCTACAAAACGGGGAGGAAATTTGTTCCCCTAAGAAGGGAGGAAAATTGCCACCTTTTTTTCTCTCAAAGGAGGAAACTTCCTCCCCTTGTGTAAGTGATATACCTTTCAACAGATGGCGCTCAAAACGGGGGGAAAAAAAAAAGTCGGAGAGGCGTTTTTTTTATTCTTCTTTTATGTTTTGCCGACTTTCGAACGCTAGATAGTTAAGATGCACATACATCACTGAACATACAGAATACACGGAACACACGCAGATCAACCACGCACACAACAGCAACAACGCAGCAACACCGGGCCCCCTCGCCTCTCTTTTTTTTTTTTTTTTTCTTTATTGCCGTTTTTACAAGTCACTCACTGCGTACATGTCTGAGGTAGTAAAACAGCAGAAATGACAGTGTTACTTTCTACCAGCCGGCCTTTGGGCTAGTAGAATAAATTAAAATGATTTCAAATGCCTAACGGTTTCCACACATTGAATCCAATCTGGCACGCAGCTCTGTGCCTTGTGTACTTCTACAATCAAGGCAAGACTCTCGCCGAAATATTCCCGAGCCTCACGCGCGTCGATATCGGCATGGCGCGTAGCCATCCGAGACCGCCAAATACTATGCAGGCCCAGTAACATAATCATATCAAAGGGCACGCCGTCCTCGTTTTCAACTGGAAGGTATCTAATTCCCTGCATGTCTAACGGAAAATCCTTCTTCAGGGTGCGTTGGAGGACATCCCAGAAGAAGACGCCATCCCAGCACTCCAGGAATACATGCTCGATTGTCTCGGGCTTTTTACACAAAAAACAGTGGTCGCCCCACGGGACGAATAGTCCCTTTTCTTTCATCCATGTCTTTACAGTTAAGGTGCCGGTGTGTAATTTGAAAAAGAATGACTTAACACCAGGCGGGACGAGCATTCTCTTAACGCGCTTTAAGACATCCTGTCCCGGGCCCGCACAATACAAGCTTCTATACAAAGGTACGGGAAAGAAAACGCCACATAGATCTCTATACAACTTTTTTCTGGATACTTGGCTCAAATACTCAAAAGAAAACCTGGCTGCCAAAAATTTACTTGAAAAGACAACTTCCTTGAGATATCCGTGGATGCCGCCTGGCACCCATGCCGAGGAAACGATAAACTCAGGCATATGTCTGCACAGTCTCACCTGGTAGACTGTTCTTAGAAACGGGTCACTGACATCCCGAAAGTAAATAAAACGATTCACAACTTGGCGCAAAAATAAATGTGACAATCCTAGTCCACCATCGCGGACGCGCCGAAAGAGGTTCATACGACTCGTCCGTTCAAATGACGAGCCCCAAATAAAAACAGCAAAGACGCGGTGAATTTTTTGAACATTAACTCGGGAGCAATGCAATACCTGTAGCACGTACCACAGTTTGCTAACAAGAAACAAATTGCACACTGTGGCACGGGCAAAAATAGACAATTCCCAACCTCTCCAGCCCTCCACTCTCTCGCGCAGTTCTAGCGCCCGCCTGCGCCAATAAGGCTCACTGTCGCTGTAATTCTCCAGAGGTACGCCCAAATAGTTCACAGGAGTTGTTGACCACCTTATATTTTGAAACACACTGGGAGTGGAAAACCAGCGACCATGCCAAAAACCCAAACACTTATCCCAGTTCACAGCACTTCCCCCAACAGCACAAAAACGTTTAACTATGTTCACAACTTCAACTATGCTTTCTTGATTCGTGCAAAACACAGCGATATCGTCAGCGTAAGCTAAAATACGTACTTCAGATGCAAAAAGATGAAACCCGCGGATACTGTTGCTTCTAATGATGCTCAAGCAAAACGATTCTATGTAAATGCAAAAAAGGAGAGGTGAAAGAGGACATCCTTGGCGTACGGAACGCTCTACTTTGATGCGCTTTCCAACCGACCGATTTACTATAAGACTGGTGGTACAACCGCTGTACGCCATTCGCACACCTTCTCGTAAAACTGAACCGACATTTACATGGTCTAAAACAGTTAACATAAGATCATGCGGTACCCGATCGAAAGCTTTTTCGAGGTCAATTTGTAGCATGGCTACACCCCTATTCATGACATCACTACACTCCAGCACGTTCCGAGCCTTTTGAATATTTGTAAAAATAGTTCTTCCCTTTATCCCGCACGTTTGGTGGGGACCAACTAGTTCTGTTATTACCGATTGCAGTCGTCTGGCCAGAATTTTCATTAGTACTTTATAGTCGATATTAGTTAAACTTATGGGGCGATAAGCTGTGACCTGTCTTAGTTTGATTTCGTCTTCTGTTTTGGGAATCAACACAGTGTGCGACGACAAAAACGTAGGTGGTAGGACATTTAGTTCAAATGATTCGTTGAAAACGTTAGTTAAGATAGGCGAAATCTCATGTTTAAACGCCTTATAAAATGCGGCGCTTAGCCCGTCAGGACCCGGGGACTTTCCCGGGTTCAGTGCCTCGATTGCTATTTTAACCTCCTCGTCTGTGAAGGGTTCCTCCAATACTTCCCTTGTTCCGTCGTCAAGACAGACATGACAAAAATTCATTTTTAAAACACTCTGTCTGAACAGAGGTATGAGCAAACAGCGTACTGTAATAGTCATAAAAGGCACGCTCTATCTCTGACCCTTCCCTGCTAACTACCCCACCATATTCTATTTCAACTATCTCGTTTCGGCGCGCGTTCCTTTTTTCAAGGCCTAGGGCACGCTTAGTGGGCGTCTCCCCAGCCATCAGCCTACCAGCCCGCGCTCGAACCAAAGCTCCGCGATAACGCTCTCTGTCTATAAGTTCAAGCTTTGCCTTCAAAGTACAGATGTCATCTCTGAATGTACCCGGCATTTTGCCATCTTCCCTAATCAGCGTTTGCAAGCTGCATCGCAGCAACGTTTCGTTTCTTTTCTCTTCATTTTGAATTGCGCTCGCTCTTCCTAGTGCTTTTATCTTTATTTCCTGCTTAAAAAGTTCCCATTTCGTCCCATATTCCGATTTTTGCCCATTCTCTACTTTATCCAAAGAAGCCTGCACTTGGGCTCTAAAAACTTCGTCCTCCAAAAGCTTGGAGTTGAATTTCCATAACTCCCAGCTAAACGAATTTTTCTTTTCCTTGTGACCATTAATGCAAGCAGAAACCAGACAATGATCGCTGAAAGACACCGCGCGTACACTGTACTCGCAACACAAAGGAAGCAGCTCCAACGAAACATACAGTCTATCCAAGCGGGCATGACTCGACCCTTGAAAATGGGTAAACTTCACCTCCCGCCCGCTTCTGAGGCATTCACCGACGTCGTCGAGGCCACACTCATTAACTATGGCACTCAGACTCGCGGTGCTCGAATCACTATAGGCAGTGGAACTGGTCTTGTCGCCCGAAGAACAAACACAATTAAAATCCCCCAGAAAAATAAGAAGCCGATCGCAGTTGCAGTAATGGCGAATGCCGTCAAAAAAGATGCGCCTTTCTTCAACTCTAGTTGGGGCATACACACAGATAACACGCCATTCGAAGGAAGAAAAACTTAAATCACACACTACAAAACGGCCCGACGCGCACGAAGTCACGGACTGAACTGTAGCTCCTAAGCAATGACGTATAAGCAAAAAACACCCTGCCGACGTACCCACCGCATGGCTGACACAGACGTCGTATCGCGCCGTAAAGAGCCTTACCATAATGTCAGTCTGCTCCACGCTCTCTATTTTAGTCTCCTGCACGGCGACAATGTCCAGGTCATGCTCCGTCACGAGGCGGTAAAGTTGGTTCTGTCTCCGCCTCGCTGAGAGCCCACGTACGTTTAAGGTCGCAAATCGCAATGGCCTTTCTAACGTCACCATCGACTAGTAGAGGGTGGACATACGACGCTTACCCATATCAGCCAGCGTCGTGCCGAGCGTTCCAATTCAGCTGTCGGTTACGTAGCCTGCCCGTCACCGCGTGTAAGCGACGACGAACGGGCTTTGCTAGCGACACGTTTCCCCCTCCCACCGACGGTCTTCCACTGCTTGTCCAGCTGGCTGAGCTGCTGCTCCTGCGATGCGCCGCTGACCTCGTCATGTCGACGCTTTGCCGCCGCCACGTCAAAGTCCATCTGGTCCTTCTCCGAGGGAGGGCCGTCCTCTCCTCGTGCGGGAACGGGGTCCCCGACCTTGACGATGGCCTTGGTCACCGGCTCCTGTTGGGCAGCCGAAGCGGAGGACGCCCGTTTCGGGAGCTCCTCGGGCTCGCGACTTTCCACAGCAACAGCAACGGCTTTTCTCGGAACTTCGGCCTTGACCTCTGTGGCCTCCGAGGCCGCGGCACGTTCCGCTTCTTCCTCGTCCATGAGGAGCTCGTTGTTGTCTCTTCCGTCGGTGCCTTTTCCAACTGCCCGGGCGTACGACCGGGTGCAATCGGCCTGCACGTGCCCGAAGGCACGGCATTCGCTGCACCTGGGGACTCGGCAGTCCTTCCGGATATGCCCCGTGGTGTAGCATCTGAGACAGATCGGCGGGCGGCCGGGGACTACCACGAGAACATTGCCGCCGCCGAGGCGTAGCTGGTGCGGGATGCGGTCTAGCGTGACACCATCGCGCAGCACCAAGCGGACGAGACGGGTCGTCGACTCGGCGTGCTCGAAGCCCGGGACCCTCCACTTTTCGCTGGTCACCTCCTTCACGACGCCAAACTCCGCAAAAGCTCGGCGTATGGCGTCACTGGTAACGTCGAAAGACACCCAGTGCAGTTTCACGCGAAGCTCGTGCCTTACGGGGTCGATGACAAGGCACGTCTTCTCCTTAATGATGAGCTGCCCGGCTTCGAGAAGCTTCTTTTTCGCCTCGTCCGACCGCATGTTGAGGAGCCACACGTGCGACATTTGGTACGCACCTATGGTTCCCACGTCCTGGATGACTCCGGCGTTGTTCAGCGGCTGCCGAAAGTCCTCGATCTTGTAGGGTCGACCGGCGATGTCGCAGTGCAGAATCACTGCACGCTTCATCGCCTCTCCGGAAGGCAGCGAAGGCAAAACAATACGATAGTCCGAAATGGCAGCCATATTGCCGATAACCGAGTCACCGCGGCCCGAGGGGGCCGTTGTCGCAGCTCCGTGGGAGCCAGCCATTCCTACGTCCGTACTCGACGAGCGCCGGAGAAAGAATGCCCCCTCGCCTCTCTACGTACGCTAAGTTCCCACTAGCTCTATATATGGCAGTCTTATTTTTGAATCCGACTTTTTCGGTGACTGCTATCATTTGGCACATAAACACGGAAAGGTGGAGTAAATATTACTCTTACTTAATACATTATTTGAATTGTCTCGTGGAATAGCCCCTATCTCTTAATTCAACACCCCGAGCAAAGCAAATGTAGATCATTAGGCTAATTAACTAAAATTAAATAATTTTCTTCTGAATAAGTTCGATGAATTATCTTGACAATGCAGTGCTGAAATGCTGTGCTAAACATTGCAGTCAAGCTATTGCTTGATTGCGGTGTTCAGTGCCAGTGTAATTATTTTCAGTTTTGGTGGGGTAATTAATCATTTAATTGTTGCACAAGTTCAAGGGATTTTCAAACAAACAATATTACCGATTTTAACAAGACTTCTTGAAACAGCAGAGAAGATATCTTGGTTCATGCTTTGTCGCCGGTGTTACAGAAATTTACAATTGTTTTAATTTACTAATCTGGAGCGTTTTTCCTAAAAAAAGTAAGTGCCGGGCGTGATAAAGGCCCACGAACCATGACTTTGGTATCCTCAGCAGACAACTAAAATAAGACTGTCTTTGGTGATATAATGCAACCGCTTGAAAACATCACATTGCCCGAGTCAGAAAGTTAAAAAGCCCGTGTTGAGAGTTTTAATAGATCGTTTAGTCACTCCCGCAACTCCATACGCGATCCGTTATGGCTTCCGCAATATATACCGTAGCGGAGCCGCGTTTTCGTTTCTAGTAGAACGTTTGCAGCCCGGTGCAGAATATAGCGTTCCGAGAGCTAACGCAACGGAACTCTTTCGGACACTAAAGCTAAAATAGAGGTTCGTAAAGCAATTGTTAGTAATCTCCTATTCATGTCTCTATCTAAATAGTATTTAAATTTATTATCGAGTGCTTGTGTTCATGTTTGCTTCCTTTATAAGTACGTCCAGTACGTTTGCGACGAGTTTGAGATCCAGGTTGTTGACGCCGGGTTAGCTGCGCTCGTTCCGCGACACAAAAGGGATCGCCTGGTGATAGACTAAGCTAGCCAAATTTAAAAAAAAAAAAAAAAAAAACAGAATTTTTTTTTTTTTTTTTTTTAGTGCGAGTTTTGACATGTAGCAGGAGATGGGGGCGAAGCGCAAGCTAAAAAGAAGCAGCGGTGAACCGTTGGCTCTGTCGAATCATGCGTTTCTTCAAGCCCGCGGATCTGCCCTCCGCCCGCACTTTGCCCCGCAAAGAGAATGGAATGTCTGTACTACCCTTTCTTCCAAGTGGACTCTTCCCGAATGCATAGTTGACCTTGCTTTCCGGATCCGTTGACTCGTCCCTTCCCCGAATCGTCATTGCAGTGTCGTTTCTTGTGCGGGGATATGGTTTTTGAAAAACGCGTGTTCCCGCAAGCCGGTCGTTTTTCCGATGTGGACGGACTACAGCGTGTGTCGGACGGAGTCGCTCGCCGCAACGCAGTGCTCGTTCCTATCGACTGGATATGCTGTTCTGTTTTATACAGAACTGAAATATACGCCTCACGGATTACCTTTCGCTGTATGGTACGTACGCTTTATTTCAAGAGTATACGTTTCTCGCGGAGGTGACGGCAACCAAGCTACCAAGCGCTCAAGTTGCCGTCACCGCCATTAAACATGTTTGCGGTGGCAGCGGCGGTTCGACCGCCGCTGCCGCCACGAATATAGAGGAGGAATTTTCGTCCCTTTTTCAAGCGCCGCTAGGTCGCGCTGCATGTGGATCGGTGAAAGGGAGGAACAAGGGCAATTTCCTCCCTTCCGTTGGCGACAGGGAGGAACATCGTTCTTTTCCTCCCTTTCTCCTCCCTTTTTTTTTAGAGTGTAGGATAGACACCAGGTCAGCTGGCCGCTTGTTCGGGCTCCGAGTTGAGGGGATGAACGATGCTCATATTTATCGAATTTAATTTCCGACTGCCGTTGCTTGGACAGAAAACACAATAAGGAAAGCTTATTTCGTTATTATCGTTAGGGAATGATTCTGAATAGCATTTAGAAAAAGCAGACAAAATCGTTTCATGACCTCTTTAACGGCTTATGATATTCAAGCTTCTTGGTTCGTTCTTCGGCATTCTTATCAGATAATGCGGGAACCTCATTAGCTACGAAATGATAATATGAGACTCGCGGGACTCGTCACGCCCTGCAACTTCTTAGACTTACTAGAGTTATGCGCATTTTTGGTATCTCGTAAATAACACGCTTTTATAGCTTTGTATGCCTATATTTCATTACAAATTCTACTTTTGAAAGGGAAAAAAAAAGAACGCCTCGTGGCGTTTTTATTTTCACCAATGAAGTTCAGTGACAAAGTAAGAACAAAAAAATAAAAGAACGAGGATGTAATTTTAATAATTTCGGTTAAATAGAAACAGTAAGTAAATTGAACGCCAAGATGTCATCCTTCTGAGTGTTTTATACTATATATAATTATATAGTATAAAAATCAATTAGACCCACAAATATACAAATTAAATCTATCCGCTTCATTAAAAAAAGTGAAAGCCGTTTACAAATCCCTGTAACGGCGAATTGGAGCGCAGCTCTTGAGGAGGAGTAGGGAAGGGTACTGAGGGGGGTCACGTCACCTGCGGGTAGTCACGTGACCCCGGGGGGGTCACGTGATCTCGGGGGAAGGCGGTCACGTGACCTCGGGGGAGGGGGTCACGTGACCTCGGGGGGGGGGGGGGTCACGTGATCTCGGGTGGGGGGGGGTCACGTAACCTCGGGGGGGGGGGGGGGTCACGGGACCTCGGGGGGGGGGTCACGGGACCTCGGGGGGGGGGGGTCACGTGACCTCGGGGGGGGTCACGTGACCCCACCCGGTTACGCCGACGCCGACGCCGACGCCGCTCAGGTTGGAAACGGGCCCCTAAGAGCTGCGCTCTAAAACTCAGGATCCCCGCTTTATTCCTGTGAGCAAACTACGTGCATATTAGCACCTCAATAATAATGGCCTGGTGCTCTCAAGTAGGTGACACCCGGTCATCGGTTTCGCCGTCGCTAGTTCCTTTCCAGTCGTTGAGCGAATAGAAAGCTTGAGGTAACAAAGCGAGCATAAAGTAACGTATTTGAGAACACCCCCGATATCGTTTCCACAATGTGTTTCCGGAATAGCTGAAAGGTTCATTTCGGAAAAGCCGAGGACATGAGAAGAACCGACGACGAAATGTGGGAAAGGGAGGTAAAAAAGATGTCGAAGAAAGCGGACACAAGCGGACGAAGTCGCAGCGCGCGAACCTGAGGGTCTCCTTCAACAACGCGGCTAGTGCTTCGCAGCACCGGTTACGTGGGCCACGAAAAATCGCAGGCGAATGTAGTGCTGCTGCCGTGACCAGGCGAACCTGAGCTCTTGGCCGCGGCGCTGTAAGCAGTGGTGCACTCAATACGACACTTGTATTCACACGAACAAGCTTTTTTTCCGACGATTAAATGTCATTAAGTTGAGAGCTCATATGTGCCGCGTCACGGGTATTTGCTATTCCCCGAGACCGCGGATGGCCGCGGAGGATCTGTGACCGGTTCACGGGATATCCGCAGGATCGACTTGTTTCAAGTAAGGATTTCGGTCGCATGAATTAAGCTGCGGGCAGCGTTTTAGAGCGTAACTCGTAGGCGCCCGTCTCCGGCTTGAGCGGTGTTTGCGTAACCGCGCGGTGTATTCTGGGAGATAATGCACCGCGAGGGACCTTCCTGATGTCAGTCGTGACGTCACGTGTGACGTCACGAGGGTCCCGCGCAGTGCATTATGGGACATTCCTTATAATGCAACGCGCGGGGAGGAAGGGGAGAAGGGGGAGGACGGAGGAGGGGGAGGAAGAGAAGAGAGAAGAGGAGGGGAGGGGCTTGAAGGATGAGGGGAGGAGGAGGTGAAGGAGGACGGGAGGAGCAGGAGAAAGAGGAGGGACGAGGGGAGGAGGTGTGTACCCTCCCCTCTGTACGCTTCCCTCCTCCTCCTCAGGCGCTGCGCTCTAATTGGGCGTTACAGGGTGTTGTAAACGACTTTTATTTTTATTTTCTTAGTTTCGTTCAGAGAGTACGTGAAAGTCATACACACCTGCCGGAACATAAAACTCTGCCCACTCAACTACATGGGACTCGGCCTCGTAAATGCTGACAGGTATTTCCTAAAACGCCATTGCTTCTCGCAGATTTTCGTCCTTGCTGAGCAATGACACTCGTTTTTCTTCGGACATAAATATATAACGTGAAACAAACAAAACAACCTTACTGCATCCCAAGCTACCACCGCAACGAACGTCTATGAATTTTCACGGCGTTTTGGATTCTAATTATCTGTTCAAAAACTGATTTTCAGATCCATCGACGCAATGAATTCAGGTCTAAGGGTTCTCAACCTGTCAATGCGTCGCATTGCTTCTTCCTCCAGAATGATAACAACCACTGCGAAACTGCAATGCCCAAAGTACGTGTCTTTTTTTTTTTAACGCAATTGTATTTAGAAGTTTATTAACTATGAAATTGTGTGCCTCCGTCCGTCGCGGCTTGATGGCCCAACCACTCATTGGTTGTTTGAAAGTCGGGGGAGGAGGATAGAATATGTGGCAAGAGAAAGTGGGTCGTGATGGACATCTGAAATGCACGTTAAGCTTGACAAACCAACGCTCCCTCGCCACATTTAGCGGACTGTAATCACGTGACGTCATCTGCGAAACGACTTTCATGTGACGTCAGCAGCATGATGTTGTTACTTGACTCCTACCAGGCGTCGTTGAGTGAAGTTACTGATGCCAAAGGTCTATTGCACGCACTGTGCACACGAGCGGCACACGTATGACGGTCAATATATCATGATATGACGTAAAGACTGGTCGGGGGTTCTTCGTGTTTTCTCGCTTTTAGTTACATCTCCGATGAGAACGAACATGATATTCAGATTCACGATATAAAAATACTCTAGAATTCACAACTAACTCTTTTTTTTTTTCAAGAACCTTTGTATCTTCCCTTTATTCACGCTTTCGAGGCAAATGAGTGTCAAAATCAGAGTCGCGTAGAATAGGCTAGAATTCACACCAAACTAATTTTCGATGACGTCACCTTTTTTTATATATATTTCTGGGTTTTTTGCGCGAACTTACCCTTTAAAAATAAAGGAATGACCTTACACGCCGATGTAAAACGTGGAATTGAGACATTCTGGGTGGCTGACGCCGTTCATCTCCGTCAATTAGTGGGCCTCGTCGGCCGCATTTACCTATTGAAAATTTCCGAGAATCAAACTCTTGAGAAAAATAACGGCAAGCGCTGAAAACTTGGCATCAAGTTTGGAGAGCAATAGTCTTTTTACCCTTACGATGGACCGCTGCGGATGTTACGAGCCATCGGAGACAGTCCAATGTCGTCACGTGATCTTGGAGGGAGGTGCAGTCTGGTACGAGAAGCCTAGTTACCTGCTAGTTCATAGAGCTGGATTGGTTGGAATGGCTCCTAGCGTTCGCTGTGTTCGGTCGTAAGGTGAAACGAAGTATAGGGCTTCATTTGGACGGAGAGTCAGCGTTCGGCAGAACGTAGCCTATCTTCACAAAAAGCAAAATTGTAAAAAAAAGAAAATGTTTTGGGCTCGGGGGAAATTTTGTAGTTATACAAACTGACCTGCGCACTCATGTTCTAAGACGATTGAAATATCTTTAAAATTGAACGCACTCTTGAAATATTCTAGGTTGTACCATTTAAAACTACTAACTTATTTTTTCTTTCTTGTTAGCGTGCTCAAGGCTGGATATGGAGGCGATATCAATGGGCCACTGTCTTCACCATCTGACTTAACAGCAATATCATATGCACGAGTCAAGAAGACACCGCTCGCCAAAGGTCCGGGGGGAGGCTTTAGGCCACTCGAAGAGACATCATGCAAGGAGGTAAAGACAGTAGTGACACTTTTATAACAGACAGCTTAATAGGTATGGTATCTGATGTATTGAAGTATAAATGCAAAATACTGTAAACTGTTTTACAGTTACAGTATTTTGTAAAATAACTGTTTTTATAGAGAAGTGAGCAGCAACGATAGAAGTAGAACGAGAAGTATTTTACCATCCCCAAGTACTATTCCAAGAACATTTGATTCCCGTAGATTTAGAGTTAAGACTTAAATTTGTTTTGAGTGGAAAAAATAAACAGTGCACATATAAATAATAAAGCCAACATGTTACGACAATCAGTTGTTTAAAAAAGAAACACGAGCTTCATATATATATATATATATATATATATATATATATATATATATATATATATATATATGAATACATTTTCCCCATAACATAAGCCGCAGAATCATCGGAATAAAAAAGAGTCCTTTTATATATATATGAATATATATATATATAGGTAAAGTAGGGTAAATATAAAAACAATGGGCCGGGAAAAGTTAATAAGTCAAAGATGCGTACTGTCGGAGTTACTAATTCGAAGTTTATTACGACGTTTTGAGCGGGGTCCGCTCTTCATCATGTAGTAAGTGTACAGCCCGCGAGTATTTATATACCCTAAGAAGAAAGTAGAGGGAGTAAAGTGCAGTAGGAAGTGGAAACAGCGTTGGACAAAACAGATAGTTCACACAGAAAGGAAAGGGCACCAAAATTTGCAAATTTTGACGAGCTCACATGAATAGGCTGATCAGATGGGCAATATCGATGGTGTGAAATGCCCGCTGCAAAAGAACTGTGGCACCTCGCCATCAGCACGTGCTCAGCAGTCGCGCACACAGCTATGGCCACCAGTGAATACTCCCTATCCGCCCTTTTTTGTTTGGCAACCAAATCGGTGGAGCCATCTATTGAGTATCTCCTGTATACCTGCGATTCACGTGCATCTTGTATTTTTTTACTCACCAAATTATTTTATCATAGGAATGAATTAAGTCTGACAGTGCTATAAGTGACCATTTCCAGAAGCTAGCGTGTAAATTTGGTTTCACAAGTTAAGAACCGGACGTGGTTTGGGGCAGACGTGAGTCCATTACTCCGAAGAAGTAAATAATTACAATTACAATTACTTCGTCTAAAGAGTAAGAGATTAACATCACATATTACTTCCAGTAAAATTATTAGAATAATCACCTCGTTACTTTACTTGATTACTTTTACGTTTCTCCAAGGATACAAGCAAAATATATGTAATATCTTCGGCGTGCTTGAGGGTGAAATTTTGAGCCCCATCAAAAATAAAACACATTCAGCACTATCTAAGTAGTATTTTAGGTTAATAATTTTAGGAGGACGAATATATAAAGTTTTAAAGGACTAAGGTGTTTGAAATAAATGAGTCTTGCCCTGTCCAACCTTGACAGAAGTAAATCCCATGAACACACGACGAATAAACTTGTGGAGTGGAGGCACGCACACCATTCGAATTAATCCGAGTTTGGCATTGACGAACTTCGAAACACGATTCCTCTGAAGATGCGGTTTTCCTATTTTTGTTGCATATTGCCTAAATATGGGCTGGCTTAACCGTTAAAGTCAAGTGGCTGTGAGATTAAGATGCGGTACTTCCGTTTGGGTACATTTCGAAGACTCAACCCAGCTTGATCAAGGTTGTTATCCGTTTGAATGACCAACTTGATATTCTTTCTTGATCACCAAACTTATCAGAGTCAACGATATATTACTGCAAAATGTTTTAGCTGAACTAATTTTGCCGTGCAGAAATTATTAAGAAAAAGCAAAGCAATTGACAGTGAACTGTAGGCTTCCATATCTTTCACGCGTTCACTGCCGCCTGTCGCTGTCTCAACTCAAGTGTCCTAGTGAGCCACAGTTTCTTCTCAGAAACATCGGGCTGTTTCCTTTCCCTAAACTTTCGGTCTAAGCTCCAGCAGGCACAATCCGCTGACGAAAACCTAGAATTCTCGTTTATAAGAATATGAATTCAGCTTCGAGGTCTCAAGCTCTTTTGAGTGTGCTCCCCGGCCAGCGTATCCCCTGTTGTCGAAAGATACTTTTCAAACTGACAGCAGAGTTGGCGCCATTGTTTTTTGTTGTTCGAATGAACTGTTGCCATCACACTTCTCATGTCTCTGCCTTACGCATCCCTTAGTGCGGCGTCAAGTGACGGAAGCCGCATTACTGGCTGGTCAAGCCGGTATTTAGCTTTTACAGTGCTCTCCCGGATGAACAGGAGCGAGGTCTCAGAGCTTCTCCTGTTTGCGGGGTGGGCGTGTGTAAGCAAAAACATCGACACACGAAGGACGGTTTTGTGTGATAACGACAAGATAAAAATTCAGGACATTTACAATTATCTGTAATGCTGAATTAGACACAGCTCTTGAGGAGGAGGGGGAACGGAATGCTCTCCTCCCGCTCTCCTAGCTCCTTCTCGCCTGCTGCCATCCCACTAAGCGGGAAATTTAGCGAAAAGTTTCCCGCTAAGTTTAGCGGGGAAATTAAATGGTGTTGAGGTCGCGTGACGTCAATCTCCCCGCAAAATATAGCGGGGATTTTTAACCCGCTAATTTTAGCGGGAGTTTAATCCGCTAAATTTAGCGCGAAAATCTCCATGCTAAATTTAACGGAAAAATTTTTTCCGCTAAAAGTTGCGGAAGAATTTTTCCACTAAATCTAGAGCGGGAATTTTTCCGCTAAATGTGAAAATTTCCTGACTAAAGATAGCGCGAAATTTCCCCCCAAACTCTCCTCCAAATTTAGCGTAAAAATTCCCCCGTTAATGTTATCGGGAAAGTTTCTCACTAAATTTAGTGGAAAAATCACTAAACCCAGCGGAAAAATTTCTCCTAATGCAGCGCACGGTTGCTCCGACACCGACGCCGCTCAAACTGGAAAAAGCGCCTAAAAGCTGCGCTTTAAAAAAGCAAAAATAAACGTTGATTTTTTTAGGGTGTTGAGGCGAAGATGGGTGGGTAAGAAAGGAGGATGGGGGATCAGGGGACGGGGGGGGGGGGGGGGGGGGGGAGGGAGGTGGAGGGAGCGGATATATGCACCATGGTCACAGTGTCCACGGTCCTACTCCTCAAGAACCACACGTAGCGGTTTTGTGGGCTGTTAGTTTTCTGCTGTCTTGTAAGGTTTAAGCAGTCCGTTCGTTTTTCAAGAAGTCGGAGCTGTTGCCTCCATGTAGACAGTCGAGTCCTCCCAAACCGACTGACCGTACGAACGAGTCCAGAGAGAATCCTGCGGGCACAAATAAAGTTTATTCCAATCCAATCCAATCCGGCTTGTTGTGCTTTCCGTGAATTAATCCCCTTTCCCTCGCCAACACTCTCTTCGCTAGCGAACTCCCGTCTTGTGCTACCATGCATAAAAGCGCGAAGGCCATTGCATCGCCCCTCTTCCACTCTATATCTGCCCTTGACATGACGTAAAAATTGTTAGCAATAATTTGAGTAATTCGTTACTGAAAAGCATGGAATTACATTACAAATTACACTTGTAAGTAACTGATCAATTACTAAATTGCAAGAAAAGTAATTATTACAACTAATCCCGTTACCTGTAAAGGATTACTTCCAAACCTGGAACTTGGGGGCCGTTTGCAAACTTGCGCCACCACGTTTAAACTCACGCGAGAAAGAGCGAATAGCTATGCGCTACTGAAATGAACGGTCATCAACACAGCGTAATATCCAGTGCCTGAATTGCGCGCGGTCACAAAAACTGTCGAGATTTGTGTAGACATATTTGTGATATTCTTTGCGTTTTATAAATGTAATGTTCCCATTTGTAGGAAAATGTATCTCAACTCGCAAGCCCTAAAAATAAAACATACTGGGACTGAAAATAAATGCACTTATCAGGCGATTGACTGAGGTATAGAGACAGTTTTTGACACCATAGGTGTGTCTCAGAAGGATACATGAGCCGTACGGTTTGCATGCGGGACAATATAGGGCCAGATTTATATTTGAATCAATGTATTACCTCAGTAAAGTCGGTTTTTGTCTTCATTTATTGTATTCTAGATTTCTTTAAGATGTGACAAAAATGTATAACATATTGACGCATTCTTTTCTTTACAGCAAGGAACTAAGCGTTCCGCTTGACTCACATATGGGGTCTTGATCTTTAGTGTTCGGAAGTACCACCTGTCAAGCACTCTAATAATTATTTTGGAAAGAAGGACGTTCCGGTGTTTTTGGTTGTGGGAATAATATATAAAGCAGTCCTTTTTTGTCCACTTTGTTTTTCTATTCCTAAAATAGAGTAGCTTACTATTAATTAACTTTCAGGTGATTCGCTTCAGAGATGCTAATGTTTCTTTCTTTTAAAGTTGTGTTGCATATCAATCTGTGATGATTAAAAAAGACAAATTGTAGGTATGCCTTGGTTCTAGCACCTGTTTGGCGAGGCAGCATCGTTTAGGTATCTTGCTTTAAAGTAGGGGTCTATATTTTGTCCATCAAGTGTATGGCTTATTTTTTGCCAGCCGGAAGGCAATCAACAGCAGGGAGTTCATTTGCTTCAATGTATCCTCCAAAATTTATTTTTCATTAAACACTGAAAATGTTGACCTAATTTTAATAAAAATGTTGTATCCCAGAATGGATCACAAAACACGCTGATACACGCTTCGTCAGGGGCGAGGTCAATTTATCGTACTTTGAGTACCACGTGTATCTTGAAGGAACAAGAAAGCGCTTATCTCCTTGTACATCTTGGATATTGTTGGCCAGACGTTTAACAGAAACGGAAAAATTTTATCTCAGTCTAAGGCTCTCAGTATATTGGCTGTTTATTCAAAACCGACGCTTAACTTAGTATAAAAAAAAGTGAGAACATTGTGGGACAGATTTGGTGTTATGCTGCATTTCCAGGAAAACAGATGAAAATCCTCGTCTGAGATCAAAATACTAAAAATTTGGTGGTAGAAATAAATAATGTTTATTAAAATTTTGTGAACTGAAATATAAAAATCTTCGTTTAAGTACTACAAATTGTACATTGAAATACAATCTGCGAGATTAAAGTCACCGCGCTTCCAGCTTCTGCTGGAAGAATTTAAAAAATATTTCCCATTAAAAATGCAATGACTCTTTACAGTATTCATGTTTATTCAAGAAGAAAATATTTAACGAAATGATTTGTTGTGAATTATTTTGTGCTCCTTATGATTTTGTGCTCCTTTAAAGCTTTATGACGATTAGTTACAAAAGGGGCCTTTATGAAGATTACTTACAAAATAGGCAGTTAGGGCAAATACTTGATCACGAATGCGTAGGCCGGACAAAAACAAAGCAAGAATATAATTTGAGACAAGCTACTAGAAGCTTTGACAGGGTAAGCGTACTTTTTGAACAAAATTACTACTACAGTCAGTCGGATTTGAAATTGGTGATTATATCAAAATTATTTGCTGCATCTAATGCATTTCTGAAACATCATACCCGCATTTTCATCTTTACTCTATTTTCTACTTATTCATTTATGATGAGACTACTTGAAAAAAGTCAATACGATTAATCTTTCTCTATCCCCGAACCAGGAGGTGTAATCATTGCAAGAAACTTTTTATGTAGTTTCAAACAAGAAATCGTGATCGAACTAGTGTAATATTTGATTTATGCTTTATTTGAATCTTTCTTTGCTTCCTTGTTGTCTCACTCCCAGCTGCTAGTGGCGGGCGATGTAGAATCTAACCCCGGACCTGTCACTGACAGCCCGGGCATACAGGAAAAAATATTGGCTACCGTTCAGAGATTAGAAGATGGTCAGGCAGGAATTATCTCGGAAATAAAAACCCTAAAGGAACAACAAAAAGTCTCGGACGAGCAGATACAAAGACTAACTACGAAAGTTGCTGAATTGGAGGCCGAACTGACGAGATGCAAAGCCACGCAGGATACCCCTGCCCCAAGAAGGTGAACTCACTGTCATTTCTTCAAAGTTGCATGATGTGGCATATAAACGCGATGACGCTGAAAATCGGCTTCGTCGGTCTAACCTGCTATTTTATGGTATCATCGATGATGCACATGAAACATGGGCCTCGTCCGAAGGGAAGGTGACAGATTTTTGTTCCCATCATTTCGAAATCAGGATCCACCCAGATAGTATCGAAAGAGCCCACCGAATTGGAAAGTTTAACACTGAGAAAAAAAGGCCCTATCATTGTAAAGCTTTCCAGATTCAAAGAAAAAGGCCGCATCCTGTCTTCAGGTTTTAAGTTGAAAGGAACACCCTTTTCTGTTGGAGAAGACTTTTCTATCTCAGTCCGCCACGCAAGGAGGAAACTAATCGAATTCGCTAAGAATAAAAACGTTTCTTTTAGACTATCATTTGACAAACTAAAGATTGATAACACTATCTATAGGTACAAACCTGACTCAGACTGCGTTGAACTCATGCCAAGATAGCTTAGAAAAAATAAGCCACCGATCCCATGACGTGCTGTTTCGACGAATTATCTCCCTGTCATAAGCCCCCCTGCACTTACTGTATCATTCACAAATATACGAAGTGTGATACCGAAACACGATGAATTTTCTTCCTATCTTTACGACACTGATACTGACATCGCGATTCTTACTGAGACATGGCTGAAACCTGATATTAAAAATAAAGAAATCCTTAATAATGGTTCTGAGTTTAACTTCTATCGTCGAGACAGACCGGACAGGCGAGGTGGTGGCGTGCTGATTGCCGTTAAAAAACAGATTCCTTCATACGAGATTCCAAATGATTGTAGTTTAGAGATAATCTGGGTTAGCTTTTATTCCTCACTCCAAAAGAACATCCTGGGTGTGTGTTATCGTCCCCCTGACAGTGGCCCCGAATTTACCAACATACTTCATGATCAAGTTTATGCCCTACCCCAGGCCTTTCCAAACGCGAACCTGTTTTTATTTGTTGACTTCAACTTTCCACTTATTGATTGGTCCACTCAAACTTCACATGGTCAGCAGGAAATAAACTTCCTGGATGTGTGTCAAAACTTTAACCTGGTACAAATTGTGAATAAACCGACATGTGGCGACAATATTTTGGACTTAGTTCTTACATCAAATCCCGAGTCTGTTCCTTCATTGTCACTTTTTACCGGTTTCAGTGATCATAAGTTGATCAATGTCAGCATTAATCTTCATACCGATATGGAGAGAGCAATGACTAAGCAAATTCGTGATTATAACAAAGCCGACTTTCCCTCAATTAACGAAGCACTTTCTCTTTTTTTTCCATTTTATGCTGATGGATTTCAAAATAGAACTGTTGAAGAAAACTGGCACCTGTTTAAGACCAAAATATCTGAACTAATCGATGCATTTGTCCCATTAGTCCACATTCACTCCAATAGCAACCAACCATGGTTCAATAAATCCCTTAAAATCCTAAGCCGAAAAAAGGAAAGAGTATTTCGCCTTGCTAAACGGTCAAATGTTCCTGAGGCGTGGGCAAACTATAAAAATTGCGAGATAGAATACGACTCCACTATTATCCTGGCCAAAGAAAAATATTACGGCTCCGACTTACCCTCCCTTCTAACTAACAACCCAAAAAAATTCTGGAAAATAATATCACCGCAGGAATCTCACCAGGTTATTTCCTTATCCGATAATACCGGGAACCCTGTAGCTGATGCTCTCTGTCCCTCCGTTTTTAACGAATTCTTCGCATCAATATTTACTAGAGAGGACCAATCGAACGTTCCACCTGTGGCAGATTTTGATTAACCATTCATGAATCCCAGTTCTATCACAAGTTCCGGTATAGTCAACTTATAAGTAACCTTGATATATCCACGTCGTCTGGTGCTGATAACATCTGTTCTAAAATCCTGAAAAATACCAGTGAAATTTCTTCGCAGCTACTGTGCCTGTTATTGCAACAATCTTTGTCTTCTTGTGCCATTCCTGAGGACTGGAAAATTTGGAAGATCGCTCCAGTCTTTAAGTCTGGCAATAAATCATCTGTAGCTAACTATCGCCCCATGTCCTTAACCAGTGTCGTGTCAAAATTGTTAGAACATATAGTATTTTCCCATTCCATACGACATCTTGAAAGCAACAACTTCTTTTACAAGTACCAATATGGATTTCAGAAGGGCTACTCATGCGAAGCACAGCTGCTCGAGTTCAGCCACGATATTCATACTAACATGGACTCCGGCTCTCAAACCGACGCTATTTTCCTAGACTTCTCTAAAGCATTTGACCGGGTACCCCACTGTCGCCTAATATCCAAAATTTCTGCTCTAAACCTGGATTCCCTCACGCTTTCTTGGTTACGTAACTTTTTAACCCTTAGACAGGAATTTACTGTGGTTGGCAACTTTCACTCTACGACTACCGATGTAACCTCTGGTGTCCCACAGGGCGCAGTCCTTGGGCCCCTTCTTTTTCTGATTTACATTAACGATCTTCCAAACACCGTGTCATCTACAATCCGGCTTTTCGCAGACGATTGTGTGTTGTATAGAAAAATTAACAACCAAACTGACCATGACATCCTACGAAGTGATATTAACAAGGTCCTCGACTGGTGTGTAAAATGGGAAATGCAACTAAACGTAAATAAATGTAATCTGGTTTCATTCACTAGGAAACGCTCAGTCTCATCTTTCTGTTATGCCCTAAATAACGCTTCTCTACCTGCTGTCTCATCTTACAAGTACCTCGGCTTGCATCCGACCTCGAATCTGTCTTGGGTTACCCACATTAACATTACAACTGCTGAATCGTCACGTACTCTCGGTTACCTAAAGCGAAACCTAAAAGCCGCAACCGCGCATCTACGCCATCTAGCCTATAATACCTACGTACGCCCAAAACTAGAATACACTTCACCTATCTGGAATCCTCATCAGAAGTACTTAATTAACCAGTTAGAAACTGTCCAAAACCGTGCCGCCCGATTCATATCATCATCTTATTCCCGATTTGCCAGCGTCTCCCTTCTTAAGCAAAATAACTCTATTCATCCCCTCGAGACTCGTCGACTAATCGCACTTCTTTGCTTACTTCATCGGTTGCATTATAACCCCGGTCTTTCCAGTTCATCACTTTTCGAACCACCGCATAGAGTGTCAAATCGTCAAAATAACAGCAAAAGCTATAAACACCTTTTTGGTTCAACGTTAGCATTTAATAACACAGCACTTCCTCAAGCCATCAAACACTGGAACGGTCTTCCCGACGACATTGTCAACATATCTGATGCAAAAATGTTTCGCAGCGCACTTACTAACTTCTTTCTCATCCCAGGCTAGTATCCAAGCTGACATTCTTCGGTGCTCCGTTATTATTAGCATTGTATTATGTTATTTCGTCCCAAAGTGTTTCCCATGACTGATTTAACTACTTTTAGTTATTGTCTTGTGCTTATTGCCGTCATTTGTCGCACACCAGTATGTTCTAATTTCAGTTATTCTTTTGTTTCAATGTTTTTGCGGTACTATATGCCTTTGTTGGAAAATAACCCCCCTCATGCAATGCCCACCGGGCCTTTGAGGTATTTTGAATAAATAAATAAATAAATAAATAAAAGGTAAAAAGAACTGTAAAAATAGGTGGATATATAATTGAAAACTAATAAACGCAAAACGCTCACCAGCAAGCCTGCCCTCAAGTGAGACAATTAAGCCAAAAGGTGGTATTGAAACAATCGCAAGTGAAACTTTTAAACTATAAGAGAAAAAACGAATATAGTTATATCCAAAGCGAAACATTAATAAAATACGCTTTATAATAACGTTGAAGAGACAATTAAATATTTGAAATGGTGTTGATATCTAACTTCAATTGACTTTTAAATGCCATATATCTAAATACAACATTCAAACTTCCCACATTTAAACTCGAAAGCAGGCGGTATTGCTGCAGTGTCACGACACTGCAGCACGACACTGCAGCAATTCTTGCTGCACTGTCACGACACTGCAGCAAGAGTTCTAATTTTAAATTTAATGGTGAGCATTGCGAGAGGACCTTCGAATCCCATATTTAGTTACAATCTCTATGTGGGAATAGAGGAGTCAAAGAAAGAATAAAAACACTCCTGTATTTTCACCAACACGCTCTTTCATCTTTGTCTCTATGTGGGCCCTGACCTGATCACCCCAGCCTGAGCAACTACATAATTTGGATCAGAACTAACCGCGCTTTGACAGTGGGCAGGATGATAACGAGATCAAGTGGATTTATAGTAAAAAAAGTATATTTATTTCCCTCATGCTGATTATGTACGCTTATATATCGATATGCCCATGCAACGTGCTGCTGACAAGCATAAATAAATGACAAGCTTTGCTTGCTAACTGGATGACTACTGTGCAGCTTAAGCAGATCCTTGAGAATTTCAACAAAATATTAGGTATTTTTTGTACCCTACCTAAATTCACTATTTGTGCATGGTCATACTCTTTCACTGACATATTACAGTGTTCCAAACACATATGTACTAAAGTAACATTAAGAGCCTACAGCTAAACAAGTGATACCAACACTGTCAGGATGGCTGAGACTACCGTGGCGGCACTTAGTAACAGACTTGGAGAGAGACGCAGAAACTTAATGATATTCAACTAAAAAGTTAATAAGCTCAAATTATTATACACTTTAAGCCCAAAATTCATGATTCGAACATGCCTATTATTTTCAGTATAAAGCCAAAGGCAAACCAAGTAGTAGTTCGTTGATTTATTGCCAGAATAGAATACATTTCGATTATCAAAGTGGATGCTTTGATTATGTTCGAAAGGTAGCGAGAAAAAAAATGCAATACTTAAATGGATGAAAAACAAAGCTTTGTAACACAATTGTGTGCACGATTACGTGCTACAAGTCGTTTTGCATGTATACACAGCATTCCATTTGAAAGCTAACATAATTTTTAAAAAAGGCCGTGAAAGTTAGGTATGTCAATGTGTCCCACAAACACGCAGTGTTTGTGGGACACGGCGTACATTAGTAAACGGGATAGCCGTCAAAGTATGCTGACTAATTGACCGAAATCTGTTTGCTTTGTAAATAACAGCTTTATGAACCATGTTGTAACAGCAGTGTTAAAAGCCAGTCAATACTAAAGGCTATCCAGATTTAAACAATTCAAGAAAAGCAAAGCGACTCCGAGATATTCATTGTCCAATTTTACGTTTTTAAGGTCGGATGCAAACACCGCGCTGAGCTTGAGCTCAAGAATTCGTGCCGTTAATGGCGGGTAGCAGAGTGACATAGTCGTACCGGGCACGTCGTCACTATCTCGACAGTGTATCCTTGGTGGACACATCGGCGTCATACTTCCAAGATAGTGAAGGTGCGTTCGAAGCAACCACATCTGCAGAAAATCCTGAGGTCTTCTTAGCGCGCGGTTTTGTAATCGGGCTACGAAAAGGCAGATTCTTACATTGAATACCTCGAAACTTGTTGCCGCTAGCAAATTGTGTCAATTCAATTAGTCTCTAATATTCAGTGACCTTGAAACTAAATTTAAACATATTCCGTAGCACCAATATAATTAAAAACAACATTATTAAAAATATAATTTAACATTTTGGTTAATTAGCTTTGATTAACATATTGCGACGGTTATCCCCTTATCTAATGTCCTCCGAGCCCCAGAAACACACAGAGAAGGCGACCTCCAAGTAACATTCACGCTGTTTCTTTTAAATTTCATTCGAATCAAAATAGAATGCTTTGTATAAATAAATAAATAAATAAATAAATAAATAAATAAATATATATATATATATATATATATATATATATATATATATATATATATATATATATATATATATATATATATATATATATATATATATATATATATATATATATATCAAACTGGACAAGGCCAGTTTCACATAAACCCCCAGCACGGCATGTATCAAGGAGCGAAAGAAATGATTGCCCGCCTCATAGAGCACCATGCGCGTCTTGAAGAGAGCGGCCTGCGGTCTTTGACGGCGGGTCTACCCATTTGGTGTAGGCGGGAACTGCGAGAAAGTTAATGCTGCTTGCCATATACAACACGTTAACAAAGACTAGATTGGTATTGCATAAAACCCCGCACTCCATGTACCAACAAGGGTAACCAGAAATGATTGCTGACCTCAGAGAGCACTCCACGCGGCTTGAAGAAGTAGCTTGCAATCATTGACAGTGAGCACACCTGTTGGGCGCTGCGGGGACATGCAATAAATTTATTTCAGCTTGACATATACCAGAAAGTAACAAAGGCAAAACCAGTACTATATAAGCCTCCATCCAGCATGAGATGTGCCAAGGACCGCTAGAACTGCTCGGGTTGTGAACAGTAGAACGCTTTAAGGTCCAGGACAAAATTACCTTTGTAGAGTGGTGATAAGCGGAAGAAAATTTGTGAAGAGTGTCATGTCTTCCACTATTTTCCCTCTTTTCGGGCGCCAAATAATTTTTTGTTCATTAAAACTCCAGCTGTGTTTAACAATTCTCTGCGTTTGTGTCATCCTTCAAAGAACCCGCCTTAAATAAATAAATCTTGTTCAGCCTGTACTAGCCAGCTTGTACCCTCGTTTCTTTTTTGTCCATTGGTGTAGGACTCAATGGTAAGCACAGTGTTAATGCATAGTAATAAAGAGCAGCATACTTTTGTTGACTAGTGCTGATGATTGGACCAGTTGGCCGCCAATTATTCAAAAGAAATCGTGAAGAATATGGGAACAGAGGATACGAACATAACACAGCGCTGTGTTCATCTCCTCCTTCTTCTCCAGGACACTCACACCCCTTGCTTTTAATAAGACGTTTATTATTATTTTTTGGTTGGTATCATCTGTACAGGCGTTCACTGTAACGACCCACCTGCCACTGCATTTACTTTAGTGGCAGCTCCCCCTTCCACATGGTGCCATCGTTCGGAAAGTGTAGGGCGGACGTCACTTTTACTCTTGTGATGCAGTTCCCCAGGTTCCCATATGTTTCAACCTGCTAGCCAAACTGAGTCAGGCCTGCCAGCCCTGGAAGAAATGTCAATTCCACTCTTTTAGACGTAGACACCCACATTTTCCGTACACCAGAAAGAAGCTCTAACACAGAGGAAACAAAATAATTGGCCCTTTTTGAGTACTCGCAAAACACATCCACACGGCGTCGATTCTAGATCGGTATCCAAGCGTGCGAAGGCACAGAGACATAGCACTTCATCGTGCCAAGGAAGCTTTGAACACGCCGCGAGACCGGCCAAACTTGCTTTCGACGAGTTGTTGTGCCTTTTTCTTGTGACACTGCGCTTTCGTTAAAATTTCCACGTCTTCTCAACGGCAAGTATCACGGCTCACACAAACTCTAAGGAAAAAGGGAGCGTGACTTGCTTCCTGAAGGGAGAAATTGCGCTGACATAACCACTGGTCCCCCTAGGGGAGCAATGGTAACGGGAGAAACCTTTTCTCACCTACCGTCAGTCTCTCAAAGTTGATCCCCCAGGACTAACTTTTGCACCCTTGCATTTGGCCATTGGGATTAAACGTTGCGACCTTACGTTATGTTTTACTAAACTGCGCCCTTACACGCCCAGGTGGCGCTAGTCAACGTCAAATTCAAAATTGGTAAAAAATATAGTATCGCTGATGTAGATCTTTTCTACGCTCATTCATTCACATATGAACAACGCTCATTTCACATTTGCACACGTATTATACATTTTAACATAAAAAGGAATTAGAACACAGATGACACAAACAAACACGCGCGCACAACACACAAGCGACGACACTCACGCGACGGCACGCTAATTAAATCGCCACCCCAAAGCCTACCGATGCGCCTTTAATACTGATCAAATGAAAGGAGTCGTTTTGACAGTGACTATCTAAACCGTGAACGATGTTACAATTGGGGTGCTGCTTTCACAACAATATTGCTTTCCAGTATCTTTGCTAAATTTTCCAAGGAGTTTATCTCTTACGAAGAAGTAACGGTACACACAGTAATTATTTCTGACAGTTTATAAAACAGCGTCCCCATAGGCTCCCAGCAGCCATGTTCTCACTTCCCTGTATAGATTGCCCTACTTTGCGCATGCGCGTCTCCGTCGCAACCGTATAGTCTCTTGCGAAAAAACAACAACGCATAGATTATAGACAATACAAAAAGAAAAGAAACCAGAGTGAATCTTTTTTGTCTTTTGACACGTTTTTACCACGTGATACGTGGCTACTTTCATCGCAGTTAAACCAAAAAGAAAATATAAATGCTTTCAAAGCACGTTCAAACGAATTCAAAGGGAAAGGACGGCAGGAAAATGGTCAAAAGCCACATGGCCAGTGCATCAACAATGGCGGCGCTTGAGTCAGCGCTGACTTCCACAACGTGCTGCAACAGAGGCTGCGATCGTAATAAAGTGAGCTACAACCCTTAAACATGCCCCCTCCTGCTATTTTTGATGCTATAATTGTCTGTGGATACCTCTCCCTGCGTTTCGAAACAGTAAGTGCGTCGCTAACACTGGCCATCGGCGATGCAGCAGACGCCGCCATCTTGTCCACCCGTCTTTTGTTACCGCGCTCTTACTCCCGCGCGCCTTTCGGTGCTTTTGCTCCCGCGCTTTTGGTCCCGCGGCTATTTTTGCTCCTGCGCGCCTTTCGGTTAGTCTCGGTCGAGTGCAATTAGTCCTCAGCATTTGCGCGCGGTACCTAACTCGAACCAAATGGTCTGTTCGGTGAGCAAATGGGAGTTCAGAGGACGGAATACTGCCGTTTGACATTTTAGACCATATTTTTTCTTAGAGTGCTGCAGGATCTTAAACAACGCCCACGGCGCATGACGACGAACGAGTAGAAAACCTGTCTTCAGCACGCTGCCGCTGACCTCTGCAACGCTAGCAAAACGAAAAATTTCGGCATGCAAGATGGCCGTCTGGTGGCCGCACTCGCGGAGCGGGGATGCCCGATTCAGCAATATACCTTATTCAGCTTCGTCCGCCATCTATCGGACGTGGCACCAACCTTGCTTCCGACGCCACCTTTAAGGCGAATGGCAAAGCACTGTGGCCGAAACGGCGTGAGAAAGCGACGCGCAGCGACCGCACGACTGCTCTGTACCGCTATCGTATTCAATGAGGAAATAAAATTAAAACAACCGATGTAAAGACTCGGATCGCACTGTTTTCTTTTCAAGTTAAAGCCATTATAGCTAAAGTTTGAATAGCCTTAGCGCTTTCCTCTACTATTCATGCTCCTAAAAAGAGCACCCCCGCGTTAGTGTTGTGTGCTTTTACAGGGCTCCAAAACCTTTCTTAATAAATGACACATTTCACAATGGCATGAATGGCTCATGATATTTGCATGTAACATCAGCGAGCAGCGAGCATTTATTATTTTATGTGATTTTTTGGGAGCTCGATGTTGGCTAGCAACGTAGCTTCGCTCGCGCAGAGGGACGGCGAGGTCCAGTCAACATTACTCAGATACACTGTTTTGCGCTTGTTTTCGTTTTTTTTTCTCTTGCTCAATTATGTCTTTTACACCCGAATGAACGCTGATGCAAGGTGCACAAGGGCTAGGCAACGCAACCACTTTGTTTCGCACATGAATAATAAAGACAACGGTGCAAAGTGAACGCCCGCTTATTTTACGCTGTATCATTATTATCACGCGACTGTCACATTTCGAGAAACTATTTCGAGATGTAGACAAAAGCATAAAAGCGGGCTCTTGACTGCTAACCTGGTCCTGTTTTAGTTCCGTGATGTAGGCGAGTTGGTTCATGGTAAACCGAAATAAACAGCACGCAAAAAAATGCACAAAGACGAAAGGAAGGTGCGAACGACAAAGCGCTGAACTCACAACTAAACATTTATTGAAAAAACACCAACGAAGTAAACCGCACTATCGCTTCAGCACTTGTCAAGGTATAGGCGTTTTCTTTTTTGTGGAGAAAAACCGATGTTTGGCTGACGCATGCATCTTGCCCCTCTTTTGTTATTGTATGCGCTTCCAATAATTCTCTGATAGTTTTATCTGTGACCCTCCCGATGATGGTGATGTTATTGAATTGGGGCTGGCATTTACAGGCAGCACAATGCAGAGGCAAGTGACTCCCAGCGGTTGACCGGAGTGTCCAGTCATGTTCACGGGCCCTGTCATTAATGCCTCGGCCAGTTTGGAAGTACACTCTTCCTTAGCTTAGTGGTATTCTGTATAGCACCCCAACCACACAATCAGCATACTTGTTCCTGTGCCTTACGGCACATTGGATCTTGCCCCCAGCCTTATCCGCAATTCTAGGGCAGAGTTGCGCCAACTTTCGAGGTGCCGAAAAAACAACAGGGGCGTCACTATATTTTTCAAATTGTGCGAGAGTTTGTGCATGTAAGGGAGTACCTGGAGTCTGGTTGTGGGTCTCTCCTTTTTTTTACTTGACCATCCCTTAATCTTTTTTTAGCAACGTCTGCGCCACTGCCAGAATAACTGCGAGTTGAACAGTCGCGCTTGCTCGCTTCCCAACAGATGGGCTCCGCGGGCGAAGCTTTTTTATTTGTGGTCAATACTGCAAGCAACCACTTCTATGAGCACTGGTCATATTCTATTGAGAGTAAGCATGAAATTAAACTCTATGTGACCGTGGTATATTAGGGGGAGCACATTAAAATGTAGCTGATATTGATGCATTTTCTCTCCAAACGCCAAACAGTATATATGCGCAAGTATTGAATTTATTTGTTAGTATTATTATTATAGTTATAAAAAAAAAAATGTTCCTGCTTTCCGTACAATAGTGCACGCCAGTCATAATCTTTTACGTGTTTGTGCCTCGCATACGCTTGTGTGAGTATGCTAGTGTAGACCAATTCACGTAGTTTTTTTTTATTTTTTTACCTGCAATAAAAAATACTACAATCGTAAATTCGTGCTGTGTTACACGCACTCCTTATAATGATGTTTTGAGCTACCAATCGGGGATCTCCCCAAGGAACTATATAAAAATGTAAAACATAATCTTAATTTCATTTTTTTTTTGTGGAATCGTATCTGCAATATTCCTGAGGTTAAGACAACGGGAACCAAGATTACACGTTCAACGCCGCCATCATAGAACTCTGCAATTCTGGTCTCAACACGCTGGGTCAAGGCGCACTGGGCGAAGAACTGCTTGCATTATTTAGACCCTCAGCCGGGAATGCCAAATAAAGACAAACTGCAACGCAGTAGCTGACCGACCCTGCTATATATATATATATCATACAAATCGTCCTTGTGCGTACAGGCATAATCAGCTGGTTAGGCAAGTGAACGCACGATCCTAAAACAAGTGCGTGAGTCGGCCTGCTCTGCTGCTGGAATGAAGCTCATCTTTATATAAAAAAAAGATATTCTTAGTGAAACCACTGAAAACAAGGTTAAGCTTAATATTTGTAACTAATTCTCAAGAAGCTGACACCTTTAATATACAAAAAAAAAAAAAACGCAAGAACGTGGACGAACGCAACGCGTGGAGAGGAATTCGTGGTGCGGCGGGCGGCGGGCGACCGGGCCAGTGGCGAAGCCTCAAAGATGGCGCCGAGCCTCTGATAGTACCCATGGCCGCCAAGAGGCGGCGCTAATAATGAATAAGGTCGATTGTCACGGAGATCAGTGATCGCCAAGGCTATCCTGATTTATCTGTGCCTGCTTGCACTCCTGAGATTTCGGCTTTTCTGGAAGGCTCGGCTTTTGTGGCGGATAAATATAGAGGGCAACCTCGTATTTTGAAATGATGAGAGTGCTCGTCTTTTTTGACGAGGGGAAGGCACGTAAAATTGACGTCGATTTTGTACATGAGTTCTCTTGTTTGTCTAGCATCGCGATGTTCTGAAAAGCTTGGCTCACAATAGACGAAGTTCTTCCGGAATCTCACCCAAGTAATCGTGACGTCAAGGATGATTGGCCACCATCATCTCATTCTTACCTGTGCAACTGAATATATCCAACACAAGCAAATGGGCAGACGCGATCAAGTCACGAAAGGTAGGGTTGGCTCACTTGAAATAGCAGTAACATAGCCGCGGCATTCCCTCTCTGAACAATGCTTGTTGTATTGAATCGTTCTTAAAGGCCGCTGTACAAACGGGACGTTCTGCAGGGAAGAACCTTCTCTCCCGAAGCTGGGGGACGGGGAGGGAAAGGGCCAGCGTTGGGTGGAAAGGGTGTCTAGAGTATGGGATTAGCCTCGGGGCGAGGCCATCCTCTCGAGAGGGAGTGGGGACGGAACATAGCTGCCGTTGGGGTTCCGGCTACCAGGTGGAAGATAAGCTTGTCAAACGGCGACCTCGGATGCGAGGACGGGCACGTCAGAGAATTTGAAAATAGCTGCTTGATTAGCTGGACGACCCAGTGCGGACTACTGGCTCTAGAAGGTGACTCAGACGAAGAAAACTCGTTTTGCTCCAAAACTCTAAAAGCATTCTGGAACGTGAACTCTTGCCACAAATAAAAATAACACATACATGAAAAACTACGAAGGCACCTAAGCTTTCTCCTATGATGTGAAAATGCGCGAGCATTACAGGCAGAGTTATGTTGGCGCAACTTGCAATAAAGAAAGAAAAAAAAAAGTTTTGTCGGCGCAACTAGGCGCAACGAATAGCGCGCTAGTTTCACGATCAAGAGGGCCTAGCTTCGAAACCGGGCAGGGGATGATTTTTTCTCGTGTTCTTTTTTTATTTCGTTTATTTATTTTTTTTGTTCGGTCACGTGACAATAAAAATCACATGAACAGAATTTTTTTTTGGCCACGTCGCCAGAGATTTTTTTTTATTATTATTACTTCTCCTTTTCTTCTGTCTTTTTTTTTTTTCCTTTTTTTTCGGTTTACGCTTTCTTTTGCAAAACTCTTTGCACCTATTTCGCGTTACATTAGCGTTAGCCAAATCATTTTATTTATGGCAGGGAATTCTGCCGTACGTATCTTATGTTACTATTACCAACCCTGGCTTACAATACGCATAGAGAATTTTGTCCGGCAACCAGTTTGGGAATGACGAGGCCAAATTTGTGTTATAATTTTTTTGAGGTACAAGCATAATTTCGGCCTCGTTATCCGTCGGTCTCTATGATTGGCTCTTCAAGTATCTTTTGGGAAGGCAGACGGAATTCGACGCTCGTGCTCGTTCTATAGCGCTTCTAAAAACCGTGTGATCACGGCTGTCCAATTAACGTCAACAATGCATAAACTGCAGTTACTACTACTCGTATTGCATCGTGAGGGAACGACTATGACTGGGTAAACAGGAATAGGGAGAATGGGTGCGTGTGATTTGTTGAAGTTCGAATCAACAAATCAAGCTTCAACGAATGCGATAGTATTGCATTCACTGAACCAGCTATATGAGTTTTCACACGGTATATACCTTCCAAGTATGCGATTCGTGCTCTGCCAGTGGCGCCTCAGCTAAATTAAAAAAGCAAAATCCATGTTGAAAAAAAAAAATGCTTACGGTGACTCGAGCCGCTCCCGCGCCGAATCATGTTTCACGTAAGCGTAATCTTGGGGTCGATGCACGACGAGTTGTCTTCAATCATAAAAATAGCTTGATTACGATTATCGGCAGCGCTAAGAATTTGAAAGCCAAGCAGTGAAGACAACGGTGTTCTTAGAAATATTATATACATTTTATTTTACACTGTTTGACTACTCTGCCGTCGTTATGTTCTTGAATTATTGGCTAGCTTGTGGCGGACAGGGAAGTCTTGCAGGACCATATGATAGGACCTACACTAAACCTGCCGCACTTCAAAAAATGTTAGTCCAATGCATACAAGCTTGTTCAAGGCGGACGGAGCGTTGCGCATCCGGCAAAGCGCATACAATCGCTGCCCGCGGCGTTTTTTTTTTTTTCGAGCAGCGAAATAATTTTTTGTCAAGCAGCAGGCCCCCTCTTCGGCGGGTTAGGCCGGATTAACGGAGGCGTCTCCTAATCCATTCTCCATGTTGTCCCCTCGGGGGAGGGCGGTAAACAGGTGGGGGAGGGCGGTGAAGGAAGGAAAGGAGGGCAGGAGAGGAGGAAACGCAGAAAAAGTGGAAAGCGCGAACTGTACGGCGGCCTTTAAGCTAGCGTCAGGCATCCAGGCGAATTATTCGTTAACCCTAAATGGGTACCATCTGGAAGGTTGGATGTCTCAAACTTATTAAACATGTCCCGAACTGAATTAACCAACTTAAAACATGAAGGAAACCCGTAAAAACAAATTACTCGCATGGGCGTTTGCAAACGGGCAGGAAGGCAGACACAAAAGATTGTTTTTGAAATCTCCCAGAAGTTTATTACTCACAGCATGGTCCGTAGAGAAGTACAAACGTGCAAGCGATCTGCGAAATTCAAAAAGGTTCTACTAAGCTTTTATACAGCTGAGAAGATTGCAAAGCAAACGAGAACCGGGGTAATTCTTGGCTTTATTGTCTATTCTCCCGGCAGCTGAAAATAATTTTTCCGGAATTCTACCGGCAGACACCTCTCATAGGCCTTTTGCAAAACGTACAGCGCCACGACGGCAGGGAATTTTGTAACCTTTGGTACAGATCACGCGCTTTCTCGTTGCACATCCGCGACTGTGCGCGCGTCCCCCATCTCACCCATCCGCCGAGTCGTACGTCGGGGGCGGCGTACCGTATCTGTGGCAGCGTAAACGCATCGCGGCAGGTGAACTTATTTGAATACGTTATTCGTTGTAACTTACCATCACTTTTTGAAGTGTCACCAAATCCACTTATTTTGCACCGCAAGCGGATTTAAAAAAAAAGGGTGGGATGGGGTCCACCCATAGGGGGTGTAAGTGCTTGTCACATATACTACACCCTAGAGGGAATATTGGTACACCCCAAACATGAGAATATGTATACACCCATTGGTGTGGTGCACGTGTACACCTTTTTTACACAAATCTCACTCGAAGGGAACACAGGTGCATCTTATTCAATGGTGTGCGGCTACACCTCTTTCTACACCCAATGAAATGAAAGGGAACACATATGCACCCTATTCGAAGGTGTACCATTGCACCGCTTCCAAAACCCGCCTCGCTCAAAGGGAACACAGGAGCACCCCGTTCAATAGTGTACTGTTACACCTCTTTCTACATCCACTGAATTCGAAGAGAACACAGACGCACCCGATTGAAAGGTGCACCGTCACACCACTGTATGCACCCGCTTCAATAACTAACTTCATAAACCTATTTAAGACATCAAGGAAACTCTTAAGAAATGTATACGCCCCGGTGATTGCGAAAACGCAGGTAAACCGACACACGGTATTGTTTTCAAATCTCCTAGAAGTTTATTAGACAGCCTATTCCGTAAACAAGTACAAACTTGCAAGCAATCCGTGATATGTGTAGAGATACAAAGAAGCTGTTACACAACTGAGAAGACTGCTGAGCATACAAGAACCGGGGTGAGTCTTAGGTAGTGTCTATTCTCCCAGTAGCCGCAAGAATTATTTCCATGAAATTCCACCGGTAGTCGCCATTCATTCATCGAATGACATTTCATCGACAAGCAATGTTTCATAGACAGCTCAGATTAGCTTTCCTATATTAGCTTCTATTTTTAGAGCGCAGCTCTTAGGGGCCCGTTTCCGCCTTGAGCGGCGCCGCCGTCGCCGTCGGTGTCGGCGGCCGTGTTCCACAATTTACTCCATCTTACTCCAGGGTAAGGGTTTTGTACCTTGGCGTTTCAAAACGACCCGCCGGAGTAGCTCGGATCCATTTGAGTAAGATTTGGAACATAGCCGGGCGTAACCGTGAGGTCACGACTCCCCCCCCCCCCCCCCCCCCCGAGGTCACGTGACATCAAGGGAGGTCACGCAGGATGGCGAGGGGGGGAGGAGGGTATACTTTCCCCTCAGTATCCTTCTATCCTCCTCCTTAAGAGCTGCGCTCTTATTCGGCGTTACAGGGAGTTGTAAACCGCTTTCATTTTTTTTTTCTTGTAATGAGCCGCCTCAGAATGTACCCGCAAAGTGACGTGTGCAGGTGGGACAGGTGGGTTAACATTTTTGTAATGAGCCGCGGCAGACTGTCGCCACGAAGCGGCGTGAACGGGTGGGATGGATTAAACACCCTCTATCCTGGGAAAAGTGGCGCCATTCATTGTTGTGGAAATGCTCGAAACACGTGCCGAGCGCCACTTCTGGTAAGAACATGGCGTCTGAAATCTGGCTCAGTGTTGTGCTGTGCCATCATGATCTCCCCAAGGGCTGCACGTTGCACGTATCTCGTGCATCGACGCACCTTGCGCTACTTTTGAAACATGAAGCGGCTTTAGGCTGGGTCGGTGAGCACGCGCCTCAGAGATACACGCGCGACGAAATGTTTCTACAGCGTGCATTTCGCGTAACGAGTGACGATGAAACGTTAGTGTTGATTAAACGTGTCTACAAAACGTGTATCAACGAAAAAGTGTCCATGAAAAGTGTTTTCACAAAACGCCGGGAGAATAAGAAAGTCAGTATTCTACCTCCAGTAGTCACATGATTGTAGACAGCTAGTGGCAGGCGACTGCCGATAGAACTTCGTTGAAATTATTCTCCCGACTGCCAAAAAATAGACACTGCCTAATTCTAGATGTAATCTGGAACGGAACGGGTAATTGTTGCAAAGGAGTAGGTTGCAGAGCACTTACGATGAAAATACCGGACTTGAAATCTTCAATGCGAGATATATCTTGACACGGGCACTGCAGAACCACAAAAAACACAAAAACGAAAAGAAAGAGGGGTTTGTGAAGATTCAACACGATGTTGCAGAAGCAGTAATTTGCTGAACCGAACACTAAACGCACCATATGAATTCCTTGGGCTTTTGTGAAGAAATCGCTTGTTGCCGATATAAGCGTAGGTCTTTTCAAACAATGGAAATCTTGGTACACTCGAATACGTTGTCGCAACGCGAAATCTACGGCAGCCCCGCTGGTCGCACCACAGCACGCAAGAAAGTATGCCGGGAAGTAGACATTCCGAAATCGAAAAAAGCTACTGCGTCATACGTGAAACCTTTACCACATGATCACGCTCTCGCTGTTACCCGCGCCCAGACAGCGGAGTCGAGAGATAAAAAAGCCTCCGGTTCATTGGTCCGGTGACTGCGCACCTTCTTCCGTGCTTTCAGCTTAGGGAGAGAAAGAAAAAGAGAGGAGTAGGAAAAGAGCAGCTCCTTCAAGGCCAAAAGGGGAGCGCCCTCACAAAGGCTGGGGCCTTCCAACAATGAACACAACGAGAGGATTTGTCACTTATATCCTCTTGAAAGTTCGACCCAAAGTTAACAGTGCAGTGGATGCTATCCGTGGCCTCGGCCTTCAGGCAGGTGCCGTGCTCTGCCTTATCTCTAGCTTGGAACCTGTAGTCACGTGATCCTGCCCGGAGACCCGATTGGCCTAAAACAAGCATTGCGTCCACTGTACTGTCAATACTGAGTGAACAGGACAGCTCCATACTTCCTAAGAAGCTGCCCAACCCAAAAAGTGACCCCCAAGGGGGAATCGAAGTAGAAGCTGATTGGGGCGCGTGGCTAGCGTGGCGGTGCACTGATACACCTAGAGGTTTTTAAAGGCCGGCCCGCAAGCAGAGAGAAGGAACCCGACCCTCACTTTCCTTCTCGCCGCTGTGAAAGGAGGAAATCGCCTCTCGTTTCCTCCTCGCCATTTTCCGACTTTTTTTCTATTTTTTTGCCAGCTGCCTGTTTTTTTTTTTGTTTTTTTTTTACAACTTTGGGGTGGAGGAAATGAAAGCTTCAAGGATTTGAAAAGATTATCCAGAAGCCAGCCGGCACACCCGCGACAAGGACCTGAACCAACCGAGTAGCTGTTTTGAGCGAGCTTGGCACTTGCTCTTCCCACCGAGTTGCATAGGCTCTTTTTTAGCATTGGTTTGGAAGACGATTCTTTGCTGTTGTGAGAGCACAAATGCCTTGTTCTGCTCAAAGAAGTAGTCATTGAAGTAGCAATTTTAATATAAATATCTGATTTGGCATCTTTTGTTGTTTAGGCGGATTCATGGCGACAACGGGAAGTACGAGCGGCGTTTTCTGTATATCAGGGATGGCGCTCCATAGACCAGTGGTTCTGAATCATCATGGTTCGTAAACCGGCAGAGGTGACAGAGGATCCCATCCGCAGTGGGTCTAGCACTTTTCGGTGTAGAGCGTTTTGCTGTAGGGCATTTCGGTGCGGACTTTTTGGTGCACAGACATTTCAGTGTACAGACTTTTTGCTGCAAAGACTTTTCGGTGTGGGACTTTTCGGTGAGCGGATATTTCGGTGCACGGACATTTTGATGCATGGACATTCGACGCTATGGTTTGCTCGCCAGTATCTCTTTCCAACGTACGCAGACACGCTTCACATCGTGTTTGCGCGTTGAGTTGATAGAAATAGTCTCCTCTATAAGGTGCTGACTTTATTATTGGTCCTGCGTGTAGGAAACGACCCAAACAGCAAGACGTTTGAAGTTGTTTGTGTATTAAGAACAATTTTGAATATCTTCAAATGCGCCTCCTCCGCGTAATCGCATAGCTCCGATTGTTAATAATAAATTGTGATGACCTCGCACGACAAAAAAAAAATACAAAAAACAATGTAATTATTACTTGTAACTCATTGGGGAATAAAGTAGGCGTGTGCGGGTACAAAATAAGTGTAATCAAATCAAATATCGATTTGAATCAAGTAAACAAGCCAATTTGGTGAATGCTAAATCTATTTTATTTGGTATCAAATGTTTGCTCATTCTTGTACGAAAAAAAAATCACTGACCACACATCATACACAGAGTATGATCTGTGGTCAACGTCTCCTTCCATGCCGTAATGATGTCGCCGGACGTAAAGAACTGCCTTACAATCGTGCTTATACAGGGCGATTTTATTTTTTTAACGACTACGCATTTTTCTAAAAAAGACGTCAGAGTTACGCAATCGCGGTTTGTGTTTTATTTGTAGTCATCAAAAACACCAAATCATTCATTTTTAAAGGGATGTAGTGGACGTGAAGTGGCTCACGGCGTCCTAAAAAGCCTAATTTGGACGCGAATCGTGTTACCGCAATCTTTTCGGCCACCGCACTCCTCGCCCCTTCTACAGTGGCGTTGTCACAGCGATGCGCATGATTTGTCGCTTTAGCTTCATGGCGTTAGGCTGTGCTACGCGGAGATGGAGCCCACATAAAATCAGAACTATATTTTCGCGCCCAAATTAGGAGGACGCCGTATAATAGTGTACGCGCGTTACATCTTTTTAAGAATGGACGGCTTGGTGGCTTGCGATTATGGCCAACAACTTTCTAAATACAAGATGCCGTTTTCTTTTCTAATTAAAAGGTTAAGTAGCGAATTTTAGGCAATCGGTCGGTTTTAGTTGCGTTCGTTATTGAACCTAATCCTCGCCTGGCCGTATAGCTCACCTACACAAACCGCAATGGCGCTAATTTTCACTGGACAATTTGGTGGCTTTCGATTACGCCCAACAACTTTATAAATCAACTATCCCGTTTTCTTTTATAATCAAAAAGTTTATTAACAAATGTTAGGTAATCAGTCGGTTTTTGTTGCGTTCTTTCTTGAACCCAATCTTCGCCTGGCCGTTTAGCTCACATCCACAAAACGTTAATTTCCACGTTTTTTTCTAATATCTAGTAGGTGAAAAAAAATAAAAAAATAAACGTTGTATATAAAATAGAGGGCAGTTCTTTTCTGATATAAATAAAGCGTGGGGCACGCGTCTTGCATGCATCTCTTTTTTTTTTCCGGCCTATGAAAACAAATCCCGGGACATTCGAAATTGAGTTTATGATGGGGCGGGCGCTTTATCACGGGGTATTTTGTCATGTTTCATAAGCTTTATTACTAGTCAGAAGGAAGCCACGCGAGCCGCATCACGTTGCAAACATCTAATTCGGGTGTTTCTCAAGCAGCTCTAGAACTTTCCAATTGACATTTTGGTTCTTAATACATCTAAAAAAGTTTGGTACTTAGTCCTAAACATTTAATTTATTAGGCATAATTAAAAATACTGCAACTCTCGCAAGACGTCTACCCGAAACATAAAGTTGGCTTAATTCATTGGCGTAAAGTGGCTGCGTCTTTCATTTTTATGCTTGGTCTTTAAATATTCGTGAAAAGCGTTCGCGACCTTATCTGTCAAGGCGCGTACGCGGACAGCGCGGCCTCCTCGGCAAGTTGTTCTCTCATCGAAGACGACAATGAATAAAAGGTGCGATAAAAATCTTAATGCCTGAAAAAAGCGCAAGATTAAAATAATTCTAAGGGTGTCAGTTGATTTTATTTCTACTATATTGAAATTTCAACACTCGTCGCGGGCAGCATGAAAGGAAGCACTGCACTCTTGGCGCAAACCAGTGCCCAGTCAACGGTTCTACACTCAAACACGCATCACCACCCGACCTGTTTGAAAAATAAATAATTTTCAGTACTTTTGGTAGAAAAGGCGAATTTTCTACTGAGCGTGATATTTTGTGGACCCAAAAGTCCTGTAGCCGGGATCGGTAGTTCATAGCTTCAGGAAGACGAAGAACGACGGATGCATTATTTCCCGCGGAAGTACTGTTTTGAATTTGAATTCCACATAAAATTATGCACAAATTGTGGCACGATACTGAACTTGCTTGATTTCTTTTCTTTTAAAGACAACATAACCAGGCATAATCTACAGATATTGCAGAATTCATTTTAATTGGCGTACAGCGCGAAAGACAAGTATGGACATAAAGAACACAATAGAACTCTGCATCTCTACTGCATTTCTTTCCGTATTTGTGGACAGTTAGTCCGCATGACTATATTCAAAAACTGCCAAATCGTTTAAGCCTACCCCTTTTTATAATTTTTTTCGTAGATTAATTGTGGCGAATCCCGGCTGGGTTCGGGTAAAGATCTCGCACGTGTTCAAGGACACATTTCGGCATGATTTCCCGCTTGGTGACGACGTTGAGCTGACCGCTGTTCCCCTCTTTTTCTAAGTAGGCGGGGAACGCCAGACGTCTAAATTATCCAAGCAGCCCCAAAACCTGCGGTAGTACACCTTCCGAACTCCTGGTTTTTTTTGGAGATGGCCTTCGCCCACCCTGACATAGCCCCAAACAATTATGTAAGGGCTGCAGAGGCTATCTGGGCATTCCGTTTCTTCATCAGCGAACAAATGCCAACAGAAGAGAATGAAAACTTCGTAATACCTGCTGTCTTTTAATAAACGGCATAATATTGCTAGTGGCATAATATTGCTAGTTGCACTATTTTACGCGAAGAAAATTGTGATTTTGCGGTTCAATCTCCGTGTTTCCCGTTCTCTTTGCTGATACGCAAGATATTTGTCGGGTGTCAAGTTTTCAGTTACATTTGTCGACAGAAACTAAATGCACGTTTGGCCACGAAGAAATTTTTTTCAAAGGCTGAAGATAGATGAAATATACCATAAACCGTTTCACTTTTTTATGGAAGTTTGTTTTTACTCTTCTTAGCAGCTTCCACGAGGCGGCCGTCACACTAGAAAACACCTGTAGTACGAACCTATATATTATGCCTCAGAAATGGTCAGACTGTGTCCCTTTGAGTGCAATATCTTTAACTTGTAATTACTCATGATTATTACTTTTTACAAAAAACAGAAAAACAAAAACACAATAGTGATACAACCACTCTTCAGTGTGCCGCTGCTAGAACGACCAATTTTCAACTCTCTGGGTAGAGCTCAAAGTTCAGATAAAAATACCCATCTTTTTTTCCTTCTGCTGTGATGTTCAAGTTCCGTTCACTCGAGATAAATATGTGGTGGTGTAGCGTGTGTGGCCGCATGCGAAAGTATCTGAATGTAAAAGAACTCGTTGTTGGGCTAGTTGGTGTTGACTATCTGAGTGTGTTTTAGAACTGCAGAAAAAGAGCAAAAAAAAAAAAAAAAGAAGAAAAGCGAACCAGCCCGAACCCTTCCGAGCTCATATCCAGCCTGCCTAACTAATCCCTGGTTTTTAGGATTGAAGCAGAGAACCTTGAAGGGTTACAGAGATTTTGTCGGGGGGCCGGTGAGCCCATTAGCACTCGTGCGAGAAGGCCGTAAAAAGCGAGGAGGAAAATGGAGGAGGAAAGGGGAGGAGGAAAAAAAGAAAAGAGGGGGAATCTTCTGCCACGCTGAAGAAAATTTTGAGCCCCCGCCTTTAAGGAAGAGACTCATTGTCGCTGTAATGATACACTGGTTGAGTAACGGACATACACCCTTTTCTTTCAGGAATAGGGTGCATCTCCGCCTGACGCATCCACATACACCCTTTATTTCTTAGAGTGGCGCGGCACATTTTGACCAGGTTCGACAACGCGTTGGTGCAGCAGACGACAAAGCCGGTACGAAGGAGAAGGATGAGAAAGGGGCAGCCGTTGGCTCGTCGCTCGCCCGACTCAGCTGTTGAAACGCTGTTGCCGTGGTAACCTGCGCCTGCTCGCGTATGCCACGTGGTAGCGGGAGGAGAGGCGTTGGGAGGGGCGTACCGAGGACTCCCATTGTTCGTTGCGCGGCTCGCGCGGGCTTTTGGGATTTTTGCTAAGGGTCTATTGGCAGTGGCAAGCAGTTCATCGACACTCGACAGATTGTTTTACAAACAGCTATACTTAGCCTCTCATTTGTTTTGGTTACGAGTCACCCCAGATTGTCGCCACAAATTTCTTGTAGGGTGGGCCACGTGGGTTAACGTTATTGTAATGAGCCGTCGCAGAATGTTGCCGCGAAGCTGCCTGGACGGGTCTGCCGGCTAGTGATAACACACCCGCGAAAAAATGTCCATGCAGCGTGCAATTTACGTGACGAGTGTCGGTGATATATTAGTGTCGACGAAACGTGTATCCACGGACGGGACAATAATTTCGGGGAAATTATTGTCCCGTCTGCCGGGAGAATAGACAGTGCTTGACTCTATGGATAATCTTGAAGAGTACCCGTAGAGCAGCGGTTCCTCGTTTCCAACAAGTAGGTTGCAGTGCACTTACCATAGATATATATACACTTAGAGGACTTGAAAGATGTACTCCGATATATATGCCGGTGCAGGCACTGCAAAACAACCACACAAAAATGGGAAGAAATGGGTCCGTTAAGATTCATTTAGCACGATGTGGCAGAAGCAGTCATTTGCCGAACGCACACTAAACGCGTCACAAAAATTTCTTGGGCTTCTTTGAAGAAATGGCTTGTTGCCGATATACGCGTATGCCTTTTAAACACTGGTAGCTTTGGATACGTTGTCGGAAACGTTGTAGCGAACGGAATCTACGGCCGCCGCGGAGGTCGCAGCATAGCATAGAAGAAACTAGGCCAGGAAGCAGGCATTCCGGGAATGGAAAAAGCTACTTGGTCATCCGTGAAACCTTTACCACATGATCACGCTCCTGCCGTTACCCTCACCGAGAGAGCGGAGTCAAGTGATAAAAAAGCCTCCGGTTAATTGGTGTAGCGAGTTCTCACCTCCTTCCACGCTTTCAGCTTAGGAAGAGAGGGAAAACGGGAAAAGGGGTAGTAAAGTAACAGCTCCTTCAAAGTCAAAAGGGGGGAGCGCTCACAAAGGCTTAGCTTCAGGGGCATCTCAGCAATGTTCACAACGAGAGGATTTGTCACTTACATCCTCTTGAAAGTTCGACCAAAAGTTGATAGTGCAGTGGATGTTATCCGTGGTCCTTGCCTTCAGGCAGGTGTCGTGCTCTGCCTTATCTCTATCCTGGAGACTGTGATCACGTGATCCTACCCGGAGACACGGTTCGCCTAAAACAAGCATAGCGTCTACTCTGCTGTCAATACCGACTCCCGAGTGAACAGGACAGATCCATACTTCAAAAAAAAAAAAAACTGCGAAGCCCAAAAATGACCCCAAAAACGGGAAACTTGAAGATCCTATCATTTGCGCCGTATAACCCACAGTATAATAAAAAATTAAGAATTCACCGTGACTACGTTGACTGACTGAGTCCGTTCTGCTAAAATTCGAGGGTGGGACTCTCTAGCAGCGTTAGCTTGTTGCTGATGATGCAGGACGCTGCTTTATCGTTTAGAATCCTTTGGAATGCAAACGCGAAAACGTTCTCGTGCCAGGCGTTCCCTACTCAGCAGCGCCTGCCAGCAACGGCCCGCGCAGCATCGCAACCTTATTTTCGCCTGTTGGCAGTCCACGAGCGCCGGCCGTTCATCGTTGCGACTTGTATACGAGCATTTTGCTGACCCTAGTACACCGAGCATCACTGGCGTCAATCACCACGATAGCGTCAATAGCGTCACGGCACTGCCCACCACCCACTAACAACCACGTTGCTAATAACAGAAGCAGCGTTCTGCACATCTAGGTAGCCTTGTTTATTTTCTTTGATTTTACGTGTGGTTCGATTTCAAACGTTTTCGTTGCAGTTTTAACGGAAGCTATTAGCTTTCTTTGGCGCAGGAAATAATTTTCCTGGCACCTATTTAAAACATTCCAGATACCAGCTTAAGTTTATTCAATATAAGAGAGATGTCATGTTTAGGCTCCTTCAATACACAAAGCCCGAAAAATCCAACCTTATCTGATCCAAGCGCAAGCTGATCGGGGAGCGTGGCTAGCGTGGCGGTTTACTAAGCCGGGTGCATTGATACACCTAAAGGTTTTTAAGGTAGAGGAGGGTGCTTATGCTCGCTGAACAAATACACTGACTGGGTAACGGAGGGTGCGTCTTCCAAGAAAGGGGAGCATGTGCGCCGGATGAACCCGACTACAACTTTCTTTTCTTAGAGTGCAGTTGGGAAGTAAATATGTCGAGCACTAACGGAGAAATCGCAGATGTCGTATTCGCGCTAAGAGTGTCGCGCAGCTACAGAGCGATATTGTTAGCGCGAAGATGGCGCTGGTTTTGTATTTTATTTTCAAAGAACAACAATAAGCACCATATTTTCCCCCTTCTGGTAATCCTCCAAATAAACATATCGCACGACAGTGGTAGTTAAGACAATAAATTTTCAAATCTAAAGAAAAAATAACTGAATAAAACGTTGATCGTTTGCTTGCGCTTACAGTGTTCGCGCGATGCACGCACTGCAATCGTCCCAACTACTCGCTCATGATGGTTCTCCCGCTGCCCGTCGTCATGCCAAAGTTTCATCAGCGCGTTAAAAGTTCATATTATGGGTGTCGCTGCGGCCAAACTGAAAATTAGCAATTCTGGCCAGACACTTGTCTGCCGTGTTCATGTCTTCGGCGGCCAAGCTGAAAATCAGAACTGCTGGCAGAACATTTGGCGACCGCGTTTTTGTTTCTGCGGCCAAGCTGAAAATGAGCACTTCTGGCCAATCTTTTGCCGGCCATGTTTATGTCCCCGGTGGCCAAGCTGAAAATCAGCACTTCTGGCCAAACACTTGCCGGCCGTGTTTATTTCCCCGGCGGCCAAGCTGAAAATCAGCACTTCTGGCCGTATACTTGAGGACCGCGTTAATGTCTCTTGCGGCCAAGCTGAATATCAGCACTGCTGGCCCAACACTTTCCGGCCGTGTTTATGTCCCCGGCGGACAAGCTTAAAGGGACCATGAAATGATTTTAAAATCGAGTTTCATCCACCGCACGTCGTGAAAGATGTGAAAAGAAACACAAAAACACAAAAATAGGGAGCCAAAAAAAAATATTTGCTATAGAACTTTTAAAAGAAAACTGGACTCTTTTGCGCCTTCCTTCCTTCGCCTGTTCACTACGATGCATCCGGGGAAATGGAGCACGTCAGCCAAATCCAGGTCGCCTATTGGGTAAGAGCCTACCTCACCAGCACCGCGATCGTAAACAATAAATAGCCGGCGAATGTTTCCTAAAAATTTTGTTAAATAATATTCAGATCCACATTTTGTAGCATAATTAGAGATGTGTGGCGAAAATTGCCAAATTTGATAATGCTGAGAGCCAGGCGCCATCTATCGTGTGGTAAACGAAGCAACTACTGCGCGTGCGCAGTAGGGCAGGGCCGACAGTTACTTTTGTGGCGGCCAGCGACGAACGTTTATTTTCTTTGTTTTCCTTCCTCTCAAAACTCTGACTGACTGAACGTTTATTTTTCTACGTGTTCTTCCCGCGCGTGCCGACTTCAAGCAGCAAGAAAACAGTACTTAAAACAGACCACGACGAACAAGAACGCTGGATCCACCGACTCCGACGAAGCGTATAGGCCTAGCAGGCATTCCGACTCGGCGCTGCGTTGCTTCGCCGCAAGACCGTCTGCCTACGATCGGCTGGCGTGCTAAATGGAATATGCCCGCGCGACCCTTGTGGACCCTTCCCGTATTATAGTTTGATCACTGACCTCAATTCTAGATTAAGAGGTGAGGTCAATCTCTTCCCCTTGTTTTCCGAGGCAGTGTTGACGAACACTCGTCGAAAAGGGACTCTCGTCGATTCTATCTTCTTGTTTTGTGTGATATAGAGCTGAAATAAACGCCGTATGGATTACCTCCGTAACACGGTATGTACACTTTGTTATTGGTATGCCATTTTTATTCTGACAGACTGCACGTCACTGTCGAGCTATAACAGTTCGTGGGAGGTATACGTACAACCCCGGTCCAACCTTTCTTTGCCGAGTGTCGCGTCAGTATCGAGTTGCAATCGTAAAAGAACGGTCCCGAAGCGCTTACAAACAGCGCGAATACAAGACTTCCATCAAGCGCGCGCGTCCGCTCCGAGTGTAAACAGGTATTTACGTGGCTCTTGCTGACACTCGTAGTTCAAACGTATCTTTTTTAACGTCGGCTCGCTCCTGCATCTCCGAGGCCGCGAAAAACGCCATCTACGTCGCTTCGCAAACGACTGACACGGGCCGGCCCTTCTGCCAACAATAACGGGGTGGTTGACTTCTAGAGTCTTCACCGGAAGACTCGCTGCACTTCCCAACAGGCATACCGGCGTATGGGACTAGTCCCATGCTGTCGCTGTAGCGCAACATATCTCATTGAATTTCGCTCAGCTGCGATGCGGCGATGAGAGGCGCCGATTCAGGGAATACGTCGGTGACATCAGCGCAGTAAAACCTACCGGCGCACCCCAACTCGTTGCCGCTAACACTCCCATTCTCCTACTGCCGAGAGAACTTCCGGTTCCGGAAACGGCCTACGTCACGGCTTCTTTTGCGGTCAGTTGGAGAGAATGAAAAAGTCGATATTTCAATAATTTTTTGTGTAGAAGTTAATAAACCGAGACGAAAACGGATGCCTGTTCGGCATTCAGTGAACATTGACGGTTTAATGTAAAAGTTATTTGGAAAAAGTAAAAAGGTCATTTCATGGTCCCTTTAAAATCAGCACTTCTAGCCAGGCACTTGCGGGCAGTGTTTATGTATCCGGCAGCCAAGCTAAAAACAGCTAGCTTGAGGCCGGACTCTTGCCGGCCTTGTTTATGTCTCCGGTGGCCAAGAACTTACAAGTGGCCAAGCTGTCCAAATACTGGCCAACCGTCAGCCGATCGCAGGTGACGTTTTGGTGCTGCTTGAGAATGCTTTGCACGTTTGGACTGGGAGACGGAATAACAGGCGGCCTTCGCTGCCGCTGAAGCTCAATCAACTGAAAAACTTTTTTAAACAACGTGTGCGACGTGCTCGAAAAATTAAACCGAAAGAACATGAGTCGGGAGTGGGGAACCCAGGTAACAATTTATGTTGTGGAGACAGTCGGCGCAACAAAGTTTCGCAACAAAAAACGGTTTTACTGCAATCGCGCAACAATGTTGTAGCAACAGTCATAACACTGCAGAAGTGTCCGCTGCTAAAGCACTGCGGCAACTGTGTCGGTCAACCGTTGATTGTTACATGCTCGCAACAGTAACCGAAGCATTGCTTTTACCCAGCAAAATGTGTGCTGTCCTGATGTTGCTAAACTGTTCCCGTGGCGGATTCAAAAACAGTTTGCGTTTACACTGCCAGAATGCAGTCGCCAATCATTGCTTTCCAAAAGTGTTCCAACCGTACGACACAACAGTTTATCGCTAGGTTGGAATAGATTGTCGAGGAATTGTTGCGAAAACACTGGACACCATTGTTGGTTGACTGTTGCTCAAACCTATTCGGCAGACGTTGCGTGCCACAACGGGACTGTAGCTGAACATCATTTTTTGCCAACTGTTGCCGCATGCATCTGCTCAACATTTGCACTGCATGACCAGGCAGCGCTCCTCGCGACAGTGCTTCCCCATGATCGGGGCAACAATGTCTTGCTTTTGTTGCTAGAGTCTGTCATGCCACAGCTGCGTGGCATAGTTTGGCGGGTGTTCCTCACTTGTCTCGCAACATAAGGAAACAGTCGGGCAGCCTTTTGGTAACTATTGCGGGCACCTTACAGCGGAACAGTAGTACAGCCAACGTTAATAGAACTCAGTATACTGCCATGGAACATTCCCCAGAGAAGTTTCACCGATCTGTACGGTGGAACCTAACTATCGGCGATCCCAATGCTGCCATTTCTCTCACCGCAACCACTTAGGAAACAGCACAACTCTTTGAACTGGCCCAGAGTATCGCATTCGATAGCGTCTACTGCTACTCTTCCATTTTGGCTTTCATCGGCAATATCGTAGCCGACACAGACTAGGTAACAGGGATCTGAAAGTTGCGTTCAGATATATTTATTTGACATTCCAAGGAACAGCAACATGGTACAGCATGAGTGGGGCGCTTGCCCAGATTCGGTTTACACGGCATGAATGACATGAGGGTACAGATACAAAACAGTAATTGTACGGTTATTTAGAGGTATACAGATCTAAGTGCACATACTCCGCCGCAGCTCAAGTCCGAGCGCGGCGGGCGCCATGAGATGGCAGGCCACTTGTGCCACGAAAGGCCAAGCGACGTCGCTCACCCGCCGGGCCCGGACCAAAAGCGAAAGCGCACAAGAGTACAGCATGGTACAAATCGTATATAATTTTAAATAGCGTGGGGTGCAGAGTGTCGGGGCATTCATGACCGCAAGCCCGGCCCCAGGACGCCGCCCAGCCGGGGCGCGCCCGGACGCGCCACAATCCGATCACGAAGCCCCGCCAAGGCGTCGCAACCGGGCCACGGCCGCGCCCAAGCGCGCCCCAACATAGCAAGATGGCGGCGCCCCGAGATCGGACCAGCAAACGCGCATACGCTCTCTGAGGCGTGGGCCATCTGAGTGGCATTTTGTATTACTTGTTTAGGGCGAAGTCAAGCTAGGCCTGTGGCCCGGTCGCCGTCCCCCCTCGCCCACTGTGCGCTCTCTCCCTCAGAAATCGGAATTCCTCCCACCCCGCATTTCGAGTCTGCCGCAGCGAATGCGGACCACATCGAGCCAACACCAGGCCATCTCAAAAGCAGTCTCTCCGAGTTCGTCGAATTCTCGCTGAAGGAAGATGCGCGCCTGTGTGCACATCTTGTAGACGAGTAGGCTGATGGTGCCGAATGGAACGTGAAAGAATAAGGTTCGGCACCTGGCCCTCCATAGCACTTGGCGGCCCGTGGCTGTCAGCAGCGTTCTCAGTTTGCCGGGGGCCGACCTAAGGTTAGTCCTCTCCTCCTCGAAGTCCACAGGTACCCGCGCATAGAAGAGGGCGGCCACTCGGGTCCAGAACTGGCGGGCCACATGACATTCCCTAAGCACATGCTGTGTCGTCTCCCGGGCCTTGCAGTAGACGCAGTCCGGCGTGCGAAGCATGCGCCAGCGGTACAGGCGTGCCTTTCTCGGTAGAATGTTGGCCGCGACTTCCCATTGCAGGTCCGCCTGTGGGCCGGGTAGCCATGGCGGGCACGAATTGCTCCACAGTCGCCGTTTGCCTGGTGGCGCGGATACGTTCTCTCCCGCGTGCAGTTACGACACGCATGCCGCAGGGGTGGATAATGGGTCTTCGATGTCGAGGTGCTCTCGCATGTAGCGAGCATGGGCCACTACAGCCGCGTAGTGTCGTCCCGGGACTTCGCGTTTGATGACGCTGTTAAAACGGTCGAGACCGGTGAGGTGCCGTCCAAGGGATCCCATCAAGTAGATAGCAAGGGTGGCCGCTGGATGGTCGGGGTCCTCGAGGATCTTGAGTGTTGTACGGAGGGCCAGGGTGCGGGACGTCATTGTGACATTGGAGATGCTGAAACCCCCTTGTTGTGTGGCCCTGTGGAGTACGCTACGAGCCACGCGCTCAGTCTTTTGGCTCCAAAAAAATTTGAATATGATGGACTCTATCTCGCGAGCCTCACGTGCACTTGGCAGTTGCACGTGTGCCAGGTGCCAGACTTTAGCACAAAGCACGGCCTTGGCCAGGTACGCTCTCTCTTTGAATGAAAGAGCGAAAACGGTCGCCTCGTCTGCACACAAACGGAGTTCGTGTGCAAGCCTTCCCCAGTTTGTCTGGCTCACTCCAGTGGGCACGAAGGCAATCCCAAGAATTTCGAAGCGACTGGCCAAGCGGACCCCTGCCGGCAGGTGTCGACGATACTGCCCTATCGGCATGATCTTGGATTTTGAAATGTTTAGGGCTGCACCGGAGCAGGACGCGTACAGCTCAAAAATGCGGAAAACCTCTACGACCGAATCACCCTCACTGAGAAAAAAGGTGACGTCGTCCGCGTAAGCAGATACGCACAGCGTACCCACACCCGGGATGGGTAGGCCTAGAATACGCGGACTGTGTAGCGTGGCGCGCAAGAAAGGGTCAATGACCAAGGTAAATATCATCGGCGAAAGTGGGCAGCCCTGGCGAACTCCGCGGCGCACGGGAAAACTTGGACCCGAACGGGCGCCAAAGCAGACGCTCGCCTGAGCATTTTTATAGGCGCGATTGAGTATGTCCACAAAATGTGGCGGAAAACCGCAGCCTTCTAATACTGAGAAGAGGTATGCGTGCTCCACCCGATCGAAAGCTTTTTGTTGATCAAGCGACAGAACAATGCCTGTCGCTCCACGTGATGTTGTGTAGGTGAAAATGTCGCGGATAGCCGATAGGGACGTGTACATACTCCGGCCGGGCACCGCACACGCTTGTGCCGGGTGGACTACGGTGTTAAGCACTAGGCGGAGTCGGTTTGATAAAAGGGATGTGACCAGCTTGTGGTCGCAATTGAGCAGCGAGATGGGGCGCCAGGTCGATGGGTCGGAAGGCTGGCTATCGGCTTTGGGAATAAAGACCAGCAGGCCAGACGTAAAAGACGACTTCCACTCGGGAGCGGTGAAAAGGTGGCGCACCAGTCGTACAAGGTATTGCCGGAGGGCACTCCAGAAAACCCTGTAGAAGCCGTGAGGGAGGCCGTCTGGTCCCGGCGCCGTATCCCGCTTAGTACGCTCCACAACCGCGTCGAGTTCGTCTAGGTCGGGGTCTCCGCAAAGAAGTTCCTTGTCCTCGGCACTCAGCTGGGGGAACTCGTCGAGCAGTGAGTCGATAGATGGAGGGCCCGTGTCTGGTGTGCCCTGCCCAAACATGTCTTTAAAATAGTTTGTGAAATTTCCTGTGATGTCATCCATCTCCGCAGAAAAATTGTTTTGCTGACTTGTGGTACGCCCATTACGGTGCGTTCGGAGATAACGGAGTGCTCCCGGGCCCCCTGTTGAATTAGATTGAAACCGTTCCACGCGGGCCGCCAAGGACGTCGTACGAAGAAGCCCTTGGTGCTGCGCGCGAAGGAGTTCGATGTCTGAGAGGCTCAGTGGGGTGTGACTAGGGGCTCGTGTTAGAATACGGATCTTCTGGGCGACGGAGTTTATCATTTGTGTGTGTTTGCGTGCCTTTATCTTGCCCCATTCTGTGAAGCGTTGGCGGAGTTGGTCTTTGACCTGTTCCCAGGCCTCGACTGTCGGGGCGGTCGTTGGTAAAATATGACTTAGGTAATCTGCAATGGACTTTACTACCACTGGATCTGCTAAGAGGGCTGTGGACAGCCTCCAGTTGCGGCGGGTCACGTTTCCTCCTCGCACATTGATAGTGATTACCGTGGCGCGATGGTCGGACACACGGAGGCCGGTAAGGGAGGGGTCCAGAACCTCGCATTCCTTTAAAAGACACATCAGGGAGCACTCGCAGCGACTGTAATAATGCTGAATAAAAAGGGTTGGGTTGGGTGGGTGCCTACCGACCAGAACCCGGCCGACGGCCCCTCTCGCCTCCACCGCACATTAACCGTGGGGACGAGTGGGGTCGCCGCCAGGGGGCCGGAGCCTATATAAGGAGGCACCGTGCTCCTGTCGGGTCAGTCGCTGGGTTCCCGCCTCACCAGGACCCAGCGAAGCAGGTTTCACTTGGCACCGGATAGACCTTTTACCAGAGTGGCAGCCCCGTCCGGTAACCTTGGCGTGTGCGTAGCACTCGCCCTTGTGCTCTTCACATGCCTCCCAAGCAACCTGCCCAACAACAGACCGGCGATGACCGTGGGACCGATGACGACGATCTCCCGGACCCACATACTTTCTCTCAGATGTTTGATGAACATTCTTCATTCTTGAAGAATGAAGAATGGTCTGGGCTGCTCCAGCGGAGACTGTAGAAGCTCTGCTGAGCGCGTCAGCGACAGCCGCCGCCATCTCGACGTTATTCTCTCGTAAGAGAGAGCGTAGGTCTCGTAGCGATGATGCACGGTCTTCCACGAGTACTTGTTCGAGGCGCTGAGAATGTTCATCAAACATCTGAGAGAAAGTATGTGGGTCCGGGAGATCGTCGTCATCGGTCCCACGGTCATCGCCGGTCTGTTGTTGGGCAGGTTGCTTGGGAGGCATGTGAAGAGCACAAGGGCGAGTGCTACGCACACGCCAAGGTTACCGGACGGGGCTGCCACTCTGGTAAAAGGTCTATCCGGTGCCAAGTGAAACCTGCTTCGCTGGGTCCTGGTGAGGCGGGAACCCAGCGACTGACCCGACAGGAGCACGGTGCCTCCTTATATAGGCTCCGGCCCCCTGGCGGCGACCCCACTCGTCCCAAGTTCCGGTTACCACCACTTCCGCAGGCCCTCAAGGCCTGCCCTTTACCGGCAAGGCCCTTCTTTGTTAAGTTCGACTTACGCGACGCATTTTACCATTTTGGTCTAGCCCCCTCCACCCGTGCTTTGACCACCTTTAGGCTTGACGGACGTTATTACCGGTACACAGTTCTGCCCTTTGGCATTAGGCCAGCCCCATTTTTCATGCAAGCTTTTGCAACCGCTCTCGCGCGCGAGGCTAGAGCCCGCGGGTTGTGGGCTTGGTCACACCTCGACAATTTTTTATTTGCCCATCCTGACCCAGTTTTTTTGAAGACACAGCTAGACATTTTTCTTGCACAGCTCTTAGAAGCTGGTGTTCGTTTGAACCCCAGCGACTCCATGTTCCTTCCTGCGCGGCAGGTTAAGTTTTTAGGCTTTTTTCTTGACGGAACATCGGGTACTATCGGTCACACACCCTCCCGCCGACAGGACCTTCTCCTTGTTCTGCGGGCATTACACCGCCCCCAGACTCAGAAAGTATACCAGCGAGCTGCTGGTTTCTGGGGATTTTATTTTTCCTTGTATGCTTCCCATTTTCATGCCTTGCGGCCCCTTCATGTTGCCGCCGCTACTGGTGCCCACCCTCCCCTCCCTTGGCTCCAACTTTTCGAAAGTGTTGTTCAGTCCCTGCCGGCAGCTGTGCCCTTTGACACTGTGCCCATTGAGCGTGACGTATATGCCGACGCCAGCTCTACGGGCATCGGGATCTGCCTACCCCAAGGCAACGTGGCCATCCTGGCCAACCAACCAACGCCCATCTACCTTCGGGAACTTTGGGCCGTGCTGCTGGCCTTGCTTCTCGCACCACCAAGAACCCGAGTCCTCACCGACAACCAAGCAGTGTACCAGGCCCTCACCCGCGGCCATGGACATACCCTCTCGCCGCCGGAAGCACTCGCAGCGACTGTAATAATGCTGAATAAAAAGGGTTGGGTTGGGTGGGTGCCTACCGACCAGAACCCGGCCGACGGCCCCTCTCGCCTCCACCGCACATTAACCGTGGGGACGAGTGGGGTCGCCGCCAGGGGGCCGGAGCCTATATAAGGAGGCACCGTGCTCCTGTCGGGTCAGTCGCTGGGTTCCCGCCTCACCAGGACCCAGCGAAGCAGGTTTCAAAAAACCTGCATTTTTGAAACCTGCTTCGCTGGGTCCTGGTGAGGCGGGAACCCAGCGACTGACCCGACAGGAGCACGGTGCCTCCTTATATAGGCTCCGGCCCCCTGGCGGCGACCCCACTCGTCCCCACGGTTAATGTGCGGTGGAGGCGAGAGGGGCCGTCGGCCGGGTTCTGGTCGGTAGGCACCCACCCAACCCAACCCTTTTTATTCAGCATTATTACAGTCGCTGCGAGTGCTTCCGGCGGCGAGAGGGTATGTCCATGGCCGCGGGTGAGGGCCTGGTACACTGCTTGGTTGTCGGTGAGGACTCGGGTTCTTGGTGGTGCGAGAAGCAAGGCCAGCAGCACGGCCCAAAGTTCCCGAAGGTAGATGGGCGTTGGTTGGTTGGCCAGGATGGCCACGTTGCCTTGGGGTAGGCAGATCCCGATGCCCGTAGAGCTGGCGTCGGCATATACGTCACGCTCAATGGGCACAGTGTCAAAGGGCACAGCTACCGGCAGGGACTGAACAACACTTTCGAAAAGTTGGAGCCAAGGGAGGGGAGGGTGGGCACCAGTAGCGGCGGCAACATGAAGGGGCCGCAAGGCATGAAAATGGGAAGCATACAAGGAAAAATAAAATCCCCAGAAACCAGCAGCTCGCTGGTATACTTTCTGAGTCTGGGGGCGGTGTAATGCCCGCAGAACAAGGAGAAGGTCCTGTCGGCGGGAGGGTGTGTGACCGATAGTACCCGATGTTCCGTCAAGAAAAAAGCCTAAAAACTTAACCTGCCGCGCAGGAAGGAACATGGAGTCGCTGGGGTTCAAACGAACACCAGCTTCTAAGAGCTGTGCAAGAAAAATGTCTAGCTGTGTCTTCAAAAAAACTGGGTCAGGATGGGCAAATAAAAAATTGTCGAGGTGTGACCAAGCCCACAACCCGCGGGCTCTAGCCTCGCGCGCGAGAGCGGTTGCAAAAGCTTGCATGAAAAATGGGGCTGGCCTAATGCCAAAGGGCAGAACTGTGTACCGGTAATAACGTCCGTCAAGCCTAAAGGTGGTCAAAGCACGGGTGGAGGGGGCTAGACCAAAATGGTAAAATGCATCGCGTAAGTCGAACTTAACAAAGAAGGGCCTTGCCGGTAAAGGGCAGGCCTTGAGGGCCTGCGGAAGTGGTGGTAACCGGAACTTGGGACTCGGCAAGGAAGAAGTTAAGTGCGAAAAATCGAGAACGAAACGGGATGCTGTGGCTGTCTTCGGTACCAGCTGAATAGGCGACAAAAAGGGACCGCGGGCTGTTTCCTCAACTATGCCTGAGGCAAGCATGGAGGCCACCGCCAGCCGGAGCACGGGAAGTTGGTCCGGGTGGGGGTGGCGACCATTAAAAACGGAAGACTTTCTTGCAAAAAAGTTCAGTTGGGAGGGGTCAAAGGGAGGGTTAAACCCGAAGGTTTCGGCGACAAAGTCCCATCTGACCTTGGGGATGGGTTCACTGGGTCGGACGGGAGGATGTGGCGGTAGAAGCGGGAAGGCCGCGGGTCGCCGACTGTCGTCGTCGTCGTCGTTGTCGTGGTCCTGGTCCAGTGGGGGATGCGGCTGGTGGCGTTGTAGCCACTGGAGAATTCGCAAAGCCGCGTCCGCCAGGCTGTCGTCCTCGGCAAGTTGGCTGGCCACCTCAGAGTCGGTAAGGTAGTCCGAAGCGGAGGAGGCCGTGGTCGAGGGCGATGCCGGCCGGGGGAAGGCCCCGGGCTGGGGAGCAGTGGGGTGTGACTAGGGGCTCGTGTTAGAATACGGATCTTCTGGGCGACGGAGTTTATCATTTGTGTGTGTTTGCGTGCCTTTATCTTGCCCCATTCTGTGAAGCGTTGGCGGAGTTGGTCTTTGACCTGTTCCCAGGCCTCGACTGTCGGGGCGGTCGTTGGTAAAATATGACTTAGGTAATCTGCAATGGACTTTACTACCACTGGATCTGCTAAGAGGGCTGTGGACAGCCTCCAGTTGCGGCGGGTCATGTTTCCTCCTCGCACATTGATAGTGATTACCGTGGCGTGATGGTCGGACACACGGAGGCCGGTAAGGGAGGGGTCCAGAACCTCGCATTCCTTTAAAAGACACATCAGGGAGGGTGGAAGATAGAAGCGGTCGAGCCTGGAGCTGGACGGGCCGCGCTGCCATGTCGGCTGATAGGCATTACCATGCCTTGCCGTCCACGCATCGACAAGACCGTACTCCGCAACCATCAGCTCCAGCTCCCTGGTGCACCAGGAAGTGCGTGGTGTGGCCGCGGGGGAACGTGAGTCACGAAGGCCGTCAAGAACACAGTTAAAATCTCCTCCGATTATGGCGTGGGTGCAGTTTAGAAGAAACGGCTCGAGGTTCGAAAAAAACGTATTGAGTCGCTTATTGTCTGCCGGTGCGTAAATGTTGATGATCCGGACCCTCGTGCCCCCAAGGACCACATCCACGCAGATGACGCGTCCCTCAGCGTCTGGCGTGAAGAAAGAGCTACGCATCAGGTCACGGCGAAAGACAAGGATTCCGACCCCGCAGGAGTTGCTGGTGGCAAGGCTAAAAAAACATTCTACTCGAAAGCGTTGCGTGAAATCAAAAACATCGGAACTGCACTTGAAATTTGTTTCCTGGAGCAGAAGAATGTCCAATCGGGCAGCTAGGGCTAGGTTAACAATTTCTGTTTGTTTGGCGATTGATTTAAAGCCCTGAACATTTAAAGTGGCTAGTCTTAAGCGCATAAAGAAAGGGGGGGGGGGGGGGAGGGGAAGTGCACAAACACTGTAGGCGTGCGTGAAGGTGACACGGGGAACTAATCGGAGCCAGGGCTCACCAGTGGGTTTTGTTTCTTTGACTTTGTCTTCGGGGTGCGTGCCCGGAGGGCACGTTGTGTCTTCGTGGTTGTGTGGGTAGTTCCCTGCTGAGTGGATGAGGATGTGTTCGATTGAGAGTCCTTGCTTTGTTGAGGGTCTTGGCTATCCGTGTCGCTGTTCGGCGGGGACCCCTGGTTTCGAACCTCCTCTTTCTCCAAGTTGTCTTCATCGATCACGAGGGGCTCGTTCGATGCGTCGGAGGACGTGGGGCTGGCTGGTGTCCATGTCGGTGTCGTGGTGTTGGAGTTGACCTCGTCCCCTGAGGAGGTCTTGTGGGTGGGCGCCGGGGGCATCTCTTCGAGTGGCGGAGCCAGTGTCTGCACAGGTGGCAAAACCAGCGTCTTCGGCTCTTTTTCCAGAGTTGGGAAATTCTCTTGGTTTGCCCAGCTTACCGACATTGCTTGGGCTTGCTGGTCGGGTTGGTTTGGCCTTGCTTCCGGCTGGTCGGGTTGCTTTGGCCCTACTTCCGGCATCTCGGCGGAAGGCGTTGCTTGGACGTGCTGGTCGGGTCGCTGTGACCTTGCGTCCACTGCCTCGGCGAATGATTTCTTGCGAACGCAATCGGTCGTGGCGTGGCTGCCGGCACAGCGGCGGCAGCGGGCTGTGCACGTGTCGGCGGCGTGGCCGAAGCTGGAACATCGAGGGCAATAGGGGACTTCGCAGGAACGCCTGAAGTGCCCCGGCTGTTTGCAGCGACTGCACACTCGGCTGATGCCTGGGTAATCGCACGTGACTCTGTGTTCTAGGATGCGGATGAAATTTGGGACGGGTTTGTCCGAGCGCATTTCAAGGTGGGCGACCCGAATTGGGACCGGACATTTCGTCGAACGCCGTTTCATCGAACGCCGTTTCATCGAAGCCGTTTCATCGAACGCCGTTTCATCGAACACCGTTTCATCGAAGCCGTTTCATCGAACGCCGTTTTATCGAACGCCGTTTTATCGAACGCCAGGGTGGCATTCCCGCTTCCTGAAGCTGGTCGGAGGTGCCCATCCCGGGTTCTGGAAGTTTTTGACTTGCATCGCCGCAGAACATCAACTGACAGAAGGCAAGCTGGAGGCCATGTTGAGTTCCCAAGAGCCTCCTCGCCAGAAGAAGGCCATAGCATGAGAAGGTCCGCCTTTTTTATGAGAACCGACGGAGCATGGCTGGGGGGGACTTTTTGAGAGCAATTGCTCATCATCTTAAACGGTGAATGGCTGTCGCACGAACACATAAACCCCCGAAAGTTTTCAAATAAAATTTGAAGTGACGTACTTACTTTTGACTTCATTGAGTCTTAGAAGTAAAAAAAAAACAAAAAAACAAAAAAAAAACAATGTTTTGTTGTAGTTTCATAAATAGCACTTCAGCTTTAGTTAACGCAAGCTTCGGGCAGTAAAAAAGTATCAATAGAAAGACATGACAGGGTAGAAGGCTCACAGTAAGGGCCTTAGCTCACAGGGCTAAAGTTGTTGCGCCTGCGCAAAACCTAAGTCGCCTTTTGGCCTCCGCGAGTTGGAGTGCGCCCTTACCGGCAGTGCGACTTTTTATTTAATTGTTACAATACCCTCAAGGCCCATCGGGTAATACAGAGGGGGTGAACAGATAAGCACAATATGCGAAACAAACGTAAAAATCGAAACAAATATCCTCATGGGTTACTTGCATCAAAATAAATTGTAACAGCTACAAGTTTGTACATTAAAAAACCTGACGATGAAATGGGTGAATGACACTAAAATGCACTCGATCCGTGCATAAAAGAGCATCTTTCACACTTTTTATATAAAAGACATTCGATGAAACAGCCGTCAGCGATTCGATAAAATGGCGTTCGATGAAACGGCGTTCGATGAAACGTCAATTTTTTCGATGAAACGACGTTCGACGAAACGGCGTTCGATGAAATGTCCGGGAACCGACCCGAATGTCGTTGCATACGGTCGGTCGATCTGTTATGGTCGGTCTTTCTAGCTTCACTAGCTTGCCGTATGGGGACAGGGCTCGGACAAGGTATTCGTCTGGCACGTACCCTGGCAGGTGAAGGCAGGCAACGCGGGTGACTCGTGGCATCAGGGGTTCGGTGGCGACTTGCTGGCCGCAAATGGACAGGTCACCGTGGGCATTGAGCTGCTCCAGGGCGACAGAGTTGTACAGGATGACCTGGAAACGGTTGCCTCCAAGGTGTTGCACCATATAAACTTGGTTAAGGCCGACAACGTCGGCAACGGCGTCGGTGACGTCGACTGTCGAAGCCTGGACGGGGGCTGTGACGTTGAAGGTGAGCATCTTTGTGGGCTGGAAGTTCGACGGTGTGCCACCATCCGGTGGCCTGCCACTTCCCGACGTGACGTGAGTCATCGCTGGGCTTCGGGGTCGGTCACTGGGTCGTGATTCGATCATAGGAGCAAGAGAGCCGCTCTTGCGGTCAAATGGCGGCTCCACGTGGTCGTTTCCCGGCGGGGCAAGATGGCGTTCCCGCGGCGCTCCTTCTTCGTTGCGGGGGCAAGATGGCGTTCCCGCGGCGTTCCTCTTTCGTGGCGGGGGCAAGATGGTGTTCCCGCGGCACTCCTTCCTCGTGGCGGGGACAAGATGGCGTTCCCGCGGCGCTCCTTCCTCGTTGCGAGGGCAAGATGGCGTTCCCGCGGCGTTGATCACAGAAGCCCCGACGTAGTCCCAGCACCAGTAATGACCAAGGTAGGGTAGCCCCGGCACCAGGTAAGTATCACACTTGATCTTAGTGATCAGGGTAGTCCCAGCACCAGGTAGCTGATCGAGGTGATCAAGGTAGCCCCGGCACCAGGTAAGTCAACCCTCGTCTCCCCTGCGGACGTACCGCGAATGCACGCAGAAGTCAGCACGCACCCTACTCCGGACGCGCTACCTCAAATCTCCGGTGAGTCGAGGTTGTATAAAAACAATAGTAATTATGCCGCAAAAGCTTGTAAACAAATTTTTTAAAAGCCATCCCGTGCCTGCCATTTTGTACCAATCTCCAATAAAGGTTCCTACAAAAAGAGTTTATTTCCGTTTGTTTTTATGCAAAGAACCAGGTTTCTCAAAACATGCCCGCCAAAGATGTTGCTCTTTCTGTGGATGCTAGTAGAGGGCGCCACCGCCGCGTTTTTTTGGAGTTCTCCGGCCCCGAGCACCGCGGGGGGAAGGACGTAACCACCCATGTTCGCCCTTATGCGAGCGTTGGCGGGGCCTAAGCCGAGGCCACCGTACAGTTCGCGCTTTCCACTTTTTCACGTTTCCTCCTCTCCTGCCCTCCTTTCCTTCCTTCGCCGCTCTCCGCCACCTGTTTACCGCCCTCCCCCGAGGAGCCAACACGGAGAATGGATTAGGAGACGCCTCCGTTAATCCGGCTTAGCCCGCCGAAAAGGGGGCCTGCTGCCTGACTAAAAATTATTTCCCTGCTCGATAAATAAGAAGAAAAAAAATTAAAAAAACACCGGGGGCAGCGACCGAATGCGCTTTGGCGGATGCGCAACGCTCCGTCCGCCTTGAACAAGCTTTTATGCATTGGACTAGCATTTTTCGAAGCGCGGCAGGTTTAGTGTAGGTCCTATGCATAGTCCTATGATATGGTCCTGCAAGACCTTCCTGTCCGCCACAAGCTAGCCAATAATTGAAGGACATAACGACGGCAGCGTATTCAAACAGTGTAAAATAAAATGTATATAATATTTATAAGAATACCATTGTCTTCACTGCTTGACTTTCAAATTTTTAGTACTGCAAATAATCGTAATCAAAATATTTTTATAATTGAAGACCCCTCGTCGTGCATCGAACCCAAGATTACGCTTACGTGAAACGTGATTCGGCGCGGATGCGAATCAAGTCACCGTAAACTTTTTTTTTTTTTTTGAACGTGGATTCTGATATTTAATCTAGCTGAGGTACCACTGGCAGAATACGAATCACACACTTGGAAGGTATATACCGTTCCGGCGCCACTCATTTTCCAAGATGGCGGTTATAGTGAGGGTCGGAGATGCGTGCCACTGTTGAGCCTGTCTAGTGTGTTGGCTTCACTGAGCGACACAAATTATTTCTGGCAATACGAGGAGGCTAGGGTGTTATGAGCGCAGGTCACCTTTTTACCCTGAAAACAAGAACGGCGTTTCGTGCAATATTTACGCAAGGATGCGCATTTTAATTCTAGAGCTACACGGAAACTAACCTCTATTTTGGATTTAATTTCTCGATATAGGTCTTAATTTCGGATTCTTTCATAACTCCAGATGTGTCTCACATCGTAATTACTTGGTTAGAGACGTTGTTCGCGAAAACTTTATTTTGTGACATACATGTTCGATACAGGCTGATATTTGTAGTTGTTGGAAGCATCAGTGCATATATTTGCGCGTTCTCGCTGCCTTTTCTCGCTCAGATAATTGTCATGGTAAATTATGAACTGCGGGCCATTTAATTGTTTTTTTGGGTATCTAGATGATTAATTGGTTTAACATTATTCTCAGCACAAGAATAAGAGAATAATTCAAATTTTTACAATATGTCCACAAAACGTATAAAGTAACAAACGCTCTCCTCACTGCAACAACCCAAAGATCGAATCCATGTCAGATAGCTGAAATGTGTGTGTGCGTTTTTATAGCAACGCGTTACGCATATGACTTTATATTCCACCCGGTGTTTGACTGTTTGTCTATCTTGATAACGATGTCAGAGTATTTTCATATGCTAAAAGAAATATACCTTTCCGCAAAGACTATTATGGTTAAATGGCGTTTTTTTGTAATCTTGGCATATATTGCCGTGATTTGTATTAATAATATTATTAAACTTAAGATATTTTAATACGTAATTTTTCAAGCTGTAATTGTTGCTTATGATCTAATTTCAAACGCGCGAACACATATGACAATCAAAAGTGTGCTAATAATCGTCACTGGTGCCAATTGTAGCATTTTTAATTATTAAGTAATAAAATATAGCCTGAAATCAATGAAAACATTCTAGCTAATGTAGAAAATCCATGTAAAATTACATTAATTGTGGGTAAAGTATATTTTGCTATCAAAGTCGCGACTTTTGACAATGGGGAAAAGTCCAAAATCGGCGCCAATATTCATCTAGACAAAATTCCCCCTTGTAATCGATTACTTTTCGGAGTAATTTTGGAATCAGTTGATTACTTTTATTAGGCAGTAATCACAAGAGTAATCTGATTACTTTTTGAAGTAATAAAATGACTTGTAACCGTTACAATTTGTCCACGCCCCCCCCCCCCCCCCCTCCGGCACACGCTTTTTTTTATGAAATGACAAAAATAAAATTAGCTTTTTTTTTTTTTTTTCGAACGGAAAAAAGAAAGATTTTTGCGGAGCTGTAGCAAACGAGGTAAATCTCTTTCAATGTACAGTTTCTGTGGAAAGTCCGTTTTTTTTGTTTTTGTTTTTTCCGAGCTTGGACTGGTTGTGGGATGCCCCAGGGAGGCCACAGTGCGTGACAAAGGCCATTCAGGGCGAAGTTTGAGGAAGCAGAATGTGGCTTTGTGAGTCCTTCGTTCAAACTAGCCCCTTCACGCACACACACAGAAATAAAAAATAAAAAAAAATCCTGCTTAGGGTACCTACTCGCAGCCCGTAGGAGAACCAGAACCGAAGAATGCCTAAAGCGGATGTAAAATATAACAAAGGCATTTGAAATATTTCCCCATTTCCCCCACTTGGCCTTTCTGACAAGCAATGTTTCGAGTTGAGAAGTGGTCGGGGCGACCTCTTCCGCTAATGGATACTACACATGATCCGTTTACAATCCTGGAGCTGCTGCTCTTTTGTATAACATGCGAGCTCATCCACATGTGAATAAAATGAGCGACGCAAACTTTGAGCGACAACCGTTGCTCAAGCTTAACAAGATCTAGAACCCCCTCCGTTTCCCCCCCCTCCCCCCCCCCCCCCCCCCCACACACACACACACTGGCGAACGCCCAAATCATTAAACGTCTTCAATCGATTTCTATGCTTGTGTCCGCATTGTGAAGGTGCAACGACCACGAAGAGGGAGCCAGTTTTTCTTCTTCAATACTTGTGCAAATGTGAAATATAGGTTGGAAATAGTTCATTGTTATGAGCGCTAAAGATTGTCTTCACACAATAAAGTAATCGGAAAAGTAACGATTACTTCTTTAAGTAATGTCCAATTACTTTTGCCGTCGAGTAATCAAGTAATCTAATCGAATACTTTTTAGCCAAGAGTAATAGTAATTGTAATCGATTACTTTTTTTTAGTAACGTGTACAAGGCTGAGTGCTCCCTGTTTACAGCGCAACAACCTTATGTGCCCCAAAGTGAACCATGCTGAACAGTGGTTTTGCTGGTGCACAGGACATTAGTGTTAAACATGATGAATAGATTCTTTAGATGTGACTCGGAAAGACAGTAAACTCACCGGTTTCGCTCTTCATTCTACGGTGAAGGTTCTCTCTAAAAGAGTGAAGGCCCGTTCACACTCTTGCGACCGAGTAAGACCGAAAGAGACCAGACCACTGATCTCCACTGGAGGGGGCTGGATAGCGCATTGAGCGAACACGTATGAAGCCACCGGAAGTGAGCGGCTTGTCCCGGAAGTGAGCGCTTGGCAGGCTTTGTAACCCTTTCAAGTGCTGGTTCGAAAAGTGTCGAGGGCGCTGGGTTTTCGCTTGTTCCTTCAAGAGAGCCTGCTTGTTGCGCTGTAAGAGCGCATGCGGACCTGAGAAGTGTCATGGGAAGCCATGCAATGTAAACATTTTGAGATTCTAGTTGATCAAATTGTGAATATGTCCCAAGTTCAAATGCCTCATTCTCGGGATTTAATCCAGAATGGGAGTGTTAAAACCCAATCAAAGACACAAAAAAGCATGGTCCAAAATATCGACTGAATGCACTGGGAAGCCCAGCGCACGCCCGACTTCCGGGACAAGCACCGAATTTCCGGTGGCTTCACATGCGCAGGGCTCCGAGAGCAGCTAAGCGCCATCTAGCCCCCTATAGTAGATATCAGTGGACCAGAGCGGTTTCTAAGCCTCTTGCGATCTCTTAGGACCAGCTCCGCGCTGCAGTGCGTCCGGTCCTAAGAAATCGCAAAAGGCTTAAAAACCGGTCTGGTCTCTCTCGGTCTAACTCGGTAGCAAGAGTGTGAACGACGCTTGATATGCTTCCGTCTTCCTGATTGAGAAATTGTAGTCCGTGTCAGTTTGTTAAGTCGGGCAATGGCAGCTCGTTCCTACAAGGAGTCGTCACGTGAAACGTTTCCCTTTCGCCTCGGACGCAATCTAAATCTATTCTCCCGAGAACACTATACTTGGCGATAACTTTTCTTGGCAATGCAGTGGAGAGGAGGAGAACCAGCGCACAGCTTTATTCAGCGCTCAAAAGGGGAGACGGAAAGCGTGCCTGAACCCTCCACTGCATTGCCAAGAAAAGTTGTCGCCGAGTATAGTTGACCTATTCCCGGTCATTCCTTCCGAAACACCCGAAGAGTTCAAGTTCTTGTGCATTGTCACACAAACGGCCCGGATAATCACTAAGCAGAAGCGTCGCCAATTGAGGAATGGCGCGAGCTTCCTAAATTGTCGATTTTCCCAACAAACGGGGGGCAATATCTGCTTGTAGGCTTATTTCTGAATAAACTTCCCAAGGTAAGGCAGTGAGGCACGTCGCGAGCAGCACCTGCATTGCTCGAGGACACACATAACGTTCGGGTCTTTGACAAGGCATTTGGAATTAACTATTTATTCCGGTCGTTTATTGTTCACAATGGTCGAAGCTTGCGGTTTGACCTTGCTTGACGAAAGTACATGGCTGGGCATCTGTCTGTCCTGTCCTCTCAGGTTTTAAATTATGTTTAACTCACTGATGATGTGCCCGTCGCCTATGAGCCGTTCTTCCCTAAGCTGAAGCACTGTCAGCGTAGGGATGAACGGTAGAAGCTACGTTTTTGTTGGAGCAGTCACACGTCTATCGTTCGCCACGTAACCACGCTCTCGTTCATACCCAGACGCAGAGAAAGGAACGGGACACGTGATTAAAAGGTGTTCGATTGGTTCTGGTTAGCTTGCAGCTTCCACAGCACTGTCAGCTTAGGGATGAACAAAGTATAGTTTTGTCCTGATGACGCGACGCCGTGAATCTGTCGTGTCTGGAGTTTGCAAGCCGTTGCCTTCCAGCGATGTCTACGCACAAGCTTTTCTCCTTCGCCTTTCCAGTCCTCCTTTGTGTGTCTGTGCAGCTCTTCGTACAAGGCTTTGCGCTCAGGTGGCCGTCGATTATTTCCTCTGATGCTATTTCGCAACATTTCACCTTGCAAAGTAATTTTTCTCTTCTTTCTTAAAGCTTGCAAACGAATTTTCTAATTTAGGACAAAAGTAATTCCAAAAGTAATGCGTAATTTCCTCGAAACCATTGCCTGAAAGTTATTCATTACATTACACATTACTCCAAAAAGTAATTTAATTACTGTAATTTTATTAGAGTAATGTCATTACTGCCATCTCTGATATATATATATATATATATATATATATATATATATATATATATATATATGTATGAGCCTCTTGGGCGAAACTGTCGTAATACATACAATAAATTCCTATACTTTGTCTCATCCTACGATGGACTAAAGGCCAAAGCCACGGGCCGCCAGGTCCAATCACGTTCCACGCTATACTATGACACGCTTATCATTGATTAGGGGTAGAAGAATAATCCTCGAATCCAAACCCGCCGCATCATTTCTGTAGCTTTGACGCTGCAACGAGCCTATATCTCGTGGCTTTCTTTGCGATTTATAATTGTTGAGTCACTCAGTGCTTTTCGATTCGAACCACTATCCAGCCGTCCCCTCATCAGTGATCCGAGACGCGTGTACCAGTACGTGCATCGAAGCGAAATATCGCACAATTTCTAAGTGGCTTGTGATTGGATCTGGCAGTCCGTAGCTTTTGCCTTTAGTCCATCGTACGGTGAGGCGAAGTATAGCATAGCAACTCCGCAAGTACGGATCTCTAACTTATTACATTTTCCCGGTCCGTTGTTCTGAAACTAGTCTGCCTCACCTGTATATGTATATATACATATATATATATATTTACAGGTATCTACGCACGACACAGGTTCAGAACTTTGATGCGGTGTCGATTCTTGGTCGGTATCCAAGCGTGCGAAGGCACAAAGATGCAGCAGTCGGCGTGCCAAGGAAGCTTTGATCACGCCTCGAGACCGGCGAAACTTGCTTTCGACGAGTTGTACCTTTAGATACGTACGGCTTCACGCACATTGCACTCGCAAAACACATCCGCACGGCGTCGATTCTTGGTCGGTATCCAAGCGTGCGAAGGCACAGAGACCCGGCACTTCGGCGTGTAAAGGAATCCTTGAACACGCTGCCAGATCGGCGAAACTTGCTTTCGACGAGTTGTGCCTTTTTCCTGCGACACTGCGCTTTCGCAAACTTTTCCACGTGTTCACAACGGCAGGTCTTAACGGTACACAGTGTTAAAAAACTTCTTCGGCGAATGACGACGAACGAGTAGAAAACGTGTCTACTGCACGCTGGAAAACCGCCGCAAAAGGCTAGAAAAACCGCAAATCGTATCCCAGCAAGGTTGCGTCCGGTGGCTTCACTTGCGGGAGCGGGAAGCGCGATCCAGCAATTGTCATTGAGATCATTGTTCCCGGCTATGTGCCCGGTGTTCGCGAAAAATAGCTGAGAGGGTCGGGTCTAAGGTATGGTGAATAGACACGCTAGTTCAATCGTTTTGGTACTGCACAAAAAAGCATCCCTCTTCAAAACGTGCCGAAAAAAAAAAAAAAATTCCGTCCGATTGTCGTGAAATGATAGCGTCGACAGTGTGTATTTGGTTATGCTTTTTTTTGACACCTTTCTCAAATCCTGTGCGGATAACACGGCGCCCTGGGGTACGTAAAATATATTTTTCTGCGATTGTTGGGACTCATTGACATTCATGTTGTGAGCGGGGAATACCCATGCGGTTCAGCTATCTTGTGTGGTCAAATATTTTGGACAGTTAGGACCTTTCTATATTGACACTGCTGAGTGTATGGTGCAGACAAAGAATCAAAATGTAATGAAACAAAAATTTCAGTTGCATTTGTTTTGTCGCGCACGAACTCATCAAAAATAGACTTTATTTGTTTGTCTTTGTTCTCAAAAATAGTGCAATGTTTTTTTGTTTTTTTTTAAACCCCTCGAAAATCTGTTTGCCATAAAACACACACACCGAAAAAAAAAATATAATAACGCGGCCAGAGTGGTGCTATTTGCGTCCGGAATTACAGCATCTTAGGCTGCCACAGCCCACTTACGAAAAAACCCACATCACGGCGCGGTCAGGCCACACTGACGTACACTCTCAAAACCTGGTACGCTCGCTGTAAATCGCTTCGTTCGAAACTGCCTCTGGAAAGGTCTACAGATAAAAGTAAATTCGAAAAGCGAAGCTCCACGATTTCATTTATCATCATCTCACTTAACCCACATTTAAGTCCTTAACATCAAAAACAAATATGCAAAATAATTAACTTCACATTAATCAAGCATCGTCATCACAATAACTAACATGGACGTCATGAGACGTCTCATATGAAAATCATTCACATCAACATCATTGACATCATATTCATTATCGTACAACGTCATCGAGACGCTTTGATCTAAAATACTCCACTTCCGTAATATTCGGAAAACAAAAAGAAAAAAACTAGATATAGAAAAATACATGAGGCGTTTGTGCTTTTTTCAGCAATCTAATTGTCAGTGAACTCATTACTTCAAATAACGAATTCACCATAAAAATCCTTTGAAATATGCTAGTCACTGGTAGGTGGCATTAGCACTCGCGGAACAAATTGAGAGTTTATGTCATTGTTCGACTTTGGCGTGCTATTTAAACTAGATCGAGGTGGTTATTTACAAGGTCAGGTAATCAGTAATTAAGTTCCTGAGTTTCATAGTTTTTCCAAACTTCTGGTTTTACGAAATGATTGTGTCTGAGGGTGTAATCCGCAGGCGTATGGAGGTAAGTGTCGAAGAGGTAAGCCTCATCCTGCTTCATTGATCTATTTGACTTATTGACTTATTTGAGGATTGTTTGTCCAAATTTCTCCCCACGCACTTCACCAAAAAGTGCACTCTAAAAAAAGAAAATAGATGCCGAAGAGCGAGAATGACGCCCGTTCAGTACCCGAAGCCTGCTATATTTCGCCCCCTTTTCTGTAGTATTCTTCAGTCTAGCCAGGGAGACCAGACGCCGCCGTGATACTCGGGATACCCCCTGGGATCCTCGGCCACAATACGAGGTGGCACTGCGGTGGCGTTGTAGGCAGCCAACTTGCGCATCATGAAGCGAAGTATCTGCACCACAAAGTAAAGATATATATATATAAATATCATTTTCATTGTCCCACATTTTCATATCCACCATTCCCCCTTTCGCAGAGAGCCCGCTTATATATATATATATATATATATATATATATATATATATATATTATACTAAATCATTGATATCTTTCCAGAGAGCACATATCTAATTACGAGGGCCTGGAGGTGTCCGATCCTAATTATGCGATTTTCATTGGCTTCGGAACTGAAACCTCTTTCTGGGGTCGCACTCAACTACTCGTGTTTGTAAGCGCTCGAACAGGTAATCACTTTTACCTCAACTTTGCAAAAAAAAAAATATATACATTGCAGTAGTAAATTACGCATTACTGAGCGCTCGGACTGGAAAGACGCAAATGTACAGAGCGCGACACTGTTAGTGCGAACAAGCGATCGCCGGTTTTTTTCAGTTTTTCTTTTTGAAACCAAGGGATGTCGTCCAAGTTATTGTAGTTAGGGAAAGAGCTCATTCAGTTCTATAATGTAGGCGATAAAATTTCGTGCTCGCTAATACTATTTAGAAGTAAAAGGTGGAAATGCGCCGATGTCATGTTCGTGCTAGCAGTGTCGTGATGTGTACCTCTAGCGGTTCGGACAAGATATCAAACATTCAAAGCTTATCGCTATGTTGTTAAATATTTATAGACGAAGTTATACAATTTTCAAAGAGGAGATACGTGTTGACAAGGCCCACGAACGCGTGGAGATGAATGACGCCCAATACTCGAAACGGGCTCTACTGTTTCATTAAATAGTTCAAAAAATTGGTTACGACTTTACAACCAGATAACGGCAGGCTCTAACATTCGGCATCTGGTCCACAAGTCTTTGTATTTAAAAATCATGAACCATTCCACTCTTTGAAGGTGGATGACCAGCGAAGTTGTTTAGTACACGACACAGGCGTAACACAAAATTTTGAACAAAGGTACGAACTATCGCCGTGCCGAGGAGCCAGAGGAAACTAGACAAGCGCGACGGGACTCCCACCCGGCGGAAAGTAGACACGCGCGACGGCACCGCCTCTTCAGGAGAGCGAAAGGAAACTTGCTACGCAAGCGCTTCGAACGACGACAAAGAGAGGGCGCGCGAGTTTTGCTGACGCTAGAGTTCCTCGATATGCTCCCCCGAAGGGGGAGCAGAGTTGCGCATTTGTTTTCCCCGCGCCGCCAAGCCGCTCTTCGCCGAGATCCATCCAGACATGTACAAGTTACTCAAAAACAGTAATTAAGTTAAGTTACTGAGTATTTACCTCAAAAGTAATTTGAGTAGAGTAGAAATTACTCAAATAGAAAGTAATTGAGTCAATTACTAACTTCCGTAAAAAGTAGCGAATTACTTTCGAAGTTACTTTTGAAGTTACTTTTATATGTTTTTTTTTTATGGTAAAAAGAAAGTACATAGGTTTTGATGCGTTAGCGAAGTTGTGCTAGCCAAATATGAATCGGCTTGTTATTTTCACAGAAGTGCTTTTATAGCTCGTTCTGCTTCAGCGTGCCAAATTGTTTTGTACTTTTTTGTATGTTTGGCCAATAATGTACTGCAAATGTGTCATTTCTACTTTGAGGTTTAGCACTGCCTGAGCTTGATATTTCAGACAGTGTTTGCTTGTTTACGGTGTTGCGCAAAGTATATATAAAAAAGTACTTGAAGTAAAGTGCAAAGTAAATGAGAGCTAATGTACTTCAAGTAAAGTAGTATGTACACCGGGTGCAATGTACTTGAACTAACGTACTATAAGTACAATATATTTCAAGGTAAAGTACAAGTGCTTTTAACACGATCTTTCATGACGCCCTTTCAATCCCTATACAGTATTTTTTGACTGTTATGCATTGCTCCAGGGGTAATCGGAGTTGCATCAATTTTTTACAGAAATGTTAGCAAATATTGTATAAAGTCGCCACAGAGTAGTTGTTTTACTCTCGCTGACGAGCTATTTGACACGATCAACTTATAAGGCACTTATTTGTGTCTGTCTTATAGCCGCCATTTTTTCACTCAGCGAAATAACCAGATGACATCTTGAAAGAGCGCGTTTTCACACGACGATACGCCACTTCTAGTTTTCGAATTCGGGGAATGTACATTGAAGTCGGGAGTTTTACTTTCTTCGGAAAGTACAAGTGCATGCTCAGAGAATGTACTTCAAGTAACGTACAAGTTTTCTAAACTGGAGTGCTTTATGTATCACGTGCTAAGGTACTTCCCAACACTGCTTCTTTATTATTTTTATTAAAAAAAAATTTGGGGGAATTATTAAGGTTTCTCGAACGGTCTTCGAATCTTTGAAGATCAGCATATTCTGGTTTTGGGAGGAAAGGCAACGCAAAAAGGACCCCTTTGCGTTGCCCTTCAGCACGCGATTCTTCGAATACAGCACAAACTACGGGAGCACAGGATGAGCCTCAGAGGTGCTGCTGCATTTTTTTGCCTCCTTTGAGTGAGGATTCAGTGTGTGCAGCTCCTGTAGTGAGCGAGAGTTTCTACGTTGGGGAAAACCGGGGACTAGCCCTTTCTTCGAATGGGTCAAGTCTCCTTGAGCATCGGGACACAAAGAAACGCCAGTCTTCGGCGCTAATCCCGCAGTTACTCGGCCTCTCTTGCGTCGTGTCTGTTCGCTCCCCGCGGCTTGTAGCAATGTTGTGAAAATTTCGGGGAGTTTCGGACTGTCCAAATCATTTTCCTCCCCCCCCCCCCCTTTCCACCGCCATATGCCTCTCCCTCTTTGGAAATATCAGCTGATCTTCCAACATCTTATCTCTTTTGTGCAGGAATGTTTGTTGATAGTCGAAACAACCACTAAAATTCGAAAGTAATTTGTAATTTGATTAGAAGTTACTAAAAAAAGTAATTGAAGTAAACTACTAATTACCGAAATAGAAATGTAATTGGAAGTTACTAAACTACTCAGAAAAGTAGTTAAACTACAGTAACTTGAGTAGCGTAGTTAAACTACGTACAAGTCTGGATCCATCCCCTGAGGAGAAAAGTATCCAGCGCCGTGCAAGAAAGCCACCTTTATGGTCGCTCCGCCGACGTTGCTCGCGCCCCGGCGTAAGTTCCCCTGCTTTCTCCTCCTATTTTTCTGTTTTCCATGCACGGCGGCGCGCGCGGGGGCGTGCGCGGCGCCGCTTTTCGCCAAGTTTAGTCAAGTGACGAGCAAAGCATCCAGCGCGTGCAGGAAAGCCGGCGCTACGGCCACCCTCCGAGGCTAAATGCGCAACTCTGCTACCGTAGGTAGCTATAGACAGGAACTCTAGTTGACGCACACGAAAAATCACGGAACAGCCATAAACACAGCCTCGCTGTAAAATGTTGTGCAGTAAGTCAACATGCAGTGCAATTTTGTCGCTCTGATCGGCTCGTTTTCATAGAGGTCACATCGCTTGTCTATGGGGGAAGAAAGAGGATGGGTGGCCCGTTCTCAAACGCAATGCGGCTGGAATCGAGCGGTTGGGGTGCATTTTCGCCAACCGCTTTGGGACTGATTTTTCCCAACCGCTTTCGCGAACCTTTAGGCCCCAACCAATCGCAGCGCGACGCTGACGTGACGTCGGTGGCTTTCGAAACACGATGGCATCGGTCGCTGGTCAGGCGTCTAAGGCACTGAGGTCCTAGCGCTGCAGCAGACAAATAAACGAAGAAACGTGATGTTCACGTCCACGACTTGAATTCGCTGCGAAAATAATTGACTCGTAATCGGGCTTCGCTCCGGTGGTTAGGTTCGGGTAAGGTTTGTTTATTAAGGGAGTGGCAGAGCTCGTCGCTGCTCTGCCTTGCCTCTTTGCCCATAGAACATCGAAAGCCGCCCCCGATCGACCGAAATGACAGCTTTTGTACAGACTAAAGCAGTACCATGAACTACAGAAAGCTTTTGACACCGTGCATGACCAACAAGAAGGCTGATGGAGACGTCGTGAGCCTAATTGCCTAGTTAACCCCACCGCGGAACCAGTAGGGTGCCTGCTCTAGCTCGACCTCATTTCTACTACCAAAAGGAACCAAGGAAACCTATTCAAAAATTACACTGTAAGTACCAGACAAGGCATAGGTAATCCAAACAGCGTTTCCTTCAGCTCAACGTTAAACAAACAGCAGACTCGACCGACGTGTGAGTGGGGAGAGGAGATGTCCGTTGCCAACGGGTTAGCCGTGACGGGTTAGCACCGAGCACATTCCCCGCACCACGGTCCAAGAGAGAGGCTGCTCACTACTACGAAAATAATAACAGCGAACAGTGCGGTGCGAAAACTGACCTTCTATCGAGAAAACAAGGTCAGCTATTCATGCGAAAAGTGTCCACTTCGAAGAAAGGGTCGGGGATATTCTCCTTTGCGCCAGCAAGACGCATATAGCTGGGGTTTGCTTGCGTACAAAGTAAAAAAAAAACTACGAACTGATTTTGAAAGTTCGTCTTTTTTTTTCTTTTCCGCTGCCTGAACTCGTGATGCGTGCGGACATAAGAAAAAAACTTTCAGTAACAAAATAGCAAACTTTTGGCTTTGGATCGTAGATTAAACTAGATTTTGGATTGTAATACAAGGGTGCCAAACGCAAGACTAAAAAGGTCACGCGTGATCACCGAGAAACCGCCACCCGCATCTCGGTGTGTTCGAGCGGAGTCTCACGTGAACCGCTTCCGGAGGAAGCGCAGAAGCCAAAAGTGTCTTCTTAACTTACTCCTCAATTTTTTTTTATTTTTTTTTTAGCACGGACGGTGAAGATTTAGCGTTCTGAAGTGCGTAAACTATATTTAAAGTGTTAAAAAAAAACATATTTTATTTTATTGTTTTGCGATTGACGAGGACGTTAGACGCATTCCCGAACATTAAATCCTGGAGTATGAGACACATTATAACGTATTTGCTTGATCCGTTTTGAAAAGCAGAGGGCGTTTTGTCGGGTATACATCCATGTGACCTGCACTCTACACTCTTAGCAAAAAGAGTATCGACAGTCCTCCCTAAGGGGAGGAACGGTCTTCTAACCGATGTTCCTTTAGAAAGGGAGAAATTTTTGTTCCCCGAAGCAGGGGAGCAAATAGTTCCTCAGTCGCCATTATGGCGGCCCTGAATCGAGCATAGCGAGCTCAGTGAGGCTTAAAGGGGACGCTACGTCTCTTTTACGGTACGAGAGGAGCAGTAAATAAAAGCGTAACACGAGCTTTCCGCGAACTGTGTTTATTTCCGAAGCCAGATTCCCCCCGCAGGTACAGAAACTTCCGTTTCGAAAGCAGTTGCTCAGTCTTCTCGTCGACAGCACTGCGATGTTAAACGGAGACAACCGTTACCCAGTTATTTCGCGCCCTTTACGTCTTACCTTTGCTGTTCCTCGAGTCACAATTCCTTCGTCAACCGCACATCACGGAGGAATGGCAAACCAATCCGCGAAACCAAAAGCCGCTCTCAAAAGAATAAACTCGAAGCCGCTGTTTATCGCGTAGCGTGAAAGAAGGTCAAATCGCTTGCCACCAGATGGCAGGGTCAAGCAGAGTAATTGCAAGTAGCTAGGCTAGGTGGCGCTAGGTACCACCCAATTCGTGTTCTACAAAATCTATTTTTATTTTCTTAGGCCACCACTCCGCATCGGGCGCATCGGGAGCCTCTACTATACACACTTGTCGACACATTAAGCATACTACAAGCATCAGGTGAACATACATTGAGCGCATACACATACATGGCACAAACAAACATCAATATAACGACACACTAGTACGAACACTACCGCCAATTTTGCGTTTCCGTCTTTTAGACTGGTCGTTTCGAACGTACGGAATTTCTCGGTGACTCCCTAAGCAATAAAAACTATTCCCAGCATGTTCATTTTTTTCCAGCAATGTCATATCTCTGAGAGTATTTTGAATGGCTCAGGGGAAGAATCTCTTATTAAAAAGTAAACGGTCGATCACGCCGTAATTATTTGAAAGCCAATAAATCAAACCGCTCCAAGGCGGTTCGAAGCATTGATTTTGTTCCCCGTTTTGCGTTTCTTTCCCGTTTAGCATTTGTTTTTCTATTTGTGCTGTCCGCGCACGGCTGCAATCGCCGTCTTGAATTAGTCTCTGTAGAGCTGATATTCACTTAGCTGGAAGTGATGCTTCACGGACAGAGAAATCGCTTTTCGAGCAACCTGAATGCAGTCAAAGCCACGACTTGCGGCAGGTGTTGAGTGTACGGAGCTACGCCGTGTCGAGCTCGGAAACTTCTAGCGCTCATCCCAGCGCACCACTTAACCAGGAAACGTAGTATATTTAAACAGCAAAATATTGGGTAGCTTTTTTGTTCGATTTTACCTACTATTCTTTTTTAATGATAAAATTTCACACTGTAAATACACGCACTTTCCGTCATAATTTTGTACTGTTCAGTCTTTTCCCCAAACCGCAATCGCTCTGGGCGAGGGGACAACAAACAGTCACACTGGCCACTGTGCGATATGAGCTTACTGTTCAGACCAACGTTCCGACATGACTATCCGCAAGTCGATCAATTGCACGTGCCTAATCCCTCAAGCGGTCTTAAACTTTTTAATGTAATGCGGAATGTCAACTTGCGACACCCCGCCCCCTCTGATCACCGCCCAACCAGCGGCATCAACGCCCGACGGTTTACGTCATCTCATCTTGTTGTTACACCACTGATACGCGAACACACGGTCACATCGGCGATAATTCCAGTCTTCTGTTCACATCCCACAAGACTGCCATCACGATGTTGCTGCTTTGTTGCTGACATGCACAAATACAGAACCACGTTGAACGCCGGTTGGCACTCGGCATCGGAAAACAGAACCGAACTCTGCAAGGAAGGCAGCCAGGCAGCCGGAAGGAAAACCTGCCTGTCTTGGACGCAGTTCCTGCGATTTCCATAACGTCGAAAACTTCAACGTAGTTCCGCGTGGTTCCGCCCTGCTACTGCAGTTCAGCGTGGGTCCCGTAATCTAGAGCTCTATAGCCATCCGGCAATGCCCTTACAAAAACGGGTCTCAACATTCTTTTTAATTTTTTTAGACTTCTTATTGACTTTCCGCAATCCTACTCAATTCTTTTATGAACGCACTTTGTTTCGACTATTGTCAAAAAACTTTCAGAAGAAAAAATATTGAATTTTTTGTAGACTTATGTATAAAAAAATTAAAAAGAACTTCTAAGGACGTTTTTCTGTAGGTTATTTTGTAAAAAAATTCAAAAGGAAAAACAATAGATTTTGTTTTGTAGACTTATTTACATAAAAATAAAAAGAAATTGTAACGACGTTTTTTTGTAGGTTATTTTCTAAAAAATAAAAAAAAAACTTATTGACATTATTTCTTTATATTATTTTATAAAAAGAGACATTTTTTATTATTTTATTTGGTCTGCGGTCGTGTGCGGGGTGCGATATGACGGATGTTTTTTTTTCACTTTTTATTTAAAATGTGTTGACTTCTTGTTCACTCTGATTACTTTCTTTTGACTGACTTCCTATTGACATGGTCAACAGAAAGTTTGTTGATTTTGTGTTGAAACTTTTTTATGATATTCTTCTGCCTGAGTCAAAAGAAAAGCTATTGACTTTCTATTAACTTTACGTTGGATCTTTTTCTGTTGACTGCCTGTTGAAAGTGTTATCAGAAATACTGCAGACGTTCTGTTTACTTCCCGTTTAAATTATTCAGTTGACTTTCTGTAGCCAGTGTCAAAAGAAAAACTACAGACTTTCTGTTGAATTTTTATTGAACATAATACATTTTGACTAAATGTCAAAAGTCACTAAGTTTCTCAATAGTATCTGACAAGTTGAGAACTGTAGGGAGGAGCTTCCGTTCTCCTGCCTCCAGCGCGAGCCTTCTATCCTTAACAACTCTTCGACGACTCGCGCCCCTCGAGCTCGACTGCGCAGTCAAAGCCAGAGGTCGGCATTTTAGGTCGCCCTCACTCACCCTCACCCTCACAGCCACACTCACCTAAGCCCTTCACTCACCCTCACCCTCACAGCTACACTCAACTTCAGCCCCTCACTCACCCTCACAGTCACACTCACCTTCAGCCCTTCACTCACCCTCACTGAACTTCACGGCCCTCGCGTGCTCACCGCCCTCATGGCCCTCACGCCCCTCACGGCCCTCACGCCCCTCACCGCCCTCACGGCCCTCACGCCCCTCACTCACTCATGGCCCTCACGCCACTCACCGCAATCATGCCACTCACCACCCTCACGGCCCTCACCGCCCTCACGGCCCTCACGCACTCATAGCCCTCACGCCACTCACCGCCCTCACGGCCCTCACCGCCCTCACGGCCCTCACCGCCCTCACGGCCCTCACCGCCCTCACGGCCCTCACGCCCACTCACCGCTCTCACGCCACTCACCGCCCTCACGCCACTCACCGCCCTCACGCCCCTCACCGCCCTCACGCCCCTCACCGCCCTTGCGGCCCTCACACCCCTCACGCCCCTCACGCACTGATGGCTCTCACGCCACTCAGGCCAGCTTCAGATGGGGCAATTTCGCCCAGAAACTTTACGTCGCAACACCAGCAACAGGGCCGCCCGCGATCACACTCAGCAATTAATTGCTGCAATTTGCCATCGTCATCATAAAATTTTATTTTTCTTGCACTATTTAGACACAATTACGCGTTATAAACGTGTTTTATGCATTTAAATCTCGTTAAGAATACTAATGCACCTTTCTGAAACAGTTTATTTCCAAAAAACGATCGATTTCAAACCAGAACCAAGTCTTTCGGTGTCATCATCACCGGCACGAGGTATCACGTGAAAATTTTTCGTCCCTGATTGGATGCAGCCGCTTCAAACGTATTCGAACTAGGGATGTCGCGAACCACCCTAGGTTCGATATCGAAAGGTTTCGATATTTGCGAAGCGAACTGAGGTTCGATTTCGAAAAATTTCGATATTTTCATACCGACCGAGGTTCGATTTCGAAAAATTCGCAACTTTTGTCCACAGCGGAGTTTCGAATTCGAAAATTTCGAAGCTTTCACGGTTTCTAAAATTTCGAATTCGAATATTTCGAATATTTTTTTACTTCAGGTTCGATAAATTCGAAGATTTCGAAATTCTTTGTAAAAAAAATTCGAAAACTTCGAACGCTTCGAATTTTTATAGACATGAAGTTCGAACAATTCGAAGATTTCGAATTTCTTTTGGCATAAAGTTCGAAAAGTTCGAAAGTTTCGATTCTCTTTTAACGCTAAATTCAAAAAAAAAAAAAAAAAAAAAAAAAACTTCGAAGATTTTGAATCTTTTTAAATCCAAGTTTTCAAAGTTTGAAGTCCGATTTTCAAGTTTTTCTACAGTTTCAGTTTCAAATAACGTTTTCACGACTCACTTGTTTTCACAAAATCAAGTTTAGAAAAGTTAGGGTGTGATATCTAGATTCTCCGAAGTTGGTAAGGCAATTAAATGAGACGACGAGTGTCCCGGACGTGCTAGAATATTTGCCAGTGCAGAATTGTGACCGGGGGTCTTTATCACGCAGTAGTGATTGCACGAACACACTGTTTTACGAGACTCATCCAGTTCGAAACGGCCAGGGGCGAGCAGGAGGTTGAGGCTCAGAGAAACCTTGAAGCGACCTGGCAAACTAGCTCGCCACCCCTTGCACGCTGGTAGTAATCCGATCCGGTGAAGTTGATAATTGTACTGGAGGTTTATTTTCTGGGACGGAGGAATCGCCTCGCAAAAAGCACAAAAGCCGACACAACTCGAGGTCGAGGAGCGTTCCACCATACAAGTGGCGTCGGAAGAGGAAAAACGGGGGGAAAGAGGGTAGCGGGGGGGGGGGGGGGGGGGGGGGGGCTTCAGCCTCCTTTTCCCCCTTGCAGGTATTTCGGACTGTTAAAGAAAACAATACGGGGAAAGAGGGCGTGGTCGAGCTTATTTTAATCTGAAATTATTTATGCATATGTATGGCTACTGTCGCTCTTCACTGCATAAAAGGTTGCGTAGATGGTCATTGTTAGAAACTCGTTGTCAGAAGGCACTGCTCGTCACATGCTTAGTGGTTCGGAAGTTCAAAGCTGTCTTTTCGACCTAAACACCTGTGCCGATAGTAACAAAAGAAAAAAAAAAAAAAGAATAAATGCGGGAATAAAAAGTAGGAGAAAAAAAAAACTATCAAGGATTCGTCGGAAGTGTTCTATTCTTGCATATTCAGAGGTTCAGAACTTCGAAACGAGTTTCTTTTACCAAAATGTGTACAGGCTAAAAAAAAACACGTCCCAGGAACGTGAAGCGAAAAAAAAAAAGTTTTCTTTTAATGACGTGCTGAACTTCAACACTACTAGAAATCTTCTGCCATGAGTTAATTTATTCCTTAACGTGAAAAAACAATAAATATATTTATTGTATTCTGCAGATGGCAATGAAATGTACTGTCTGTGGTGTTAATTTAAATGCGATACCTCAAACAACTTAGACGAAAATAAATATCAAGTTTAGGTCATAATTGCATGCAGATACATGTTTGGACATTGCTTCGAAACTCACGTTGAATAACAATAATCACATCTTAAGACGGCACTTACCTACGCTATACATAGATCATTCTTAAAAAAAAAGTATAACATATCTACCATAAATAGCTCCGGCTGCAGCGTGCTTCAAATCTGGCACAAACGATAATCGTCAAAAACCCGTCATCCGTCCTCGCCCCTTCGGGGATTTATTTCTTTAAACCTAAGCATGCCAGAACATTGAAATAAATGACATTGTCTTTCGTAAAGAACGCAGCACCGCGTGTAAAAGTTCGAGAAAAAAAATTACGAATGTAGCCCACTACTTGAAATCAAATGAAACCGTCCGCCGGTCTTTCGAAGTTCGACGAACGTCGAACTTTTACCCTATAAGTTCGAAGTTCGTCGAACTTCTGACTTTTCAGAATTCGAAAGTTCGAAACTTTTTGAATTTTCTTGATAAATAAGTTCGAAAGTTCGAAATTTATCGAATTTTTTTGTCAGTCAAGTTCGAAAGTTCGACAAGCATCGAACCTTGCAGCGCAATAAGTTCGAAAGTTCGAAAAAGATCGAATTTTTTAGCGTAATAAGTTTGACGGTTCGAAAAGCGTCGAACTTCTTAGCTTAACAAGTTCGAAAATTCGACCTCCGTCGAATTTTACGATATAGACAATTCGAAAAATCGAAATCTTTCCAACCTTCCGAACCGCTTGATTCGATCATCGAAACTTCGATTCGAAAAAAGTTCGCGGCATCCCTAATTCGAACTGCTCCGAGTTGCTTGCTTATTTCCAGCCGTACCCTATCTCAGCAATTCGTGTCGATCTAGGGAAAGCTAGAGAACAACCCGCTATTAACACCAAAATTGCTGAGAAAGATGCTCGATCTGAAGAGAGCCTCACGCACTCACCACCCTCACGCACTCATGGCCCTCACACACCTCATGCACTCACCGCCCTCACGGCCCTCACGGCCCTCACGCCTCTCATGCCACTCACTGCCCTCACGCACTCATGGCCCTCACACCCCTCACGCACTCACCGCCCTCACACCGCTCACGCACTCATGGCCCTCACGCCACTCACCGCCCTCACGCCCCTCACGCACTCATGGCCCTCATTGCCCTCACGGCCCTCACCGCCCTCACCGCCCTCACGGCCCTCACGGCCCTCACGGCCCTCACCGCCCTCACAGCCCTCACGGCCCTCACCGCCCTCACAGCCCTCACGGCCCTCACTCACCCTCACACTCATGAATTTTTCTGGTTCATAAACTCACTCACCCTCACCTCACCGGTGAAGATGAGGGTGAGTGAGGGTGAGTGAGGGCCCTCATGAGTGAGGTTTGCCGAGGTATGGTCAAAGCACGACGGAAGGCATGGGGCGCGTGCTGGAGGCCAGGCGTTCGAAAAACACGACCAGCCGTTCTCACTTTGTAAATGACTATCGTGGCATTATTGACCCTATTCAACCCGTAAAGGAGAGCAAAATAACTATTTTAAAGTGGAGCAACCGCCTTGACTGGCTTCGTCCTGAGTGGTGCTATGCAGAGAAGCGATATCATTTGTTCTATGAGCCGTTTTTGTGGATGTTGTTTTAGCGACTACATGAAATTATTATTAGTTGCACCAATGCTTTTTAGTAAGGGATGGAGTCCACGAACTTCGAAACTGTCTTCCCTTTGACAGACTTTCGAGAAGGAGACCGGAGACTTGTAAACTCAATAAGTGCGGAGGTGGTCACCGGCCAAATGATTGCCTCCAATATGTAGGCTATATAACGCTCTGGTGCTGTCAACAGGACTGTGTTTCTGGTGTTGAGTGCTTGATGGTGTTTGTGTTTGTTTACATTGCTTATTTGTAGGATGTGTATGTACCAAAAAGACACTATTTCCTAACGAAATTCAAAAATATATTTAAAAAATTGAGTGTTTTTTTTTAAACGTTAATCTACGGTTCCGTCAAAAGGAATTCAACAAAATTTATATAAGGGAATTTAAAAGAATGTATGTAAGAAGGAATTCTAAAAAATTTAAGTGTCCATTTTTAACAAAGAGTTAAATAAGTGGTCAATACAAAGTCTAAACCACATCAAAAAAGTTTAAAAAGAAATTCAATACGACTCCAGAAAATTTTCAACAAAAATTCAAAAGAATTTAACTGCAGATTTTTGTAAGGGTGGCCACGCGGCGCCACGAGAGTGCTGCATTCAGCGCCACGAGCGGAGACGTGTGTGTTACTGGGGCGGCCAGTCTGCCCGTCGGGCCGTAGCGAGCAGCGGCGACCCCGATTTCAGCGGTCCTCGTGTGTACATGCGTGCCGTGTCCCTGGTTCTTTCATGTTTTTTTTTTCCTATTTTTTTTTAATACCATAGGGAGCCTTGATAGGTCGAAGTGTTCAGAGCATATTCTAGGGTTGTCATTTGGACGCCAGTTTGAATTGTCTTCACCACTATATAATGATCAGCGCCCAATCGGTATGTGCGCTTAGCTCGTCTTCCAGGAAGTGACTCAACACAACGAGAAGGCAGCGAATCAGTTTACTGTACTACCCGGTTGCCCGTCTTCGAGAGCTGGCAGTCCGGACCCGCCGACCCTAGTTGTCGCCCTTCGTTTTGAGCTCGCAGTCGGAGTCCGTGTCCAGACCTGCGGATCGTCCTCCCCGTACGCCAGCGCTGCGTAGGCTAGCTGTTCCGGGCTATCACAGCCAGGGTCTCGCTGCGGAGCCACTCCGGGATCGTCATAGCCCAGGCCGGTATGGCCAGGGCTCGCCGCTTCCGCCAGTCCTGATCCGAACTTCGCTGGTGGAATGCTCCCGGGAATCGCCATGGGCCAGAGCACCCAGAACGGCTCTATCGTTCCTGCCCAGCCCCAGCCTTGCGCAGCACGCTCTTCCTCTTTCCTCGCCGGCTGGACCCCGCTCGCGCCTCGCTCGGCCGTCCTCTCCTCCCGACGCCCACGCACACTAGAATAAAATTTGGGTAATTAGAACCGAACTCTGCATGCTACAGAACCGTACGCACATTGCAAAGCCTGGTGTAAAATGGCGACAGGCAACGAAGTGTACGTGTAAGAAGGATATTTACGCTTCGCACGAGATTTTTCTAAAAAAAAACTTTAGCATCCTATTTTCTGCACGTTGTCACATTTGTTACCAGACTCAGCATTAAATTTGGTCGCTGAAACAAACAAAACTTTGTGTTACAAAAATCCACTATTTGAAAACTCGCCGGTTTGGAAGGTTTTGGCTGCGACCACGCGTGCCGAACGGCATTAGGAGTGCCGGAACGGGCCGACGGGCCTTTCGCTTAAAGACCTGATCGCCGGATTGTCGACGCCACAGCGAAGCAACAATCGGCCCGATAGTTCCTATCGTATTTCCCTAATGTGATTGTCAAAGCGACTCTTAATACAACTTGTATAATTATGTTATTTTGCCGAGTAGTCTACAAAATGAGTTCGTCCGACCACTTTTCAAGCCTGCACATATATTTTCGTTCACACCCCCCCCCCCCCCCCCCCCCCTCCCACAGTTTCTGTAAAATTCACTTACTTGTTGCGTCGCACTGCAGTAATCCACTTCTGTCGCCGTGTCGCTTCCCAAGATCTCGAATAGAAGCGGTGAAGTTTGACGCTTGAGTCACCTTCGCGACTCTGGCCGTCTTTCATGTAGCAGTAGCAACGTTTATTGTTTGGGGGAACTCTAGGAGGGGGTAGGCGAGATGCCACAGGAACCCGGTGAGGTTATAGAGACGTGAAGTTGGGACTTACTTTTACAAAAAACGGTTCCAAAAAAGCTCTCGACGATCCGAAATGCAACGTTCACACGTGGTTTCTGGATGTGCCTGCCCGCTGCCCGCGCGACCCGCGTAGTCCTGGCTACCCAGTTTCTTTATTTTGCAGCCGCTAGATGGCGCAGTGTGTAGCGCGAAACTGCATTGCAGGTTGCCTATATAGCTCCTACGGATAAAGAGTAGCGCAATCCTTAGATCCGCGTGTATCGCCGACAACATGGCCGACAGATCAGCGTGGCGCGAGTCACGTGGTACTCAGGATTCCAGGAGGCGGCCCGCCCTATGGGAAAATACACGGAGATCGACACAACACGGCTGATTAAAAAAATAAACACCAAGTTCACACTTTTCTAAACTAGTCGGTCGTGAAGTTGGTAAAGCACTAAACACTTTATCAAAGTTTTCATAATATGGGATGCGTGTGAAAATTTTGAGAAGGCAATTTCAAAGGCAATGGCGTTTGAAGCAGACAATTTTTGTATGCAGCAGAGGTGGACTTCCTGGGTTGGCCGGAGCGGGTCACGTGGACGGTGCGACGTCTCCGTGATGTCGCCGCGTCGTCTGCTGCGTGATGCCGCTCAGGTAATCAAAAAAAAAAAAAAAGGAAAAAAATTACGCCTTTACATGGCACGCAACTTAGCGCGAATTATTCTAAAATGTTTATTTAGTATGTCAAAAACTATTGACGTTCCGTACATTCCCCCAATATTGAAGAAACTGATTTTCTCACGTTCACCCTGGGTGTTTTCATCTCAAATCGTGCAGGCAAAAAGGGTCGAACTTTTAATTTCGCTAAAAAAAATATATGTTATGGCGCCGACTCTAAAAACGCAGTAGCCACAAACCGCAAGTTCGTCGGTTTTTTGTGTTCTCGACTTACGAACTTTAAAGGGATACTACAACGAAATTTCGGCGCCTATTTTATGGTCTATATGTGTTCAAAGGAGCAGTATCACATCGAACACACCAATATCTTGTTTAAAAAGTCACGAAAACGAATTTTAAAAAGAATTAAACGATTAGCAAAGAGCACCTGGTGGATGTCGCTAACGCCTCGCTTGTAATGCCCGTCTAGGAACCTTGACAGCTAGTGACGGAGGTTGTCTCGTCTCCGGCCACGACGATAGAAGAGGGGAACGAGGAACTCCCCTCTTCCCGAGAATCCCTTTTGTGTGTCGCAGAAGTCGCTATTGTCCCCCTACAAGATTATAGAAGATTAACCCGTCACTCAAAATTCGTACAAACGCAGCGGCTTCGGTGGCTGGAACGACTAGGCCATCCTCTAGGCGTCAGCCTCGCCGTAGCTCTGCTCGTCTTGAGACGACCTACGTCATGATTGCGTTGGATGTCACGTGGTCTCCGCTGGGCCTTCTCCGAGCGCTTGCCAGAGTGGGCCGTTTATAACGAAAAATACAGCCACCAAGCTCAAAATACAAACGTGCGATTGTCATTTACGGATATTGTGGATCCTATTCAACCTATTTTTGAACACGACGGGAATATTTCAAATATTGTTTAAATATCCCTGTAAAAGAGGCCGCGGCGGAAAGCAGTGTTTTTCACATCCGCCGTGGGTCGGATGTTTCGCTCGATCTCCCGCCGTGGATTTTCAGTCCACATTATATTAACTTTATGCAAGCACTCTGTCAAACTATTTAAAACGCTCTAATACTATGAAATAGTCTTGGGTTTTTTGCTTTTTCTATAAAAATGTCAAAAAAGCCCCCTCGGTCAAATGTTGACGAACTTTGACAATAAAATACTGGCGATCTACTTGGGTTGCATCAATATTTTTTATGTCCACGGAAAGCCTAGAACACGCTCTTTATATATATTATAAAATGACTCAACTGTATAAAATATCCTTTGCGGTACGTTTATGTTAATGTTATGCGAAAACAAAAAAGTACCAATTTTAAAATCAATTTTCTAAAAACACATTTCTTATTTTTTTTTATTTTTTGTTAAGATGTAGATGTGATAGTTGTCTACTCGAAAATCAAGTCGAGAAAGTGTAAGAAAGTGTATAAAATATCCTTTGCGGTACGTTTATGTTAATGTTATGCGAAAACAAAAAAGTACCAATTTTAAAATCAATTTTCTAAAAACACATTTCTTATTTTTTTTTATTTTTTGTTAAGATGTAGATGTGATAGTTGTCTACTCGAAAATCAAGTCGAGAAAGTGTGTATTTCGTGTGTATGCTCTATATTTAAGCCTCAATATCGGAAAAAGCCGTCTTCGTTTTGTAAGACCTAAGTCAGACATAGTGACCCGTGTGTTTCTATGAATTCTGAAAAAGTTTTCTTCAGTTTTTGTCTGCGTTTTGTAATCAGTTATAAACGTATTTAGTGGTATTGAATAGTTATTTATGTTTTGATAAGAGCGGGAAACCACGAGAAATAAATCTAACCGAATCAGCAGGCCTAACTAGAAGACCTTCAATATCCAAGAGGCGCAAAGGTTGTATGTTTCAATTTATAAACCTTTCACTGTAAACTAGCATGACTAGTTATTAGCTTTCATATTACAAAGACATAGAAAGTCACCAAATCATTGATATATTATATACAATTCTTTCCGGAACCAAACGCTAGGGTTTGTTCACCGCACATCGCACAGATCACCAGGGAATATCCTTTCACTTCCGTAATAAACAAAAGTGATGACACAGAAACGATCCGAAATCCACGGAGAAAGTGTCACGGAGAGCGATAGGGAATAAAAATAAATAAATAAGAATAAAAATGCCTAACTTCGATCTTAAAAAAAATTGCGTTAAAACAAAAAAAAAAAAAGATTTAGGTTTGAGTGGTGGCAGGGCGATAGGTCCACTCCTGGTGGAGGGTCAGACAAAGAAGTCGACGACACGTAAAGGTAAAACAAAGAAACTAAGATTTAATAAAGAGGGAAAAACTCAGCCGCACATGGCAAGAACAAAAACCAACTCCTCCGGGCATTCCCTAAACGGGACGCAACCGAATGCGTGCGAACACGCTCTTTACAGCACCGTCATGCCCCTACGCCATGACGAAATAAAACCAACAACTAAACAATGCTAACAAACAGTTAGTCATAAAACATTAAAGAAAAAAAAAAGTTTAGCAAAACCGCACCCGAGAAACAAAGTTCAACGAAGCAAAAAACACACACGAAAAAAAAAAAGTTAACTGACCGACGCCGAGTCCACTCCCACGACACTGAAGCCTGGCAGGATGACGGCGTCCAGATGATGCTCAAATCTGTTCTTCACTCTATTACTCACATTGACGACGACGGCTCTGCGGAACAGTAGCTGTGCGGAACAAAATGAAGAATAGATTCGAGCAGCGATGCGCTAGAAGGTAACCAAGACGTAACATGCCTCGAGCCTCATATTGGGAGAGGAGCTTTCGAGGTAGTTACTGCAGTTACTCAAACTTTCTCTTTCCCCTTTCCTTTTTGAAAAGAACACGTCAGCCGGCGGTAACTTTTATTCTCGGGAGAAGGCAGTAAAGTTCTTGTTGTGGTGGGGAGGGACGTCAGCTGTCGAAGATCCTCTCCCCGATCGCGGCTGGTGGCTTCGATGGCCAGGCAGTGGCAGCGACAACGATTTGATGCTTTTTAACTATACATTTATTAACAAAGAACAAAGGGCCTGCGGACGACACACGTCCGCGACCGACTCCCGGGACCTCTCCCGCTCCAAATCCCCAGACCCCGCTCCTCCGGGGGTCCGCCTACGTCCCCCAAGGGGACACATTCCTTCCGCGCGGGGGCGCCGCGCGCGCTCGCGGAGGGGCCATTTGCTCGCTCTCGCGCACCGCCAGCACCCCCTCCCCTCGAAGAGGTGACCCTCTCGGCAATGCTGGCAAGCGGTGGAAGACAAAACAATACTAATTAAGGAAAACATACGCTCTGATCCTTACACCTCCCCACAAAGAATATTTTTGGGGTTATGATGCTCCAAACAATATTAAATACCAAAAAGGATCAGGCAGGCTTTAAGACAATCAAGTGCCAATCTGGAGCTGCACACAGCAAAACATTACAAAGCGCTCCAGAAATGATGAGCTCGCCTTTGCATACTGAAATTCAAGTAATCTTTCAAGCCACCACAAAGAGCAAAATGTTCCCGCACAATGGAACACAGCAATGCAACAACTCCGCCGAAACGATGCATGCTACTACGAGGAGACAGCAATAGGAATAACGGCCAGTAATTATCAAAACTGTCGAAAGCCCGACTCCAAAATTGGGATTACTGAAACTGTCAATCGCACGACACCAAAACATTGATCGACGCCAGCCGCTGCCCTAGCAGTAAGAACACTGCCAATGAGCCAAAACGGAGAAAATCAAGTAAACGAAAACACACCTCGTGCATATCAGCTTCGCACATGCATATGGGCACGAAAACTCGCCGAAATCAATGCAGTGCTGTTCACAGCGCATACAAAAATAAAAAAAAGAAAGAAAACAAGTTATACAGACAGCGACTTATGTGCCTCAGCGCGCCCGCCAACGTACACTATCACGTCGGCCTGGGTGCGACCACTTCTGTATAGCCATCGTTAGTTCACACAACAGGTCTCCCAACAGGCTGAAATCCCTTCGCTCCCGACCTCCGAGCCCGCGGCCACTCCCCTCGTGGAAGGCTGCTCTAAACTGCCGATGCAGCCGTGCCGGCTCCTCCTTGAACCTTGTCTTCCGAGATGCCCTGTCCTCGGGATCGGTGTTTCGTCCAGTGAAGTCACCGACCTCGCTCGTCTCGGGAACGTCCAGGGTTCTCGTCTCCCTCCTGGGGTCGACCACCGGACACTCACTGATGAGGTGCCCAACCGCTTTACAGGCGAAACACTTCCGCCGCTTCTTGTCTCTGGATTGCTTCGCTCCAGCTTTCTCGGCTACCTTTGGCTTTTCCGGAGCATGTTCGGTTTTTAGGCAAATTCGCTTGATCTCGTCAAAGTGTTCCAGGCACCTGGAAAGCTCCTTCGGCTTCATCCGATCGCCACACTCCGTCAGAACAACGTGCCTTGCCGCCTCTGCTGTCGCCATCACCTTAATGCGATCAGATATCAGAAGGTCCTTGAGCTCCTCGAATGATTTCACCTTCCTACTGTCCAGGTAGGCGTCCAGAAGCGTTCTGGCCCGAACAGACGCGGACCACCATGTTTCGTCTGGAAGTTTGACAGTTTCTCCGAACAGCTCGCGGAGACGGTTAGCGGACAAACCCAGGTACTCGAACACATGCCTCTTCAGCTCGCTGAATGAACGCTGGCCCCGCGTCATGAGCCTTGCGGCCTCCATTGTGCAATCCCCCGACAAAAACTGCAAGAGCAACCTGCCCTCTAGTGCTTCTGGAACCCGGTAAATTTTGAACATGATTTGGATATTATCAAACCAGAGAGGCAATTCCACCACCGCCTTTGGCATCTCAGGTATTACACCGTGCATTAATTTCAAAAATCCTAACAAATCGTCCAAATCCGTGTCCACACAAGAGTTTTGCTGAACCGCCATTACGGTTTCGCCACACAGCTCGTTCACACAGAACTAACCTTGGCACTGTCCAGCACTGGGAAGTAGCAACCGTTCCCTCAATCCGCTCAGGCCCACGCTGACCTTGGAGCTGTTCGGTCGTTCCGGGCCCCCGCCGGAACAATGGTGTCACTACACCGCTTGGAGCTTGAGTCGGTCGCCCTCCCCACCACCCGCTCGCGCCTGGAGGCCTCCGGACGATGTCCCGCCGCAACGCAGTTCACGTTGTCGCACCCTCGGCGATCGGGAGCAGGCACCGCCCGGATTCTCTGACGCCCGCAGCTGGTGGGAGCAGGCCGGGAGGCCTGCGCTGCGCCTAAGATGGCTGCCGTCCTCCACTTGCTCGTCGCCACCGGGTCCAGGTCCAACCGCGATCCTGTCGACTGCGCCAGCGAAGTTCTTGTTGTGGTGGGGAGAGACGTCAGCTGTCGAAGATCCTCTCCCCGATCGCGGCTGGTGGCTTCGATGGCGAGGCAGTGGCAGCGACGACGATTTGATGCTTTTTAACTATACATTTATTAACAAAGAACAAAGGGCCTGCGGACGACACACGTCCGCGACCGACTCCCGGGACCTCTCCCGCTCCAAATCCCCAGACCCCGCTCCTCCGGGGGTCCGCCTACGTCCCCCAAGGGGACACATTCCTTCCGCGCGGGGGCGCCGCGCGCGCTCGCGGAGGGGCCATTTGCTCGCTCTCGCGCACCGCCAGCACCCCCTCCCCTCGAAGAGGTGACCCTCTCGGCAATGCTGGCAAGCGGTGGAAGACAAAACAATACTAATTAAGGAAAACATACGCTCTGATCCTTACAAAGGCCACTCTTCACAAACGGTTATAGTAGACAAGGAGGCTGACTTCGACCCAACTAGTCTCCGGGCAGAATAAACAGAAGTATATTTACCGACAGGCTCGTTTTTAATGTTAATCTCCGGGCTTTGCTGTTTCTAAAAGAGATAACCCTTCGGTGCTATTGGATTTCCGCGGAGAGGGATGTTCGCCGCGTCAACGACACATTCGTACCATTTCACTGGTGACAGAGAGTGCGCTGCTCGCTTTACTGTCACGGGCAGTCCTAGCTAACACAACGAGCGCGAAAGGTCGTGGTCTTCTGCTGGTTCCAAAAGGGCGGGACGTTCATATAGGCCAATGAAGGCGCCGAATCAATACGACGTCTGCCGATTTCTACACATTGAACATTTTACGACGCCTGCTGGTCTCTTTAAAAGTGTTGGTTTTTCTTATTAACTCCTCCAATGTAGCTTGCCGCGTATAATAAAATTTAAATAATCAATAAATAGAACAGGGTGGAACTACTGTATTTTATTTTTTTTTGTGGGAACGTTGAAAAAAAAAGGCGCAAAAATATTTCACCGTTTGTGAAGGCGCGCAATTCGCCAGTCCATTTTGAAAACTCAAAATACGTTTTTTTACGATATTGATGCTTAAATATAGATCATACAAACAAAATACACACTTTCTAGACTCCCCTTTCGTGTAGACAACTATCATATCTACGTTATAACAACAAAAAAAATAAAAAAATAAACATGGGTTTTTCGAGAAAAACGATTACAAAAATGGTACTTTTTGGTTTTTGCATAATATTAACGTAAAAGTCCCCAGAGGATATTTTATAAAGTCGAGTCATTTAATATTATATATAAAGAGCGCATTTTTGGCTCTCCGTCGACATAAAATATATTAATGTAACCCAAGTAGATAGATCGCCAGTAATTAATTGTCAAAGTTCGTCAACAATTGACCGAGGGGGCGTTTTTGACGTTTTTACAGAAAAAAAGCAAAAAGCCTAAAATTATTTCATAATATTAGAGCCTTTTGAATGTATTCACAGAGTGCTTGAAAAAAAATTAATATAATGGGGACTGAAAATCCACGGCGGGAGATCCAGCGAAACATCCGACCCACGACGGATGTGAAAAACACTGCTTTCCGCCGCGGCCTCTTTTAAAATTTGTAAGTCGAGGACAAAAAATCAGACGAACTTGCGGTTTGTGGCTGCTGCGTTTTTAGAGACGACGCCATAACATATATTTTTTTTTCAGCGAAATTAAAAATTCGACCCTTTTTGCCTGTACGATTTGAGATGAAATCACCCCCATGCATTTCTGATCGGAGTTAGAACCCCCGGGCGTTCGCCGCTAGTCGCCGAAAGAGGGCGTTCTAGATTGCGCTACTCTGCTCCGAAAGAGCTATACAGTGATCTACCTTAATCCGCCCTGCGCAATTCGAAGACGGCCATCTTACCCAGTGTACGTAGCGCATCTGCCACTGCTCCGGAACTTCGCTGTTGCTAGCGGTTTCGTCTGCTCGTTTGATAAAATTAGTGCTAAAAACGTTAATGCAACCGAAATGTTCTGCACGTTTGGACTAGAAGACGGAACTACAGGCGGCCTTCGCTGCGGCTGAAGCTCAATCGACTCAACAACATTTATTAAACAACGTGCGCGACCTGCTCGAAAAAGAAAAACGAAAGAAGAAGAGTCGGGAGTGCGAAAGCTTCCTCCCGTCTGCCTGAAGAAGGAGAAAAACGTTTCGTTCCTCCCTTCTTCTCGTGTCCGCTTGGGGATGCGTCAGCAGAAGGGAGGAAGACGCGCCGTTGTAACCTTTTTCCTCCATTTTTTTCTCAGAGTGTAGCCAACGTTAACTCTAGCTGAGTTCCTTTTGTCAATGACATAGGCTCACATAAAAAGGTGAAAGGAATAGGCGCATATGCAGTTTTAGAAGGCACACTTACAAGTCGTTTAGATCCTGCCAAATTGTTGAGTTCGCAGGGATCTTGCTCAAGATCGAACAGGTATGGTGGTTGTCGAGCCACGAAATTGTTGGTCAGCCAGCGTTCGCGGCAGTCTACGACGGGGTTCTCGCTCCACTCCAGAGGCGACCAATTCCGATTCTGTTTCCCGTAGAATGTCTTAAGCACCCGTGCCACTCTCGAGTCCTTCCTCAACTGAGGGACGTCATTCACGGGGCGCGAGCCGCCGGGGAAAGGATAGCGTCCGTCCGGTTCTTCGTCGAACCCTTCACCCACCACGAGTTTGTAATTCTTGTAGCGCAGTCCTGTGATGTTGAGTATTGGATCAATGTTGAGGAGAACTTCCTTGCGACCAGAACCGAAGCCCAGGGTTAAATATCGCCACATGTCGATTCCGTCGATTGATCCCAGGCTTGACACGTCACCACCTGTGAACAAGTTTCACAGACGTTGTTGTATACTTTAGGGTACAATCACTGGCGACATACACATATTTGAAAACCACCCCCCCAGCCTACCCCCCCCCTACACAAAAAATGTACCACATTTTCCGGACTATAGTCCTCACCCGGTACATAATCCGAACCCCGTGCATAATCCGCACTTAGTGCCTCGTCCGAACGTAAAAAAGTAACATGATGTCAAAAGCCCACAAAATATTTTCAAGCTTTCATTGATGGCAAGCTGCTGACGATGATTGTTGACGAGACAAACCTCTATTCTGTGTGTTATGCTGGAGCGTATGGGTAAAATTTTTTTACACTGTGTCAGCATGCTTGCGCAAAGTACATAGTATTCGAACTGAATTGTTGCATCGCCCCTTGAATTAAGGACCTTATAAAATCAAATGTGGTGTTTGAGCCCTATACATCTTATTTAATGTTACAAGAAAATATGTTTTCATTGAACTTTAGACGTATAATCGTAATGTATGCACACAAGAGGCATTCTGGTGTGCATGCCAGGCCAGATTAGTGTGCCGTGGTGTGCACATTAGACTGGTCTGGCGTGGCGTAGTGTGCACATCATGCCATTCTAGTGTGCTGTGGCGTGCACATCAGACCAGCCTAGTGTGTTTTAATGTGCACATCAGACACAATAGGATGGTGTGATGGGCATACCAAACCAGCCTAATGTGTTCTGGTGGGCACACTGGAACACGTTAGGCTGGTTTGATGTGCGCACCACAACACACCAGGCCGGTCTGATGTTCACACCAGAGAACACTAGGATACACCAAACCGGTCTGGTGAATTTTTAATAGGGTGAGCTCACAAAGAAGCTTTATCATACATAAATGAACATTAATATAGTCTATTACTCCTAAAATCCTTCACGATTTGACACAGTGAACGATCTAAAAAAATAATTGTATTGTCCGCCCCTGTAAATAGTCCGCATCGGGTGAATTTTAAACTTTCAGACATGCATGGTTCGCGGATGATAGGCTGGAAAATACGGTAATTACAATTTTTTTAGCGCAAACAAACAAACAAGTCAAAAACAACAACTACACAAAAAAAAGTGAAAGCCGTTTACAACTCCCTGTAACGCCGGATTAGAGCGCAGCTCTTGAGGAGGAAGAGGGGAAAGGTACTGAGGGGAAGGTATATCCTTCCTCCCTCTTGTCGCCTCCTCATCCCGTCTGCTACTCCTCCCTCCGAGGGGCGTCGCCGTCGTCTCACGAGGGACACGTGACCTCACAGGGGTCACGTGACCTCTATGAGGTCAGTGACGATGCCGATGACGTCATCAGTGACGATGACGATGCGGATGCCAATGGCGTCATCACTGACGTCATTGATGACGTCATCACGGACGATGACGACGCGGATGCCCAGTCACGTCACTGATGACCTCATCAGTGACGATGACGATGGCGTCATCAGTGACGTCACCAGTGACGTCGCTGAAGACGTCATCAGGGACGATGACGGTGACAATGCGGATGCCGATGACGTTATCAGTGACGTCACTAATGACGTCATCCATGACGATGACAATGACTACACTGATGACGTCATCAGTGACGTCACGCGTCTTATAATGCACCGCGCGGTTACGCCGACGGCGACGGCGACGCCGACGCCGCTCAAGCCCGAAACGGGCGCCTAAGAGCTGCGGTCTAAAAACAACGACGCTTTGCTGAACGCTTAGCCTCCACCCAAATGTAGCGCTAGCCGTCCGGAGCAGATGGCAAAATTTTGACACTAACCGTCATCTTACGCAAACGTTATAAGTGGTTTTATGAATATTTCGTTGGGAAAATGGGGTCTGTTTTTTGTAATGGGTCCCATTCAATTCCAGATATTCCAGTGCTCCGTCGGACGCCATTTGGCCATTGAAAAATTTAGAAATCACGTCTAATTTTTTGATAACATAGCGTTTATTTCTAAAACGTTGGCATCTGGTTCTCGCCGCTAGAGCTACATTTGAGTGGACAATGATCGTTCGGAGATGCGTAGTCTATTTTGCGGTAAGTAGAAAACCTGAAAAGATTTGGGCAGGGGCACTTTGTACATAACGATTCAGCCGGAACACTAATCAGCGGGTGTCCTTTAAGCATATCAACCACTGACAGGGGCTACTGGAACCATGCTTTAATCGTCAAACACTTTCAGTGGAAAAAAAAATAGACGACTTTTTACCACAGAGTTTGCATACCTAAGAGTGCACTACGACACTCTAATGCATCTGGTTGCCTGAACTGGTTGAAGAACCATCAATTATTTAAGGTTTTAGTGCCATCATTAGCATCTAGTGTTGCTGAATGAGTTCCTCGTTTCTCTTCCAACTGCATTTCAAAGAATTAAAATTTCTGATAATTCCATTCAACTCCTAGAAAGAGAGACAATTGACCCACTCTCAGTCCTGGAATGGCTGCACCGTTCCATTCTCTTTCTCTGATTCCTCAAGGTAGAAATTGGTTGCGGACAGCACCATACACTAAATTCTATTTCCGGTAAAAGGAGCATAAAGCTGACGTTATCGAAAGCATAAACACCTGCAAAAATATTCGAAACGCATTTCAAAAGTTGTGATTCTATTAAGTTTAGAGGTGGTCGCACAAACCGCTTGATAGCACATGTGGCACTGCAGACATCTATTGCGCGACCAAACGTAAAATGCTCGCAGAACACGACAAAAAGAAAAAAAAAAGAGTCATTTTACTTTCAGATGGCTTGTCCTCCACTTGTAGATGGTGCATAGGATGCATGTTCGTTTGACAAGGCCTTAACAATTTAATAGTCTTGCTTGACGTAATCAGAAGCCATCTTGCTGTCTGCTTCGAAGAACACAACAGCACTGCTTGTACCACGCTGTGAAAGCAACTTCGCGTATGCCTGCCCAAAATCTTCATACACTTCTATAAGAGCACGAAACCGCCAACAAACTGCAATCGCTTCAATGCTAGCGCAAGGGAGTGCAGAGCCGTGCCATGGAAGCTGTCTTAAATTCTAGAATTTTACGCTTACAGATTAGTGATTTAACTTTATCACATTGATAATTCGAATTTGGATATGGCTTGAAATCTATCGATTACTTACCATATCAAAATGGATTTTTTTTGTTACAGTGTAATATTAGAGGCTTTGCAGTGCTAAAGGGTACATGGGCTCATAATGTCCGGACATTATAGGTTTATTACCTGGAAATGTATAATCGCAAACTATTATTCGGACAAGAGATGATAATTTTGTTTGGGTGCCTGTCCGAGGTATGTAGCTGCAATGCCATTCAAAATGCACGTCGCGAGCTCTCCGTTTCAGGCATTTTACGGCGACCGATGTGCCTTGCTTATTCCCCGCTCAAAGTGAATAAGATTAAGTGTAGTGGAATAGCAGAACACGACAGTGATGAATGCAGCGGTTCTGCGGAATTTAATGACGACACCTACACAACGTTTCGCCACGATGGAGTGGGGCGTCCGCTGCCGACCATCGTAAGGTGGCCTATCACCGTTGCTCTAATCCCACCTGATCACAACAGCAGCCTTGTCGCGTCTCGCGTTGCCACGAGCAATATCTCACCCGTCTACTAATTTTCAGTTTAAGTTGCTTCACTGGGGACATCACCTTCATCCTCGAAAGACATGAGCCGGTCAGACAGCCAAGCCGTCTATCAGCTTAAGTGCAACAATGCTGTTTCTAGAGCTACTTTGACCGTGCACTGGCGTGGCGCCGGCAGGTCGTAAGACCTAGCTGAAGGACGCCACAGCTCGCAAAAGAACCAAGCCCCTTCCATTTTCGTTTCATTCTGGGTAAAATGCATCCAATGCCATTCCCGTTCCACTCCTTTCAGCACTGCCGCACTTGCGTTCCCACCCCATTCCGGGGTCACGGAGGGACGGAATGATACCGGAATCATTCAAACTCTGGAGTGGCAACTCTGATAATTGCTAGAGGCAGTTTTCTTTAAGCTAATGATTGGTTGAAGCAAGCTTCCTTACAAAAATTCCAATAGTTTTCATTTGCGTAAATATTATATAATGGAAACTATTTTCTCTGGGGAAACATACTTGTTAATGGTCAAGAAGCTTAGAACATTTTTTCCGGCCGCGTATAAGAGACGTACACATTTCTTTGACACACATAGATCGCGCTTCTGCGTCCAAAAATCATTACCTCGGCCTAAAGTGGTCATATGTGTCTGTATCCGAAGATATTCGTGCGTTGCTTGTAAACGAATCAATATATATAGGCATTCTGATCTTTCGGTGTGTAATTTTCCTCGCGTCAACTTTTTTTCAGTTTCAGTTCAGTTTATTTTACCTCAAAGGCATTTCAAATGAAATGCATTACATGAGGGGAGATCAAATGACATATACAGATGGCAAAAAAGTGACGACAAGGTAATAATACGAAAACGCAAAAAGAAAACAATAGAACTACAAACTAATAGGACAGATATCAGAACATAACATGTATAAAAATAATTAGCAGATAAACATGTTAAAGATCAACGCTTTTCAGGTGTGCCTTGCATAGTTCACGGAATGTCTTAGGGTTAGATTCACGTACTATGGATTCAGGAAGGGAATTCCAGTTAGTAACAGCGAGAGAAAATGGGGAATTTTGGAATTTATTAGTTCTGGCGAATAGAGGTTTAATTTTTAGGCTGTGGTCATGACGCAAGGAGATGTGAGGTGATGGGTGACAGTTGGTGTTTCAAAAATCAGAAGAGGAATAGTAAGTTTTGTGAAAAAGGACAAGACGAGCAAGTTGAGATCTTTGAGATAGAAGGCATAGGTCGAGGTTGAATTTTAGTGCAGTTACGCTTGACGTTCGCGAGTAGTCGTGTGTTATAAAACGTGAGGCCTTGTTTTGCACCGATTCGAGTTTAGTAATGAGATATGATTGATGAGGCCACCAAATAAAGTTGGCGTAGTCCAATTTTGATCGGACGAAAGTCTTATAGGCAGTTAGTTTAACACAACGGGGAGTGGGGTATAGGTTACGTTTGATGTATCCTAGAGATCTGCATGCACTAGCCACTACATTGTCAATATGAGTATTCCAAGTTAGGTCATCAGAAAATGTTACGCCTAAATATTTGTAAGTTGGTACTTTTTCGAGAGGCAGTGTTAGTAAGGTGTAGTTACGTACTATAGGAGGTCGCTGACCAGTGAATGTTAAAAGTTTGCTCTTGGTTACATTGACCTTCATCTGCCACGTGTTACACCAATGAGACAGAACATTTAGATCCTGTTGTAGTAGTAATGAATCTTCAGGGTTAGTGATGCGACGGTAAATTACGCAATCATCCGCGAAAAGCCTAATAGATGATGTTATCTGGTGAGGAAGATCGTTAATATCTATAAGAAATAAAAGCGGACCGAGAACGCTGCCCTGGGGGACGCCCGACAGTACAGGCAGGCTTGGTGGTCTGGCATACCCAGGGTGAACAGCTTGCTTACGGTTAGTTAAGAATTCAGCTATCCAGAGTATAAGAGATGGATGGATGTTAAGTTCAGAAAGTTTGTATAGAAGTCGCTGGTGAGGAACCGTGTCAAATGCTTTAGAGAAGTCGATGAAGATGGCATCAGTGGGCTTAGAGGAGTGAAAATTGTTATGCAAATCTGTTACAAACTCAAAAAGCTGGGTTTCGCATGAATATCCCGACCTTAAACCATGTTGGTTGTTACATATTAATTTATTTTCCGACAAATAGTTCATGATGTGGGAGTAGACGACATGTTCAAAAATTTTGCATGGCACACTTGTCAGCGATATAGGTCTATAATTCCAGTAATCCTGCTTGTTTCCGGATTTAAAAATAGGTAGAACTCTCCCGAATCTCCAGTCCTCCGGGAGGGTCGCCGAGTCAAGCGATTGTTGAAACAGTCTACAAAGAAGATAAGATGATATGTGCTTTGTTATTTTGAGAAGTTTAGGGCAAATATTGTCGTCGCCAAGGGCTGAGCTGCGGGAGAGTTTTTCGATTGCATTCAGGATACCATTTCGGTCAAAGACAATAGGTTCACAAGAAATGTTAAGTGGTCTACAGATCGGATCACAGGGTACTGGTAAGTCTTCTACGGTGAACACGGACGAAAAATAGCTGTTAAAAACGGTAGCTGATTCAAGGTTTGTTAATACTTCATTGAGGTCGTTGCTCAGCTTAGGGAGAGAGTCATCCTTCTTTGGAGATATTGTTTTCCAAAATTTCCGAGGGTTGGTTAATAATAAATTTAGGAGGTCTTGCTTGAAGTATTTGTTCTTGGCCTTTTTTATGCTATTTTTGAATTCCTTAAAACAGTCCAAGTACTTTGACATATCATATACGAGGTTGGTTTTTTTAGCTTTGGCAAAGAGACGCTTTTTTTACTATTTAATTTTCTGAGGGTATTCGTGAACCAGGGTTGATCAGCATTCGTTTTTAACACAATTTGAGGCACAAATCGAGACATCAACTGCTTAAATTCGTATTTTAGTAATTTCCAGTTTGACTCCACAGATCTTTCATAAAAATGCTGTTCGTATTCTGAAGCGAACTGCTTAAAAGCCTCGTTTAGGGCACATTCGTTAACCTTGTTGTATACATTGATGAGTTTAGGACTTATCTTTCTAGTTACTAATGGCAGAGACATTTCAACTAAAACAGTGTTATGATCGCTGATCCTGTCAAGAATACGAACTGACCGCACATCATCCGCACTCGAGGTGAAAACAAGGTCCAAAACAGAATGTAACCGTGTGGGTTCGTTTACAATTTGAGCGAGACCATAGCTATGCATCAGGTTAATAAAATTTGAAGCTTCTGTACCAACCGCACAAGAGGTAAGACCAATGCCCCCCTTCCAATTAAAATCCGCGCCAAAAATAATGGTACTACCGAAAAATAAAGAAAAAACGTGCTCCATACAAACGTACAGTTTATCAACGAAAGTATTGTCACGACCAGGAGGGCGATAACAGGCGCCAACGATAACTGGAAAAAAAGGATGATCTAAGCGTACCCACAAAACTTCAAGGTCACAATCTACACGAATAAGTGATGCATTCATGGCTTTACTGATAGCAATAGGTAAGCCGCCACCACGGAAACGTGTGCGGTCGTTACGAAACAAATGAAATGATTGACTACGAAGAACTTCGCCATCGCTAATCTCCGGCTTTAACCACGTTTCAGTTCCAGCACAATCTGAGCACCTGAATCATGCACAGTTGACAAAAAATATCTTGTTTAGGCAGAAGACTGCGAAAGTTCGCGACAGGTACACGGATATTAACACAATCCTGCCTAGCTATTTTTCTAGACTGTCACGTCATCGCTTGACTCACAGCTTGCAATTTTTGAACTAAAATAACCTTATCAGACTCGGGACAATAAACGTACTGCTTTCCACCGACATAAAGTTTGTCGTACACAAGTTTCACTTTTATGTTTGGTTTCTGAACTGCGCACTGAAATGCCACAGTTTGCTCCGGTGGTGGCAAACCCTAGGCGAAAAGTCTTCTGAGATAGAGACCTTAAGTGAAGGCGAGTGTTTGAGTTTGTTTGCATTATTCAGTACGTTCTGTTTTCCTCTGAAGTCCAGAAAACGCACCACAATCGGTCGGGCTGTCCCCCCCCTGCTTCCGGCAAACGCGGGGGGCACGTTCAATCTCTCCCGGTTCTATACCCAGGTCGTCCTTGATGAAGCCTCTCAAACAGTTAGCAGTATCCTCCCACGTTTCATTTGGTTCTTCTGGGATACCCCTGACTAATAAGTTATTTCGCCTCATTTTTTTTTTTATTTTAGTCTGTTTAGACAATATATTTTGTCTGCAGTTCCAAGGCAAAATACCAGAAGGTCTGAGGACGCCTCGGTACCGCTACATAAAGGAATGATCAAAAAGACAATGACACTCGTCGACAGCAGAGCACACTAAAACAAGATTCGCTCTTAAATAAAATATAATGAATAAAAAATATACATCGCAATGACATTTATATAGTACACATTTTTGATACTATAAAACTATACTATATTACTATAACACAAAAAACCTATAAAACAAAACAACAACAGAGATATCAAAGAGAATAAAACCAGATATTTCAGATCAGTTTGCAACATTTGTGGGCAAGAGATTTTCTTTCATATGCTTTTGTATTTGTTTAGCTATATATTTGACGTAATAAGTGCAAGAAGATAACCGTGTGTATTAAGAAAGTTTGGAATTTGAAATGAGAGCGTTTGTCTGCTCATGTTTTTCCTGATTTTGGGGAGTATATATTTGTCATTTCAAGTGTTGTAATGGTGGTCGGGTCTAGTGCATGCAGATATATAGCTAGGTTGTTGAAGTCTATGATCATGGCATATGCACAGTACAAGTTTATAAATGTAGATTTGTTGAAAGCTCACAATTTTATACTTCTCAAAAAGCGGAGCTGTATGTGCATCATAAGCAGAATTGTGCATTAGACGAACAACTTTTTTTTTTTGTAATAAATGCAGATGTGTGATATTTGTCTTTGTTGTCTGACCCCAGACAAGAAAGCAGTAGTAAACGTTGGCATATATCAGCGCATAATACAGTTCGTACTTCCACCATTCCGGTAAAAGATGCTTTGCAGATGAAATTAGGCCTATTGATTTTGAGATTTCATTTCGTATTTTATTTACATGGTGTATCCAATTGAGGCGTTCGTTACACCACACGCCAATAAACTTATGATTATCGACACACTCAATTATAGCGCATTCACACTGGAAGCGGATCCGCGTTCGCGAAGCGGTCGCGGATGCGGTTCGCGAGCGTCCCCGTTCAGACACACCGAGAGGCGGCTGGTGGTTTCTCGGCGATCACGTGCGATCTTTTGAAACTTGCGTTTGGCAACCCTGTTTTACAATCCACAATCCACTTTAATTCAAGATCCAAAGCCAAAGTTTTGCTATTTTGGCACTCGGAATATTTTTCTCCGGGATGTTCGCGCGCATCACGAGTTCAGGCAGCGAAAAAAGAAGCATGGACCCGCCAAACTGGCCTCTGATTCTTTCGACTTCACCCACAAGCAAAGCCCAGCTAGGCGCGCCTTGCTGACTCAGAACAGGATGCCCCCGACCTTTTCTTCGAAGTGGAGCTGACCTTGTTTTCGTGATAGAGGGCCAGTTTTCCCCCCTCGTTGTTCGCTCTTATCATTTTCGAAGTTGTGAGCGGTGGGGTGGACCGTGGTGCGGGGGAATGTGTTCAATGCTAGCCGGTCGTGGCTTCGTTGGTGGCGGACTCTCCTCTCGTCACTCTCTCGTCAATCGAGTCTACCGTTTGTTTGACATTAAGCTCAAATAAACGCTGTATGGATTACCTCTGCATTGTCTGGTACGTACACTTTATTTCTTGAGTAGGTTCCCTTTATTTATTTTATTAGTAGTAAACGTTACATGTCGAGCTAGCGCAGGTACCCTGCCCCCTCCGTAGTAGTCCGTTGGCTACGCAATCAAGCTCACGGCGTCTCTATCGGCCTTCGTGGTGGTCATGCATGGTGCCGAAAGCTTTCAATAGTTCACACGGCTATCCTAGTAGGTAGAAAATCTGACATTTCGGTCGATCAGAGGCGGGTTCCGACGTTCTACAGGCAGAGATTAGCAAGGCAGCGAGCTTGGGCTGTGGCATCCGGAATAATAAACAAACTCTTACCCGAACCATATCACCGGTGCGAAGCCCGTTAAAATTATGAGTCAATTCTTTTCGCGGCCGATTCAAGTGACGGACGTGAACATCAAGTTTCTCCGCTGATTTGTCGAAAGTTAAGACTACAGCGCTAGGACTACAGCGCCTTCGACGCCTCACCAGCGACAGGTGCCATCTTGTTTCGAAAGTCACTGACGTCACGCCAGCGTCGCGTTGTGCTTGGTTGCCGCTTTGCGGTTCGTGAAAGCGGTTGGGAGAAATCGGTCCCGAAGCGGTTGGCAAAAACGCGCTCCGACCGCTCGATCCTAGCCGCTTTGCGGTTGAGAACGCGCGGATCCGCTTCGCGAACGCAGATCCGCTTCCAGTGTGAACGCGCCATTAGAGCGCTTTCGAACTGAACTTCAATATGTGTATTGTGGGCGCAATTTATTGAAGAAAAAATTACATATTTTTTTGTCTTTTTTGTATTTAGAGATAAACCGTTAGCCACCAGGCAGGATGAAGTTGAATTAAATATTTTTTTATTGTGGTCTCTAGTTCGGTAAGATTGGCCCCAGAAAAAAAGAATCATTTGTATCATCGGCATACAGTAATAAATCTCGGTAAATGGCATATTATGTATGTAATTCATATAGACGAAGAACAGTAAAGGTCCCAGTATCGAGACTTGTGGTACGCCGTATTTTATTAACCCTAGAGGCCATTTTATGTTATCATAAACTGCGTACTGCGTGCGAGATGTAAGGTAGCTTCTAATAAGGTTATGCGCAGTCCCGCAGATGCCATACGTCTCGAGCTTTGAAAGGAGTATGTCATGTTTGATGGAATCAAAAGCCTATCTAAAATGGATAAATAAACGGTCGTCCCAAAGCGGAGAGAGAGGACGAGGAGGATATGCTTGCAAACTCTAACTATATTTTAATTCCAACTGACACGGGAGGACCGATGCGTGGTCCCCGCACGTGTGCCGGACGGACAGCGTCTGGGATCCACTCGTCGGGGTCCCTTTCTTCTTTGTCTTCCCCGACGATGCTCTCCTTTCCGGTCGTCCTCGCACCGCGTCTCTCCGTCCTGGCGGCTCTCTTTGCTCCTCAAAGGGCGCCAGGCCGGAGGGAGATATGGGATTCCTGATACTGCTTGCCGCTTCCGACTAGTGTCGCCTTCCGTCGTCTTCTCTTCTGAAAACCGCCTCGGCAGGTGGCTACGCCGACGTCGCCACAATCTTGAATATTATGTATTATTTTTTTCTTTTATATGCAAAAGCGCTAGTTCGGTAGTTTTCCCCTTTTGAAAGCCATACTGCTGTTTGATTATGACATCGTATCTAGAAAAAAAAAAAAACACTTGAAACTTTTCATTAATTGATTTTTCAATTAATTTTTGAGAACAACGGCAACACTGATATTGTTCTGTAGTTTCCTAAGTCATCTCTGGAGCCACCCTTACTGATTGTTGAGTTTCGCTATTTTTAATAAATCAGAAAAAATACCGCTTTCAAATATGCAATGACATGTATGAGTAAGAGGAATTGAAGTAATGGTAGATACTAACTCAATTGGTGCTACTTTAAAGGGGCACTGACACCCCAAGGGTCGTTTTTTTTTTTATTATCTAAAACGATGCACGTTGTAGTCATAGACACGCAAAAAAAATAAAGCACAGCGAAAACAATTTTCCCGCGCGCGCGCGCTCCTTCTTATTTTTGGCGCCCTCCTATCCCGCTTTTCGCCTCCTCGCTTCTTTTGATTCGTCACGTCAAGAATCATGAAATTTAGAAGCTTTGTAGGCGACATTTCTATAATATTTAATGACGGAGATCATAAAACATGTTTTTTAACGCAATTGCGAACGCACTACGGCCCTTCTTTTTGAAATACCAAAAATCGGAGTCCGTTGTGGGGCCGCCTTCTGGATTTGTATCCTCCCACGGAAAACAGGCGACACCGCTCATAACCGGTCCGCCGGCGTTTGCTCCTTTCCTCCTTGCTTTGGGTCGTGATGGCAACAGCACGGAGTTGTGAAAGAAAGTGGACTCTCAGGACTCCACAATATTTGACGTCAACGCACCGGCGCTGATCGCGCGGGAACTTCGAATTCGGCATTTGGAAATTGTTTTTTTTTTTTTATTTCACAAATACTGAATTCCCAGGTTTCGAATTTGGAGGGCAGTGTCCCGGCATCGTTTTCAAATGTTCCGGATAATAAAAAAAAATGATTTTGATGTGTCAGTGCCCCTTTAAGCTCGGCCACCCCGCAAGCTGAATTTTTTTAAAGGACATTATAAACATAATTATTTCTGTTATTAATATTTTATTAATTATTCCATTATAATTCCATTGTAAGTTAATTATTGCGTTATAAACATAATTATTTCGATTTCGATAAAGAACGATTCAGTTTGAAATATCGTTTTTTGGGTACTTTCTGTGGTCACCAGGCTGACTGGAAGACATGGACTCACCAGCTGATAGGGAATGAGTGTTAAATCGTGTCGCTAGCTCAGTTCCAGATAACGATTCCCCGTCGATTTTTAAATCGGGTAAGCAGTTGTAACGCGGCCTAAGTCTAATGATTTCGTCAACAGTTTCTCATATCTTTTTTGGATCATTCTGCGTGTCTGCAAATTTACGTAGAAAGAAAGCTTCTTTCGTTTTTCGAATATCGGAGTCCAGGCCATTTCTATACTTTTTGAATTCCGGTAAAATAGTAGTATCTCGAGTCTTGACAAAACGATCGTACATTTTGTACTTTTCACGTATCCTATGTAAAAGTTCCTGCGTGATCCATGGCTTTCTAATTCTCCTTGTTTTTTTTCGATTGTAGAGAAAAAGATGTCTCTAAGGAATCCTTCAGTGTCGCATAAAATAGGTTGTATGCTTTATCTGGATTTCTTTCACACAGGACAGTTCCCCAGTTCTGCTCTTGTAATAAGGCATAAAATGTATTGAACGCCTCGTTCGATATATAACGATAGAAACGTGAAACAGGTGTATTATTAACTTTTTTTTTTATTTAGGCGAAATACAAAAATATAGGCATGTGATCGCTTATTCCAGCGGTTATGACTCCTGAAAGTACATCATCTGGGTGGAAGTTTGTTATGCGTGGGTCTAATAATCTAGACGAAGTGGCTGTTACACGGGTGGGAGTATTGATCCTGTTGAAGCATGCAAAAGACTGAATGAGAGTAAGAAACTCCACTTGGTGTGTGTTTTCAACGAGTAAGTTGATGCTTATGTCACCAAAAATTGTCACTTTGAGACGGAGTGAACTTACATGTTGTAAAACAGAGCAAACTTAAATGGCCATGAGATGGGAGCTGGAGACGTTTTTGTTCCGTGAAATCTTCTTCCGCAGTAGCTCATGTTAGAATTTCTTTATGTCCGAATGAACAACAAAGCAATACATTTGCCTCGAATTGAAAAATAGAACCTAATGATTAATATGGTTTAATAGAAACTGTCATATATATTAAGGAGAATAGAAGCTGAGGAAGAAGGCTGAGCGTAGTAGACAAATTATTCGCCTTCAGCCTTGGTACTTGCTCAGGAAATGTCCCGTTTGGTTTTTTTCTATGTCGGCACCTTAATTTTTTCAACATGTAACAAGAGATGATGATAATGATAATGAGGGTGATGATGGTGATTACTAGTTTATCTTATGTCGCTCTGCCACACTTCAAAAAATCATCTAAGTACACTTATTTTCGGTGCACTCAGATACCCAATCACGGTGAACGAATAATAGAGGGTCCGAGTGAGTGACGAAGCTTATAATCCTATTAGATCTAAAAAAATGTGCTGTGCGCAGGTTCAGTGAGAATTGCATTTTACTTGTTCATTGTTTCTGCGCAAATCACATCTTTCAGTTTTAATCACATTGCGAACCTTTGGTACTCGCTCAAATCCTTTTATTCTTTGACATGATTGGCAGACTCCGTGTCCTGCAGGAAAGAGAACTCAGAGACGTTTTATCAAGTGCAAGAAGGATATCCCTCGGTTATAAAATAAAAACACTCACCTGCTGCTGAGTACAGCGTCGGAAGCCAGTCGCTGCTGTGCATGAGCTGGTCGGAGACACGGGGCTTCTTCAGGAACCTTGAGCTCCAAACAAATGCCGGAACTCGGACGCCGCCTTCCCAGAGAGTTTCCTTTGCTCCCCGCAGCGGCCAGTTGAAGCCCAGGTTGGAGTGGGCACCATAAGGTAATCCGCCATTGTCAGAACTGAACGCGATGATGGTGTCCTTGAGCATGCCAGCGTTGCCCAGGATCTCCACGACTCTTCCGATGGATTCGTCAAGGGCGTCTAGCATTCCTGAATATCGCAAATAACTCACTATGACTGATACACCACTCAAAGGGTACACATTAAACAGTACACATATGATACATCACTGGAGTAGAACGTGGCAAATCCTGAGCGCTGAGATTGGTGGTTTCAAAATAAATAATGAGAGAAGAGCAACAGAAAAGCGGAGAGACGAACAAACATTAGTTAAAGGGGTGATGCAACAATTTTTGTACTTTGCGCAAATACCGCTTAAAACAGATCGCTGACGTTAATGAGCTATGAAACACTTGTTCGTTTTTCACCCCGCGCAATAAAAGTCCCAGAAAAAAAACGTTAAGAAAAACGAACACCGTTCACCCCCTCAACTCGCAGCCAGAACAGCAGGCCATATGATCTGCAGCCGATTATATGCCGCCAATGTTTATAATAACCACGCGCTGGGGTTGGCAAAGCACAGGACACGCGCCGAGTTCCAGACATTGTTATGCCTCGGCTATTGTCGTCGTTGCAGCGATTGGACACGGGCCACTACCCGAATGCTTCTCGAGCTAGTAATTATCACGAGCCCAAATCAAGTGACCACGCAATGCTAGGGTCCAATATATGAACCGCATTCAAATATCGTCATTGGGGTGTATACGGCGATCCTCGCGTTACGTCATCAAATGTTGCAAAGGAAAGATTGAATGAAAATGATCGCTTTTGTCCTTGGAATTACACCGCAACAAAGGAGTTTCTTGGCCAGTGGCGTTGCGTGCGAGTGTCCTTGAGTCCCACTAGTGCCAGTAAGCTCGTGTAAAGTGAAAATCATTCCAATTGAATATCGTTGCACCGCTCCTTTAAAGCTTGTTCGTTTCGCCGCAATAAGTTGAAGTTGTTCGAGTGCTTCTCAACTTTATTTATTCTTATACAATGCGCGATGCCGAATTTTCCTGCAAAATGAGCGAGGACAAAAAGACCCCAAAACAAGGCATAGTCCTTCGAGTGATGTTTTGCTGCCTGTTTGTATACATTACGATGTCGTCAGCAATATGGGCCCATCGGGACCGCCCACAGGGACCACCGACGTTCGCGTCTATGCCCCGCCATTTCAAAGCGGCCGGAGTGCATGGGACCCTTTGGGTTCCTTGTTATTTCCTCGAAGTTATTAAAACAACTGCATAAAAAAAAAAAAGATGTTCGGTAACAAAAGTAAACACACATAGGTTCGCTGTTAGTTTAAGAAACGCGGGTTGTGGTCCATTATGATCAAGGCTCATACTTTGTGAATCGTCCTTCGGTGTTTTGTCCTCTTATGTAAAGTTCATCATAATGTTTTACCTGGCTTGGTACTGGTTGCCATCCGTGCGGGATTCCTTCCGCCCAATCTCCGCCTATACTTCGTTTCAGCTTCAGTCCGGACGCAGCCGACCGCTACGAGCTGATGGGACCAATCAGACAACGGCAAAAGGGCACCATCGTGATGTTTCTCATGTATCTGTACGTGTTCTATCGTCGCTGAAGCAAATATAAACAGAAAGGGCCCAGTGACTTGCGCTTTTAACGCCTCTTGATTCGTCCCATTAGCTCGTAGCTTCGGCTGCGTCTGGACTTCAGCTTAAACGAAGTATAGTTACACTGGGTCATAATAAAAGTACAGACCACACTTTTTCAGAAAGAGAAGACGGAAATAATCGCAAGGGTGTGAGATTGGAACATAGCTAATTGCAAAGGTCCAAAAACGTCGGCTCGAAGATGCAATCTCAACATCTCACCCCGTGCGCCTGGAAACCAATATTCAATGTGCTACCGTAACGTACGTCGTGTTCGTGTCAGAAAACTTTGTATGTGCATATGGGTGTTGCTCACTGGCTGCTCCAAAAGCGCAGCACCCACGCATTATGCCCATGCTTCTTGACTCGCGATTCCTTTTTGATGCCCTTAGTGTCTAATGCCGTAACCCTGTTGCTTGTGGAGCGTCAATAAGCTGCTAAGGAGTCGCCACACCACGCGGTTTCTAAAGTTACCAGTGGCTGCAATGATTTTAACTTTTCCGCATACGTTTTCGTTTCCTTCATATGTTTCATTACAAAATAAGAATTCGTGCAGTCGCTGCCGCTTAGCTCCGGCTTGATACCTACAAACAAGCGTAAATATAACGTTGATAAACATAATTAAGCGAGCTTTTCAAAGGAAGCATTTGGGCAAGGGGATGGCGTAAGAAATTTTTATTTTAATTTTTTGTAACAACGAAGCATGCGCCACGCCCCACTCCGCAGCCGGCATCTTAAGAAATGCTGGGCGTGGCCTACACTCTCAGAAATAGGGGGTGTAGTACTTATACTCCTTGTCCCATATATAGTACCCTAAAACTAGACACGTTCATTTCACTGACGTTGAACTGACGATGCTAACTTTCACGAGCGGCTTACTATACAAGTGATTAAAATAGCTAGCGTACAGAATAAAGACCGCAAAAAAACACTCAAGGTTTTATTGACCCTGCCGCAAAACCAGTTTTTTTTTTTTTGTAGTCTGTGATGCACATATTCGGTATTTATTAATCTATATCACACGGCTATTTAGCTGCTCGTAAAAGTTGTTATCGCGCAGTTCGACGTCAGCGGACTGAAGATCAAAATGTAGATATGATGTGCTATATATGGGACGAGGGGTGTAAGTACTACAGTTCCTATTTCTGAAAGTGCATCCTGCTCAAATGTATTTAGTCCATCTTTGGCGTTCTTATCGCCTAATGCCGTAGTCTCATTGACTGCGCAACAATAGTAGGGTGGTCAAGACTTTCCACGGGCTGAATTTCGAAAACTCTCAGTGACTACGAGCGTGATGTAAAACACAGGCTCATGATGCTCTCAATGGCATTTTCTTTGCGCTCTCCTTTCT